>NC_068311.1:30350684-31026309 GCF_025860055.1 Xyrauchen texanus
AGCCAAGACCACCCTGACCAGCACAGACCATCCTGACCAACTAAGACCACCCTGACTAGCTAAGACCAGCCTGACCAGCTAAGACCAGCCTGACCAGCTAAAAAAAAGGGTTCAAAACCCATTTAAAACTAGCCTGACCAGCTATGACCAGGCTGTGCAACCAGCTAAAACCAGCCAACAAGCTTATGCTAGTTTTAGCTGTTCTTTTCAGCAGGGCAGCATTTAATGATTATTTCAATGGCTTTGCAATGTCAACATCATAAAGTATACATACAATAATTTGGTAGCCTACCATCCATGTTTTTATACACTGAAAAAAGGCCATTTCAAAAACAAGTTAAAAAACAATGATGCAAGGTGTTTTTTGCTTGTAATAAGTAAAAACATCTGCCAATGGAACAAGTGAAAATTGGGCTTGTCAAGATTTCATGAAATAATATGTGAAATTTAGGACTTTTGAGATAAAACTGATCTTGAAATTATCTAGGAAAACTCATTTTGAGCTATATTTTACTAGTATTAAAAAATATTGTATTTCATAATAAGCCTGTAATGCCATGACAAGAACATATCCTTCCGATTGCTGTATCCAACAAATCTGAGCCTGACTCTTCCGGAGGGGAAACGCACCTTCAGCTGCCCGCTTACCGCGGAGAACTACATGAAGAATCATCACCCCGACGTACTGGCTTAATCGCAGGACTGTCAACTTATTGTCGGTGCTTGACAAGTTTGTTGTAAGTAGCTGCTGACTAAATAATAACCTGAACTGCATCGACTCTTCTCACAGACTATAAACAACTGTATAACTGGTCAATTAGGTCCGGTTACCTGAGCAGAGGCTTAACTGCGCATGCGCACAATACTGACCACTTCACTTGCGTTCAGAGACGTCCATTGTACAGACCGAATGATAATCACCTAACTATACTATAGGTTAAAAATTTTCACATTTGTTTACCTGTTTACCTCTTTCTGGCTCTTTTTGTCCTATGCATCCATATCCACCACTATAAGTTTGACGTTGTTAAGTCTTAAAAATGATCGGTGTTACTGTTCGAAGTTGTTTCCATACTCAAAAGGATGTAATTATACCCTAGCTCGGCACAGGGTAGTTTGATTTCACAAGATAGGACAAAAGAATAGTCTATCATCGCGTTAGGAAGAATTGGGTTTCTACTCTCTACAGGTTATTCCTTAATTTTTTTTGTTTTTCTTCTGTTTATCATTACTATGCTATGCTGGCTCGGGTTATGTATCTCTCCACTTTTACACTGGCCTCAATATTAAACTAATGATGATAACTTATTTGGTAGTTGCAGGGGCCAGGGTTAAATGGTTTATTGTATAGCTTTACTGGACTCACGGGTTGGGGAAATGACAAATGTTGCTCGTAGGTATTTGACTTGGAACACTAATGGCATCAATGTACTATCAAAACGTAAAAAGGTACTTAACTTCCTGAAAAATCATAAAATAGATATAGCTCTATTGCAGGAGACACATTTGACCAATCGGGAACATGCTAAACTAACCCGACAATGGCAAGGACAGGTGTTTTATGCATCCTATATGTCTCAATCAAGGGGAGTTGCTACTCTGATGGGTAAAAATTGAGAAAGACAAAGAAGGCAGATACTTGATATTTAAAGGCTTTATAGTGGGTGAACCTATTACATTGATTAATGCCTATGGCCCCAATTTTGATTGCCCTCAATTCTTTCAAAATTTGTTTCTCATGCTCGAATGCTCTTCAAATTAGCTCGTTATAGGTGGGGATTTGAATCTAGTTTTGAACCCAGAAAAGGACCGATCATCTTCTAACCCCAAAACTCTAACCCAAGCAGCCAAGGCACTTAAAAGAGAAATGGCTGACCTCAAACTGGTAGATATTTGGAGGGAATTGAATAAAATGTTACGTGAGTACTCGTTCTACTCCCGTGTTCATAATAGTTACTCCAGTATAGATGTCTTTCTTATTTATAGTGAGAAAATCGACCTTATAGACTCAATAGTCATAGACACATAGATGTGAATACCTAGCTATGACTCATTCAGACCACGCTCCTCTCATGCTTCATATAGCTTATAAAAGTACCTCAAGGAGTTTAAGACTATGGCGATTTCCCACACACCTGCTCAACGATACAGACTATATCAAACAAATCAAGAATAATATTGGCAGCTTCCTTAGTACTAATAAGGGGACTGCCTCACCATCCATTGTGTGGGAATCCTTAAAAGCTTACTTGAGAGGTGTGACCATAAGCTATGCATCATGGAAAAAGAGGCATCATTTGTTAAAAACTAAGACACTCGAATCAGAGATTAGGATCCTTGAGAGGGAACATTTTCAGTCTCAAAATGGGGAGACCTTCAACACTCTAAATAACAAAAGGATTGAGTACGACATGCTAACATCACGAGTGGTTGAAAATGCTATGGCCAGAACCAAACAACCATATTATGAACATGGGGACAAATGTGGAAAACTGTTAGCCTGGCAGATCCGAAAAGAGGATAGCTCAAGATGTATCCCCTCAATTAAGACCAAGGCAGGTGTCACCTAGTCCATGAACCTAAATTAATCAATGAGGCCTTTAGGGACTTCTATGTGGATTTATACTCCTCTCAGGGTGTGGATATTTGTAAAATCGGGAAAATCTGGAATTTCTGTGCCGGGGTGGCTGGGGGGACACGTAACAATCTGGAGGCAAAGATTACTAATCAGGAAGTTTTGAATGCAATAGGAAGGCTTTCTGGCAGGAAATTGCCAGGGCCAAATGGACTTTTACAAAGCTTTTGCATCTGACCATATTACCCCCCTGATGGACATGCTTAGATATGCAATTGAGATTAACCAGCTACCCAAAACATTAGAACAAGCCCTGATCATTATCTTGCTGAAGCCAGGCAAGGACCCAAAATTGTGTGGATCCTACAGACCCATTTCCCTCCTATCATCAGAATATAAGATATTTACTAAGGTTATAGCCACTAGATTGGCAAATGTGCCTAGTATTATAAATAAGGATCAGACAGGTTTCATTAAAAATCGCTTTTCCTCTGACAACATACGTAGATTTGTTAATATAATTCACTGCGCTAAGGACATCAATACCCCTGTCATTAGATGCTGAAAAGGCATTTGATCGCCTGGAGTGGCCATTTCTTTTTGCAGTCTTGGAAAAAATTAACATTGGTCCAAATTTAATTAAAATGATTCAGATACTCTATCTCAATCCATCAGCAAGGATCCAGACAAATGATTATATATCGCCTCTCTTTCCCTTGTCACGAGGAACACGTCAGGATTGTCCCTTGTCCCCTCTGCTTTTCTCTCTGGCAATAGAGCCCCTCGCAATCGCTATAAGAGCACACTCTACTATTGAAGGCATTGTGGTGGAGCAGGAATGGCATGTCATTACTCTTTACGCCGATGATATCTTGCTGTACCTGACCAATGTAGCATCATCACTTGCCACCCTCAGTAATTTATTAGAGGAATATGGCTACAAAATACACATAAAAAAGTATGATATTGCCTCTTAATACTGCGGCACAACAACTACCAAGAGATAACATCTTATTTCGATAGGAACCCCATAAGATCTGTTATCTCGGGGTGCGGATACCCAACAAACTAGACCAGGTTTTCCCTCTCAATTACAGCCCCTATTTAAAAAAGTAGAAGTGAACTTGGAAAGGTGGAAGTCCCTACCTCTTTCCCTAATTGGACGAGTAAACAGCATAAAAATGAGTGTCCTACCTAAATTTCTTTACCTATTTCAAGCACTCCCAACACCAGTTCCAAAAGCCTTCTTTAAAAAATTGGACAGCCAGATCTCTAGATTTCTGTGGAACGGTAAAGCTCCAAGAACTAAAAACTCTCTGTCGCCCCACTGAACAGGGAGGGCTTAACCTACCTGATTTTCAACTATACTATATGGCTGCCCAATCTAAAGCTATATGGACTTGGATCAAAAACCTAGAACACCCTCCAGCATGGAAACAAATTCAACAATCCCATACAAAGGAAGCAATATCAAGCTTGAAAACTGTAACGAACCCAGTGATCAAACATACAACCAAAATATGGCATGATATTTGAGTAAAGCTTCAAAGCGTCCAAAAAATATATAGAGCCACCCCATTCCAGGAAAAACATGATCCTAAAGGTTTTCTGTCTTTTGCCTATAAGAGGCTCATGTCCCTTATGGAAAATAAAGCTATCAGTGCAAAGGTTAAATGGGAAATGGACATTGGTGAGGCTCTCGAGGATGCTGATTGGAACTTGATTTGTGGTAGCTCTCAATCATTCTCTTATAATAGTCGACATAAACTATTACAGTTCAACCTTATTCACAGAGTTTATTATACACCTGAACGCCTCCATAAGATATGTAGTAACTATCCAGAACACTGCCCTAGGTGTAAAGTTGAAACAGGATCTCTTATACATATGTTTTGGACATGTAAATGTCAGGAGAACTATTGCTATCTGTTCTGGACATCATTAAAAAAGTAGTGGGGATGGAGATCCCAACCAACTCAAGGCTGATACTGCTGGGGGACAACTCAGTTTTGCCAACCGACTTGAGGGGCCATACACGCTTTGTCAGACTAGCCCTTATTGCGGCTAATAAATGTATAGCCATTCGCTGGAAAAGTGAGGAGCCCCCTGGGTTATCCATGTGGCTCAAAGAGCTGTCATCATACATACTTTTAGAAAATATCATGTTTAACCTCAAGAAGAATGGAAAAAGTGGCCGCACTATGCATATATTGTTTATTTTGCACAGACGCATTTCGGCATGTGCCTTCTTCAGTGTGCAACAAAATCACAATGTACCCAGTCTTATATAACCACACCCATATTAACACCAGCCTATAATATAGGATAATGGTCAGACCAATAATACCAACAGTACACAGATGAGGCTGTTATACATTTGCAAAAATATTTAAAAAAAATTAATACAATTGTTCCAATTTTAAGAAACAACTTAATGATAGATCATCATTCATCCCACACGGGATACATGTGTTTAAGTTAAAGATATACCAAGCTTCTCGTTGTACGAGGCGGTTCTCATGGTCTCCCCCTCTTGGAGCCTGATCAACACATTCTAAGCCCATAAATTTGAGCGTATTGACAGCATGGCCCACAGAATTGAAGTGCTTTGCAACTGATGATTTTTCATTTTTCTTCCTAATAGCACATTTATGCTCAAAAATACGGGTTTTAAGTTGTCGCTTCGTTTTGCCCACATAGAGTAACCCACACGGACACGTCAATAAATACACAATAAAAGTAGATACGCATGTAATTCTGCCCTTTACTTTATATATCCTGCCTGTTTTTGGATGTGTAAATGAATTAGCTGTGAGCATAAAGTTGCATGCTGCACAGTTCAGACATCTAAAATTTCCATGTGGAATTTTGAAGAGAAAAGGCAACTGAATAGGTGCAGGGAGGTGCGACCGCACTAACCGATCTCGAAGGTTAGGTGCTCGTTTATAGCAGCTTCATGGCAGCACTTGAAAACTGTGTCCTATAACCGGATCACTGCTTAAAATGTGCCAATGGCGATGCACAATACTCTTTAAACTGTTAGAGATCTGACCATAAGTGGATACAAACGTAACTGTTGTGTTATTAAAATTGTTCTGATTAGTACGTTTGGTCATCAAGTCTACCCGTTGGGTACTCGCGCACGCTCTAAACAATCACTCACTAAATTGTATGCATAACCCCTATCAAGAAATCTTTGACATAGTTCCCCCGCTTGTCGTTCAAAACTCTCATCATCATTACAAATACGTCTTACTCTCAATACTTGACTATAAGGCAGACTACGCTTAAGAGGGGGGGATGAAAACTCTGGTAGTGCAACAAAGAGTTGCGGTCCGTTTCCTTATAAAAAATTTCAGTATGTAGCGTATTATCCACCTTTCTCACTAAAACATACAAAAAGGGCAAGGCATTGAAATCATAGTCTAATGTAAATTAGATGGAGGGCAATCTAGTATTTACATAACTGTAAAAAGCCATTAATTGTTCTTTCGAACCTAACCATACAAAAAATACATCATCTATGTATCTATACCACACTTTCAAATATTGTTTAAAAGGATTATCATTATAAACAAAATCCTGTTCAAATTTACCCATGAAAAGATTAGCATAATTAGGGTGCCATGGGAGAACCCATAGCAGTCCCTTGAGTTTGTAAGTAAAAACTTTTTTGAAACATGAAATAATTTTTTGTTAGAACTTCCTTCGCCATTGTCAGTAAAAACTCAGTATGCAGTATTTGATTTTTTTCTAGGTAATGCCCTAAGGCCACCAAACCTGCATCATGTGGAATATTAGTATACAAACTGGACACATCCACAGAACACAAAACATCGGTTGCATTAACCTCTCCAATACATGACAATTTTACTAAAAAGTCAGTAGTGTCTTTTAAAAAGGATTGCAGATTATGCACTAAATCCTTTATATGATGATCAATAAATTTAGACAACGGCTCAGTCACAGATTGATTCCCAGATACAATCGGACGGCCAGGCGGATTATCCCGATTGTGGATGGGTGGGTGGATGATGGAGGGTCATTGTTAATGCTGTTTGCATTGTACTTTATATTGCACTGATCTCTTTTGTACTGCCCTCTATCTCTGCAAGAAAAGAAAATGAACATGAAAATAAATAAAGTGTTTAAAAAAAAAGATTATTTAACTTATTGTAAGTTCTATAGTGACACTATTCTAGATTTAAGACCATCACCAACTTAAAATAAGACTTAGAATGTGATGCATTTTAGGATAAAATATGTCTTGAGGTTAGCTGGAAATGGAAGTGCAATGTAGTGCAGCGTAGTTCTAGCAGGAAGACTAGCAGCTGTATATCATCACTTCATTAGCTGGGTAATTCCTAGCCAATCGCATGTAAGCCATTGCTTCATAAGTCTGCTCACAATCTATCACATTGCTGTTTCAGTGCGCTAAAATGCAGGCAACCTCCGCCACCCCACCACCACCAGCTGAGCCCTGTCCCGCGCCGGGGTAGGCTCCTCGCCCCTGCCTCCTATCTCCGGCAGGACATGACGGTTCCGGGCACAACTCCCTCGGACCGCCAGACGGAGCCTACGCCAAAGAGAGAGACATTACCTTCTGTTTTACATTTATCAAATAAATGGCATCTTAAACCTCACTCAAGCCTGCGTGTCTTCCCAATAGAAATACTCATTATGCATTTGTTACTCGTATTAGGAATCATTCTGGTCATCCTCTTCATTTCAATTCAAGTTAATTTCACTTATTGTAAGCTCTAATATAGTGATACTATTCTATGTTTAAGACAATCACTTACTTCAATGAAAACAAGTATTGCATTAAACAAACAAATATTTTATTTTCTCTTCATAATTTTTTTTTACCTCTGTAAACTAAACTCAGTAAACTAACTGTAAACATACAGTTCTGAGAGTCTAGTGTATTACATGGAGACTCCTTCACAGCAGTGTATGACTGGAGCACCAGTGTATGGACTGTATGGGACTGTAATAAGAACATAGAACATGCCAAATAGGTGTAACATTGTGGGTTAATGTTAGACACAATCATCTTACATGTCCCCTCAGTACACTTACAAAGTACTTATTATTGTAACTTTCAAATTACATTTCTTGGGCTTAAATTAACATTGGGCTAACTTGGTTAAATAGCAACATAACGCATCTGAACAATGTGTCTCAATATACCTACAAAGTGCTTATTATTGCAATATTCAAATTAAGGGTTTTGGGCTAACATTAACATCTGACCAATGTGTCCCTCAATACATCAACTAAGTGCTTATTATTGAAACATGAACGTTGGGCTACCTTGGCTAAATTCCAAACAATAATCAATGGCAATATCTTTATTTGCCAACAAAAGCTTTCTAGTAGGCCATGCCCTTCTTGAAAGATGTTGTGAGGTCTCGCTCATGGATTGTGTCCAAGATGACCTCCGTTTGTATGACAGAAAGCAAAGTGGCTACACACTTGGGGTAAGTACGGTGTAGGGCATAATAGTAAGCCATAAGGTATAAAGCACCCTCTGTAACCTTGTCTTTTGGGAATGTAGTTATCGGCACATCTCCTACAGCCAGGAGGCAGTTGGACGAACTCACAATACAGGAGAGAGGGCGCTTCTTCAAGTAGGCATTGGGGTCTTCATTTCCCTTTAGAAGTTTGTTTACAATCAAATAACTTTCCAATACAAAATTGTGACGAAAGATGCAGTACTGAGAAAGTTACAGCTGAAGTTGCTGCATTTGACTGACCCCAATGCATTTCCTGTTCACAAACGATCTAAGCCTTCCAAAACACTTAAATCATATAAAGAATATTAAAATGTGTGTGTGGATCTGCTGTATAAAATTGTGTTGCTAAACACACTGTATTTGAATTTATAGAAATGTATTTAGATTTGTTGGGCTAGCCAATACTAGGCTAGTCTTGTTAGGTCTTCACTAGGTCCATACAACCTGTTATTAACCATTTAGTGTGTCCATTTTTGTACATACTGTAATATTGAGAGCTACACACATCTTACCATTTAAAATCCTGTTTCCAAAAACAAATGTTTGGGGTATCTCTGAAGGTTTAGAACATATGTAACTAGAAAATACATTGGGAGCAATTAAAACCAGCACCTTAAGCTATACATTTGGACAGTCTAAATTATCCTGTAACATTTTACACAGCTCACCCAGAGGACATACTCGCATCTCGTATCTTTATCGGAGGAGCAGACAAAGAGGAGAACAGTGATGGTAGCACATGTAGGCTCCCGAGAGCCTGTTCAGCTGAGGAAAATATGTATTACTTTTACACATAGATAACACAAGGTCAAATCTGATCAACGGTCAACAACAGATATGCTTTAAAATACAGAAACATTAAACAAATGATGGGATTGACACCACAGATGAAAAAGGAGGAAGACAAGACACTAGCACATTTACAATTAACATGTCCTAACGTCCACCCTGACCACTAATAACATCAAAACATAATTTCTTACCTTTGTCTATTCCCATTGGGGGTTTCAGCATCTTTTTCCATACACTGCACCTTCTCGTAGAAGTTGTCCCATCTTCCCCTCAGTTCATCAATGTAGTGGCTGTTATCCTTGTCCAGAATGCATCGAAGCTCCCCCATCACCTATCCAATATACAAATACAGACATTTGACAGTATTAGTTAGGAGAAGGAAATTGGTATATAAGACATTGTTCTGTGTGGTACCATGTTTTGAATTATGCTCAGTCAATAATGACTTACATGACCAATATCCTTGAAACAAGGATACACCTCTAGAATTTTTTCACGTCTTTTTACCTCACGAACAGAATCAGAATCTATGAATACTCTTCTGGCTGCAAATTTCAAATCCAGGAGCTGAGAGACAGATTTAATTTTTCTTTTTACACAAAGCCTGTAGGGTTCTATAGTGCTTGGCCATAGTTGCTGGACTGTCAGTGTCTTGCAGTGTCAATGTCTGTGGGCTTGTTAGCTAAAAGACACAAACATACATAATTAAATACATTACATTAACTGATGAATGAATGAGTTATTCTTATAGGAAGTAGGTAGTAGTAGTAATTAGTCTGAATGCTTCTAGTATCCATTTTGGCACAAGTCACAAACGAATGCATGTAACACACACTATGCCAATATCACATTGACTGACTCTTGATGAATCTCATTTTATGAGTGCTAGGAATCCAATGCACATAACTGGTCACTGGTTCGATCCCCACAGAAACCACCATTGTGTCCTTGAGCAAGGCACTTAACTCCAGGTTGCTCCGGGGGGATTGTCCCTGTAATAAGTGCACTGTAAGTGGCTTTGGATAAAAGCGTCTGCCAAATGCATAAATGTAAATGTAATGTCACAGTTTGTCTCCACAGTGTTCAAGGACTCTTATTTTGAAGTTTTCTCCTGCACTACATTTCCCTGTATCCACTGCCCTAATCACTTCCTTGTTATCCCCACCTGTATGCCATTCCCTCATTAAGATCCCTGTGTGTGTGTGTGTGTGTGTGTGTGTGTGTGTGTATATATATACACTCACCTAAAGGATTATTAGGAACACCATACTAATACTGTGTTTGACCCCCTTTCGCCTTCAGAACTGCCTTAATTCTACGTGGCATTGATTCAACAAGGTGCTGAAAGCATTCTTTAGAAATGTTGGCCCATATTGATAGGATAGCATCTTGCAGTTAATGGAGATTTGTGGGATGCACATCCAGGGCACGAAGCTCCCGTTCCACCACATCCCAAAGATGCTCTATTGGGTTGAGATCTGGTGACTGTGGGGGCCATTTTAGTACAGTGAACTCATTGTCATGTTCAAGAAACCAATTTGAAATGATTCGAGCTTTGTGACATGGTGCATTATCCTGCTGGAAGTAGCCATCAGAGGATGGGTACATGGTGGCATAAAGGGATGGACATGGTCAGAAACAATGCTCAGGTAGGCCGTGGCATTTAAACGATGCCCAATTGGCACTAAGGGACCTAAAGTGTGCCAAGAAAACATCCCCCACACCATTACACCACCACCACCAGCCTGCACAGTGGTAACAAGGCATGATGGATCCATGTTCTCATTCTGTTTACGCCAAATTCTGACTCTACCATCTGAATGTCTCAACAGAAATCGAGACTCATCAGACCAGGCAACATTTTTCCAGTCTTCAACTGTACAATTTTGGTGAGCTCTTGTAAATTGTAGCCTCTTTTTCCTATTTGTAGTGGAGATGAGTGGTACCCAGTGGGGTCTTCTGCTGTTGTAGCCCATCCGCCTCAAGGTTGTGCGTGTTGTGGCTTCACAAATGCTTTGCTGCATACCTCGGTTGTAACGAGTGGTTATTTCAGGCAAAGTTGCTCTTCTATCAGCTTGAATCAGTCGGCCCATTCTCCTCTGACCTCTAGCATCAACAAGGCATTTTCGCCCACAGGACTGCGGCATACTGGATGTTTTTCCCTTTTCACACCATTCTTTGTAAACCCTAGAAATGTTTGTGCGTGAAAATCCCAGTAACTGAGCAGATTGTGAAATACTCAGACCGGCCCGTCTGGCACCAACAACCATGCCACGCTCAAAATTGCTTAAATCACCTTTCTTTCCCATTCTGACATTCAGTTTGGAGTTCAGGAGATTGTCTTGACCAGGACCACACCCCTAAATGCATTGAACCAACTGCCATGTGATTGGTTGATTAGATAATTGCATTAATAAGAAATTGAACAGGTGTTCCTAATAATCCTTTAGGTGAGTGTGTATATATATATATATATATATATATATATATATATATATATATACCCTCTAGTTTTGAATTGTGAGGTTAATATTTTGAATGGTAATGTTTGAGATGTCATATTAGTTTCCTCTCCAGCGAATGTCCTACTCCTGTGTTTTTAGTTAAAAGATTCAAAGACTCTACTCCTGTGTCTCCTCCAATCCTTGGGCACCAAACATTACACTTGGCTGCTCAAGACGGCGCCTCTTTGAATGTCTCCCATCTGGAATGGCCTTTTGGGGGGATCTAGTGTTTTGCAATCTTTTGTATAGCTGTGAGTACACCGTAACCTGTGACCATACAATTTAAATAAATGTTTCAAATATCAAACAAATTCTTCAGATAAAATCCAACATGAAACACTTGGGTCATCAACTGGCTGTATTTCACTTACCCATGTATTCTTGTTGTTCAGGTCTCAGTCATGCAGCATGGGGTAGAACAGGACTATTCTCTTTGCTATAGCTGTAATTTCTGGTTTTGATGGGTATCTGTCTCCATCCCCTGTTGCCCTCAGGATTGCGATCGTACTGGTCATGGTGTTTTGGATGAGCCGGCATCTGAGGTCCTTCAACATTTGGCAGTTGCGCTCTTTACATTTCATCGCCAACTCCAAGTATTGTTTTCGGACTTGCTCTAGTTCGGTGTCAGTGTGCAATACATAGTCTGGGAAGGATAACTTAACAACCTTTTCAGGTGTTGTGTACTTTGAGGACATCTTTTCACAGGAGTGGATGTCTGCAATGGGGTGACCCTAATATGACATTAATAGGAGTGGAACTGCCCATTGATTTTTAGTCTTCTCGGACAGATTCCTGTAAAATAAAAGACAATGAACTACTTGTAAAAGTAACATTTCATTTTTACTGTTAATGCAAATTGCAATGCAGCATTGACAACATTTCACAACTATGCAATTTGTTTAATTTTGGAGGTTAAATCTCTTGCATCATCTAACTGAACTACTATCAATGAATCTCTAAACCAGTATTTATTTCTTGAAAGAGAAATTGTTGTTCATAAACATTTTAAACATGTTGAACAATCTCATAAAACTGCAGCATCACAAAAGCATGAAAAATAGTATGTGCACACACCAAATTCACAACCAGGTTAATATAGTGTGCTGTTATGACAGACGTGCATTTTGGAACTGACAACTACCATGAATCAATGCAAGTGAATGGACAGAGACAGGTCCCTAACAAACCAATCTCCAAGGTGCTAATTCTCATGAAACAAACTATTTAAAAAGGGACTGTCCCTAGGGCCATTCAATTATTACCTTTTCAATCTAGCTGTCCGGGAGGCTAGCGCTGGAATTCCACTGACACTGTGGGAATTAAGGGACAGGATAGTCTAGTGGTATGGGTGTTGGACTCCCATCCGAAAGGTCACGGGTTCAAACCACAGGTTTGGCCTACCTGTAAGCATCCTTGAGCAAAATGTCTAACCCCCTATCTGTTCTTGTAATTGTACATATTGTAAGCCGCTTGTCTGCTAAATGTCATGATTATTGACTAGAATTGGGAGCAATTTCCTACGGTGCATGCTGCTGGTGGAATTTGAAGGTAATGGTGAGGCTATTCAAAATTTGCAAGAATAATAAGTAATAATAACATTAATAATGCTAAGCTATATAAACATTGAAACACTCAATAACAACATATTGAAATGGGAATTGAGACATAAAAAGTGCATTACAGGAGTTTGTGGGCATGCATGTGTGTTTCCAGTAGTCTCTGTGCACTCTGGTAATTAAGAAAGAAGCTACTACAATGACGCTCCTCTTCATGGAGCCTACAAGTTATTGAATGGAATACATCAAATATGGTGGATGAAAATAGGCAATGTAGTGACATCAAAACAGCAAGCACTGACTTTCTGAAAGAAAATCTAAAAACGACATATGCTATTAATAGAAGAAAATTAACAGAATTTCCTCACTTTGATGTAATCAATCAAACCCCACAAGACATCATGCATGTTATTCTTGAAGGTGTTGCCCCATATGAAATCAAATTTGTTTTAAAGTATCTTGTGCTTTCAGAGCATATAGAGTTAGACACTTTCAACAGTGCAATTATTGGTTTCCCTTATTCTCCTGTGGATGCGAGAGATAAGCTTGCCCCATATCTGTCAATACACTGTCATCAAATGACAGTAAACTGAAACATTAAGCTGGGAAGATGCTGGTTTTGTTAAAGATCCTGCCATTTCTCATTGACAAACTTGAAGAAAATGATTACACACGAATGCTGCTTAAGTTGTTAGAGATAGTCAAAATTCTGTTGCCAACTCTTTCAAGGCTGAAGCTTTTAATAGAGCAACATTTGAAAGATTTCAAACAACTGTTTCCAGATACAAATATCATTCCTAAACAGCATTACCTTCTGCATCTTCCTTCTCAGATTAAGGCCTCTTGGTCCTATGGTGAGGCATATGTGTATGCGTTTTGAGTAAAAGCATTGCTTTTTCAAGCTGTGGGCTTTGAAAAGTAGTTTTAAGAATATTTGTAAATCTCTTGTGAAGCACAACCAACTATATGAATGTAGTCAGAATGTGCATAAGAAACATAAATTATTTTCAAGTGAAGTTGAAATGCTCCCAGTCTCTGAAGTTAGAAATGTTCACTATGTATAATGAAAGATTAAAAACTTCTTAGGAATAGAACAAGTTCAACATGTAGTTTCTGTAAAGTGGATTATGCAACATGGAAATAAGTTTACATGTGAGAAAACTTTGGTTATTTCTAATGTCATCAAGAGTTTGGACTTGTGAAAAATATCTACATAGTAAATTCGTCAGTGTATTGTTTTGAATGCCAACCTCTCTCTATAACTGAGTGGAATGATCATTATTTAGCTTACGAGGTAGAAGTTCCCTACCTAGCTCAAGCCAATATTTTTGTGGAGGCTGAAAAACTTGTTGATTATACACCATACTACTATTTGACCTTTAATAATAGCAAGTACATTCCAATGGATTATGATCTCACAGACATCAATGAACAACACTCCCTTTGATTTTCTAGGGAGCATTTCATAGAACTTTTTTTTTCCTCTCACCATTTAATCATTTATATAAGGCCAGTGTGTATGAGATGCTTTAATAAGGAACTGATTTATTAATGTTTTCATGGGGTTTCAATGTATTAAGGCCATTATGGTATTCAGTGAATACTTTTGAATGCTCAAATAGAGTGCCTGTTAAATATAATTTAAGCAATGACATTCACTTTTTACTGTTTGAGTCATATATACAGTTTATTTAGCCTTTCAAATGTGGAGGTTGTTTTTTGTAACTGAACATTGAAAACTCTGTTGGCCTTTTGGCTGTTTTTGCTTTTGCCACTTGTGCATCATTGCATTTTTGATATTTTATTCCATTTTGTTGGAATTCTGGAGTAGTTCAACATTCTGAAAATCCACAGATTCTTGAGATCACTGTGAGGTTGACAGGCAAGCAGCAGAGACCCCAGAAAATCACTAACTGATGTATGAGTTTTGGGCAAAATCTGTTGAACTTGAGGGTTTCCAATAAAGCAGATTTATTTTCTTAAATCAAATAAGTCTAATTCTTGAAACAAGATGATTCATCTTTTACAAATAACACAGCGGCTAAAATACCACATGGAATGTCAAAAAAGCATGTTTCATCTGACATACAACCAAAAATAAGATGTTTTCAAGACTCTCTCATTTAACAAGATATTTAAGGTGCATTGTTTTAAAACAAGTCCCTATATCTCGCTGAAATGTTACTTGTTAGGCGATTGTGTCTTATATTATGTATAATGAGATATTTTGACTAGAAATTAGACAAATATACATGGTAAGATTTAGAGTTTTTGCAGTGTAGGCATAAAACGCAAAACTCAATTTTATACAAAAATTGTAACGGGGGTCCTGGATCCATGGCCTGAAAATGCTTGAACCCTGATCTATAGTAAACACAACATTTTGGCTAAAATCAAGTAAATTTACTATGATTTTTATAGTAAGGTATACTATTTGCTTTTACAGTGTAATATACAAGTGTTTCACGAGCTATGGCCTGTCATGCGAACATCTCAGTGGACTCAATCTCAGCCTCTGACTTTTTCCCAAAAGCTAGGCACAGAATATTATCTCCCTGTCTGTCTGGGAAGATGTCACATTGTCTACCAATGTTGTGGTTATTAGAAGAGGATTATGGAAGGGTGGTGCAGAGTGAATAAAGTTTTAAAGTGGCCCATGAGCTGCAGGCTCTGTGTGACCAAACCAAACACAGTTGGGAAGAGTGATGGAGCAGAGCCTAGGCATTAATAGATTTAATTGGGTTTAATTTAGCTGATTTGCAGATTCTTCTCAGGGGAAAATTGTGCAAGCTTACTGTGAGTTAGAGCTTCTTTGTCTAAGCCTTTACCCTCTGCCTGCTTGTGTTTTAAAATAAGCTTTTTATAGAACTTACCGAAAAATATTTGTGTATCCTAGATTCCTAACTGTTAAAATTGCTAATATGTCAATCGATTACAGCGATGGAAACAAAATTCTCTGAGTTGGTTAAAAGAGTGGCAGATGTTGAGAAACTAATCAATTATCTGGAGTCATCGGAGAGGGAATTATCCACTAATCCGCCCGCGACCAAAGTTGATTTGGAAGGAATTTTGAAACAATTGGAAGATTTAGAAAATAGGAATCGCAGGAATAACATATGAATTGTTGGAATTCCTCAGCATGAGGAGGGTAGAGATATGGGGAAATTCCTAGATGAGCTCTTCCCGAGTCTACTCAACATAACAGGCCATAACCCTGTAAAATCACAACATCACTTTTAGCTCTCCAAAAACACATTTGCAAATGATTTTTTTTTTTTTAAAGACCACATTTACATAGCCAATGGGTCCTATTGTCTTGCATCACAATACCATTGGATAGTAAATGTGTAAATATTTCCTTGTTTCATTCGACTGGATATATCAACATTGAAGTAAGTAAAATCTCAGAAATATTTTTATGATTTTAGTATTTACATGAGCTACATATTCTAAGTTATTGTGGTATGCATGCATCAAATTTGATTTTCGGCTTGATATGTCTTTGTTGTAACTTTACAACACTGGGTGAAAATGGTAGTCAAAATAGCAGGTGCAACTTGCACATTATATGGAGACATTACACTTCTCAAATGTTCACATATAGGATAAATACTTACAGTAATACAATGTATTTGATGATTCACTCTTTATAAATGTGTTATTTGTAATAATTTTCAGTTTAGACCAGATTTGAATAATTCTAAATCAATGTTATTTCTGTTAGCAGTCAAATATAGTTAAATGTTTTTTATCTGACTTTGTTTGTTTGCCCAAATATCTTCTTGTTGCACAAGGCAGATACTGTTTGTGGAATGCTTTAGAGAATGGTTGTTCACTGACAAGTGCAAATGTTTTGGAATGTGGGGGTTGCATGTTTGGTGCATTGTTCAGGGACAGGTGTGAATGTTCTGGAAAGTGGGGATTTATGAGGTCTGGGGGTTTGTATATTCCTTTTAGATTGTTAAGTAGAGAGCACATTAGGCTAGTCAGACAGTATTGTGTGACTTCAGTGGAATGCATTGCATAAATAGGACTCATTTGCATTGGAATTAGTTATATTTGAACATACTGTAACTACTATTTCCATTTCAGAATGACACCAGCAAGGAGAGTTGTGTACTGCACTGAGCAAGATGTCATTGATGCTATCCAAAATGTGAGTGATGTTGACATTGAATCATACACCAGTGATTCAAGTGATGAGGAGGTGGTTGAAAATGTTGAGGAAGTGGACAAAGAGAATCAGATACCCACTGATTGTCCAGCTGATGATGATGATGAGGAGGAGGAGGACAGCCAACCAAACCAAGCCTACCAACTTAACAGACTATTCCCCGGGACATTCAAGGGGAAATTCAGTGGAATTAAGCAGTATATGTGAGGCAAACCTCACCCATGGGGCTTCAAATTGTGGGTAAGAACTGGCATCACTGGCATGCTCTGTGACTTTGATGTGTACCAAAGCAGTGTCGTTGGAATATGAGCCAAATCTGAACTTGGAATGTCAGGTGACGTTGTGATGAAGCTTGCCTCCACGCATCCAGAAGGTCAGAACTACAAGGTCTACACACACAACTACTCACCTGTGTCCCATTAGAAGTGCGCTTACCCAACTGTAACCTTGAAGATGAGAAGATCTAGAAGAAAAAGGGAAGAGGAAGCTTTGACATCAGAGTGGAGGCAAACCACAACATCTGTGCTGTCAAATGGTATGACAACAGGGCAGTCACACTTGTGTCATCCTTTGCTGGCATTGAACCTGTGCAAAAGATTCAACACTGGAACAAAGCCACCAAATCCTACACTGAAGTTGATAGACCTTACATATTGGGTGCTTACAACAAATACATGGGAGGTGTGGATTTGCTGGACTCGTTTGCAGCTAAATACAAGTTCCCCATGAAATCGCGCCACTGGTACAATTACATCTTACATTTACATTTATTCATTTGGCAGACGCTTTTATCCAAAGCGACTTACAAAAGAGGAAAACATAAGCGAATCATCTTAAGGAGACAGTGGTACAAAAAGTGCCATATTACAAAGTTTCACTATCATCAGAATAGTATACAAAACAGATTTAAGTGCAACAAGAATTGTAAATTTTTTTTTTTTTTTTTTTTGGAAAAGATGTGTTTGTAGCCGTTTTTTTGAAGATTGAGTTATCTTCACGGATTGAGTTGGGAAGGTCATTCCACCACCGTGGCATGATGAAACTGAAAGTCCGGGAAAGTGTTTTGGTGCCTAATCTTCTGGCACACCATTATCCTTGCTGTGATCAACGCCTGGCTCCTCTACAAACGGGACTGCAAAACTCTCAATATTCCCAATAAAAAGATGCTGAACAGAAGACTGTTTCAGGTGCAACTAGCATCCTCTCTAATCCTGACAAACATGGCTGTCAACACACCAAGGAGAGGGCGGCCATCTTCAGCCAGTGGGAGCCCTTTGACGTCCATAACAGTGACTGGACCCTTAGTTGTTCTGTGTATTTGTTCTGATAGTTTGATTGCAAATGCTGAAATTCTGCTCCCAACTAGGCCCAACGTTGCAATATTACAACGTTTCCCTAAAAATGTACAAAAACATTTTTTTTATATAAATCCTTCCCATTATCTGCATCAGAGGACTCCTACAACAACATCTGACTTACAACATTTTTAAAAAAAAATGTATATATATATTGGGGTCTTACAGGGATAAGCTGGAAATTGAGCGAGCTCACAGAGTCCCGGCACACAGTTCTGCTGAGGGAAACAGGCCCCAATCAATTCTGGCCAAATTTCTGAGATCATCCGATAAAGATCTCGTGTTGTACAAGCTGAGGAGCAAAGGAAAGCTTTCTTGGAAGAATCACAAAATTTTCTTGTTCCCAGACTTTGCAAATTCGATAAGAGGGAAACGCGATCGGTTCAAGGAATGTAAAAATCTCTTGCATTAATGGAAGATCGCTTTTGCACTGATGTTTCCGGCCAAACTGAGAATAGACACCAATGACAGCTGCAAGATGATTTGTGCCCCAAAAAAGCACTGTCTTTTATAGAAACAATGGGTGAGTAACAATTGGGTGTTCCCCTGTGAGTGGAACGACTTGCAGAACATACACTCGATTGTCGGAGGAAGCTGGGCATAATTTGTTTATCTTTTTGTGTTGGTTCCACCTTGTGTGGAATGACACTACAAGGGACTTTTGCATTGACGGAAGATTGCTTTTACACAGAATCTTTCGGCTAGATTGAGAATGGACACTATGGGTGACTGCAAAATATCTACATGCCTACACAAAGGATATCTTTTATGAAGTTGACAGACTGAATAAATCATGGTATATATTTTTATGCGGCCTCCGAGTGAATTTGACTCTTGACCATCCAAGGAACCGGGATGCCTGTTTTGTTTATTTTGTGCTAGTTCTGCCTAGCGGCTGGGGCTTGTTTATTGAATAACACTGCTTCGGGACAGCTGTGAATGAATCTGTTTGATTTGTGGAATATTTTTGTGGGACACATAATTTATTTTATCAAAATGTCAAATGTTAATATGAGTGGATTATCTCTCTCCACGTGGAATGTGAATGGGTTGGGTACATCATAAAAAGATTCTTAAACGTAAGAAATGTGATATTGTGTTTCTTCAGGAAACACATCTTTCTCCACAGGATGTTGGAAAATTTGGGAAGATATGGGGTGGACATGTTTTCTTTAGTGCTGTCTCAAGTAAGATTAGGGGGGTCATTTTACTGATAAATAAACATCTACAATTAAAATTTCTCAAGCAGTTTAATGAAATTTGGAAGAGTCATTGTTGTTTTAGCTGAAATTCAGGGACAAAGGCTGATTTTGGCTAATATTTACGCACATAATGCTGATGATCAGGGCTTTTTTATAGATCTTGAAAGGATATTACAAGATGCTGGCACACCTCTTTATATACAATATTGGGAGGAGACTTTAATCTATTGATGGATTCAGTCCTTGATCATAATGAAGTAAAAGCGTGTAAGCCCCCTAGAGCAACACTGATAATTCACAGGATGTGTAAAAGTCTTGGTCTTACAGATATTTGGAGACTTTTGAACCCATCTGGTAGGGACTATACATTTATTTCATCAGTCCATAAGATTTATTCTAAAATAGATTTTTTTTATATCTAAGTCCCTCATTTCATCTGTTATGGATTGCTCAATTGTAAACATCTTAGTCTCAGATCACACTCTGGTGAGCTTAGGTATTACCATATAGGTGTTACCATATACCATATACCATATACCAAGAAATCATATAGTTGGCACCTTAATGTATCCCTTTTGCAAAATCCTGATTTCCAACAAATGTTAAAGACTGAAATCAATGTTTATATGGAGACCAACTGGTTCTCAGTATCCTCTGTGGGCATGGCTGGGGAGGAACTTAAAGCGGTTCTTAGGCGTCGGATCATACAGTATGCCTCATTCATCAAAAAATCAAAAACACGAGAACATGTGGAGTTGGAAATATTAAAAGTGCAGAGGCAAAGCTGAAGCGCTGTATGTTGTCTGATGGCCTCAGAGAATCGACTCAATTGAAATACAGATATATACTATTTTGTCAAGGAAAGAGGAGTTTTTGGTTATTCAGGGAAAGACTTTGATCCAGTCATACTTTAAGTCAGGGGACAAAGCAGGAAAACATTTGGCTGTATATCTATACAATTCCTTCAGTGAAATCTGCTGGTGGTGAAATTCTTACCTCGGCCATTGAAATTAATAATGCTTTTAAAGAAGTCTATCTTGATCTTTATAGTTCCACGGCTTCGTCTACTGATGAAGATATTAGAAACTTTGTGGAACCATTAGAACTTACTAAATTGATTGCTGAGCAAAAAAAAAATTCTCTAGATTCTGAGATAACCTTGGAGGAGCTTGATAAGGTAATTAAGGCCTTAGCTACAGGCAAGGCTCCAGCGCCAGACAGATTTGCCTCTGAATTTTAAAAAACATTATGCTACTGAAATGGCTCCCCTTTCGTTAGAAGTTTATACAGATTATTAAAGAATGGAAAGCTTCTGCCAACCATGACACAAGCCCGGATCAGTTTGATTCTTAAAAAGGAAAAAGATCCAAGCGAGTGTAAGTTACCATACAATTTGATATAATCTTTTCAAGATATTGGAAATGTACTGTATGGGTTCAGGTGTACCTTTATTGGTTGGATTAAGATACTTTATAGACAACCTGTAGCGGTGGTACAAACAAATGGACTAATTTCAGATTATTTTACCCGACAGGGTTGCCCTCTTTCCCCGTTATTGTTCTGTCTTGCCCTAGAACCATTAGCAGCCAATTGAAAGAAAGGAGGATGATTTACCAGATGTGATTGCGGGTGGTGTGGCACATAAGCTTCTGCTTTACACAGATTATATTTTATTATTTGTATCTGACCCTACTAGATCTATGCCTTGCCTCCACAGAATTATCAGTTCCTTTTCCAAGTTCTCAGGATACAAAGACAATTGGTCTAAATCCGAAGCTTTGGCTTTGACAGCACACTGTCCAGTAATGGCCTTCCAGCTGGGAGTCTTCCAGTGACCCAAACAGGGCATTAAGTATTTTGTCTTTTTATTCCCAGCAAATTTGTCTCATTTAGTCAGAGTTAATTTTGATCCCTTAATAAAAAGGATTTCAGATTATGTGGACAGGTGGGCTTCCCCAGATAGCAATGAGTCGGCGGGCCGCTGGCAATGCTCCGGAGGCAGTAGAAGCGGCAGAATGGCGTTATCGCAAACACGTTTGACGGCGCACCGACCGGCGGCAGCCGCTTTTTAAAAGCGGCAGCCGCCTTCCTACCGCCTTCGTTCCGCAGCCGGCCCGCTGGCCATCCGCAGATCCGCCGCCGTTATATCGAAGGCGGACCTTCCGCAGGGCGTCGGAGGCAAACACTATTTTCGAGCGATCTGCCGCGCTTATTGTATATATATATATATATATATATATATTTTTTTTTTTTTTTTTATATATTTATAGCATGCAGTTTATCAAGAATAATGATTGATCAAACCAGACAAATTTCCATTTGGCGTTTTAATTCCACATTTCAAAGTACAGTAACTATCATTGAAACAAGATGTCAGATCACTGTAATATAAATAACAGAAAAATACAAACATTATATATACACACACACACACTAAAGAACATGCAGGTTTCCAATTCAATTTTGGTAAAAAAAAAAACTATTGTAACAATTAAAATAATTGTTAATAATATAAAGAGGTCAGCTCTGGGATGAAAAGAATTACCAGTAAACATAAGCAATGAGGATATTTGGTACCAAATAAAGTGCAGGATACCAAATAAATTGAGGTATAACATCATATTTACAAGTCATTTATAACAATAGGATAAGTGGTAATAATTTAGAGTAAAGCTCTGGAGTAGAATATACCATTATAACTGCAATGCTGACCTGTGGCACAAGGATTTACAAGCTATATTTAACAATAGAATAACAGTTAAGCACTGTGACGGAATGAAAGTAGAATTTTTGGTACTAGTTAATGTGCAATATCAAATATCAGAGGTATGAAATAGGATTTACAAACTATAATAGAATCGTTAAACACTGACGGAATGAAATAAGCCAATACTAAAGTCACGGTAAGTAGAATATTTGATACCAGATAATGTGCAGATATCAAGTATTAGATGTATAATCTAGGATTTACAAGCTATATTTAAAAATAGAATAGTTAAGCACTGTAACAATGAAATAAGCAGCAAATTGTATATTAAATAATTGAGATCTTTGGTATCAAAGAATGTGCAGAATAACAGGTATAATATACATTTTCACATTCAACTTACACATGACAACAAGTGGGAACAAATACAATTAACAGCAGAAAATCTGGCTGTAGAGAACACAGCCAATCAGAATGTCTGGAGTGGTTGGGGTCTGCGTGGCGTAGTGGGCTAAGAATCACCGGTTCTCTTACGAGAGTTTCTCTCGTATTGCGTAAGCTAGCTTACGCTACGGGAAAGATTCATCTTTTCTGAGATATTGAAGCCAAAAAATTATCCTTAATTTTGTATCCATTGTCAACGCAGTGCGGCAGCTGCAGACCTTGAGCGGGCTAGCTAGCGAGCTCATTGGTTGCTCTCGCGGCAACTGCTGCAGCCTATAGACGAGCTTGGGCGAACTCGCATCCAATGAGAGGCGTCCGCGCGCTCACTGCATCAAAGCCCGCCAAAAAGGGCGTGACTAGAGTGCATATAAGCGTAGTTCGTAGGCTGGAACCCTGATTTTCATCTCTTCAGCGAAGCTCTTCGCATCTCTGAACTGGAAGCCGCGTCGCCGTTCGAGGGGCATCTAGCAAGCGTGGACAGCGCTCGAAGCAGCCGGCCGTCTTCGCCACCTTCAGCCATCCGGCGACGTATCCTTTTTTAGAGCAAGCTTAGTTCCTCAGCGAACTTCACAAAAGAGTATCGAGCGTCTTTTTAAAGATGCCTCGCACTTCCTGCGGCTCATGTCGCACTCCTCTCAGCGCCGGAGACCGACACATCATCTGCGCTCTCTGCCTAGGACTGGGGCATGCAGAGCTCGCCCTCGCTGACGGCGGATGCGACCTCTGCGAGGAGCTTCCGATGTCGACCCTGCGGGCTCGACTCGAAGTATGCAAAACCGGAGCTGCCGCGCCTTCTGTTTCGCCGCGCGAAGAAGCGCCGCTCCCAAAGGCTGCCGGAACCGGTTTTAGAAGCGACTGTCTCGCCGGAGCCCCTCCCTCGAGCATCGCGTTCACCCTCCCCGCCCCCCCGGGACGCGCAGTTGCCGCCGAGCGGCCACACTTGATTCAGAGAGCGAGGCGGAGGACAAAGGCTGCTGTTCCATCATGGCTTCGGACAGCGAGGAGTGGTCACAAGCCTCCTCAACGGCCCAGGAATCCAGCAGGACCCGCGCCGGAGTCGAAGGGGAACTGATACGCCTCCTCATACAGGCCGTCGACCGCCTCGGGCTCGAGTGGTCACCGCCCCCTGAGCAGGCTCCCAACAGACTTGACGGCTGTTTTCTTCAAAGCCGTCACCGCGCGGCGGCCCGGGCCGCTCCCTTCCTGCCGGAACTCCAAGGCGAGCTCTCTAAATCGTGGAAAGCGCTCTCTCGGCCAGGACTTCGATCCCACGTCTCCACCGCTCTCGCTTCAGTGGACGGCGCCGCCGAAGGGCTAATCTTCCATGCCCCGGTCGAGGATTCGGTAGCAGCACACCTTTGCCCGCCCTCCGCGAGATGGCGGTCTAAACCAGTGCTCCCGTCTAAGGCCTGCAGAACTACTTCCGCCTGTGTTGGCGCGCCTATTCCGCCGCCGGCCAAGCTGCATCTGCTCTGCATTCCATGGCCGTCTTGCAGATCCTCCAAGCGGACCTTCTTCGGGAGTGGGATGAGAGAGGCAGGCACCCAGAGGCTGTTACAGATCTAAGGAGCGCGACGGACCTCGCCCTTCGCGCCACCAAAGCTGCAGCCCAAGCTATAGGGAAGTGCATGGCCTCACTGACTGTAACCGAGAGACACCTGTGGCTAACGCTAGCCGACATGTGAGAAACTGAGCACTCCACGTTCCTCAACGCGCCGCTCTCTCCGTCTGGTCTCTTCGGTTCCGCGGTAAGTGGCATTGTTGACCGTTTTTCGGAAGTCCAGAAAGCCACCCAAGCCATGAATCTCTTCCTACCTCGCCACGCTAGCTCCTCTGCAGGCCGCCCACATAACCAGCCTCCTGCACGAGCATCTTCACAGCGCCCAGCTCAACAAAGCCAGACTTCCCAGCGCCGACAGGGCGGCCGCCCCAGATCGCGCTCAGACAGCCGCCGTAGACCACCGCCCCCCCGCGGGCCTCGGCCTAAGATTGCGCTGAAACCTGAACAACCGAAGTCCTCCTAGCTTTGTTGAACAAACGACGGCTCAGTCCCGCCACGGCCGGACCACCGTCAAAGCATCGCCCCCTGTCAGTCCCCTTCTCTCAGGCTACTGCAGTGGTGAATTTAGCAGCCAACAAGCCGGTGACACTGCCCGCTTGCCTGCACTCAAACGCCGTTTTCACGGCGACCCAAATAAATCTTGTAAAGAGCAAACATGTCTTATGTGTAGAAAATGTGCCCACAAACCTGTGTTCGCCCCTACACACAAGCATAACACATCCCGTGCCCCTATTAGAGCACGCTCTCATAAAGCGATTACTGAACCGCTCGAGCGTCAGTCAATGAAGGCGCCCACAAATGCGTCTGGCGCCCATTCTCTGGCCGCTCTGTCACATGACCAGCCCTATGTGTAGAAAACGTGCCCACAATCCAGTGTTCACTTCTGCACACAAGCACTGCATGTCTCGTGTCCCCACCAGAGCACGCTCACATAAAGCGATTACTGAACCGCTCGAGCGCTAGAGTCAATAAATGCGCCCACAAATACGTCTGCGGCGCCCATTCTCTGCCCGCTCTGTTACACGGCCAGCAAACATTCCTCTGTGTGTAAGTCCCGTGCCCATGACTATGCTTGAGCATCACGTAACAGATGTGACTCTTTCCCCATTCATTCCAATCGGAAGTCACTCACAAAACAGGCTGTTCATGCTGTCTACGAGCAATCATGCATAAACACACTAAACGCGCTCACACATTTTGTTCAGCCTCTGTGTGCGGCAGTCAGAGCCGAATTGGCCATTCAGCCCTCTAGCGTTACGCTTCAAAGCATGGGAAGCTATTCCAGGGATATCCAAGTGGGTGTTAAGCACAATACAACAGGGCTATTTGCTACAGTTCGATCGCCACCCTCCTCGCTTCAGAGCTGGCTCGAAACCACTGTGAACACGGAAGCAGCGTGCATGCTTCGTTCAGAAATAGCAAGCCTTCTGTGCAAAAGGGCCATAGAGAAAGTGCCACCCTCTCTGAGCGAGTCGGGGCTTTACAGCCGTTATTTTCTTGTTCCCAAGAAAGACGGCGGCCTCAGACCCATATTAGATCTCAGGGTTTTGAACAAGGTGCTTGCAAAAAGACCGTTCAAAATGCTTACAATCAGGAAACTCCTCGCGCATGTGCGCCAGGGGGACTGGTTTATTTCTCTCGATCTGAAAGATGCATACTTTCAGATTCAGATAAATCCCCGTCACAGCCCATTCTTGAGATTCGCCTTTGACGGCCAGGTTTATCAATACACCATCCTTCCGTTCGGCCTGTCCTTAGCACCCCGTACTTTCACGAAGTGCATGGATGCGGCGCTCGCACCCCTGCGGAGTCAGGGTTTGCAAATTCTGAACTATTTGGACGACTGGCTGATTATGGCTCAGTCACATATGGAGCTTCTGTCTCACAGAGCAGTTCTCCTCAGCCATCTGAACAGTTTGGGTCTTGCAGTCACTTGGACCAAGAGCTCACTACAGCCCAGTCAGACAATTTCCTTCCTTGGGATAGAACTAGACTCCGTGGCAATGACGGCTCAGCTTATCTACACAGCTGCGCCGTGTTCAGCGACTAGCCGCATCTTTTCAGATGAACAGCCTCACGCCTCTGAAGAAATTCCAGAGAGTGCTAGGTTACATGGCCTCAGCCGCAGCAGTACTTCAGCTGGGTTTACTGCACATCGCCCGCTTCAGCATTGGCTAAGCACCCGTGCGTCTCGCCGGGCTTGGGCCACAGGCCGCCAGCCCATCAAGGTGACTCAGACCTGTATTTCAGCTCTGCAGCCTTGGACAGTGGCCGAGTGGTATCAGCGAGGAGTGACAATGGGAGCTGTATCTCGCCGAAAAGTCATCTCGACAGACGCGTCCAACACGGGTTGGGGCGCGGTCTGCGAGGGCTCTCCGGTTTTCGGCCTATGGTCAGTTCAGGAAAAGCTCCTTCACATAAATTGTCTGGAAATGATAGCGGTCGAGTACGCGCTCATGGGCTTTCTCCCGGTCATTCAGGGTCACCACGTCCTGGTCCGTTCGGACAACAGATCTGTGGTATCCTACCTAAACCATCAGGGCGGTGTCAGATCCAGGAACCTTTTCCATCTGACGGAACGCATACTGAGTTGGTCCCAGTGCCACCTGCGCTCGCTGAGGGCGACGCACATGCCAGGCCACCTGAACGACGGCCCGGACAGACTGTCCAGAGACAATATTCCCCCAGGGGAATGGTCCCTGCACGCTCAAACAGTCCAGACGTTATGGCACCTATTCGGCAGAGCAGAGATAGACCTCTTTGCGTCAGAAGAGAACTCTCACTGCCCGATATTTTTCTCGAAAAGCGAAGACGCGCTGGCCCAGGACTGGCCCAGGCGCCCGCTTACGCCTTCCCCCGTCTCGCTATTGCCACAGGTAATGCAGAGGATCAGGGAAACGCGTCACTCGGTGCTCCTCATAGCCCCGCGTTGGGAGAATCAGACATGGTTCCCGGAGCTTACGCAGCTGTCACTGACAGCGCCGTGGCCCATCCCAGTGAGAGCAGATCTCCTCTCTCAAGCTCGCGGCACAATCTGGCATCCCCACCCAGAGCGCTGGGCGCTGCATGCGTGGGTGATCAACGACTACCCGTCCCTCTGCCAGAAGGAGTAAGAAATACCGTTATACACGCTAGAGCCCCTTCCACAAGAAGACTCTATGCGTCAAAATGGTCTGTGTTCTCAAAATGGTGCACCGACAGAGACCTGGACCCGCGGACATGTGGGGTGTCGTCGCTGCTCGTATTTCTACAAGAGCTGCTGGATAAGGGCAGATCCCTATCCACGCTCAAAGTGTATGTGGCAGCCGTTGCAGCGTTCGCTGAACCCCTGCACGGCCAGTCATGGGGAAAAAACGAGCTGGTCATCCGCTTCCTTAGGGGAGCTAGAAGGATGAACCCCGCGCCTCCATCGGTTCCTATCTGGGATCTTTCTATAGTTCTCGAAACTATGAAAACCCCCCCTTTCGAACCACTTCAATCCCTGGATTTGAAATACCTTTCACTCAAAACCGTTTTTCTGACTGCCCTGTCATCAGTCAAACGTGTGGGAGACCTTCAAGCGCTGTCTGTCAGCGCTGCGTGTCTTGAGTTTGGACCAAGTGACTCCAAGGTCATTTTAAAACCTAGACACGGCTATGTTCCCAAGGTGATCGGTACTCCTTTCAGAGCACAGGTCATTTCCCTATCGGCGCTACCAGCATCCGATAGCGAACGCGACGCCAATCTCCTTTGCCCAGTCAGAGCACTGAGATTGTATACCGCGTGCTCCGCCGCTTTCAGACGCTCTGAGCAGCTTTTCGTTTCGTTCGGAGGGCGCACCAAAGGTCTCGCCGCCTCGAAACAGACACTATCTAGATGGATAGTGGACGCTATTGCTGCTGCATACGCGTCAAAAGACCTGCCATGCCCGTTGGGCATTAGGGCTCACTCCACTAGAGGCATGGCATCCTCGTGGGCAGATTCCCATTCACAACATATGTGTGGCAGCGGGATGGACTTCCCCCTCCACATTTGTCAGATTTTACAATATGGAAGTGCCTGCTCTGCAGGCAAAACTACTAGCGGTTTAATACGCTACAGCTCCCCTGGTGAGCTGCACTGATGGGACACATTCCACACAGACCGGCACCGCCGCTCTGTTGTTCCCTTCCCACTATGTGCTTATATATTACACAAACACTGACCCGCATTCTTGCTGGCCAAATCTTATTTCCCCACTCATAAGGGCTCCCCCGGGTTCCCCCTTAATTCCCTGGGGCTCATACAGTGGATGCTTGGCGCGCACGGCGTTGACAATGGGTTCCCGTAGCGTAAGCTAGCTTACGCAATACGAGAGAACCTCTTGTAAGAGAACGTATTGGTTACCTAACGTAACCTCGGTTCTCTCTAGATGAGGGAACGAGTATAGCGTAGCCGGCCGTGCTAGCGCCACGAGCGACTTTTCGCTTCAGTCAATGAAAACCAGGGTTCCAGCCTACGAACTACGCTTATATGCACTCTAGTCACGCCCTTTTTGGCGGGCTTTGATGCAGTGAGCGCGGACGCCTCTCATTGGATCGCGAGTTCGCCCAAGCTCGTCTATAGGCTGCAGCAGTTGCCGCAGAGCAACCAATGAGCTCGCTAGCTAGCCCGCTCAAGGTCTGCAGCTGCCGCACTGCGTTGACAATGGATACAAAATTAAGGATAATTTTTTGGCTTCAATATCTCAGAAAAGATGAATCTTTCCCGTAGCGTAAGCTAGCTTACGCAATACTCGTTCCCTCATCTAGAGAGAACCGAGGTTACGTTAGGTAACCGATACGTTTTCCCCGACCTCCAGAATGAGGCAGTGCAAATTGGCATATCTTCATTGATTCCTCGTGTGCCTGTATAAAAGGACAAACCATCCCATATTCATCCAAGGAGCTGCCCTCAAAGCAGGGTCATGAGAGAAAAAAGAAAAAAAAAGAGCAATTTCCACAGTGAACAGTGTGGATTGGGTGAGTGTTGTCTGACACTTTTAGCAGGCTTTTTTAGGGGTCTTGATGTTACTGACTTCAGGATGAAGAAAGGGTTCCAGTTGTCAGTGATGCTGGGGTGTCAGTAGTCAGCCTAGGTTTAAGGAGTCAGCTGTGGGTCCCTCTAAGCTGTGCGGCGCCTTTTTCCACCTTCACGTTCAGATGCTCCTTTCAGGTAACGCGTAACGTTAACCTGGATCGTCTCATCAGTGGCATCCTGGGTTGCAGGGTTCTTCCAGATGGCTCCTGTAGAAAATAAAGATCTGTCATTCCATTTGAATGGCATATGGTCATACACATCTACTTAAATATAAAAAAAATATCCAACTTACTTTGAACAATGGTCTTCAGGAACATGTCTCTAAAACATGCTTTATCCCCTACACCAGTCCAGGTTGTATTGATGGAAAGGTGATTAGAGAAGATACTCGGAAGCATTCGCCACACGGTTGTCTTTAGGTCCCTCCCACATTTGATTGCCAAAAACCGAAGCTGAAAATACAAAAAAAATGTGTTACAAATTACATTTCTCTGAAGCTTCTCATAAATTTATAATGTGACAGGCTGTGGATTCAGACTGTAGAATATGCAGAGTACAATCTTATTTTTACTTTTTAGATTACCCTATGGCGTTATAAACGAAATCAGCACACTTACAAATCGTTGCTGGAGCTCTTTATCCTGTCTCAAACTTTTGTCAAGCAACGCCAAATCTTCCTGGGTGTCTAGGGGGGAGTAACAGATCCCCTGGCAGGGATAACTCTCCAACAGACACATTGGCACTGAAATGTTGCAGCATAGTGTCCATTTTGTTGTCCATGCTACGCACAACATCGCCTAACTCTCCAACACTTCGCAGCTTTGGGGTCTGATCTGCACCTACAGGGGTTTCCAGAATAAAAGAATAAAGTAGTCAGTCCTGGTCCTTCAACTACTAAACTATGACATTTATATCTAGGTCTACTACATGTACAGGTGGCCCCAGTGGGAATTAAACCAACAACCACAGGTGTTGTTTGCAAGTTGTACCTGATTGCCCAGTGCGAGCAAACGCCTTCAACATTGTCCCAACTTGCTTCACCTGCTCTATAAGTGAGCTGCTGTCACCTGGGAAGTAACAATATATTGATTAGCAATACACTAAATATAATAGTAATAATATAACCACAATTATCATACCAGTAACTTTCCCTGTAATTTCTATCCACAGTATGTTATGCATGCCATACAAGTTCATAATGAAGAACCCTTATGATAACATCAATTTCATTTTTTTTCTTTGAAGCAGAATATTTGTTTGTAAAAGGGGAGGAAAAAGAAAAAAATTAAATATTGGTATACAGATTTTGGTTGATATATCATACTGTACAGTGAAATTTGCTATTGTTATATCCCTACTCACCTGAAGGACGGATAGATCAGGCAAATCTTCAGTCAGGCCTTTGTAGAGTGTGCTCCTTTGAATAACATAAAACTTTCATGAGTGGGAAGTTGCATATCCACAGGTATTTTAATTCAAAAATGCAACATATTGTAATAAATCTACAATATTCAGACTTTACCTTACACCCTAGGTTGTTTCTCTACACTTTTATTATATTAAATACTTATTTATATAGCTTGCTTACTGTATAATCATGATAGCCTAATACTTATAACACAAGATTGCATCTGAAACGAATGACTGAGTTGAAAACTTGAATAAGAATGCATTTTACCCGGAGGGGACCAGCTAGGGAAATTTTCCTGCCTACAATAACTGTTTTCATTTGATTTGAGTTACATTAAACATGAATAACCTTAGCCGAGTCCCCAGGAACATCGGGCTATTAAAGTAACAAGCCTATAACTGCGGTCTTATCAATTCTAGCTTCACCATACACTCAAACTGTGAGGTTTCTCTGTTTTCCTCATGGACCTGTAACACAATGCCCTGACAGTGACTTCACCTGTGCCCTGATCTTTATTAGAAACTGAGAGGAGAGCAAGTTAATATAATTTATATTACAATTATCACAAAAATTCACAAACAGTCTGCTTTAAAACTAAGAAAAAACAAGCTTCTATACTATCGTTACATTAAAAATGAACACGTGGCGAACTAGCTTAGCCGCTATCTGCCGGCACACCACATTAGATTAAAATACTTACCCTTGTAGTTGTGCAGATAACTCGATATGTAGAGTTTAAAGCCCTTGTCCCTCTTGCTTGTTGGAGCAGGGGACCAGGCATCAACAATGCGATGAACATCGCTGACGCTAATTATTGGAAGATCCTGGAGACGTCGAGTAAAAACAGACATTTTGGGCGACGCGCAAGTAAACCGTAAAAAGATATGCCGACTTCTGGCGACAGCAGAAGTTCGTCACTACGCTTGTGCATGTAGGCTATTCAGTACTCCACCGTTCACAGTCTTTGTAATGTGTTTTAGGCTAAAACTTTTAGCAATACATTTAACATTTATAATGTGTGTAGTAGACATGAACGAGTTAATGTTTTGATTGTCACGTGATCATGGTGGGTGTGTCGCGGGATTACGTAGGTATGTGAATATTAGTCACCTGTTCACTGATTAAGATAGGTGTGAGGGGGTGAGCAGGGGCGATGTATTCTTTGTTGACCATTAAACTTTGTACCATCAAGAAACATCAACCAGCAATAAAGAATTGCTAGTAAAAGATCAGCCACCTCATCAATGTTTTTATTTATGCGTCACAAGTGCATAAAGTCCCTGTCTTAGTCTCTCAGCGGTATCATCATAGGATTGAGTGGCCGCTATATTATGTCAACAAAGAACATTCTCAGCGGACGCGCGAAGTGGATTAAGTTCACATCGCACTACGGAAGACAGGATTCTGCTCAATTAAAAGGAAAGGAATCCTACAGCCACAGAAGTTGAAACGCCAGCGAAACTTGATCAGCAAAGCTCCAAAGAGAAGCAAGCAAACAATCACAGCCAAGGTAAGCCTGTTGGGCTTTGTTCTAATCAGCTGTGCAGTATTGGATTGCACGCAGATTGAATTGTGATTGCTATCTATCCATTGGGGATGATCGCGCGGTTGTGTTATTGTTTGTTGTTTGGCTTCAGTTGATGTTACACAGAGCTCTGGTGTTTAAAGCTTATTGTTGGCGATCCGTTTTGTGTTGAAAAATATTGTCGCGTTGTTGACGGCATTTGTTTACGTGCCGCCGACACTGTGTTATTGGAGGATTTGAATGAATATATGAACATTGGTGACTTGTGAAAAAACACAAACATGAGTGAAGTGAGTGTTGATGACGTCACTGGCTTTGAAATGGATTGCGGTAAAAGAGAAACTAAACTTACTGCAAAGGCCTTGGCGAACAAAATTGAAAGTTTGCAAATGAAACGAAAATCAAATGTAAACAAACTTAAGAGCCAGATACCAGAGATGAAAAATCTGATGAAAAGAAAGGAAAATGCCTTCCAGATGCAAATTGAGTTTAAAACTCTTGTTCAGCTTTGTGAAAATGCCAGCAAGATGCATGACATGGTGATTCCTTTACTTCCTAAAGATGAACAGGAAAAACAAAACGAATGGTTTTGGAGTATTATGAAATACAGCAACACATTTAAAGATGCGGTTCAACATTGGTTGAGTGAACCAGAAGGATCATTGGAGAATGTTATGTCTGTTCAATCTTGTGCTGGTGCAATGCAGGAAGAGTTCCCTAATACTCAAGTGCTAGTTCATGCTTCATCCATGGTTATATCAGATAACTTACAAGATGACATCAAACCAAATGACAGTGTATCAAATGTGGGGAGTATATTATCCAAAATTCAAAGCTCAACAACGGAAAGAAGATCTGCGGCATCATCTACTTCTTCTGTACGTCTCAAAGCAGAGGCTGAGTTAGCAGCATTAAGGGCACAACAAAAATTCTTGAAGGATAAACATGAGCTGGAGGATCAAGAGGAACAGCTACGGAAAAAAAAGAAACAACTTAATTTGCATGGAGAAATTGCAATTCAAATGGCCAAACTGAATGTTTTGAAATCTCAGAGTGTGTCTAGCAGTAAATCTGACCGTTCAGGAAAGAAACATTTCAACTTAGGGAAGGAACAAAAGAAAACACAAAGTCTTAATGCCAGTGCTAAATTATTTGTTCCTCCAAAGCTTTTAAGAGAAAAAAGATCAATGCATGAGTGTTTGGAATCAGGTGCAAGGCCTAAAGAGACAATTGTACAACAACAGGTATTTTCACAGCCTCAGCCAGTGGAACGGAGATCAGAAGGATATGTATTAAATTCCCATGATGTATCCAACGATGGAGAGCAAAATAACATATTGGGAATAATGAGAAAGCAAAATGAAATAACAACACTATTGTTAAAACAGCAATGTTTATCATCCTTGCCCAAAAAAGATCTTAATGTGTTTGATGGTGATCCATTACAGTATCATGCATTCATGAGAGCTTTCAAAAATAGCGTTGAAAGTAAGACCGATAACGACAGTGATTGCCTGTACTACCTTGAACAGTATACTGTTGGTTTTCCAAGGGATTTGATACAGAGTTGTCAGCATATTGATCCACAAAGAGGATACATTAGAGCCAAAACTTTGTTGCAGGAACATTTTGGCAATGAACAGAAAGTTGCATCTGCTTATATTAATAAAGCTCTTTCATGGCCTCAAATTAAAGCTGAAGATGTGAAGGCTTTGCAGGAATACAGTCTTTTTCTTAGAGGCTGTGGTAAAGTCATGGAGGAAGTGCAGTATATGTATGATTTGGATATGCCTGCCAATATGATGATAATTATAAAGAAATTGCCCTACAGACTCCGGGATAAATGGAGAACAGTGGCTTGTGAACTACAAGAAAGACACAGACGCAGAGTTTCCTTCATTGATATTATTCACTTTTTAGAACATCAAGTCAAAGTTGTAACAGACCCAGTATTTGGAAACATACAGGATGTTTCTGTAGTAACTAATACAGATTTGAAGAGACCAAAATCACAATTTCGGCCTGGAATAAAAGGAACTAGCTTTGCTACCACAGTGGTTGCTGCGAGCAAAGAAAATGAATCCGAAAATACAGCAAAGAAAAAGGTTGGATTTGAAATGAAAGAATGTTTCTGCTGTAGAGGTGCACACACATTGGGTATGTGTCCTCAGTTGGGAAAACAATCCCACAAAGAGAAGATTGGCTTCTTGAAAGAAGGTGGAATTTGTTTTGGGTGTTTGTGTATTGGGCACATCAGCAAAGAGTGCAAAAAACGTCTTTATTGTGATGTTTGTGGTCTTAGACATCCTACTTTGCTGCATATCTTTCCCAAAGCAAAGGCAACCGATATAACTGAGAAGAAATCAAAAATGGCAGTGGATGATGTCTTAGTATCTAGTGGTCTTACTGGGGCTGGTGATCATGATTGTAAACTCCCGATTGTGCCTGTACAGATCAAGGCCAAGAAAGGCAGCAAAATTGTCACCACTTATGCCTTTTTAGATCAAGGGAGCACTGCTGTGTTTTGTACGGAGAGTTTAATGAGAAGACTCAACCTCACAGGAAACAAAGTGTGGATACTTTTACGAACTATGGGGCAAGAAAAGGTCGTAAGTAGTCATGTTTTGTCTGGACTGGAGGTAGCTGGCTTGAATGGCCACAACTTTTGTGAAATACATCAAGTTTATACACAGGAAAGTATGCCTGTTCATAAAGGGAATATACCTAGAGGAAGAGATCTTCAAAGATGGCCCCATTTAAAGAGTGTTCATTTACCTGAGATTGAGGCAGGGATTGAGCTGCTGATAGGGACAAATGTTCCTAAAGCATTGGAACCATTGGAGGTAATCCGCAGCGTAAATGATGGACCCTATGCAATCAGGACAATGTTGGGATGGACTGTGAATGGCCCACTCTCTGGAGACAGTGAGAACAAAATGGATTGTGCTCAGACAGAAGTCACTGTCAACAGAATTTCAGTTGTGAATTTGGAAGACATATGGCAACAGCAGTTTAAAATGGACTTCCCAGAATGTAGCCAAGATGAACAAACTGGCTATTCAAAAGAAGATCAAAAATTTATGGAAATGGTGACACATTCTGTCAAATTTGTTGATGGGCATTATGAGATTGGTTTACCTCTGAGAAAGAGAGTTCAAATGCCAAACAATCGGAAAATTGTGGAACAACGTGCCTTGCATCTAAAGAGGAGACTTCAAAAGGATTCAGGTTTTTTTTCTGACTATAAAACCTTTTTGAAGGATATGGTCTCCAAAGGTTATGCAGAGCAAGTGCCAGCAGAGGATAGGACACGTAGTGATGGAAAGATCTGGTACATCCCACATCATGGTGTCTATCATCCTACTAAGAAAAAAATCCGTGTGGTATTTGATTGTGGAGCAAGTTTTCAGCGAACATCACTTAATGCTCAACTCTTGCAAGGACCAGACCTTACCAGCTCACTCATTGGAGTGATAACAAGATTCCGAAAGGAACCAGTGGTGATCATAGCAGATGTAGAATCAATGTTCCATCAAGTAAGAGTGTCAACTGATGATGTTGATTTGTTAAGGTTTCTTTGGTGGCCAGATGGGGACTTAAGTCAAGATTTAGTTGACTTTAGGATGCGGGTACACCTCTTTGGAGCAACATCATCTCCTAGCTGCGCAAACTTTGCACTTAGGAAATGTGCACAAGATCATAAAAAGCAGTTCAACAGGGAAACAGTGGATAAAATCTTACATTCCTTTTATGTTGATGATTGTTTGGTTTCAGTCGCTTCAGTTGAACAAGCGGTAATCTTGTACCAGGAGCTTGTATCCATATGCGCCAAAGGTGGATTTAGGCTAACAAAATGGATGAGCAACAGGCGTCAAGTGCTAGACGCAATACCGGAGGATCAAAGAGCAAAGACAGTGAAGGACTTGAGTATGGATTGGGATTCTCCATCAGTTGAGAGAGTGTTGGGAGTGCAGTGGTGCATTCAGTCTGACGTATTCAAATTCAAGATTGCAATCAAAGACAGGCCTCTGACCAGAAGAGGAATCTTATCCATGATTGGTTCCATCTACGATCCGTTGGGAATTGTGAGTCCTGTAGTGTTGTTTGCAAAAAAAATCTTGCAAGATATCTGTAAAGGAGATTCAGGATGGGATGATGTCTTGCCTGAATTGGTTGTTAAAAAATGGACCACATGGCTGCAAGAACTTCACCATCTGGAATGTTTTGAGCTTCCCAGATGTTTAAAACCTCCCAACTTTGGTGACATCACAAATGCACAGTTGCATCATTTTTCTGATGCGAGCCAGGATGGATATGGAACAGTGACATACTTGCTTTTACACAACATGCATTCTCAAGTACATTGTGCTTTTATCATGGGAAAATCAAGAGTAGCACCAATTAAGTCTGTTAGCATTCCTCGTATGGAGCTCATTGCTGCTACCATGGCAAGCCGAATGGATGTGTTATGGAAGAAAGAACTGCATCTGCAGCTTCAAGATTCTGTCTTTTGGACGGACAGTGCTTCTGTTCTCAAATACATCAAGAATGAGACCTCACGATTTCGAATATTTGTAGCCAATCGAGTGACAGAAATCCTCAAGGCCTCTCAAGCTTCACAGTGGAGATATGTAGACACAGCAAGCAATCCAGCTGATGTTGCTTCCAGAGGATCAACTGTCCACGTGTTTCTTAAGAACAAGACATGGACCTCAGGTCCTGCCTTTCTTCTTCTTCATGAAAGTAAGTGGCCTGCTAATCTCAAAGAACTTGAGAAGCTTAAAGTGGATGACCCTGAGGTCAAGGAAAGCATTGAGGTTAACTTTGTTCAGCTCAAAGAAGAGGATGATGTGCTTTCACGTTTCATCCATCACTTTTCTTCTTGGTTCCGTTTAAAGAAAGCATTGGCTTGGATTTTAAGATTTAAGAATCTGCTCTTGTCTTTTAGTAAGAAGAGGAAACAACTGAGACTTGATTTTGCTCATTTCAATCCAAATGAACAAGTAATCTCTGTGCAAAGAGAAATGGAGATATTCAAAGGTCAACTTGAACAATCTCACCTCTCAACAGAAGAACTTGAGACTGCTGAATTGGAGATTATTAGGCTCTCACAAGAAAAGATGTTTCCTGATGAGCTTGCTAGCTTAAAAAGAGGTGAAAGCGTAAAGAAAAGTAGCTACATTCAGGGACTTTGCCCTGTTCTTGATGATGTTTTAAGGGTTGGTGGACGATTGAGTAGGGCATCAATGCCTGAAGAATCCAAACATCCAGTCATTTTGGCCAAGAATTCTCACATCTCGGATATCCTCCTGAGACACATACACCAGGAGGTAGGACATGCTGGTCGTAATTATATGTTGTCCAAATTACGACAAAAGTATTGGATTACTGGTGTAAGTACAGCAATAAGAAGAGTATTGTCCAAATGCATCATCTGTCGAAGACTGAATTCACTTCCAGGATGCCAAAAGATGGCAGATTTGCCATCAGAAAGAGTTACTCCGAATGAACCTCCATTTACCCGTGTTGGGGTAGATTATTTTGGACCTTTTGAGGTAAAGAGCAGAAGAAGCGTTGTGAAAAGGTATGGAGTAAGCTTCACCTGTTTAGCCATACGAGCTATACATATTGAAGTGGCACCCTCATTGGACACAGATTCTTTCATAAATGCACTGCGACGTTTCACTGCAAGACGTGGACAAGTCAAGGAACTTCGATCTGATAATGGAAAGAACTTTGTTGGAGCAGAACGTGAGTTAAGAGTCTCCATAAAGGAATGGAATCAGTGTAAAATCAATGATGTCCTCCTTCAGAAAGGAATTAAATGGACGTTTAACCCCCCAACTGGATCACATTATGGAGGGGTATGGGAGAGGTTAATTAGATCTGTGCGGAAAGTCCTGAATTCTATCTTAAAGGTGCAGAATCTAGATGAAGAAGGCCTACACACCGTTCTTTGTGAAGTGGAAGCTATTATTAATGGTCGTCCAATTACCTTAGCATCCACAGACTCCAGTGACTTGGAAGCATTAACACCAAACCATCTGTTGCTTTTGAGGACTTCACCATCTTTACCACCAGGAGAATTCAAAAAGGATGATGTTTATGCTCGCAAACGATGGAAACAAGTCCAGTACATGTCAGCTTTGTTCTGGAAGAGATGGGTGCAGGAGTATTTACCGCAGCTGCAAGAACGTCAGAAATGGTCAAGAGTCAAACGCAATTTAAAATCAGGAGACATAGTGCTTATAGTGGATAACACAGCACCTCGAAACTCTTGGCTTATGGGATGCATAATTCAAACTTTTCTAGACAGAAAAGGATTTGTGCGTCGTGTGCAAATTAAGACTAAAAGCAGCTGTCTGGACAGGCCGATAACCAAGGTCTGTCTTTTACAAGAAGCAGAAGATGGATAACTTCATTTGTTACCTGACTTTTTTTACTTTGACATTTTTTACTTTGAGCTGGACAAAGATAAACTGGAAAAAATACTTTGAATATGAGTATTAACACCTTTTTGCTTGACTTTTTTCAAATTTTTCCTTTTTTGGAAGAAGAAATGGACATTAGCCTATATGATGTTGTTAATGCATTGTTAATTTGAAAAATGCATGTCTCTAATGAAAATGTAATCATTATTTGATAATAATTAGGGGCTGGAATGTAGTAGACATGAACGAGTTAATGTTTTGATTGTCACGTGATCATGGTGGGTGTGTCGCGGGATTACGTAGGTATGTGAATATTAGTCACCTGTTCACTGATTAAGATAGGTGTGAGGGGGTGAGCAGGGGCGATGTATTCTTTGTTGACCATTAAACTTTGTACCATCAAGAAACATCAACCAGCAATAAAGAATTGCTAGTAAAAGATCAGCCACCTCATCAATGTTTTTATTTATGCGTCACAAGTGCATAAAGTCCCTGTCTTAGTCTCTCAGCGGTATCATCATAGGATTGAGTGGCCGCTATAATGTGTTTAGATTTGTTTTTATTGCCTTTACAGGGACTTTAACACTTTCTTAAACATTTGTACAGGTCATAATTGCAAATGAATCCCTTACCTGTAAAAGGTAAAATAACTAAAAAACAATCGAGGATGGAAAAAATTTAAAGACATAAATGAAATTTCTGCGCAACTGTCAAACCAGAGGATAATTTAGCTTTTTCATTGAGTTTATCCTTCACGTCAAAACGGGGATTTTCATGTTTATGATAGATATCACCATGATTTCAAATTAATAAAAAAAATATAAAGTATACCCAAGATTTTGGCCATGTTGCAGATGTCTTTCACTGTTCACTGATAGTCAGGCATTCGTGAAAAGTCTAACTTCATCAATTTATTCTGCTAAATTGTTCATACCATGAATTAAATATCTATTTTAAAACCTAATCAGAAAGATATTTATTGCCAAGTTTTACAAAAGGAATTATTTTTGGTTTATTGGTGCATGTCTCAAATGTGCATCAATCAAAGAAATGTAAACAATTTTCACCTAAGTGCATAAAATAATTCAATATATTTTACATATATTACTGTATAATCGCTTCAGAGTTTCAAAGTAATTTAAATGTCATTTCCTAAACCTTACCTTATCATGGAATCAAGAGTCAAGACTATGTTATAAACCCTAATGGCTTTGGAGCAAAAAATAATAATAGCCAACATGGCTGGTCGATTTTGAGAATCTAAGCTGTCCTTGTATTTCAAGGTTGATTAGCCGGAGGCAAACGCCAGAGAAAATGAAGCAGTCGTCCCGCCGTCTGATCGCCGGCGGCATCTCGCAAGAAATGGGAGTGACGAATTCAGCGGCAAACGTTTCATCCCCGCCAGTGGGACGCACCTATAGCCGACAGCTTAGGGTCGGCGGCAAAAAGAAGCCGTGCGGACATTTTTTGCTATCTGGGTCATTACATTTATTGATGAATGGGAAGGTTAATGTTATTAAAATTAATTGCATTCCAAAATGTAATTACCTGTTAAAATCTCTCCCTGTAGATGTCCCCCTCTCTTATTTCAAGCAATTTGATAGTATAGTGAAGTCCTTAATTTAAAATGATAAGCATCCCAGGTTAAATTTCAATAAGTTACATAGGCCGATTGACAAAGGTGGGTTAGGCCTACCCAAGATATGGTTTTATCATTATGCATTCGGTCTCAGACATTTGGCGCTTTGGTCGCTTCCACCTGAGAGAGCCCCTCCCTGGTTTTGTATTGAAAAGGAAGTTCTTGCCCCTACCTCGCCACTGTAAAGCCTTTCGATCAAACTAATCAGATAAGTTAAGTCACACCCCGTTATCTTGCATTTACACTCAATATGGAGAAAAGTGTCCAGAGTGTTTAATTCGGATATTTGAACATAGTCTCGAGCATATGGCTGAACCCTAAACTATGCATTAATAAGTCCCCTTTCTGTTGGTCAGATTGGATTGTGAGGGGGGTTAATACTCCCAGTGACCTATATGAGAGTGAAGTATTGAGATCTTTTGAAAATTTGGTTCACCATTTTGGGATTCCCAGCTCTCAATTCCATAAGTATTTACAGCTGTGCCACCTACTCTGCACGGTTTTTGGTTGCATAGATGAATAAAAATGGCATATGTTTTGTATAGATTTTTCACCATTTTGAATTTCTCTAAAAACTTTGTTGGGATTTCACCTACATCTATCTATCATCATCATCATCATCTGCAGTGTTGGGTATATTACTTCTGAATTGTAATATGTAATTGCATATTACTTCTGAACAGTAATTTGTAAGAAGTTTATTTTTTTTTTCATTAAGCAGACTCATTCACAGAGATGTTAACCAGTTCCAATGATTCCTTAAGCTGCCACCATCTATCTATATTTTTTTAATACCATGATTATTCATGACAATGTAACAGGTTAAGCGATGGGCAAAGAGGAGGCGGGAACCGGCTGAACAGTCAATGTAAAGTTTAATGATATAAATGAACTTAAAACAACATAAAAAATAAAGACAGACAGACAGACACACACAATGCGGCCACGTGCATCTCTCTTGAACTGGTGCTTCTGGCTCGACTTTATCCCCCTCCCGGCTGATTAGCTCCTCCTCGTCACACTCCTTCATCGCCCGACTCAGGCAAGACGCACTCTCCACCCTTCCTTGAGGAGGGTCATCCCCGCTTTTCTGGAGCACTGGGAGAGATGAGGAGAGGGAAAGGGGAGAGGGAAAGAGTGAGGTGGAGCGACAGAGAGAGAGGAGAGAGAGAGAAAAACTTGCTCGCCAGTTTATTTAGCATTTTGAGTTTTGATGGAAGGTGGGGTTTTAAAGAGAGGGTGTGTGGTTGAAATTAGCAAAAGTGCTGAAATCGTTTTAATAATAAAAAAATGCATGTCTGAAAACAAGGATTCTCATATGTTACTCTAATGAACATTAAATAACATTTTTGTATTACAGTAATGTATGACAATAATTAACTTTTTTGTCCAGATCTATTAAATTATTCAAAAATAACAAGCACTTCACATGTTATTCGAACAGAGCAAGGAAAATTGATTACAGTCCCCAATGATATTAACCACACATTTAAATCCTTCTATGTCCATTTATATACATCAGAGCTAGAGTTAGATGAATGTGCCTGTAAAGATATTTTAGAAACTCTTCAGCTTCCAAAGTCCTCTTCAGCTTCCAAAGATCTGATAGAACTGATTTAGATAAATGTATTGCGCTGGAGGAATTAGAACATGCAGCCAAATCTTTTCGAAAAGGAAGATCTCAAGGTCTAGATAGGATCCCCCAGAACTATATCTGGCTGTCTGGGACTTAGTAGGCCCACGTATCCATGAGCCTTTAGAATATGCTGTCAAGTATTGGTCATTTCATTGGGATCAGAAATCAGCTACCATCACTCTGCTTCTCAAAATTTAAGGATCCCCTAGACTGTTCCAGTTTCAGACCAGTTTCCCAGCTCTCTGGTGATGTAAACAGTTTTGCTAAAGTGCTGGTTTCCCAAATGTAATCGCTCTGCACTAAGTTGATTAACATGGACCAAACAGATTTAATTAAAGACCGTCTTGCCTCAGATAATATGAGACGGCTACTTCATATTATTAATCTGACTAGTAACTCTGATAATACTTATTCTGTATTCTGAAAAGGCATTTAAATAGTTTTGAGTGGAAATATATATGGATTGTTTTAAACACTTGGCATTGGAGGCAAATTTCTTTCTCACATCAAAACATTATACTATTCACCCACAGCTTCGGTTCTAACTGATTTCTGTAAATCTGATCTGTTTGAAAAGGCTTCCCTCTCTCCCCACTTCTTTTTTCTCTCTCTCTTGAACCTCTTGCTCATGCAATCAGAAGTCGATTAATCTCCCCAGTTACATTATCCAGTCCCATCACCATATCTCTTAATATGCTGATGACACTTTCTCTCAGACACTGAGCATAGTATTCCCCACGATTTTTCAATTGTTTGATAAATTTATAAATTTAGACATTTCAGATCAGATCAATATATTCCTGGGCTAAGCAAGACTCAAATTTATCATGGAGATGTGGAGAGGCCAGCAGTTTTCACCCCTTCTGCCTTGCCGATCTCCCTTTTATACAGATTTGTTAAAGGGTTTTGCGTGAATTTGGTAGTATTATCACCTCCACAGTTAAAGCATGATGTAGCGTTGAGAGGGTCATGGGTGGCCCATTCAAACTCACACTGTCATCTCCACTATGGAATAATCCCACCATTTTCTCTGGTGGACATCCTTTTGCTTCAGCAGAGTGGTCAGCTAAAGGCTAAAATATATATTTTGAAAGACATTTGAAACATTGAGGGTCTTGTGTACATTCCAAGATATTCAGAAATTATTTTCTCTCCCAAGCTCGTCCTGCAACCTTTACTTAGATTTAAGTTCTGCAATGTGGGTTTATGGAGTTCCATGGAACTGGAATACTCTATCATCCCATTTTTAAAAACATTGATGCTTGTTCTGGCCTGAATGGTCTAGTCACAAAGCTGTACAAATTACTACTTTGATATACCAAGAAAGCATTATCAGTTTAATCGTTCTGGGAGAGAGAGCTGGAATGGATGTTCTTCCAACCTGCATGGGATAAAATTTAGTATGATTTAAATCTGGCCTACAAATGCTTAGCTCATCAGCTAATTAATTATAAGACTATCCATCGGGCATATATGACTCAATACGAACAACATAACATGAGGATATTCCATAACCCACACTGCAGTCTGTGCAATAACTCCATAGGAATGTTTCTCCATGTATTCTGGGATTGTCCCATCACTCCTAATTTCTGGACCTTTGTTATTCGAACGCTATACATTTTTATTGGTATTGATCTCAAGTAAGACCCTTGTCTGTGTTTATTAAATGACGACTCTTCACTCAATCTGTCACTATGCAACAAATGCATGGTATTTGCAGGTTTCACAGCTGCGAAAAAAATCCATTCTCCTACATTGGTTTGAACCAAATGTTAAAATAGAAACTTTCTGGTTTAGATCGTTATTAAACATTGTGCTGATGGAAAAAACTACAGCAAAACTCAATAACGGCATCGTTTCCACTGTGAAATTTTGGACTATATAATTGATTGACCTTGAATCAATATTATGATGTTATTGCAAAGATGTTGTTGATATTATTACTTTATCTCTATTCTGTCTTTTTCTATCTGTGTAACTGGCACTGGTATGTTTGTACCTTGAGAAAATAAAACTAATAAAAATAATATAAGTTTTTTTGTTTTACTTTTATTTTTTTGTTTATTTATTGTTTATTTTATTTCCAATGATCATGTTTTACAATAGGCAGGCACAACATGAGACTTCCCCTGTTTTTTTATTTGTATTCTTTGTATACAGACAGCAGGCAAGAGCCCAATCTGATTACATGGATGGGAAAAGTATGTACAACAGCATTTTAATACACTTCACTTTGGATTCTACAGTCTCGCCGGCCATGAAACTCAATTAGGGAGATGCATTTGTGCCTTGATCTAACCTACATCAGATGATCTATTTTAACTATACACACACACACACACACACACACACACACACACACACACACACACACACACACACACACACACACACACACACACGTTTTTGTGGTATAGAAGGACATTGATAGCCAAACAAGTTTGGTGGTGGTATATGGGGACACACCTTTCCCGATGCCCTACAGTGATGATACTATCAAATTTTTTTTTTTAATCTGCAGATCACAAATCTGACTTCAAATGTTCTATACACACAACAGAAAGGAAAATATGACAATAGGATATTTTGGTGGTACACAAGGACATTTCCCACCCATTCTAAAATGTTCCCGCCTATGACACAATTGTGATTTTTGGCGCCAGGCCGGATTATGAGGACACTCATTTTACAATACACAAAATATGTCATTTCAGTGGATTACAGGGACCAATGTGTTTTACAGGCACATGACCACACACACAAACCTGACGATATGGTTCATTACCAAGACTAAGGTGATTTAAGAGTACTGGAGCTTATACACAATACAAAACTGCACTATCCAACATTACAGGGACTAGTGTTTTACAGGCACATGACCACACACACACACACACACACACACACACACACACACACACACACACACACACACACACACCTGACGATATGGTTCATTACCAAGACTAAGGTGATTTAAGATTACTGGAGCTTATACACAACTGCACTATCCAACATTACAGGGACTAGTGTTTTACTGGTACATGACCACACACACACACACACGACAACACTGTGTATATTACCAAGACTAAGGTGATTAAAGAGAACTGGATCTTCAACACAATACACAAAAAAATACATTACAGGGAGTGTTTTAAAAGTACTTTAATTGCAACACCATTTGGAACATTTTTCCAGATTTGAATCATTCAAAACTTTTCCCCCCAAAAAAAGACAAAACAGCCGTTTTGAAACAGGCAAATTTTAAAATGTTATTAAACAGGCATTGAAATGTATTGATATTAACTTACTGAACATGCAATGGATGCCAATCACATGAGAAACTTTTATGAGGGACCAACCAAAATAAATGGCAATTCTGTTAGCATTTCCTCCCCCTCATGTTTTTTCAAACCTGTATGACTTTCTATCTTCAGGGGAACACGCAAGGAGACGTTTAGCAGAATGTTAGGGCCAACCTCAGCAGGAATAAAGTTACGGACACGAGTTTACCGTATAAACACCTTCTGAGAGAATAGAGATACGGACACAAGTTTACCGTATAAACACCTTCTGAGAGAATAGATACGGACACGAGTTTACCGTATAAACACCTTCTGAGAGAATAGAGATACGGACACGAGTTTACCGCATACACACTTTCTGAGAGAATGGAGATACGGACACGAGTTTACCACATACACACCTTCTGAGAGAATAGAGATACGGACACGAGTCTACCGCATACACACCACCTGAGAGAATAGATACGGACACGAGTTTACCGTATAAACACCTTCTGAGAGAACAGATACGGACACAAGTTTACCGTATAAACACCTTCTGAGAGAATAGAGATACGGACACGAGTTTACCGCATACACACCTTCTGAGAGAATAGAGATACGGACACGAGTTTACCGTATAAACACCTTCTGAGAGAATAGAATCGGACACGAGTTTACGATACACACCTTCTGAGAGAATAGAGATACGGACACGAGTTTACGTATAAACACCTTCTGAGAGAATAGATACGAGTTACGTAAACACCTTCTGAGAGAATAGACATACGGACACGAGTTTATTCTCTCAGAAGGTGTTTATACAGTAAACTCATGTCCGTAACTCTATTCCTGCTGAGGTTGGCCCTAACATTCTGCTAAACGTCTCCTTGCGTGTTCCCTGAAGATAGAAAGTCATACAGGTTTGAAAAAACAATGAGGGGAGGAAATGCTAACAGAATTGCCTTTTGCTCACAAACTACTGTTGCCATAAGTTTCTTACTATAGTATGAAAAAAAACAAGCATAGTAATAATCAAAATAGCGCAACATCAAATAAGACATGTAACTTTACTTGATTTGGGCTTTCCTTTTTAAACTAATTCCACGATTTCTGACAAAATCTCTGATGTTTTGAGCACTGCGCCTTGCCAAAACAGGATCTTCAGCTGTCTTACACTGCTGGCATTCAGTCAGTGTGGCCAGTTTCCCTTTGCTTATATGCGTCTTAAAAATGTTTCATTACAGCGCTAATTTCCGCATTCGACCAGCACACTTTTTGTCCTCTGCGTGGGTTTTCAATTTCTGCCTCACTCTCATTCGCTGTACAGAATAATTAATACATTAGAAAGCTCCAACTATATGAGACCACATGTACTTACAATGATGGTTGTGTTCCAAATTTAACCTCAGGTACCTTTCGAAAATTCAGTGGCTTCCTCGATGGGCATCTTCTGAACATCTGGAAGAAATCAGTTATATACCAATCAGGAAACTCGGATGTAACTTAAACTTACAGAACTCAATGTTAACTGGTTATAAACCAGATATCTTGATGACATTACAAACTAAATATTCAAAATATTATTCTAGAGATTACATATCAGCCTGTTAAACAGCTGCTTTTTAAAACTTGTGTTCATCTGTCATTTCTGTTTTTGGCGAACATGAAAACTATCAACTTATTGGTTGATCCTTAATTTCAATAATGTTCTGTTAGAAAAGTTGCAATATATGCACAATACAGTATAATTGTATTTATGCATTTTAAGCCAATAATCTAATGAAAATGATGGGTTGAAATAATAATAAGTTTATGAACATGTTTGTTTGACACATACCAAAATCACTGGAGACACCTACAGCTCCAGCAGGAGCATCATCCTCAGACTCGCTCTCATCAGGATCACTGGCATCAGAATCTGTAATACTGATCTCATCTTGAAGAAAAAGGGAAATTTACATTTACATTTATGCATTTGGCAGACGCTTTTATCCAAAGCGACTTACAGTGCATGTATTACAGGGACAATCCCCCCGGAGCAACCTGGAGTTAAGTGTCTTACTCAAGCACACAATGGTGGTGTCTGTGGGGATCAAACCAGCAACCTCCTGATTACCAGTTATGTGCTTTAGCCCACTACACCACCACCAAAGTGACTTACAGTGCACTTATTACAGGGACAATCCCCCCTGGAGCAACCTGGAGTTAAGTGTCTTACTCAAGGACACAATGGTGGTGGCCGTGGGGTTTGAACCAGCGACCTTCTGATTAACAGCCCTGTGCTTTAGCCACTACACCACCACCACTTATTTGCAAATGAGAAACATCTACATGTTTAACATGTACTCAAAGTAATTTGTGAAAAATGACAATTAGACTACACCCTACAGTGTACTCACTGGATGCATGGTACATCACATGATTTAAGTTTCCTTAAATCTCCCTATAAGTGTAAAATATCCACTGTACTACCTACACTAGGACGGACATGTCAAGTCATCTTCATTTAAATAGCACTTTTAACAACGTAGATTGTTTCAAAGCAGCTTCACAGTGATAAATGGATAATTTAAGGTAACCAGTCAGTGGATGGACACTAGGATGGACATACCTTCAATCTCAATGTCATCAAGCGATTTGCCTTGAATATTAGGAAGACGGCCCTTTTCCATGGCTAGCAGTAACTTCGATATTTTAGCCAGCTCAGTAGTGGCTTCAGGCAGCCTGTAATAGTCGTGATGGACGCGAATATCATGTCCTAAGAAATCTGCGACCTGATCTAATTCGTTGTTTTTCAGGTTAAGGATTTGGGAGAGAGTAGCTACATGCTTACGCAGATGAGTTGATCGGAGAAACTCTGGATTTTGAGCTCCACATTCACTTGCATAGACCCTAAGAGAATCTGGGCCTCTGTAGTGACTCTGGGAGTTGGGCCTGGCAAACAAGAATTCATTATTGTCCAGCACGCCACATTCACTTCTCTTGCTGACCAGCAGTGTCAGGGCATCAACCATATCGGGTGAGAGAAGAACCGCAACCTTTCTTCCCCTTTTCCCCCTGATCTCAACTCGACTAAAATGGCTGCAGAGTTTCTGTTCAAACTTGCTCAAGCCCATGGCAACATCATCATGGAGAGAGGTGCTGTCCCTTTCTTTGAAGCCTTTGAGCGGCATTTTAGAGACCTCTCCGGCACGTCTGCGGTTGAAAACAATGATTTTGGCGAGCGTTGCTTTGGATAGTTCTGCGTAGCTTTGAGGTGACCCAGTCTCATTTAGTTTCTGAAATGCCGTATACGCAGTCTTCTCAAGGAACTGGTGAAGGCACTGTACATCCTGAGTGAAAGGCAGTGTTGACGGCTTGTTAAATTTCGCCTCATTCAGTGTTACTAAAGCACTGTGCAAGACCATCTCGGACCACTTTGAGGAGTATAGGTTTTTAAAGGTCTCTGTCGATGCGATCAGTTCCTTGTCCTCGGACATCAGTGCTCTGCAGTGAATGATTTCACAAATCTTATTCAAAGAATGCCCTAGTTTCAGTGCAAGGCTTGGACATTGGTAGCAGTGACTCTCGTCGTCAAAGCCAGACACCCTCTGGACCGCTCCAATGAGTCTGTGAAAATTGGCAGGTTTCACAGCTTCTTCAAGACTGTATATAGAAAACTCTCGACGCAAAGTCAACAACAATCTTCCAATTTCTCTGAGTTTTTGACGAATGTACTCAAATTTGGTAGGGTCATGTCCATGTTTGTTACAGAAAGACTGTGCAAGCTGAAGAATACTCAGGTCATTTTTGACAACAGCAGAAACGTCATCCTGCTTCATCACACTTAAGAGTTTCCAAACTCCCTGAGATATCTGCTGACTGATTGAAGCCATAGTTGCCAGACCCAAAACCCTGGTTCTCCCTTGGTTTTCACTGTCAGACGCTGGTTTTGAGGAACATCTTTTCAAATGACGCCATAGATCTCTCCGTACAAACATCCCTTTGCAGTACATGCAATGCACAAAATGCTTTGAATTACATTCTTTTTTTGGGGCCCGTTTTATTTTAAGGGTGCCCACGCCACTCTGTAAAACGTCTGTGTTATGCTGATAGTTGCCCTTGTTCCTAAGTTTTTCCAGCATTGCTTTACGTTCTTTTGAGTGCACAGGGAGTGATAAAGCATGCCCAACTTCAACATCAGACGTATGAGTTTTCAGATGGCGTGCTAACTTGGACTGAGGTTTCCCGCAGATGTAACAATAGTTCTTACTATTTGCTGAACTGGAAATATTTGCTGATTGCTCACACTGATCTGCTTTGGACATACCGCTTTCTCTCCCTTCCTCTCTCAACGTTGCTGCTCTTATTGCATTCAAAAGCTTCTCAGTACTGTCCTCTCTGTTGTGTGATCGGGGTGATGACATAACATCTATTGAACTGTGTACCTCAGAACCTTGCTTTCTGGGAAGGTGGCATTCAGCTGTCTCTGATTCAATGTCTCTCTCAACATCAGTCAACTGCTCCTCATGACATAGCAAACCAGACTCTCCATACACACATGCAGCTCCCTGTATATCTGAAAGGAGTTTAGCTTGATCACATCTTGCTGGTCTTGTTAGTTCAACTGAACTGTCTGACTGACTGTCTGACTCAGACTGTGGTATGTACTCCTCATCTGACTGCTTGTCTTCCTCTGAACTTACATCCTATAGTCAATATATTTATGATTAACAGCAATAATAGAAAGTTAATTCATAAAACTGAGCAAACAATATAGAATCAAACATTCTTACCAGTGATGACTGTTTTCTAGTCCATTTGTGAAACTTTGTATAACAGGACTTGTGCCAAAAACTGGAGCACACTATGAGAGAAATGTATCAGGACATGTTCAGCTGTTAACATTTGTATTGTATTTAGGTATAGAATCTCATGTTAATTTACTATTACCCCCTTATTCTAATTAATAAGTTTTAGTGGTGTAATAGATCACAAAACTCAAAGGTTTGGAACATATACAGTTTTTGGTAACAGGATATTATTTTAAGATCAGCAAAATAAAATAAAAATGATGTGCGTGCAAAGTAACTTTGCTTTACATATATTACTTTAAGCACATTTTAAGTACTTTTATACCACAGCAAAAACTACTGGCCTAACCAATAATCTGATAATCACCTGCAACAGTCATTCAATTTTGATCTTAAATGAACGATTCTAAAATGAATTAAGATATGTCATACTGGAAAATAGACATCATACTAACATTTACATCTCAGGCCAATCCACTTCAGTGCCGCAACAGGTCCCACACATTCAGCACATCTGTCCATGCTTGATATTGCTGAAGTGACCACGTCATGCTTACAGACCTGTGAAGAAAAACAATTGTGAAAGTGAAATCATAGTAGAAAAGGAATATTCTAAAACACACATGTAAAAATACATTGAGCTACATTGTTCATTAATGGTTTAATTTTTTTGGTGAAAGGGAAGCTGTGGTCATATCAAAAAAATGCCACTTGTAATCATTAAAGAACATTTACGTCACAGATCTTAAATGGTATTGGCTGATAAGCAGTAACAAATTCTTTAGATATTGTCTAATATTACTGAAAAGAGCTAAAAAAAAAAGGCTGTGTGCTCTTCACTTTGAAACAGGGAGCGCAATAGACCATTTACTTAATTTCAATCTTTCACAATTTGATATGGACACCAAGCCATATCGTGCTTTCGACTAGTTCATTTGACCTAACCCTAAGCAATGGCACAGAACACAATGTCAAATATAATTTATGTTATTATGAAAAGTGTAAAAATATGTTTAGGTTAATTCGGTTCAAACTGGGGCAGGACAGATTAGACTGTGTTGGGCCAGCAGAGTAAAGGCAATTAATGGGAAACACGGTAAATAATTTGACTAAAACATGTAAATACCTCTTTGACGCCTTCAGTAGGTGAACAAAAGCACTGCTCCTCATTTAACAAGTACTCTTTGACAGGTGGCATCTGAAAACATAATGAAAAAAGAAGGCTAATGTGGTGAAGATACACTACACTAATCTAGTATTTTCTAAAATGATGCAATGGTCTTTTAATTACCATCTCAACATCATTTTCAACACAGTCTTGACCTTCCAATGATATGTCTTTCTCAGGAGTCACCTGGAAGTAGAGAAAAGAAAAAAGGTACTAAACCCCATTAAAGATTCAGAGATTATCCAAATAAAGCCGCATCACAGACATACCTTTTCCAGTCCTTCGGTGGATACACAGACCCTTGATTTCATTAACACTGATTGATCACTGACAACTGTCAACTGAAAACAAGATCACATTATGAATGATGTACTCAAGCAAAAGATGGCTAATGATGCCATTATTAGATGATGCCCGAACAAATTCAGGTATGATGGCACATTTTTAACCACTGGGTAATTATAGTGGGCAAAGAAATCCATTACAGTGACTTGCACATTTAAAAGAGGGAGAAATATTAATGTGGTATTCATGCATTTAAATCTATGAATATATGTCCATAACCATTTGATTTCCAGAGAGAGAAAAACAATACCTTCTGCACATCTCTGGCTTTGGACTGGGAATGAGAGTTCACTTTAAGAGTGGGGGGTTCAACCTCACGGAGAGTCTACAAAACATAAAATTAGACATTTGAAACACTGGTCTAAATATGTTAGCAGCCTAAGTCGCGGAAACATCTTTGCTACATTTGCTCATGTGAGTTGGTATCAAAAACAATTCCAATTCTAAAATAGAGTACTTAAGGTCAGGAATTGTATACTAGTAATACAATTAACATTTCAATTCCTCTGATCTGTTCCTATTGCATTTTAATATGACCTTGAACTATTCAAGCACTAACCCCATGCGTTGTTTTCTGTGCTGCACACACATCCAAAGCACACTCACACAAAGTGATCTTAAATGTACATTTAAACCAAAGACTCACGCATTGCTCTTCTGTGCTGCTCACACACCCAAAACGACATTCTCAAAGAAATCCACCTTTTATACTGAATAGTATGTATTTGATACTGAAACAAGTATTTCTCAATTATCATTCTGCATCCTTCTGCACATGAATGGCCAAATACACACAAAAATGTCAAAATATCCTTGTAAACAGACAGTTTTGTCTTAAGTGAATGTAACAGCTGAGAAAAAAACGTGTGTGTATCAGTATATTGGGTCCCTGCAGCTCTTAAAGTGACAGCAGCCCAATATTCCTGGTGCCGTCTTTTTAATTACGGTAATCAAACAAAAGACAGAGAACATTCAGTCGCTGTTTTTCACTGAATACGTTTGGTAACGAATCGGTTACTAACGTAACCTCGGTTCTCTCTAGATGAGGGAACGAGTATTGCGTAAGCTAGCTTACGCTACGGGAAAGATTAATCTTTTCTGAGATATTGAAGCCAAAAAATTATCCTTAATTTTGTATCCATTGTCAACGCAGTGCGGCAGCTGCAGACCTTGAGCGGGCTAGCTAGCGAGCTCATTGGTTGCTCTGCGGCAACTGCTGCAGCCTATAGACGAGCTTGGGCGAACTCGCATCCAATGAGAGGCGTCCGCGGCTCACTGCATCAAAGCCCGCCAAAATGGGCGTGACTAGAGTGCATATAAGCGTAGTTCGTAGGCTGGAACCCTGGTTTTCATTGAATGAAGCGAAAAATCGCTCGTGGCGCGAGCACGGCCGGTTACGCAATACTTGTTCCCTCATCTAGAGAGAACCGAGGTTACGTTAGTAACCGATTCGTTCTCTTACGAGAGGTTCTCTCGTATTGCGTAAGCTAGCTTACGCTACGGGAACCCTTTGTCAACGCCGTGCGCGCCAAGCATCCACTGCATGAGCCCCAGGGAATTAAGGGGGGACCCGGGGGAGCCCTTGTGAGTGGGGAATTAATATTTGGCCGGCAAGGGTGCGGGCCAGTGTGTGTGTAGTACATAAGCACATAGACAGAGCGGCGGTGCCGGTCTGTGTGGAATGTGTCCCATTAATGCAGCTCACCAGGGGAGCTGTAGCGTATTAAACCCAAAGTCAGAGTTATTAAAGTTTAGCCTGCAGAGCAGGTACTTCCAGATTGTAAAATCTGACAAAGGTGGAGGGGGAAGCCCAGCCCGCTGCCACACATATGTCGTGAATGGAAATCCCGCTGGACCATGCCCACGAGGAGGCCATGCCTCTAGTGGAGTGAGCCTTAATGCCTAGCGGGCATGGTAGGTCTTTTGACGCGTACGAGCAATAGCGTCCACTATCCATCTGGACAGTGTCTGTTTCGATGCGGCGAGACCTTTGGTGCGCCCTCCGAATGAAACGAAAAGCTGCTCGGAGCTTCTGAAAGATACGGAGCGCGCAGTATACAATCTCAGTGCTCTGACTGGGCAAAGGAGATTGGCGTCGCGTTCGCTATCAGATGCTGGTAGCGTCGACAAGGAAATGATCTGTGCTCTGAAAGGAGTACCGATCACCTTGGGGACATAGCCGTGTCTAGGCTTTAAAATGACCTTGGAGTCACTTGGTCCAAACTCCATACACGCAGCGCTGACAGACAGCGCGTGAAGATCTCCCACCCGTTTAACTGATGATAGGGCAGTAAAAAAACGGTTTTAAGTGAGAGGTGTTTCACATCCATGGATTGAAGCGGTTCGAAGGGGGGGCTTTCATAGCTTCGAGAACTATAGAAAGATCCCAGATAAGAACCGATGGGGGGCGCGGAGGGTTCATCCTTCTAGCTCCCCTGAGGAAGTGGATGACCAGCTCGTTTTTACCCTGTGACTGGCCGTGCAGGGGTTCAGCGAACGCCGCGACGGCCGCCACGTACACTTTGAGCGTGGATGGGGATCTGCCCTTATCCAGCAGCTCTTGTAAAAACACGAGCAGCGGCGACACCCCACATGTCCGTGGGTCCAGGTCTCTGTCGGTGCACCATTTTGAAAACACAGACCATTTTGACGCATAGAGTCTTCTCGTGGAAGGGGCTCTAGTGTGTATGATGGTGTTTATTACTCCTTCTGGCAAAGCGACGGGTAGTCATTGATCACCCACCCGTTGTAGCGCCCAGCGCTCTCGGTGGGGATGCCAGATCGTGCCGCGAGCTTGCGAGAGGAGATCTGCTCTCACTGGGATGGGCCACGGGGCTGTCAGTAACAGCTGCGTAAGCTCCGGGAACCAGGTTTGATTCTCCCAGCGCGGGGCTATGAGGAGCACCGAGTGGCGCGTTTCCCTGATCCTCTGCATTACCTGTGGCAATAGCGAGACGGGAGGGAAGGCGTAAAGCGGGCGGTTGGGCCAGTCCTGGGCCAGCGCATCCTCGCTTTTCGAGAAAAATATTGGGCAGTGAGAGTTCTCTTCTGACGCAAAGAGGTCTATCTCTGCTCTGCCGAATATGCGCCATAACGTCTGGACTGTTTGAGCGTGCAGGGACCATTCCCCTGGGGGAATATTGTCTCTGGACAGTCTGTCTGGGCCGTCGTTCAGGTGGCCTGGCACGTGCGTCGCCCTCAGCAAGCGCAGGTGGCGCTGGGACCAACTCAGTATGCGTTTCGTCAGATGGAAGAGGTTCCTGGATCTGACACCGCCCTGACAGTTTAGATAGGATACCACAGACCTGTTGTCCGAACGGACCAGGACGTGGTGACCCTGAATGACCGGGAGGAAGCGCACGAGCGCGTACTCGACCGCTATCATTTCCAGACAATTTATGTGAAGGAGCTTTTCCTGAACTGACCATAGGCCAAAAACCGGAGAGCCCTCGCAGACCGTGCCCCAACCAGTGTTGGACGCGTCTGTCGAGATGACTTTTCGGCGAGATACAGCTCCCATCATCACTCCCCGCTGATACCACTCGGCCACTGTCCAGGGCTGCAGAGCTGAAATACAGGTCTGAGTCACTCTGATTGGCTGGCGGCCTGTGGCCCAAGCCCGGCAAGACGCGCGGGTGTTTAGCCAATGCTGAAGCGGGCGCATGCACAGTAAACCCAGCTGAAGTACTGCTGCGGCTGAGGCCATGTAACCTAGCACTCTCTGAAATTTCTTCAGAGGTGTGAGGCTGTTCATCTGAAATGACGCGGCTAGTCGCTGCACACGGCGCGCGCGCTGTGTAGATAAGCGAGCCGTCATTGCCACTGAGTCTAGTTCTATTCCAAGGAAGGAAATTGCCTGACTGGGCTGTAGTGAGCTCATGGTCCAATTGACTGCAAGGCCCAAACTGTTCAGATGACTGAGGAGAACTGACCTGTGAGACAGAAGCTCCGTATGCGATTGTGCCAAAATCAGCCAATCGTCCTAATAGTTCAGAATTCGCAAACCCTGACTCCGCAGGGGTGCGAGCGCCGCATCCATGCACTTCGTGAAAGTACGGGGTGCTAAGGACAGGCCGAACGGAAGGACGGTGTATTGATAAACCTGGCCGTCGAAGGCCATTCTTGAGATTCGCCTGTGACGGGGATTTATCTGAATCTGAAAGTATGCATCTTTCAGATCGAGAGAAATAAACCAGTCACCCTGGCGCACATGCGCGAGGAGTTTGCTGGTTGTAAGCATTTTGAACGGTCTTTTTGCAAGCGCTTTGTTCAAAACCTTGAGATCTAATATTGGTCTGAGGCCGCTCAGAGGCGGCGGCACTCTCTCTATGGTCCTTTTGCACAGAAGGTTTGCTATTTCTGAACGAAGCATGCATGCTGCTTCCGTGTTCACAGTGGTTTCGAGCCGCGCTCTGAAGCGCTTCCCACGCTTTGAAGCGTAATGTTAGAGCGTGAATGGCCAAATCGCCCTGATTGCCGCACACAGCGCGCTGAACAGAATGTGTGAGCGCACTTAGTGTGTTTATGCATGACTGCTCGCAGATAGCAGAGACAGGCTGTTCTGTGAGTGACTTCCCGATTGGGGTAAATGGGGAAAGAGTCACATCTGATAGGTGATGCGCGAGCATAGTCACGGGCACGGGACTTACATGCGGAGAGGTGTTTGCTGGCCGTGTGACAGAGCGGGCAGAGGAGGGGCGCGCGCACGGGCTCGTGGGCGCGTTTATTAACTATAACACTCGAGCGGTTCGTAACCGCTTTATGTGAGTGTGCTCTGATAGGGACACGGGATGTGTAATGCTTGTGTGTAGGGGTGAACACTGGGTTGTGGGCACATTTTCTACACATAAGGTATGTTTGCTCTTTACAAGATTTCTTTGGGTCGCCGTGAAAACGGCGTTTGAGCGCAGGCAAGCGGGTGTTAACACCGGCTTGTTGGCTGCTGAATCTACCACTGTAGTAGCCTGAGAGAAGGGGACTGAAAGGGGGCGAAGCTTTTCCTATGGTTCTCAATCACACTGTGCTGCCAGGACCCGCCCTGCTCAGCTTGTAACGTTAGCTGGAGATGCGTTCCTCTCAATTGATTTCAACTACCATATGAGTCGAAAATATTAAACCGCATGCAAAAAAAAATTCCCCTCATGGCCGCACGCCAGAGATCCGGCATGGTGCCAGAATACTTTAAGCCCTGAGGACATCATACGAACATGTTCCTGTTGTTTGACGTGACTGGAGAATCTCAGTGTGTGTTAGTTTGAGAGAATCCTGGTCTATGAGGACACTAGTTTTACCGGGACACTGGTAACTAGATACATTTGGACTGCACCCCGAGTTCAAGTGTTTGTATGAGAGTGATACAAGACAACGCGCCTGTGCCAGTTGTACAGTAAGTGATCAGGACTAATAATCATAATGATTAAATCATAAATATGTGACATAACTGTGGCAAACACTTCTGAGGAACACTGAAATCTGTTGTATTCTTTAAGGACTAACTCAATTATTAAATTAACTTCTTGAATACCTTTAGAGTCTTTTCAGTTGTCATCTGAAAGAAGTTTTTAAAAAAAACAAAATATTACTTGACAAATAATTACTATTGTAGAATTACTTATTGAAAGTCTATTTTAACCAAAGAGGCTACTTTATTTACCTTCTATTATGATTACATTTTATCTAACAAGTACAATTATGAGTTTTCAATATTGGCATGAGCTGTTCTTGAGATGTCCTCATAAAACAGGTGTAAAGCTACACACAAATTGACATAATCACCACACACTGTAATCACCACACATTTAATGTAAAACAAAATAAAATCCATTATATTTGACCTTTAATATTTTTAACCTTTGAAATAATCCAATAAATAAAAGTTGTTATTGTAAAGGTTTACATACCTTGCATCGCCATGGCCACTCAGAATCACCATAATTATATGTGATCTCTTCACCAGCACAGATGTTTCTTATAGCAAATAAGCATAGATGAGGTTTTCCATCCACACGGATAGTCTTCATCTTGCTGTTTGGGTTAATATGGTCATCATTTACAAGTCTACCAAGAGAACCGTCATCTCGGGCAGCATCAACACTAAACAAATGAGTTCAACAATCAATAATGGAGTCTTATTCCTGTTAAAATGGTTGACATTAAAAACAGAATATCAGTTCTGAAAACCTAGGAACATCAAATATTATATTATTTGCGTTCAATCATTTCATGCTCATTACCTAGCATTGAAAATACATAACTGATAATTATAATAATTATAACAAACAAACAAAATTATGCATTAAATAATCATTGACATGTCCACTTTCACATTTTGAATAGGGGTGGGAATTGGCAAAAATGTGACCATTTGATAGTATTGCAATATTTGGGCCATGATTCAATATTATTGCGATTCAGCAAGTATTGTGTTTCGATTCTGCGATATATTGCGATTCATGCCCCCCATATTATTCAAAAGCATTACAAAAGACGAGGAAAATAAGACTGCTCTACTCACTTCAAATGTCACATTTAATTCTGTGAACATTATCTTCTATACATTAACTGAAGTGCAAAAACTTTAAAACATCATAAAGTATGATCATTTTATACTTTGAGCAATGATGGAGCTATACTTGACTCTTCTTAGAAGCATATAAAACAAACAGTTCCTTGCTCCTTGGAAAAATAAAATAAAATAATATTGTTATAAACAAAGGTTTATTTTTATTTCAGATTAACATTTGAGAGCAGCAATTTTATTCATAATGTCGAAATTAAACCCATGTAACGTTACTTGAAAGCATTGTAGCCTAAAATTCCTGCCAAACTTCCATGGTTACAGTTAGCGTTACTACAGTAAATCCATGGTAAACGTTGCTGATCTGTGAACTCTGGATAGTTCATTCGTGGCACAATGTTTCTTCCTGGTTTCCACTTCAGCACTGTTTGATCCGTTAATAACAGAGACATGTGAATGCTTCTCACTAAATCTTGCAGTGATTATTACTTCAGTGGCGAATTCAAATGCTTTCTTTACTGGATGTCTTAGCGCTGTGCAGTAACAGTCTTGCTTGATCAAGACCGGCTCACGCTGCATTGGTTTAAACTGATAAACGGTCCGTGAAACACAAAATGACGAGTAGCTCAGTTTCGTTCCGCTTTCATTATGTTTGCCATTTGATGTTGGGCAATGTTGTGGTCGTTCCAGCGCGCACTTGCCACGCACCTACATTTAAAATAACTACATTTTGGTCGGCAGGAAAAATGGTCCAATGAACCGTTCGGTTTCTTTGTGTACCGAACCGAAAGCCTCGAACCAAACGGTTCAATACGAATAAGTTTATCGTTACACCCCAGTTTACATGTAGCGCGCCGATTTTGTGTGGTATAATGCAACTCTCCTTCTCTCTGTGCATGACGGCGAGTCGCGCGCCTTCACACGAGTTTAAGGTAGGTCACACGTACGCTGAGCTGAATGATCGCTTGACAGAGCGAAACTCAGTCAGTGTTCAGCAAGTGGAAATATATCTATGCTAAACTTATACTTGGCATCTATATTTTCATTTTAATTTCCTGCAGAATCCACGACAACAAAGCACTTGTGGATGTAATACGCGAACGTAAATTAGCGGAGTAAACTCTGCGAAAACCAGTGGAGAAAACCCGAAAGTAAAACAGCTAATTTTATAATTAAATATTGTGATACTTTGCGCTACTGTATCGATATAAATTGTGTGCGCAAAATATCACGATACTGAACAGAATCGATTTTTTTTCCCCTCCGCCAATAATTTTGAATACAATTATAAATAAACACTATTGCTAAGACTAAGTCTTAGGCATGTTAGTATTTTCACCCAAAATAAAAAATTGTTCCAAGCCAGTTATTTAAATATATTTTGCTGTATTGTGTCAGTAGGAAAAGTTTACATTTACATTTTATATTTGCACAGATTTATTTTCCCATTAGCTAATAATCCAGTGAATCTTTTGTATTCACAACAAGTCTGACAACTGGTATGATGTGATCTCACCTTCATTGAATCTGTCTGTGATTACATGAAGAAACAGAAAAAGCTGAGACGGACTAAATCCAGAAGTTCCGCAGCATTGTATCAAAGACGCTTGAAGAAACTTTCCAGCACAGCTATATGACTGTGAAAAGTTTTAGGCACATGTGCAGAAGCTGTAAAGTCAGGATGCTTTCAAAAATAATGCCAAGAATATATTTTAATCTATCAATTAACCTTTATTAACTAAATCAAATCAATATTTGGTGTGATCACACTTTATGTTTAAAACCGCTTTTGTCCAGGTACACTTGCAGTTTTTCAGTTAGATTTACAGGAAGGTTTCTTCAAGCATCTTAGAGATGTTTCCGCAGTTTCTTAATGTAGCCTAACCCTAGACAGACTCGATGATGGTGACGTCAGATCTCCGTGTGGAGCACTGGCTGTTGTCAGACTCCATGTGCATAAAATTAGGGCTGGCCGGTATATCGAGTTTGAACAATATATCGATATATTTTTTTCTAACGATATGGAATGAGGCAATACCGTTTATATTGATACAGTAGCTAGCTTGATATGAGCACATCTGAAAAATACCGGAGAAAAAAATAGAGCCGCTGCAGTGAAAGTACATAGTACAATTTGTCCTAAACATGATATATTAAGGGCTTCAAAATAACTGGTCAGATATATTTAACAAGTTTAAAGCAGCTACTGACAGACACTGCTGCTGCCTGACAGATAAATACTTAGGCTGTTGAATGCGTTGGAGATGTGGTGCTTTCCTCAGTGCTTAACTTACATTTCGCAGGTATATTCTCCATCTGTAAATGTTAGACACTGTCACTGTCAGGAGAGGACGAGCTTCTGAAGTGACTCTCCTCTAAAACTCAAGCTTCCGTGAACGAGCGCCGCGCGCGCATGTGCGCCAATCAGACAGAGCACAATAGAGTAGTAGCACAATAATTATGACTAAAATACATATTTGTTGTTGGAGACAGTAAATGTGCTATATGTGGAATTTTAAACCTACAAGTATATTTTTATGAAAGTGACCATTATAAATGGGGTAATCAAATGCAGTTTGTTTTTATTTTAATTTTTAGTTTAGCCTTTAGTCAATTTAAAAACAAAAGCATTATTTTTGTTTTTAGATTGTAATGTTACAATGTTAGAATGTAATGTGATTTTAACCACCTTTTTTTGCAAATAATATATTGCATACTTCCACTATATTTGTTACCATATCCTTCAATATCTACATTGTTTGTAGGATATCATTGGGCAGGATGTGATTATTATTTTTTATATCCAAATATTTCTTTATCAAAATAGAATACTGTAGAAAGTAACGAGATATTTATCGTATATCGCCATTTAACCAAAAAATACAGAGATATGAATTTTTGGCCATATCGCCCAGCCCAAAACAAATCTTACTGGATTATAACAATTAATGGCAAAATTAGTGTGTGGAAATTTAAAATGACATTTCCTAATAACACATTAAAGCAAAATATATAAATAACTGGCTTAAACATTTTTACGGTGTGAAAATGAATAAATAGTGCCTAACACTTCTGCACAGTACTGTACATTTTATATATATTCATTCAATACATGTACATACCAGAGGAGTTTTCCATCGTAACATAACTCAAACAAGAATACTTTGAGGGCGTTGTGATATATTCTTTGCCTCCGCTCACATTCTTCTTTGCTTAAGAGGTCTCCTCTGTATTCCAACAGGAAATCTCCCTTATCAAACTCAGTGCAACTGAACACACCTCTCCCTACACAACAAGTAAAATCACTGTAATGGCATATAATTTGAAAAAAAATAAATAAATAAAAAAAATTAACTGACCTTTAGAATCATTGATAAATCTGCCGGATTATGAGGACACTCATTTTTCAATACACAAAATATGTCATTTCAGTGGATTACAGGGACCAATGTTTTACAGGCACATGACCACACACACACACAAACCTGACGATATGGTTCATTACCAAGACTAAGGTGATTTAAGAGTACTGGAGCTTATACACAATACACAACTGCACTATCCAACATTACAGGGACTAGTGTTTTACAGGCACATGACCACACACACACACAAACCTGACGATATGGTTCATTACCAAGACTAAGGTGATTTAAGAGTACTGGAGCTTATACACAATACACAACTGCACTATCAACATACAACATTACAGGCGTACTGACTAGGTGATTTAAGTACTGGCTATACACACTGCACACCGACTACGACTACGACACACACACACACACACACACACACACACCTGACGATATGGTTCATTACCAAGACTAAGGTGATTTAAGAGTACTGGAGCTTATACACAATACACAACTGCACTATCCAACATTACAGGGACTAGTGTTTGACTGGTACATGACCACACACTCAGTGCAACTGACCACACCTCTCCCTACACAACAAGTAAAATCACTGTAATGGCATATAATTTGACATTTATTTATTTATTTTTTTAAACTTATTTAACTGACCTTTAGAATCATTGATAAATCTGCCATCAAGCCCTTCTTTGTCTTTTTTAAGAAGGGAAAACTGTATGGCCTCCTCCAGAGGCTTGGGCTTCCTCCTTCGCCGTTTAACTTCAGCCATTATCTGATGTGAATGCGGTCACAGAAAAATACCCTCAATAATTCTGAATATTGCATTTAATTTGCAAGTTTGTTTTCAATATAAACATTGACAGTTCTATTGTTACAGAATATATGTTATTACATTCAGGGGTAATAAGAGCGCATCTTGAACAATCTCTTTAATACCCAGCAGAACAGCAGCACGTCAGGATACTGGGTAATAATATATAATATAATATTATATCCATCTCCCTCCTCTTCAACAGACGTCATGCCAATGCATTTGTGACAGTTTATAGAAACACTTGCTGTTTGTAATGGGCAAAAAGGGTTTTAGTCAATTAATAGGATGTGAGGATCTTAAAGTATCTAAGATTTAAAAGACAATGCATCCAGTAGCCTACTAGGAATAGGGATTGAAACAATTCATATAATGTCAATTCATATAAATGTGTTAAAAAGTTCAAATCTGACATGTGTACAAAGGGTAAAAATTAATAGAGGGATATGTAAACGTTAGATTGATTAATTAATTTTGCAGTGCCTAATTTATGGGTAAAGTGTTAATCTGTGATCGCTAAAGTGATCTTAATCTATGCTGGCGTGATCGATTGTTTTTGTCTTCCACCCAAGTTTCCGGAAATCGCGGTCTTTTCCTCATAACACTAAAGTTTTCAGTGAGGAAACCTGACTCTATCACTCTCGTGATTATTTCTCCCCTTTTTCAGGTGCGTTGTTGATAATAAACTGAGTTGAGTAAATGTAATGATGATTTAACATGTTAAGAGTGTTGAAGATGTGTTTTAGTAACATTTTGAGTAAGTGAGAGAGTTAAGTTTGCCGAGTTTAAAATGTGCGTGTGTGAGCGGAGCCCTAGCTCGGTTACAGATAAAAATAGCTTCAGTAATGAGAGCAGCCGCCATTTTATGTCAATTGTGAATTAACAGATACCTATATAATATCTATTTTGCTGTGTTATTTGTATAATGTGTTTCAAGCACTTTATCGATATTTTTGGTAAATGTAGTAATGTTTATTGAGCTAAAACTACTTTGTGCTTGATTGACAGCTGTTATATTGGAAAAATGATTTTATGTTCCAGTGAATTACAGAGTATGCTGTTGTGACTTGAATAAGCCCTATAAAGCTACTATTTTCTGTAGATCTGTAAAATGTATTACTGTTGAAATGATAACACTAAAGTTTTCAGTGAGGAAACCTGACTCTATCACTCTCGTGATTATTTCTCCCCTTTTTCAGGGGTGTAACATTTTGGAGGCACCGGCTGGGATTGCTGTTCAGATGTCCGGTGGCCACATACTGGTCGCTGAATTCAGAGCCAGCTAAATCCCCCCATAACAACCCAGGCAGGGAGGAAAGTGTTGCTGTTCGAAGGGACCTGGATTCTGGTGGTGAAGTACATGTCAACTGAGGCCATTAAGAGATCATCAGAGACAGTAAAGACCATCTGGTTCAGTTTCAAGTCCTGCATGGTAAAAGTTCCTCCTGTCCTGTCACCATGACAACCACCTTGGAAGAGGTACAGGGAGAGTTAGTAGGGAAATTGCACACCCTGACCAAGGACAACTTACTAGAGATATGTGATTTTCTTGGCATATCAGGCGAACAGAGAAGAAATGTCCAAGACAAATCCCGCATATCATTGATGACTCTTATTATGATGTTCATTGAAAGAGAGGAATTGGCAGAGTTAGAAGATGACGGCATGTTGGAATTGTTGCTACTCCAAGACAAAATGGCGGAGATGAACAGTGGCATGGATAACAAAACAGAGCAAACGGAACATGATATAGAAACAACAGGAACACATCACAGAACAGAGGAACCGAGAGCTGTAACCTTACAACAAGGAGTGAAAACCGAGCAGATTACTGCAGTCAATGCAATGATCAGTGATTCTCTGCACCAGCCCCAAACCCCTGTCCATCGTCAGGTGAGCATGCAGCCCTCGCCCAGTCAATACTGGCGCAAAGAGTTTAAAATTTCTGGGCAGATAGGTGAACCGGGCCAGAAAGAGAAACTGATTTTTTCCAGCCTTGCCCATCAGATTGAGAATGGACTTAATAGAGGTTATCCTGAGGTAGAGATTGTAGATGCAGTAATCAGGGCTATTTCTCCAGGCTCACAGCTCCGCAGCTACTTGGAAGGTAAACCCCAGCTGACTCTTCCCACACTTCGATGCATCCTGCGTTCCCACTTTCAAGAGAAAAGCGCAACAGAGCTTTACAAACAGCTAACTTCTGAATCGCAGCATTGCAAGGAGACCCCTCAAAGCTTCCTGATGCGCGTCTTCGATCTGAGGCAGAAAGTACTGTTTGCGTCCCAGGAGTCAGAATCAGGACTTAAGTATGACCCGGCGCTGGTCCAGCGCATGTGTTTACACACCGTCCTTACAGGTCTCCAGAGTGACAGTATCAGGATAGACATGCAGCCCCTCCTGCTAGATAGTGAAACGTCAGATGAGGTCTTGTTAGAGAAGCTTAACATTGCTGTTGCTAATGAAATAGAAAGACGAAACAAAAAGCGGTTTAATGCCACACAGCCTTCTACAACTGTCAGTGTAGTCCAGTCAGAAGATACGCCATCTGCAAAGTGTTATGTGAAGGAAGTCAAAGCGAAGATACCCGCAGAACTATTAACAGAGTTAGCTGAACTTAAGACGGGTGTAGCTTCTCTAAAAGGTCTCAGTGCAGAGATAGCTCAGATTAAGGAGACATTACAGCAGCCTTATGTTTATGCCCCACCTCCAGTTAGGAGGCCCGATAGGGAACCCCAGCCACCCCTGCCCCAGCAGCAGTATTACAGCAACTACAATCAGCCCCAAGCACCATCTGACCCTGCACAGCATCAATATGCACCTAACTGGTATACAAACCGTTCTGCTCAAGCTACAAGGAGGTGTTTTGTCTGCCAGCAGGCCAGAACAGATGAACGCTGCACACACTGCTTCCGATGTGGGAGTGGAGAACATTTTCAAGCTGGATGTAAAATCCGGGGAGTCAGACCATCAAGAGAGGCTCCTTTAAACGGGAAAGGGTTACCGCTGAGGGACGAGTGTTAACTATCGAAAAGTCCCAGAAATGTGCAAATTGTGCCAGAGAAGATTCAATGGAGAACCTGAAACAATATTCATCATGTAAAGGGACACTGTATTGTTCCAAAACATGTCAAAACCAACATCGGACCAAATATAAGAAAACATGCACTCACCGGGAAATTGACTCTCCCGCTGAAAAGCTTTCCTGCCCAGAGGAAAATGCCCACTCTTTATCATTTCTAGCACAGGTTTGCCACCCCCATAAGGTAACCTCCCTAGTCGGTAGACAGTGCCTTGTTGAGTGTCACCTGAATCGCCAACACCTCCAAGCTCTATGGGACACAGGCTCTCAGGTTTCAGTCATTGATGAACGATGGAAAGAGGAATCCCTCCCAAACGCAAGGCTGAGGGATGTTTCAGAAATCCTGGACTCACTTGATGAGCTAAGATTGACTGCAGCAAATGGGACTGAAATGCCGTACCTGGGATGGATTGAGACAACTTTTCGGCTAGCCTCTGAAACCGACCAAACAAATGAACTGATCATCCCAGTGCTGGTGATGAAAGGCTGTCACCTATCTCATCCCATCATAGGTTTCAATGTTATCGAGCACATCCTGGCAATGACCGAAAAGACTAAACGGTACAGTACAGTGAGAAAAGCTTTTCCAAGCCTCAAAAGAAACAAGGTGAGCGCTTTCATACAGGCTGTTAGTGCAGAACAGACAGATGAATATGGGGTGAAAATAAAGGAAAAGAAGGCTGCTGTACCAAAACACAGTAGTATTCAGATTGAGTGCCGTGTAGCTTCCCAGCCTTTTAAAGAGGACACGACAATGCTTTTTCAGCCAGACCTGAACCCTCAGTGGCCAGATGGACTTGAGTTTTTTGACACATTAGTCAGAGTCAGGAAAAGTGCTTGTCCAGTCATTGTGCTTGATGTCTCTAACCCCACTGACCACGACATTGTCCTGCTAGGACGCACAATAATTGGTACCGTACAAACCATAATGACTGTGTTACCTGCCCAAGTCTTGGAAAAAGCTGTCACCTCAGCCACAGTGAATCATACCAGCGTTCAAGCCCCATGTAATTTTAGTGAACAGTGGGATCCACCAGTAGAGTTAAGTCACTTAGCCGAAGAGCAGAGAGAGTTAGTTAGGCAAATGCTTAGAGAAGAGTGTCACTCCTTCTCCAGATCAGACAATGACATTGGCTGCATTGAACGATTGGAAATGACTATTTCCCTGAAGGACTCGGAGGCAGTCAATCGCACATACATGTCAGTGCCCAGGCCACTGTATCAGGAGATGAAAGGTTACCTTCATGACCTCATAGCTCAAGGCTGGGTTAGGAAGTCAAACTCTTCATACTCTTCACCGGTTGTGTGCGTCAGGAAAAGGACGGGACCCTCCGGTTGTGTATAGATTACAGAGAGCTGAACCGAAAGACGCATCCCGACCGCCAGCCAATCCCTCGGGTCCAAGACATCCTAGACAGCTTAGGTGGTAATTCCTGGTTCTCCCTCTTAGATCAGGGAAAAGCATATCACCAGGGGTTTATCTCTGAGGAAAGCAGACCACTGACAGCATTTGTGACCCCGTGGGGACTCTATGAGTGGATACGCATGCCATTCGGTCTCATGAATGCTCCTGCAGCTTTTCAGCGTTGTATGGAGGAATGTCTGGAAGGGCTCCGGGATAATATCTGCATTCCTTATCTTGATGACACACTAGTTTTCAGTAAAACCTTCGACAGCCATGTGAATGATGTACGTATAGTTTTACAGCGCCTCAGAGAGTATGGCATCAAACTCAAGCCAAGTAAGTGTGACCTCTGTAAACCCCAGGTCCGTTATTTGGGAAGAATAGTGTCTGCGGAGGGCAGTAAAGTTGACCCAGCTGATTTTGAAGCAGTAAGAACATTGAAAGAAACCAGACCAGAGACGGTGGGCCAGCTCAGAAAAATGCTTGGTTTACTCACTTACTACAGACAGTACATCAAAGACTTTTCTAGGAAGGCCAGCGGTCTGTATGACCTCCTGAAAGCAGATTCAGAGAAAGTTTCTGACCACCCACGGAAAACAAAACCAAAGAAAGTAAGTCATGTGGTGCCCTCAAACAAGCCAATCCTGTGGACTGACCAGCACCAACAGGCACTTGAACAGCTGATTGACTGTTTGCTCCACCCACCAGTCTTAGGTTTCCCTGACTTCACTCAGCCATTTGTTGTACATACTGATGCATCACACCAAGGCTTGGGAGCAGTTCTTTATCAAAAGCAAGATGGGAAGCTTAGGGTCATTGCTTATGGCTCTCGAACCTTAACAGCAGCTGAAAAAAACTATCACTACCACTCTGGCAAGTTAGAATTCCTAGCTCTAAAATGGGCAATCACTGAGAAGTTCCGTGATTATTTATACTATGCTCCGACATTCACTGTGTACAGTGACAATAACCCGCTCAGCTACATTCTGTCTACTGCAAAACTGAACGCAACTACTTCCAGGTGGGTCGCAGAATTGGCTGACTTCCACTTCACAATAAAGTACAGGCCAGGTAGAGAGAACAGTGATGCAGATGCTTTGTCAAGGATGCCACTGGATGTAGAGTCACTGATGAGAGAATGTTCTGAAGAGCTTCCACCAGACACTATTGCCGCCACGATACAAGCAGTAGAGGTACAGAAAGAGTCTGTTGCAACTTGGTCACTTTTGGCTGCATCTATGTCAGTATCAGTTGAAGGTGAGACAACCGCTGCATCAATCAGCTCGATTCCAAAAGATGAGATAAGAGGAGCACAAGAATCTGATCCGGTCATCCGTCCGGTGCTCGAGTTCAAACGGTCTGGTTCCAAACCGCCAGTTAAGGAGCAAAAAGAATCCAGTTCAAAGACAAAATGCCTATTCCGAGAATGGGACAAATTGACAGTAGACAGTGATGGCATTCTGTACAGAATCACTACAGCCCGCAAGCAGTTAGTTCTACCAGAGCAGTACAAAGGTAAAGTGATGAAAGAGTTACATAATAACATGGGACACCAAGGTACTGACCGCACTGTATCACTAGTACGTGACCGCTTCTTCTGGCCATATATGCAATCTGACATTGAGCACTATGTGACTCAAACTTGTAGCTGTGTCAAACAGAAAAAGCCAAGCCATGAAATAAGAGCTCCTCTGACAAACATTGTGACAACACAGCCATTTGAACTGGTATGCATAGACTTCCTCCATCTTGACAGATGCAAAGGCGGATACTGAGTACATCCTCGTTATTGTTGATCATTTTACACGTTTCACGCAAGCCTACTCCACCACGTCAAAGTCCGGAAAAACTGCTGCAAATCTCATCTTCAATGACTTTGCCCTAAAGTTTGGGTTCCCCGTCCGCATCCATCATGACCAAGGGGGAGAGTTCGAAAATCAGTTGTTCCATCAGTTAAAGAAACTCAGTGGCATGGCAGGGTCCAGAACAACACCCTATCACCCGATGGGTAATGGTCAGGTGGAACGTATGAACAGAACTTTGTTGCAAATGTTAAAGACACTGACTGAGACACAAAAGTCAAATTGGAAAGAGTCTCTGCACAAACTAGTTTATGCATATAACTGCACCCGTTGTGAAGTGACCGGCTATTCACCATTTTTTCTTCTGTTTGGGAGATCACCCAGGCTTCCAGTTGATATGCTCTTTGGATTGTGCACAGAGGCAGGTCCTAGTAACCAGCGAGACTACGTGGAGAAATGGAAACAAGGGATGGAGGAAGCATACGCCATTGCAAATGAAAATGCTCAGAAAAATGCTGAAAGAAGTAAGAAGTATTATGACACCAAAGTTAGGAGTGCAGTGCTACAGCCTGGCGAGCGAGTTCTGATTAAAAACCTGACACCAAGAGGAGGACCAGGTAAACTCCGTAACTATTGGGAAGATACAATTCACACAGTAGTGAGACAAATGGGTTCAGACCTGCCGATTTATGAAGTGAGACCAGAAAAGGGTAGGGGCCGCTCCAGAGTCCTGCACAGAAATCTGCTCATGTCCTGTGACCACTTACCTTTTGAGACACAACCAGAGATGACTAACGAGGACACAAGTAAGAAAAAAGGAGACATCAGCCTGCATCACAGTCTCTCGACTCTGATGAAGACAGCGGGATGAATATGACCTTCATCATGAGCCGCTACAGGTCCCCACATACACTGAACCAGCGAGAGAGTCGGAACACAGGCCTCCACCACTGGAAGAGACAGTTGTAGTGCCAGTTCCTGATATGCTACCAGCACAGCTTTTTGTTGAGAAGCAGTTGGAGGGGACAACAACCGTTAAAGACCTACCTGCTGAAGAGATGAACTTGCCTGATGATCGTCCACCAAGGGCCTTTCCTTCATTAACTACCGTTGCTGAACCTGAGGACCCAGCCTATCAGCGGCCACAAAGAGAAAGACACCCTCCAAGACGTATCACCTATGATCAGCTTGGTAGGCCTTCCTTGTACAGTATCCAGCCACAACCGCAATTGTTCTCTGTCTACCCTGCACCAGGACTGGTTCCGTGGTTGCCATCACCACACCAATATTACCTTCAGCCACCCTGCATGTATGGACTTCAGCAATCATAATGCTAGGGATGACAGGTTTGATTTAATTCACAGACTGTTGCAAGAGACAATTTTCAGACTATGCATACAGATCATGGAGCCTGATGGACTGTTGAATTGACAGTATGAGAAAAGACTGTTTATGGACTGTTTATACAGTTGGTTGACAGATATGGACTGTGGATAATGCATTAACTTTATTTGAGCTGTGACCTTTGACCTCTGCTCAAGTATGGATTCGCAGAAGATGATTTTCTAGGTCCAGTGCATAAGAGACTGTTTAAGATGAATGTTGGTAATGTCGGGACGACATTTATTTTGTCGGGGAGAATGTGACAGTTTATAGAAACACTTGCTGTTTGTAATGGGCAAAAAGGGTTTTAGTCAATTAATAGGATGTGAGGATCTTAAAGTATCTAAGATTTAAAAGACAATGCATCCAGTAGCCTACTAGGAATAGGGATTGAAACAATTCATATAATGTCAATTCATATAAATGTGTTAAAAAGTTCAAATCTGACATGTGTACAAAGGGTAAAAATTAATAGAGGAATATGTAAACGTTAGATTGATTAATTAATTTTGCAGTGCCTAATTTATGGGTAAAGTGTTAATCTGTGATCGCTAAAGTGATCTTAATCTATGCGGCGTGATCGATTGTTTTTGTCTTCCACCCAAGTTTCCGGAAATCGCGGTCTTTTCCTCATAACACTAAAGTTTTCAGTGAGGAAACCTGACTCTATCACTCTCGTGATTATTTCTCCCCTTTTTCAGGTGCGTTGTTGATAATAAACTGAGTTGAGTAAATGTAATGATGATTTAACATGTTAAGAGTGTTGAAGATGTGTTTTAGTAACATTTTGAGTAAGTGAGAGAGTTAAGTTTGCCGAGTTTAAAATGTGCGTGTGTGAGCGGAGCCCTAGCTCGGTTACAGATAAAAATAGCTTCAGTAATGAGAGCAGCCGCCATTTTATGTCAATTGTGAATTAACAGATACCTATATAATATCTATTTTGCTGTGTTATTTGTATAATGTGTTTCAAGCACTTTATCGATATTTTTGGTAAATGTAGTAATGTTTATTGAGCTAAAACTACTTTGTGCTTGATTGACAGCTGTTATATTGGAAAAATGATTTTATGTTCCAGTGAATTACAGAGTATGCTGTTGTGACTTGAATAAGCCCTATAAAGCTACTATTTTCTGTAGATCTGTAAAATGTATTACTGTTGAAATGATAACACTAAAGTTTTCAGTGAGGAAACCTGACTCTATCACTCTCGTGATTATTTCTCCCCTTTTTCAGGGGTGTAACACATTATTATGATGGATAGTCATTTATGTGCTCAAAAAGTTGCAGTTACAATTCTAGTGAAATCGAAAACAAGTTAAAACAGACAAACATCGCCGACTATCTATTGGCAATCTGCTGACAATCACTAACGTTAAAGTTATGCTAGCGCCGTTAGAATCAAGCGATATAGCTGCTTTCTGACTATAAAATGAGCAGCGAAGATCTTGCAAGACATGCACAAACAAGCCAGACTAACCCACAAGCGATTAAACAGCAGTATAACTTACCTTTCCAGTAAAGGTTTCTTCAAACAGGCGCAATGGTTAAAAAGGGCCTTCTCGTGTGCAGTTTCTATCTGTACAACCTGGAAATTAAAGTGATGCATCACTACACCACTGATTACCATATTAATTATAATATAAACTTAAAAATAATATAAACACGTATTTAAATAAGCATCTGTGATGTATGCCTATGAGTAAACAGTGTGTTTATACTTATTATTAATTGCAAATAAGCTAACGAGATAATAGTCAGTTCACGTTTCTCTATTAAACTGACTGACAACTGCTTTCAAGTTATTTTCATAATTTATTATATGATATTTAAGGAATGTGTTTAACTGCAGGATTACTATGTATCACATATTTAATTCATAATCGATAAATTAGTGAGAATTATAATAATTACTTAGTATTTTGTATATTAACTCACGTGTATGCAGCATGGTATGCAGCCAAGGTGCTGAAAGGAGCTCAGCCCACCGGCGCCATTTTGTTTTCGCGATTTCCCGCCAACTGGTACCGATCTGACCAATCACAGGCCTCAAAGCATACACTTGTGTACAAAATGCAAATTTTTGATGATGCAGATGTAATACCAGGACCTGGCTACAGGGGCGACACTCTCGAAATCAGGGATACACTGTGTATGGTAAAATTTCAGGGTTTTGTGGTATGTAAGGACATTGCACCAAAATTTGAGAGGGAGCTTCTCAGACATAGTAGATAGCGTTTACACTGTCGGAATTATAAGGACATGGTCTCTGTCCTCATAAACCCAAATGTCCCCGTAGTGCTGGTGCGTATTCAGGTCAAAAGTCCTCGTAAACCACAAAAACAAACACACACACACACACACACACACACACACATTGGGTTTCCATGTTTTATGGTGTCTTTCCATAGACATAATGGTTTTATACAGTACAGACTTTATATTCTATCCCCTAAGCCTAACCCTCACAGAAAATATTCAAAATTTTCTGAAAAATTTAAAAGAACATATTTTAGTATGATTTATAAGCTGTTTTCCTTATGGGGACCGACAAATTGTCCCCACAACATCAAAAATGTCAGGTTTTACTATCCTTATGGGGACATTTGGTCCCCACAATGTGATAAATACATGCTCTCTCTCTCACACACACACACACACACACACACACACACACACACACACACACACACACACACACACAAAGATTTCTTCACAATTTGCTTTGCTGTAGATAGTTTTCACAAAAGAGATTTGTGCTGGAAGTAAAACTACACCAGCAGTCACCATTTGAAGGCCCTTGATAATGATAAAAAATGTATCCCTTTTGAAAAGACTACCATTGCTATCACCAGCATACTGTATGTTGTGTTTTGAATGCTGGTCCCCAGTATGTGATGCTGGGGACCAGGTGTCCGTACCAGACTTCTAAACTAGCTTGGATAAATTCTGAAGAATTGTATTGATCATCCCTGCGATGGACTGGCGACCTGTCCAGGGTGTCCCCCGCCTTTCGCCCAATGTTAGCTGGGATAGGCTCCAGCCCCCCGCGACCCTGTACACAGGATAAGCGGTTGACGATGGATGGATGGATGGATGGATGGATGTATTGATCATACTCTTCTCCCTCCCCTACAATTTTCTTTTCTTTTCAGTTAATCAGTTGGTCTAATTCATAAAACAGGTTTGAATTAAACTAATAAATTATACTGATAAAGTTCTCAATTTCTGATTCAATGATCCAGTCATGGCACTTGTGACCATACATACTCATAAACTCAGCAAAAAAGAAACGTCCTCTCACTTTCAACTGCTTTTATTTTCAGCAAACTTAACATATGTACATATTTGTATTAACATAAAAAGATTCAACAATTAAGACATGAACTGAACAAGTTTCACAGACATGTGACTAACATGGAAGAATGTGTCCCTGAACAAGGGGGGTGGAGGATGTGTCAAAATAAAAAGTAACAGTCAGTATCTTGTGTGGCCACCCGCTGCACTAAGTACTTCAGTGCATCTCCTCCTCATGGACTGAACCAGATTTGCCAGTTCTTGCAGTGAGATGTTACCCCACTCTTCCACCAAGGCACTTGCAAGTTCCCAGACATTTATGGAGGGAATGGCCCTAGCCCTCACCAGACGTGCTCAATGGGATTGAGATCCAGGCTCTTCACTGGCCATGGCAGATCACTGACATTTCTGTCTTGCAGGAAATCATGCACAGAACGAGTAGTATGGCTTGTGGCATTGTCATGCTGGGGGGTCATATCAGGATGAGCCTGCAGGAAGGGTACCACATGAGGGAGGAGGATGTCTTCCCTGTAACGCACTGCAATGACAACAAGCTCAGTCTGATGATGCTGTGATACACCACCCCAGACCAAGACAGACCCTCCACCTCCAAATCGATCCCGCTCCAGAGTACAGGTCTCGGTGTAATGCTCATTTCTTCAACGATATACGTGAGTCTGACCATCACCTCTGGTGAGAAAATCCGTGACTCGTCAGTGAAGAGCACTTTTTGCCAGTCCTGTCTGGTCCAGCGAAGGTGGGTTTGTGCCCAAAGGTGACGTTGTTGCCGTTGATGTCTGGTAAGGTCCTGTCTTACAACAGGCCTACAAGCCCTCAGTCCAGCCTCTCTCAGCCTATGGCAGACAGTCTGAGCACTGATGGATGGATTGTGCATTCCTGGTTTAACTCGGGCAGTTGTTGTTGCCATCCTGTACCTGTTCCGCAGGTGTGATATTCGGATGTACTGATCCTGTGCAGGTGTTGTTACACGTGGTCTGCCACTGTGAGGAAAATCAGCTGTCCTTCCTGTCTCCCTGTTGTGATGTTATTGCAATTTATTGCCCTGGCCACATATGCAGTCCTCATGTCTCCATGCAGCATGCCTAAGGCACATTCACGCAGATGAGCAGGGACCCTGTGCATCTTTATTTGGTGTTTTTCAGAGTCAATATAAAGGTCTCTTTAGTGTCCTACATTTTTATAACTGTGACCATAATTGCCTACAGTTAGGACTGTCATATATTCTGTGATAACTTGATACTGTGCATCCATTTTCACGTGTTTACGTGTCCCTATGTGATTCTGGCTAAGAGTGGCAAAGCACACACTCTTTAAACTTTTTTTACACTCTCTCTCTCTCTTGCTCACACACTCTCTGCGCCCGCTGCATGCGTTTGCCTGACAATGTGCTCTACTGCTCTGAGACAAAAAAAAAAATCAATAACAAAATTATACTTTTAAAAGTGTGTTCCCCGACTCTGCAAATTATTAAATAGAACACCTGTTTCATCAGACTAATGCATACTGAGCATTGTCAGTTTCACAGCACACAAGTCGTTTGGACTAGAGTGGCCAATTCAGAATGAATGAAAGTTGAATAACATTTGAAAGTTTTTGAATTTACATTAACTTATGATATCTTAATTAGTATGCTATGTTGTTAAATTCATTAGTTAACATTAACAAACACATTATCTAATCCAGGGCATGCTGAGTGTCTCCAGTCAGGCTTCCTAAGCCTGTTCCAATTGGCATGGTTGCTTAGGTGGGTAGAGTCAAGTTGGGTTAACCTCCTCATGGTCACCATAATGTGGTTCTCACTCTCAGTTGGGTGCGTGGTGAGTTGTGCATGGATGCCACAGAGAATAACGTGAAGCCTCCACATACGCTAGGTCTCCGTGGTAACACGCTCAACAAGCCACGTAATAAAACGCACAGATTGACGGTCTCAGACGCTGAGGCAACTGAGATTCGTGCTCCGCCACCCAGATTGAGGCGAGTCACTACGCCACCACGAGGACTTAGAGCGTGCCAAATTGGGGAGAAATGGGGAGGAAAAAAACATGTTAAATAATCTTTATTAATAATACCTATTTTAATTATCCTACATTAACGAATGATCTGTTCAGCATTATAAAATGCTTGTTAATGATCAAGTGTTACCTACCTTTATTGAATAAAGGTAGGTAACACTTTTCGTGCAGATCCGATTATATTTTATTTTCGGGGGTTGAAGTGAGGTTTTCTCCAAAGAGGTTTTGTTAATTAGATATAAGCTAATCATAATTTAATGTCTGTTTTGCATCCCTTATTTGTTTGTGTGAGCTGGGAGCATATTCATTTAAAAAAAAAGATTTACTGTATTTTGGGCTTGTTCATAGTAAAAAAAAAAAAAAACAACACATTATGAACTGAATTGTTTTTTTTCTTTCTAGGTATTATTGGGATTCTGGTTGCACAAGAAACTGCATCTGTTGGACCCCTTTTATAAAACCTTTAAGGTGTGTTTTTGTCATTTTGGTGCTTGACAGCCCCAGTCCTTATTTTAATTTTAAGGAAAAGAGTGGCCATTATATTCTTCACAAATTCACATTGTTGTGTTCTACAGAAGAATAAAAATAATACAGTTCTTGTATGATATCAATGTGAGTAAATTATGACAGAATTAAAATTTTTGGGTTAACATCCCTTAATAACCAGGAAGACTTCCTTTGTCAAACAGCATCACTAGAAAGACTGGTTGACTACCATTTTTTGCTGAGACCAGCATGGCTATGCTGCTCTACCAGCTAAACTAGTACTAACAGACAAAAACCAACTTAAGCCAGTATGGAAACCCATGCTGGTGTAAGCTGGTATTTTCAGAAGGGGTGGCACATATCCCAGCTGTGTGGGAACTGTTTATTATATCAACGGCAGAGGCTTATAGATAGAGTAGTACCATGACAATGGCATGAAATATGGATTGTTTGAATGCAGTCTGCATTACATAAAGTGCCTTGATCAGATTTACGGGTCACTTAGGGATGTGCACACAATCCTGAACGGTTCTAAAAGTAGGAGACACAATCAATGGTCAATATACCACAAGCTCTCACATTTTTTCATCCAGTTCTCTGACTAAATTGTTCATAATTGTTTTTTGTTGTTGTTTTTTTCATGTATGAACTTAACTGTCAGGAGCATTTGTGGAGAAGTCTGACTCACTGTTAATTTCTGCTTTTACATAATAAATGGAGATGAGGTTAAAGGGCATTCATCTCTAGCTAGATCTCTCCACAAGAGCCATGACAATATGTATACGTGCATGACTTTCCCTTCGGATTTCAATTATGTATTAATCACTCTACCAAAAATCAACATTAAAATAAATAAACACTCTTAGTGATAGACTCAGAAAACATGTTCTTTTATTTTTGCATAGGATAATGCTTGTTATTTTCACTTTTTTGCTGTTGCTGTCAAAGCATGTCGCAATTTTAGAGAGTTCAAAGCCTAATCTAATGCTTTCATCTTATTCAAACAGAACTTTCTGCCTAGAATCTCAAATATTGTTCATAAATGCCAACATGTCTCTGATTTGACTGTTGAAAGGGTCCATTTGCCTTCATGAGATTCTGTTAATTATACCTACATCTTCAAAGCTGAAGTGTGTAATGTCTGCGGCATTAGCAGCAACAAATATAATTGCATAAATTGGGATTCTCTTCAAACAGGTTTACCAAACACTTTTCCAGTGTGCCATTAGTCAAGCAAACAGATCCTCCTTCAAACATCACATCATTGGTTGAGCCACTGTTGCCGTGTCAGGCTGGACAAATAGAGCGATGTTTTGATAGAGCCACATTAAAATTACTAGGGAAATCAAACTACAAAGCCACTGTGGTTACACTTTTCAGGGAAATTAACCAACTACTGCCTTACTTATAGCTGTCTCTTCATATTAAACTAGGATAGGAGAATTTTAACACTGTTTTCGTTCAAATTAATAATCTTTAATGTAACTAATACATTATTAAGCGCTAAAAATGGATATCTGCAGTGTAAGCATTGACAACCTACGTGGATTTGGCAAAGTTAATTTCAATAAAAATTGAGAAAGAGAGGCTATCGAAACTTCAATAAGTGGGTGACTTTTACAACAAAGTGATGAGATGTTCATTTCCAAGAAGAGTTACATGGATTTTGTGTATATTTATTAAAAATCTGTGTTTTTGATATTAGGTCATAGATACTAAGTCATTGTTTCTTGTTAGTCTGTCTGTCTATAAAGTGGTGATCTGGCCATCGTGTCCTTCTTGTGTTATGTCTGTTTTATAGTACTAACGCTCTGATGCAGTGCCTGTTAAAAAAGAAATTATTATGGAATGTAGACTGCCGTGTGTCACGTGTTGTAACTGGAGGGAGGCGATTGATCTATTCGCAAGCTTTTAATGAAGATGATGATAGTGATACAAATCAAAGTGAACACATGTAACAATGAACAATAAACCAGAAACTACAAACTAACACAAGGGTTATATGGACTAGAACTGAAAAAGAGTGAACAAAACATGAGGGTATATATATACAAACAGGTGTCGACTAGGGAATTGGGGAACAGGTAAGGAAGATGGGGAACAGATGGCTGTGATGAGTGACTCCTGTCACCCACAGACAGAAGAGGAGAGTAGGAATACGCAGATGATGAGGAAGGATCCAGGGGATGATTATGAGGTTCAGGAGGAATTGGTCGGAAGATCAGGTGGGCAGGGAGGAGTCTGGGAATGATCAGAAGGCCTGGGAGGCGGCCACAGGGCAGGGGTAGGATCGAGAGTCCTGGAGATGGCCACAGAGCACCGACAGGGCCGGGAGGCCTGGGAGATGGCCACAGAGCGGGGACAGGGTCGGAAGGTCTGGGAGGTGGCCTCAGGGCAGGGATAGGGTCAGAAGGCCTGGGAGGTGGCCACGGAGCAGGGACAGAGTCAGGCGGGCTGGCTGGCCACAGGAGGTGGAAATTTAGAGGGCGGATCCAGAGGTGGAGTAGCAGGAGTAGGTACTTGAGATCCTGATGGCAGAGCTGCAGATGGATTCTGAAATAGAGCAGGTAGAGCTGTAAAAGGAGGAGACTCAGGATGTGAGAGTGGAGCTGAGGGAGACTCGACGAAGGTGGGAAGAGCCGAGGGAGGCTCGACAAAGGTGGGGGGAGCCGAGGGAGGCTCACTAAGGCAGTCGAAGCCGAGGGAGGCTCAAAGAAGTTAGTTGGAGTCATGGAAAGTGGCGCCGTGAGAGGCTCTAAGGGCAGAGCCATGGAAGCCGGAGCCGTGAGCAGCTTGAGGGTTGGAACTGGGGGTCTTAGTGCCTGGAGAGCAGCTGAAGGCTCAATGGACCGTAGTGGAGCCGGAGGCTCGGAGGACCATGGCAGAGCTGAGGGATCAGAGGTCTCTGGTGGAGCTGAAGGGTCGTAGAGCCGAGGCGTGGCCAGAGGATCGGAGAGCCAAGTGAAGCCATGTGACAGATGGACCAAGGCAGAGCTGGGGGGATGAGGGACCCGATAGGTGATGCCGATAGGCTGGATGTTCATGGTGGAGACGAGGGGACATAGAGCCTAGGTGATGATGAGGGATCAGAGGGCCAAGGCATAGTCGGAGGGTGAAGAGATCCCCTTGTCTGGGAAGTCATTGGGGGCGATGGTCAAGCCGGTAACTTGGGGGGAACCGGATGATCAGAAGGAGGAGGAGCTAATGTCCTGGGTGGAGGCAACGGAGAACAAGGGGACATTGTGCTGGAGGGAACCAGCAGTGGAGGAAGGGCTAGGATGTTGGACGGAACCAGCAAGTCCATTATGCTGGATGGAACCAGTGGAGGAGGAAGGGCTAGAGTGCTGGACGGAACCAGCGAGTCTATGATGCTAGACGGAACCAGTGGAGGAGGAAGGGCCAGGATACTGGATGGAACCAGCGAGTCTATGATGCTGTATGGAACCAGTGCAGGAGGAAGGGTCAGGGTGATGGACGGAACCAGCAAGTCTATGATGCTGTATGGAACCAGTGGAGGAGGAAGAGCCAAGGTGCTGGACGGAACCAGCGAGTCTATGATGCTGGATGGAACCAGCAGAGGAGGAAGGGTATGCAGGGTGGGCACATGGGCAGCAATCAACGGCATGATTTTTAGCTCAGCGAGGGCTGGCTCTGGGACAGATGAGGCTTCAGGCTTCAGCTCTGGGATGGTCGAGGCTACAGGCATCAGCTCTGGGACGGTCGAGGCTACAGGCATGGACGCTGGCTCATTAACCGTTGCAGGAATGGCCATTGGCTCATTGGCCATGGAAGACGGAGCAGTGGGAAGCTTGGAAGAAGGAGCCGTGGAAGGCTTGGAGCAAGGGGCCGAGGAAGGCTGAGAGGCATTTACTGTGGGAGGTGATTCAATGTCCTCATCTGCCTTACCCACAGTGAAAGGGGAGACACAAAGTTTCAGTGCACAACATCCAGTGAGGATCCGCCGGAGGCATCTGTGCCCTTAGTGCACTATGAAGATCAACCACCAGAGAGTGGTCTATATAGTGCACCAAGTCAGTTCTAGAATCTCACGGACATGATCCTCAACTGGATGGTCCCCTTGCGTAAGGAGGAGAATCCTGATAGCTGCTAGATCCATACTGGGTCAGTTCTTCCACCACGTGTTGTAGCTGAGATGAGATGGGAGGCGATGGATCTATTCACAGGCTTTTAATGAAGATAATGATAGTGATACAAATCAATGCGTACACATGTAACAACAAATAAAAAAACACAAACTGCAATGGACTAGAACTGACATAGAGTGAACAAAACATGAGGGTATATATACAAACAGCTGTTGATGAGGGAATGGAGAACAGGTGAGGAAGATGGGAAACAGATGGCTGAGATGAGGGCAGTGCATCATGGGAAATGTAGTTCATGGTAAACTGATAACAGAAGACAAAAACTATATCAAAATATGAGTCCTTGAGAACATAACGGTGACACAATGTGACACTGTGTCTATGTTACATTTGCCTTGTCTATTCAGGTTAAGATTGTTGTCTATGGTGGTCAGATTAGTTAATTGCTGCTGTCCATTCCAGTGGTTCTGAACTGTGGGAAGATTGACATGAAGCCTATGATATTGAAACTAATCGTTTCTTTTTGTTTATATAAGCAATATTACTGTGCTGAATTTAAAACAATTTGGTTATGAAGTCCTCTGTGACAATTGTTTCCATTGACTGGTGGGTTCTAAGGCAACAATTAATGTCAATAAAATTTCTGCAACAATAATGTGTATTAAAAATATTTGATGCTTACCCAGTCTCAAAGGCAATTGCATGAGCCTAGTAAACACTTATTTTCATGTTATATTATAGCATAAGTGGAAAGCCGGCAATCCACAGCAGGATTATGCATACCGTTACATACAACGTGGAATGAACGTAGACTGCTTTTTCTTTCAAATTGCTTTGTTTTAAAGCTGCCCTTATCTACTGGTCTAGGAACAGTTTGCATTCAAACTGCTCCATGTTAAAGCATTTACAGTTACGTTCAACATCGGTTTACATGCTCCATTAAAAAATCTGTAAACACACTAAGGCTGAGGGATTATAAAACAAACTTTTCCCTGGCCACTACATGATATACAGAGTGAAATGCTCGCTCAATTAACTGACCTATTCAGCCAAACTGCTCCATGTTATAGCTGCCAGTAACTGGGAGAGTGGGATGTGAAAAGCTGACTCTGGATGAGGGGCTGCAAGCAACATCCTACATGGGTTATGTGCGCAGAGAAAATGTCTTCATTTCTAAAATGATTTAACATTTTTGTTTTATAATAAACAAGTAGTTTATCAAAACAAACCATTTTTAGGACATTTTGGTAGCATTAAAAACTATTTAATTCAAGTTATATCCATATGCTCGTTTTAAGTAGTATGTGATCACCCAGCTGTAAGGCTGTGAACACCATGCTCTGACTGGAACATTTTCTCAGTCAACTCCAAACAGGCCTGTACTGAGATGACCAGTGATTTTTTTTCCCTTAGACAACTTCCTTGAATATGTTAGGCTGGTATTCCCCTCTGAATTTGTCAATGGGCACCACATGTGATGTAGGATTTAGTGTTGGACTTTGATGCATTAGGTAAGACATTGGTTATTTTTTATTATGCATATTGCCTGCTAATATTCCTATCAATATAAATATGAGGTAAATAGACCTACTGATTGTAGCCTTTCTAAAAATCTGTTTGTTTACCATGTTGTATTGACATGTGTGTCAGGATACTGTCACTTTGTCAGTCATGATTATTGTTGTGACAGAATCTTGACATCCATGTTCTGTGTTTTTGTGTTTGGATCCTGGGTTCTGACTCTTCAGCCTAGTTCGGGTTCTGTTCTTAGTCGGGATCCGGACACTCGTGCTCCATGTCTCGTCTTTGTGAAACCAAACACGGCCATGTGCACTCACACATTCCTGCCTATTTATTGTGCCCTTTTCCCTCATGTGTCTGCCAGATTTTTTTATGTGCGTTACTGTTACAAAGTTCTTTTTGTGACAAGGGAGGAAGCGGGAGAGAGCAAGATCCAACTCAAAAGGGTTTTATTTCCCACAGCTTCACAGTCTACAGTATATATACACTCACCTAAAGGATTATTAGGAACACCATACTAATACTGTGTTTGACTCCCTTTCGCCTTCAGAACTGCCTTAATTCTACGTGGCATTGATTCAACAAGGTGCTGAAAGCATTATTTTGAGATGTTGACCCATATTGATAGGATAGCATCTTGCAGTTGATGGAGATTTGTGGGATGCACATCCAGGGCACGAAGCTCCCGTTCCACCACATCCCAAAGATGCTCTATTGGGTTGAGATCTGGTGAGTGTGGGAGCCATTTTAGTACAGTGAACTCATTGTCATGTTCAAGAAACCAATTTGAAATGATTCGAGCTTTGTGACATGGTGCATTATCCTGCTGGAAGTAGCCATCAGAGGATGGGTATATGGTGGCCATAAAGGCATGGACATGGTCAGAAACAATGCTCAGGTAGGCCGTGGCATTTAAACGATGCACAATTGGCACTAAGGGGCCTAAAGTGTGCCAAGAAAACATCCCCCACACCATTACACCACCACCACCAGCCTGCACAGTGATAACAAGGCATGATGGATCCATGTTCTCATTCTGTTTACACCAAATTCTGACTCTACCATCTGAATGTCTCAACAGAAATCGAGACTCATCAGACCAGGCAACATTTTTCCAGTCTTCAACTGTCCAATTTTGGTGAGCTCTTGCAAATTGTAGCCTCTTTTTCCTATTTGTAGTGGAGATGAGTGGTACCCGGTGGGGTCTTCTGCTGTTGTAGCCCATCCGCCTCAAGGTTGTGCGTGTTGTGGCTTCACAAATGCTTTGCTGCATACCTCGGTTGTAACGAGTGGTAATTTCAGGCAAAGTTGCTCTTCTATCAGCTTGAATCAGTCGGCCCATTCTCCTCTGACCTCTAGCATCAACAAGGCATTTTCGCCCACAGGACTGCCGCATACTGGATGTTTTTCCCTTTTCACACCATTCTTTGTAAACCCTAGAAATGGTTGTGCGTGAAAATCCCAGTAACTGAGCAGATTGTGAAATACTCAGACCGGCCCGTCTGGCACCAACAACCATGCCACGCTCAAAATTGCTTAAATCACCTTTCTTTCCATTCTGACATTCAGTTTGGAGTTCAGGAGATTGTCTTGACCAGGTCCACACCCCTAAATGCATTGAAGCAACTGCCATGTGATTGGTTGATTAGATAATTGCATTAATGAGAAATTGAACAGGTGTTCCTAATAATCCTTTAGGTGAGTGTGTGTGTATATATATATATATATATATATATATATATATATATATATATATATATATATATATATATATATATATATTCCACTTTTCAGTGGGCACACTCAAATCAATGCGTTTCAATGTTACAAATCGCACTCTGGAACACCTCTGCACCGTGCAGCACTCTCTCTCCCCTCTCTGTGGACTGGGCCGTCTTTTATCTCCGCCAAATCTCACTGTGCACATAGAAACAGTAATCAGTAACAATTAATCTCAGGTGGATGTCCTTATCACTTTCTCTCTCCCTAGATGTGTACTCGACCATGCCCTCACCTCTACATACCCCCACTGCCCGACTCAGGCCAGGGGACTGTCCAGACTCCCTACTTCTCCCCCTTTTCTGGACAGGAAGTCCAGAAAGACATCTGTGCCCCCGGTCTGTGGACCACCTCGAACTTAAATGACTGGAGTGCCAGATACCAAAGGGTGATCCGGTGTTGGCATCCTTCATGCAGTGGAGCCATTGGAGTGGGCCGTGGTCCGAACAGAGGGTGAAAGCTCATCCCAACAAATAGTAGCGGAGAGTGAGGACCACTAAATTGATGGCCAAACACTACTTCTCTATGGTGCTATACTTTTAGCTTTCGATGAATTTACAGCACAGGGCGCTCCTCCCTCTCCACCGCTTGGGACAGAACAGCACCCAGCTCCCTGTCCAATGAGCCGGGACCGACATTCTTGTGCCTGTAGCAAATTTTCCTGTAATAGATGCCCCAGTGTGTGGAGTTTAGCTCTCAGGTCAAGAATGTATTTAATTTAATTTTTGCTTTGTGAAGGTCCCTCCTCCCAAATTTCCTTCATGACATACAACACGCCACTGGGCTTATGCCCATATAATAATTCAAATGGGGAAAACCCGTGGAGGCTTGTGGGACCTCCCGTACTGCGAATAACAGGGGGTCGAGCCACCTATCCCAATTCCTAGCGTCTTCGTGTACGAACTTACGAATCATATTTTTTAGTGTTTTATTAAATCGCTCCACTAGGCCATCAGTCTGCGGATGGTAAACGCTAGTGCGAATCGACTTAATGCCCAATAGTTCGTAAAGCTTGCGAAGTGTACGTGACATAAACGTTGTGCCCTGATCGGTGAGGATTTCTTTTGGAATCCCCACCTGGGAGATTATTTTGAAGAGTGCCCCAGCAACACTACGTGCGGAGATGTTGCTCAGGGGCACTGCTTCCGGATATCGCGTTGCGTAATCCACTAGGACTAACACAAAGCGATGTCCGCGTGCTGTCCGTTCTGTCCGTCCCCACCTGAGGAGGAGAGCGGCTGAAGGACGGGGAAGGGGTAGGCGGGTTCTCCCACGGCCGGGAAGTTGGTCTCGTGAATCCTCCGCGCCTGCGGGGGGCAGGAATGGACCCTGGGGAGAGAGCAGAGCGAGGGGGAAGAGGGGAGGGGAGAAAAACAGGGGAAGACACAGGGGAAGGGGAGAGAGAGAGAGAGGGCTCATCCGCCCTTGGAATCGCCGCCATGTGGTCCTCCGCGAGTCGTACGGCTTCCTCCAGCGTGCCGGGCGGTGGCACTGGACCCACTAAGCCGTTTTCCGGGGCAAGCGCTGGACAAACTGCTCCAGTACCACTTGATCGACGAGCTCCTCGACGTCGCGGTCCCCCGCAAGCAGCCACCTCCGTCAGGCATCACGGAGCCGCTGGGCGAACGCAAACGGGCGGTCGGATTTATCCAGTTTCATGGCCTGGAAGAGCTGGCGACTTTCTTCCGGGGTCCGACCAACCCGTTGCAGGATGGCTCTCCTCAAGTCGGTATAAGCCAGGAGGCTTGTTGCCGGAAGTTGTTGTGCCGCGAGTTGTGCTTCCCCGGACAAGAGAGGGATGAGGCGGGCTGCCCACTGGTCGCGTGGCCAACCCCAAATTTCTGATGTGCGCTCAAAGAGGTCCAGGAACGCCTCTGGATCATCTGCCGGCCCCATCTTCTGTAGCGCGGGTGGGGGCAGTGTGGCGCGGGTGTCCGGGGTCGCGGCTGCGTCTGGAGCAGCCTCCTGGCTGAGGAGGCTCCGGATGGCAAGCCGGTCCTCTGCTTGAGCCCGCATGATCTCAAAGAACCGACGATCCTGGTCCTGTCGGAGCTCAAGCAGAGACTGTTGGTGGCCCTGATGGAGCATAGCGAGGGACTGGAGGACTTCCGCCAGCTGGGAGGACTCTATGGGGCGACTCTGTTCCATAGCTTTGGACCACTGTTCCTGCAAACTCCCGGGTTTCGGCACCAGTGTAACAAGTTTCCAGTGAGGAAGGGACGGAAACAGCAACAGGGTTCAGGTAAGGTTGTTTTTAATTCTCACACACTAATATAACACACTAATGTAACACAGTAGCTTCTTGGCCTTCGTGTCGGGCTCTCCCTGGGCTCTGTTGCTGCTGCTTTTTTATGCCGCTCTCCTCAAGCTACTGCAATTAGAGACAGGTGTTAGACATAATTTAGCTCAGGTGTGAGCGCCCTTACCGCTTTTCTCTCCCGGACGGGCACTTGACCACGCCCCCGCTGCCACATATCAATATATGCCCCCCCCCTCCCATCACCCAACATACATCCCAGTGGTCAAACATTGAATAACAACAGACACACTTAAACAGACAGTCCAAAAATATATTCAATGACATAAAAAGAAAAAGGGTTCCACATATTAATTAAATACATATATTTAATCCAATTTGTCCCTCTCCACTGCTCCTCCCTGGCAACCCCCTAGGAAGGCCAAATAAGTGCCCTACTTCTTGCCATAAGCTCCCAAACAGCCCAGCCGTCTATGCAAAATCTTTTCAAAAGCCGCCACTCGGCCCAACTCGTGCACAACTTGTGAAATGAGGGTGCACCAGCCGAATTCCATCCCCCAAGAATCACCTTCCTGTCGGTTATCAAGCTGGTAAGGAACCAGTTTTTTATGTGTTTGTACCCTACGTTAATACCCTCCCTATCACCCAAAAAAACTCTTGAATCTTTATACAAAACCAAAAAGCATGGGCTATGTCCCCATCCACCAACTGGCATCGCCAGGATGTAGGTGTTTCTTTAAGGCCAAGCCTATACAATCTAGAGGAAGTCCAATAAAAACTATGCGGAATCTTAAATTGAATGAGGTGCACCCTTGCATCCCTAGACATAGACATTTTTTAAAATCCTACTCCATTCTTCATCCTCCAGAACTAAATTCAATTCTCTCTCCCATAACTTCTTAAGAGATAATAAAACCCATCCCCTAGACTCAGAATCAGCCAGGAATTGTACGCTGAAGCCTTGTGACCCTTTCCAAATGCAGCAAGCACCAATAGGTACTTTTAAAAGTAACATTATCCAACACTGTTTAAATTGATTTGCCTGGTGACACGTTGTATTGATGCTTTAAAGTCTTTGCAGGAATTTGCCTACTTGGGAACCACTGAATACCTATTTTAAGCCTCCCAATGAGTTGTGCAGGAATGAGTTTAGGTGAAATATGGTTTTATCACAATAGCGAGAAATATAATTCTCTGAATGATGAAATTGGCTGTTTTTAACATTGAAATGCAGGGACACTGCATTGATTAGAACACATCATGAGAGGTTTCTGAGGAGGTGTTTGAAACTCCTTAACTAGATGGGTCTGCTGTGAGTCATCACTCCCATGAGGCTCTTGTACTGCATGTGTGGACTGATACGAGAGGAAGTTCTGGCACCCACTTCTCATTAGTCATCGCTAGTCTCCTCTTACATGCTCTTGAGCATTTACTCACAAACACTTTAGTAAACATAAAAGACCAACAACAAACACATACAAACCCCCTCACAAATTCACATTCAATATTAATATTAAACATTCACAGCCCATTTGTCTTCTTTAATGTGACCTTTGTGACAAAAAGTTGGGTTGGACTTGATTGGATTATAAAAATGAGTGTATCATACCAGATTAGAGCCAGACCTGAATATGACTTTGAGTAGGCTTTTTGACCACGATGTGGAGGCTAAAGTTCAAAGGACAGAACCCAATGATTCCCCCTCAGCAATACACGATAGGTTTTTTGTTGCATTTTCACATGTTACTTCATGAAACATAAACAGAATGAAGGATATGGCATATTGTTTTTACAACAGATAATCCCAATAAAAAGTGAACCCCAACAGAACGTAACACGTTGCATAGATGCTCAAATAATCCTCACAGAGAGATGTGACATGCTAACTTGTCTTAAAACACTTTCCTGATCACACACACACACACACTCTGCAATAATGATACAAGCTGTAAGCGTTCAAAGATTCTTTGCCACAAACGATTTAACCGTAACAATTTATCAGTGAAAATATCTAATATAACAAAATTGCTGATATATCTTGCATTCCTACCTGTTATCTTTTGTACATTAAAGTGGCACTATTTAAGATATTTTGGTTAAAAATTAATAAATTGCAATTATTTATTGAGTACATAAACAAGCAATGTTCAAAACAATGGCTCACTAGAGTAAGCCTATACAAATTATATGTATTTTGAGTTCAGGACAGCATCATAACAATCTGGATTGAGGAAAAAGCCTCATAACTCAATTCAGTGGACATGAAAATGGAACCGTGAAGTTTGACGGAAATTATCAGTTGAAATTTGGCTTTTTGTGATGACTGATGGCAGAGTCCTGCTGTGAGGGCCATTTATATGTTAATGACTGGCAATTGTGAGTGAAAAGTGTTAGGTGCTTGAAGTGTTTCAGGAGTACAGGGGAAGAGAAATAACTGAAAGTTTGGCTTATTGTTGGCTACAGCGAACTACATTACAGTACAGACATACATGCAAAAATAAACACCCTGATTGTAAAATTGTTTACAAAACAGTAGTGATATTTAACTCAGTAACAACTTTATTTCATTTTACCTGATAGTTTTGACAGATATTACAGTAAAAAAGTATGATTTTAAAAATGCAGGGATTTATCTGTTTAATATTATTTAATTTTTTTTATGTCAGTTTTCAACACCTACACTGCTACCATGTGCTGACATAATAGTTTATTTAAAGGACTAATGGATCAATCATTACAACTTCCTAAAGCATTTGGTCAATAGCCATGATCACTTGATCACATACAGTAAGAGTTTATTAATATACTTTTAGTATGGGTACTAAAGAAATTAAATGCAAACATTTCAATCTGTCCAATTCAAATGATTTACTGTAAAATACAGTAGTAAACTAATATGAAGAAGTTAATAAAATAATAAAAACATAGTACAAATTTCTGGTGTTAAAAAAAATTATCTGATGTGAGCGGCGCCGAGGTACCAGTCGTCAAGACTGTGGGGAGGATGGGGGTTCCAGTCCAAGCCCACACCCGAAGGCGGCATCCCAGTCGAGTCATCCGCGTCAGACGCCTGGACACTCTCCAATGCAGTGGTGATGTCATCTTCCAAGCACGGGGGCTCGAGGAAGAATGCCGCCTGGCCACGAGGCGAGTCGCACTCATCCCGAGCCCGGACGGAAGCACACGAGCGTGTCGGGGGGGCTGGTGGTTCGTGGGGATTTACCCGGCTAAATCGAGCCAGTCATCATCCCCATATCGCCTTCATCGCCAGCCGGGTCGTCCTCAATCCCGTGGTCAACATAGGAAGTACTAAAAGTATTTTTTTTTTTTTGTTTTTTTGGTAACCGTCAGCCATGGCACCAGTGAGTAAATTTCAACAGAAACACAGGACTTGTAAAAATGTGTTTTTTAAAATCATGTGTAAGGGTTTATATTCACTGATACAAGCTGGAATAATTATATATTTGACCACCATTGAACTCTGTGCCTGCCACATTTTGACTCATAGTGTAATATATATGTTAATTTGCTTAACTCATCAGGCTCTACCCTTGGATTCATCCCTCTATTAAGGCAAACAAGTCTGAAGTGAGATAATATGAGCAGCGGAGGAGTTCGAGAGTTATTACATTATGTTAAGCTAGAAAAAATTGCGGGGGTGAGTTTTTGATTTCATGTAGTGCTGAGTCGGTTAAAATATTTCTCAGTCTTTCTGTCTGTCTGTCTTTCTGTCTGTGTCACGGTTCTGGTGAGTTCATTGGTCTGTTCTGTTTGTTTTATTATTTCTCTCCCTCATGTGTGATCATTGTTTCCATAGGAATACTGTTTGCTCCCATGGGAACGCTGATCACGCCACTAATTAGCGTGCTAGCAGCGTCTGTCTCTCCACTAATTCACTGCCCCTTTAAGCCCTTTGTTGTGTCATGTTCTTTGCTAGATTGTTGTTTGGTGTTGAAGTAACTCCCCTCGCTCTCACTGCCTAGTTGGTCCTGTCTCATGTATCTGTTTTGGTTGCCTGTCTCTGCCCGCATGTCAGGAGTGTGGTTGCCTTCCAGTTTGCTGTATGCCTGTTCTCTTCATCCACATCTCTTCAATGGAGGATTCCTCACGAATCTGCTCCTAACTACCACAACGCATACACTCGCCTACGATTCCTTATGGATCTGCTCACTGCACCGTCAGTGCACACTCATTGACAAACACACCCATCACCATCTACTGCAGCTGGTGTCGGTATACATTTACATTTATGCATTTGGCAGACGCTTTTATCCAAAACGACTTACAGAGCCCTTATTACAGGGACAATCCCCCCGGAGCAACCTGGAGTTAAGTGCCTGCTCATGGACACAATGGTGGTGGCTGTTGGGCTCGAACCAGCATCCTTCTGATTACCAGATTACCAGTTATGTGCTTAGACCACTACACAACCACCACTCCACACTTCACCTTCACCTGGATCTTTATTATCATTAAATCGTTATTATTATCGTTATCATTATTGTTAATACATACTTTGAACTGTTCCTCTGCTCTTGGGACTCTTTGTCTGTCTGAAGGTCTTTCTGTCTATGAAGCCTCTACAACCCACATCCTATTAACTCTAAGATTTTTTAAATGATTTAAAAATTTTATAAGAGGCTTTGTTTCAACTTCCCTTTTCTGGTAATTAGCTAGTTAATGTGACAGAGAGAAAATTGAAAAATAAACAAGTTGCTTAATTTGGCTTTGTATATGGGTTTTGATTAGGTAGTGTGTGTGTGCACATGTGCATACGTTTGTTATTTTGGACGGAATTGCATTCTTTTCTGTTAGTCACCTCCCCTACCCTCACAGCAACCTCATTATTTTTCCTCATATAATCACAGTGGCTCAAAGCACATTCACGTCCCTTTTACCAGCTCTATTATTCATTTATTTCCTTTATTCTCTAATTCAACCCTTATAATTACACAAAGGCTTTACAATGTGATTACAGTCCCAGAGATTATACTGCTTTGAAGTCTAACAATATGATAGAGATGTGAGAGTCTTCAGAATGTAAATTAATTTGTTGAGAAAGATCTCACATCTTTACTGTCCCTTATGAGGATGAAACACTATTTGTAACTTAATCTTGAAATGACAGTGTCTCTTTCATGAGAATAGACTCAGAGGGATGTAGTGAGCAGAGACATTTGCACAGGTCCAAAGCAAACATCTGGGAAAATATTCAGAAACTGTCTGCTTTTGACTGCAATTCAAAAATACTTTTAAAACCTGATGAAAAGCCATTATTCTGTGGTTGTATAAGCTAGTTTTAGATTTAAAGCAATCCTAGCCTTGGCTAATTCAAGAATTAAAATAATTCCCAATGGATTTTTTTACCTTTCAGAACAGCCCTTTTAATATTAATGAAATGACAATTTGAATTTGTTCCATGCAAATGTTGATGTTTGATGTTTGACTGAGAGTTCTCAGTGGCTAAAATAGCTTGAACAGTTTGAAAAGTTTTAAGTCTGCCTTTTACACATACAATCCAGCAGTAAATTATGTAAATACCAGTGCCATTTAGATCAGAGGTTCCCAAACTGGATGCTGCTGTTGTGAGGATTTTGGACTCAGACCGCATTAAATCAGTATCAATGTATATCTAATAATCACAGTGAAGATTATGTCAGTAATATAATTATTTGTTTTGTTTTTGTTTGTTTTTTTTGCATTGAATAACTTTTTTATATATATTTTGGTGCATGGTCCGTTATTTTGCATGCAGCTCGCCACTTTTTCCGATCCAGTTCATCTTCCGAGTTTATTTCAAAGGCATGCATATCTTCTCTGAATAGAGTATCTACAGTATACACAGTTTCTTTGATTCACCTCTTGGTCGCTGACCAGCCGGGTCTAGTCTCATCGCTGTCTTCACCACAGAGGCCTCGTGGCTTCAGAGTACATGTCCATACAGCCACAGTCGGTCCTCTTGCTTAATTGCTACTGTACTGAAAAACCTAAGGCTATGTTCAGACCGTCAGTCCAAATACTGTTGTAACATCCGTTCCCTGATGGAGGGAACAAGACTATGTGCCGATGTAAACACAAGGGGTCACTCTTGGGAGCCCAAACACCTCCAGTCTTTGAGAAAAGGCCAATGAGAATGGGAAGTGGAATTTGCATGCCACTCCCCTGGACATATGGTATAAAAGGGGCTGGAATGCAGCCACTCATTCAGATTTTGTGCTGAGGAGCTGAGACCATGCCAGCCACGGCCTTTTCTCTCTACGTTTTCTCTCCATAGAGTATTCGATTCGGCTGGGGCATCTAACACTATTATACGCATCGGGGAATGTGTTCTTTTCCTTTACTATTCTTTCAGGGAGAAAAGACCCCGCAGAGACCACATCCTGCCCGAAGGGTAGACATGTGCCAATAGGACACGTGGGATCATCCGCCGCACATGGAAGAGGAGTGGTGGTAGATCCTGCCTCGAAGTGGAGGAGCTCTACAAATACAGTGACCAGGGCAGAGAAGGCTCTGCCCAAGGGAGACGTGGGTCTGCTGACAGGGAGAATGTACCGTGGAAAATACATCACAGGGGGTTACCGGAGTAATCGGCACCTGTGGAGCATCAATCCCAGTACAGGGCATACTAGTACCCATAGTGGGTCAGGATGCGAACTCCTCCGCCAAATTCGCGAGCCACAGGGCTAGGAAGGAAGAAATCCAGGGTTCACAGGGTCGTGAACTTGCATATGAAAGAAGCGCACGTCTTCACCTCATGGAGGGGAAAGGCACTGTACGCAAGCATTATTCCTGGCCAACTGTTCCGTAACCTTACTTGTTCGCACCTGAAAATGCACGGGATGAAACCGGCTCAACCTAGAGCCCAAGAGGATGCCAGATTCCTCGTAGAGTGACCCATAGTGGAGGGCACGGCCTGGCCTGGTATGCCAGCATGATGGTGTTCATGATCCAGAGGGCAAGCCTGTTTGGAGACAGCATTCCCTTTCTGCTGTCCGCCAAAGCAGACAAAGAACTGCTCAGAGCAGCTAGAGCTCTGCGTGCGATCAAAATATGAGCACAAAGCACGCACCGGACACAGCAACGATAAGGCTGGATCTGCCTCATTCGAGGCAGCTTCGCTTGCTGGCTCACCACCTGATCCCAAAAGGGGTCATGGGAACCTTGGGCACATAGCCGGTCGGGGTCTCAGGATCACGTGAGAATCTACTGGACCGAACTGTCTCCGAGAAAAAATGCTTGCAGGTCCCCAACCCTCTTGATGGAGGTGAGCGCCGTCAGGAGGGCCGTCTTTAAGAAGAGTGCTTTCAACTTGACTGACTCTAGCGGAAACAAACAGGGCTCTCTGAAGATTCAGTCTCCTGGTGGTCTGGTCGTGCTTCCTCAAGGACTTACCGTCCACCGCATCCTTCAAGGTGGAGGGTTACAGCCGCCCCTCCAGCCTCTCCCACAGGAGGAAAAGCACTGACCGACTGCACATCTCCCTCAACAAAAACACCAATTTGCGAGCAAATGCCACTTCAGGAGTATATGGAATAAGTGTAATGAACTGGCCATGGAGACGGTGTTAGGATCCATGTGCTGGAAGTTTATTGGAACACAAGCAAACAATCAAAATCAGCAGGCAAAATAGAGGTAGTCTTTATGCAGGCAGTATAATCCAATAAACCAAAAAGATAGTCCACAAGGCAAACAAAACAAAGGGGTATCCAAAAAGCAGAAAATCCAGGAAAACGGGCATTGGTCATAACATGCAAACAATCAGCAATAGCACTTGGTAAGGCAGGGTGAACTGGCAATACTTCGCAATGTGACCGTGGAAACAGCATGGTATTTATATAGTTCAAACAGGAAGTAACCAATTAAGAAACAGTACAGAGTTAGTATTCGGGAGAGGGCTCTCTCTGGTGGTTGGTAGGAGGGGTAACAACCTCGGATGTTACACAAAGTTGACATATCCTTTCTTAAAATAAAGTGTTGTGTTGGCGGTTAGCAAAAATTTGGTACCCATATTGTATTGATTTGAAATTCTGTTTGGTCTCTATGGGAATAAATTATTATGAATTGTCATGAGACTATGTTGAAAATAGAAGCATACTTTCCACTGTAAAGTTTTGCTTTAAAAGTGGGTTTGCTAGAGGTGATCTCTACGGTCTAAACATAGTACAGTCTTTCTGAATATATCCGCCTAAATTTAGGAACAGGGTTAGTACATGACCATGGCATGTGTCCCAATTTTGAGACACCCCAACGATTCCGGAAAGTATTTCCAAGACACCATCTGCTTCTCTTAAATCATCTCTCATGTTCACAGAGGAGTTTTTAAGAATATATTTTGTGGTTGTTTAACCTCCCAATATTTAATTGACCTCTTTTTGAAGGATTAAATTGTTCTTCATAAAACAGAATTGTGTTCTTGTTAATAGTTCTAATGAGTTGCAAGTTCTCTTTGGCTGTACAATGTTTCCTTTTTACAGCTGTACTTACAAGTGTTCCAAACCCAAGTGTTTCTTATCAGCTCAGGTTGTCTCATATCTTCAAGTTTCATAATCTTGCACTTGCCTAAGGTCAGTCTGCCAGCCAGCTCTGTAGGTGTTTATAATTGAACTATGAGGACAGTACTGAGCTGAGATTTTACCCAAAGAAAAGTTTGAGAATCATTAATGTTAAGCTATGAACAAAACGTATTTTGTAATGCATCACTCTGCTCTAATCTTTTTTACCTTGGGAAATTTCCAAGTCTGAAATAGCCAAAGTGTGACCATCACCAAATAAAACAAAATAAAGACGATTTTGTTTCATTAATTTATTTGGTGTGGTTATAAGTTTTTCTTGGTGCGAATATCTTGTATGCTGTGAGTGGGAAGATGCTCTATTGACTTAGCGCCTCAGGTTAGTTATTTGGACTCTAGAAATGTAAGCTAGTAGAAATGTGAGTAAAGTGTAATATCCACAGGACCAGGAGTGAATATATTTTTAGCAAGCATACATGCTGAATCCACTGAGAAGTATATTATTTCCAATCTTATGAGAGATCTGTTTATATAAGCAAAGTCTGCTTAGCCTTTTCTCAATACATGTGATACTCATAAAAAAATGCATGGTTTCTTTGCATAATGACTATGTAAACCTTGGCACATATAAACAATGTACAATGTTAGCTTTGCTTAAAATGCTCAAGGGTACAACTCATTGTCAATAAGTCACATGACCCAACTATTAGCAGTTTCCCTTGAGTATTCTTATTCTTCAGTAAAGTGGGGTTCTAACATTTGTACTTTTGCTAATGTTTGCATATAGACACCGAAACATAAAATATTGATGTATTGACAGCATCTAAAATGTAAGTCACTTTACTTTCTTCAATGCAATACAATTAGATTAGAGATGTCAGACAAAATGTTAGCCTTATAGTCACCATTTACTGTCACTGCATGTTTTGTTTCCTCCATATTTTAAAAGGGAATGGTGACTGAGACTGTCAGTCTCTAACATTATGTCTAATACCTTTTTTAGGTTCCACAAAATACACAAAGTCACACAGGTCTGGAACAACATGAGGGTGGGAAATTATGAAGAACATTAATGTATGGTTGAACTATCACTTTAAGGATGCTTGTCAGATTTGGACGAATCTGTCAATTAGAAGAGAAGTTTGGAAACCAGTTTCTAGTAATTATTATGATGAAAACGTGAACAATGTGGGACACATGCCCAATTATATGTAATGCTGAATAAAACGAAAGAAGATCATGTGTTATTAACACCTACTGTCACTATTTCAAAGTCCTGTTGCTTTTAAAATCCTGTATGGATTCTCAGATCAATGTTACAGAATTTTTCAGTGACGAAAGTATGTAGATCATTAGTTCTGTACACTAAGAGTAAACTGCAACTTCTCTCTGAATTTGGAATCGTGTTGGACTTTTTTAAAGGTGCAGTATTTAGGATTCAAAAACCCATGTTATTAATGATACCTGTAGCCGTTAAGTGATTGCACCCACACACACTCCATAGGGAGGCGAGCGAGCATTGACCAAAACAAAGCGACTGAATGTGATTCACCGGCATCATGCTGACAGATGAGGTAACATAATTAAAATTACACAGTTATAATTGTTTTACTACAAACTTTGAGAATGTATATTATATTTGACTCTCCAGTGGTGGAACAGGGCTAAAACAAAGTGTGGATATAGGTCTGAATATGCAAGAATGTAGTTTGAAGTAATCACTTTTCTATGGATGATACATTGACTGCATTTATACAATAGCCTATGTCGGCGTTAGCTAGCTTGCCAGCTTTATCAATAGTTAGCTAAATTTGGTGGATAATGACAATAGCTGATTTTAAAATAGACTGTAAATTATAAATATTTTGAAACAATTCAGTATTGATGTGATTCCATCACAAATGTCATTTTGATATATTGATGCGCTATTGTTTTATAATAATAGATTGTATATATTTTCTGTATTACCAAGTTCCGTTACACTAATGAATGGAGATTTTACATTATCTAGAACATTGTCTAGCATTCATTTCATGTGTTATTGTAGTTTATCTTGCTGAATAATTACAGATTAATATTGACATTAGCCTGACTTTTAGCATAAAGAGATGATCGTTGAAATTATTTGAAAGTTATGAAGCAAGGTAGTTTGCAATTCGTCAGCATTAGCAAGCAAGATAAAGTTAGCTAAAATAACAAAGATCAATCCTTACGGCACTATATTTCACATGCTTTGCAGTTATGTATGCTTACCTGTCCAATAAGAACACCAATTCAAGGTTGGTTTTGAGAACAAAGTTCCCTCCAGTTCCTGCTTTGTCAGACGGGATTCAGTAGATACAATTATTATTTTTTTGGCTTATTCTGAGTTTGTGTAGGAGTCGGTGTTGTGCTGGGAGCTGGACGTTTGCTGGAATCCATCTCTAAGATAATGTTACCAAGTATTGAAGACTGTCTGTTGACGCTGTTGAATGGTGGAGTCAAGGCTCTCAGGAGCGCACATAAACGTCACATCCTTTGGATTTTCCCGGCAAAAGCGATTCGCTCCTTTTATATGAAAATCAGTCTACAGGTTTTAATAGACAACCTAAGAAGTCTAATTTTTTAAGTTGCATTACAAGCCATTCACAAATTGGCAAAAAAACCTTTAAGTTCAGAGCTTGTTTGTTGTTGTCCATGAGAAAAATGTGCCACATCTGTCAAATGTGACAGACTGTGCTGTGCTCCAGAATTCATACTGTCAGCTCCAGAATTCAAGCACACGATCCACAAAGCACAAGACATTTACACTTAACGCTGATGTTTACATGGATTTAGGAACTGATATATTGCAACACTGATATCAGAATTTATCATTATCAACTTAGGTCATAAGAGACCATAGTTACAGAATCACCCTGACAATGATAATGAAACCGACAAGCCCATGTTAACATAATCACCAAAATTTGCCACGCTGCAATTTGAATCTTGAAATATCCACTTGTCTTGGTGTAAAATGAAGGCACTGCATGACAAAACTACTCTTTTTCATAGTGTGAAGCGAAGAAAGTGTTTATTTGGTGTGCTTGCTGCTGCAGTGGTGTACTCGAATTCAGTGACAGAGCACATCTGTAAAGTTACGCTGTCGTAAAATTCTCTCAATAAATTATGCATTTATTTACATTTAATAAATTAAAACCAGCAATGTAACAACAGGAAGTTGTAACGGAAGTAAAAGTAAAACATTTTAATTGAAAGTTACTTGAGAAAGAGTGAAAAGTACTCACCTTTAAATATACTCATAAAAGTAACCCCCCAAAGTTACTCAAGTACATGTAACGGAGTAAATGTAGCATGCTACTACCCACTGTTACTACCATGGAACATGTGCATGTCAAGAGTTATCACTTTTTCTTCTCCGTTTCAGTTATCTAAAAAAGTTAGCAAGAATAGTGTTATGTATGAGAATGCTGCAAATTACCTAAAAACATCGCAGGAGGTGGTCGAAGTTTAGTTTGCTTTATTTAGTTCTTACTTAACATGAATTGTGAATGCAACAATGCAGGTTTGCTGAAATATATCTTTGTATTAAAGAAACAAAGACAAAAGATATAAGACATAAAATAATACAAGACCACATTCACTTTGAACCTAATATTGAGTTATATTTTATTTTATTTAGGCAGCATTAACTGCAGTACAAACTGAAATGCAATACAAACAAAAATTTGATAGGAACACACATTTAGTAGCATTATTTTAGGAACACAAGGAAATTTATTTGGCTTACAGTATACCTAATATGAAACTGTAATATGTAATATGATGTAATAGGTGATTTTTTATATGTATATTATTATTATAACTGTAATTATTATCTTTTTATAATCTATCTATTTATAATTGTCTTTAGTTCTTAAATTTTAGGCTATTAGTAATTTCCCACCTGTTGTCATAGACGATTACTTGCATGATGGCAAATGGGTCGTTGGAGATGTAAATGTTTGGATTTGGGAAGGTGGTTATATAAGATTTGTTTGATCACTTTGTTAATTTAATTGTTTTTCAATTCATTTAAAGAGCAATCTGAATGTAAATATATCTATTGTATAAGTTTTTCGTATTACATAAAATAAATAAATTGTTTAAAGCAAAATTAATAAAGCAAATGCCTTGTTGATGAGAGAGGTCAATAGAAAATGTCCAGACTGGTTCAAACTGACAAAGTCTAAGGTAACGCAGATAACCGCTCGTTACAATTGTGTTGAGAAGAACAGCATCTCAGAGGGCTGTTCTGAGATCCGGGTTGGCACAGTTTTGGCAGCACGAGGGGGACCTACACAATATTAGGCAGGTGGTTTTAATGTTGTGGCTGATCAGTGTATAAAGATTTTTATGTTTTACATGCCAATTTTTTCAGATTGTACATTTCTATCCAATCCTACAAAAATGTAAGCTTAAATGTTGTATGAATATATATGAATAGTATTGAGAATATTATTAGAAATTTGGTTGGGACAAATCCAAGAGCTTGAAGTTTACCTTAAACATTTAGTGTAAGTCACAGCCATGAAGTATGATTGGCTATTTCCTATTGCAAGTCACTAGCCATTTTGATGTCATGTGACAAGAAAACCATAAAACAGAGAAGGCCCCTTCACAATCAGAAAAAAACAACCTAATTGTACCTTTTAAGGTTTATAGGACATTACCTGAGCTAAGTCATTAAACAGCTGCAGATAAAGCTCCACTTCAGCTACACACATTAAAATGTGCAAGGAAAAATTACATGTATTGAACAGGATCCAACTTCACCAAAGGGAATACTAAATAAAACAACATCTGCAATACTAAAGAGCTAAAATCTCAATGAATTCTTAATAACAACTAATTAAATGCCCAAATAAGTTCCTTTTGACCAAACAAACGTGCTTTAATGTGCTGTGGGTATTCCCCACAACCTCAGTTCTGTATTTGAAGTTAGTATTTAAAATCTTAATTTAATGGATTTTTAAGCCAAAGAAGATCTGGGAACTCATTTATTCTTTGACTTTATGTATCACTCTAAGTTCACCTTATAATTGATATTTTGTGTTGTACACATTAATGCAAATTAAATAAAGCTAAAAATGTTATAAATATGTATGTTTCTGAGTACAATCTATTTTATGTGCCTTCATAAGAATATCATAAAACAGAGTAGACCCCCTTCACTGTTAGAAAAAAAAAAGGAACTGTACCGTTACTGTGTTATACCCTAAAGGGGATCATTTTGTAGTTATAACTCATTTATGACTTGTTTAAAAAATATGTTTATAACTTGATTTGGATACAGAATTGGGGCTGGAGTTTATTCACATTTTATCTTATCGTGGCCCATTCAGCCCATTTCGCAGCTGATCCACCGGCACGCTCGGTTTTCTCAATGACCAGTCTGCCCCTGATATGCCACAAAGTGCGTCAGCCAACCTGAAAAATGCCCTGTATGCCAGATTACCAGTCCAGCCCTGATTCTGATCTTCTTTCTCATTCATGTGCACACATGCTCCAGCCATGTCATAAGCAAAGACAGCGATGTGCTGTGTAAGTTTGTGGGTTGGTTATTTTTAATGTTCTGAAGTCAGTGGAAAAGCAGGCTAGAAGGCTTGAGATCACTTCTCAGTTTCCCTAGTAACTGCCTCTGACACGAGCAGCACAGTAGAAAAGGGTATGTATGTGTGTGTGTGTGTGTGTGTGTGTGTGTGTGTGTGTGTGTGCGTGTGTGTGTGTGTGTGTGTGTGTGTGTGTGTGTGTGTGTGGCTATAAACTTAAGCCTTTTTGCTAATTTAGGGCTTTGATAAATTTGACCCTAAGAAAGAACATGCTTTACATTTTTCTATTGTAATACACCACTCTCAAAATAAAGCATGATTACTGGCATTGCTTTCCAATGTGAGTGCTGAGGGCATAAAGGCATTCTATCATTCATCACATTAATGTCTCTTATGAGAGCTCTGAGAATATGACCAAAAAAAGAAAGAAAGAAAGAAAGAAAGAAAATATAATCATATGAGAAGTAGGCTTCAGTACATGACGGGATTCTAAAATGAGCTCAGCTTTTTTCTGATTAATTCTGGCAAACTTGAAGTGAAGATCAAATGGAAGGTTTCAATTTAAAGTCAACATCTTGTAAAACAACCCTGAATGCATAATATGCCAGCCATATCTATATTATTGCATGGCATGCACAGTACATTCTGCATGGATGCTCAAATGCTGGTTTAGATGAATTTTGCTGGTTTAAAATTATATCACAGTCACTAATGCAGTGTAATTAATTGAAGTAATGATGCAAACCAATAAACCCTTATCACTCTTATCAACACAATGCACCCTTAATGATATCGCAAAGCAGATATATTGTCGACACGTCAGTCAAAAGTGTCATAGAAGCACCAAAAAATTACGTAGTTGCTTAAGCAATGGCATATTATACTGTCACAATTAGCTTTTTATAGCACTTTCATTTAAGTTTTGGTTGAATGTTTAATACAATCAACCTAATGATACATGATTTTCTAAAGATTCTTCATTATCATTAGGAGTACTTTGCTGAACAACCTGTTGTAGACAATGTACAAGATGTGTACTGCCTCCTGGTGAAATTTTCCGGTTTCTTCTGGAAGTAGAAGACCTTGGATATATAATGTCCAAAATGGCCACCTTCTTACTGTGATGCATTGTTAAAGTACAAATAACAATAACGTTTGTATTTTTATTTCAAAATGAGTATTTACTGAAATTGAAGCAACTTGTTGTCACGATTCCCTTGTTGTCTGCCCTGTGTTTCACTAGTCTTTGTCTCAAACTCCTATTCCCTTTGTAAAAAACTACACTTCCCATGATTCCCAGCCTTCATCACTGCCAGCCCTGTGTCATTGTTCTCACCTGATTGTCGTTTGTCATCAACGACAATCGTTTGTCATCATCATGCCTTCACTTTTTATTAATAAAGAACCGCATTTAGATCCCCACTCCTCGTCTGCATTCCTAACAGAGGTCTATTGTTCTGTTAGGAATGCAGAGCGAGGGCAGACGAGGAGTGGGGATCTAAATGCGGTTCTTTATTAATAAAAAGTGAAGGCAAACAAACAGGAACAGATGAAACATCAACGAGGGGAAACAATGAAACAAAAACACGGAGGCATCCAAGACAGGAAAATTTCATTAAAATGTGTGTATCAAATATGATATGACGTGCTTTTGAGGTATTTCTTTCAATCCTCATTACATTAAATCCATGCCCACCCCAATAAATAAATACATAAATAAAAACACTGACACACAATTTGTATTGTTTGTTTTTCACTCTTTTGTTATCGCTGCATATTAATAAACACAACTCAGGCGTAACGTACTGTGCATGTTAACCATCATCTCGACGGCCGACTCTTTATTGTATTCCCTTCCGCCTTCCGGTCACACCCCCGTACACTTGGGTAATGTAGTTCAATATAACAGTACTAACAAACGTCACAAACATTACATCTCCCTTTTTTTTTTTTTTAACAATACACCATGACATAACGGAATGTAATGTCACATAAACTTCAGTTGGGACATACTCATGCCTAATGGAAGAATTTGTATTCCCCATTTACATGAGATAACTTGTATCAGATGAACTGGCGAACTTTAGCTGAACATACAAATATAACTATCGTATAATGTTCTTCAAACTAACATCAGTAGCAAAATGTTTTCAGAATACAATAAAAAGAAATAAAAACAAATCACATTTGAACGAAACATTCAATTACCATTGCAAGAATGCACTTACGTGTTATCAGCTCATTACAAATTATAGATCAAGTATTTGCCCCTGTTTCACTATGCGACCTGACCTGGTAATCACGCAATGATCAGTGCGTGTAGGTGTGGTTGCATTTGAGTCCATAGTGAGGTTGCTTGTTGTAGCTTCCTGGGAACTCGAGTTATCATCATAAACGGGCTGTGCTGATACTGTCACATTTTGCCCCTTTACATCCATCAGGTGCTTGCGGTTACGACAATATTCCTGACCTTCAGTGTTTCGGATAATGTACGAGCGTCCGTCCTTCAATGCGCTCGACACTACAGCAGGCTTCCATTGTCCGTTCCTTTGCTGGGCATATATGCTGTCTCCGTGTCCCAGTGTGATGAGTGATTTCGCGGATCTGTCGTAATATGATTTCTGCTTTACCTGGCATTGTTCTCTTTTAAGTTGTACTGCTGAAGGTTTACATGTTTTTGGTTGCAGAAGCTTGCCAGTGATGGGAAGGATTGAGCGAAGCCGTCTGCTCATGAGAAGCTGTGCTGGTGATTTAAAACCATCAACAGGTGCATTTCTATGCTCCAGAATGCTCAGGTATGGATCTTTTCTCTTCACGCGCTTTTGTGAGTATACGCTTTGCGGTTTGGACTGTTTTTTCTGCGAGGCTGTTACTTTGGGCATAGTACAGGCTTGTTGTTGTGTGCACAAAGTCCCACTGTTTCGCAAAACCGCTGAACTCCTGAGAGCTGTATTGCGGACCGTTATCCGACACGATCTTCTCGGGCACTCCATGGCGCGCAAACATTCCCTTGAGCTTTTGGATCACCGCAGCCGCGGAGGTTGAGTGTAGTTTTTCCAGCTCGAAAAAACGACTGTAGTAGTCGACGGCTATGATGTAGTTTTCACTTTGCCACGTGAAAAGGTCAGCAATGTAACAACAGGAACATCGCCCATTGTAACGGAAGTAAAAGTAAAATATTTTAATTGAAAGTTACTTCAGAAAGAGTGAAAAGTACTCACCTTTAAATATACTCATAAAAGTACCCCCCCCCCCAAAAAAGTTACTCAAGTAAATGTAACAGAGTAAACGTAGAATGCTACTACCCACTGTTACTACCATGGAACAGGACGTTTGGGAATCGGGTGAGCGATCATTGGCTCTCGCTGATTTGAATTACGGTGCGTTAGGCAAATAGAACAATTTTGCACAGTTTCTTCTATTTGCTTGCCCATGCCCGGCCAGAACAGGACATCTCTCGCTCGTTGTTTGCTTTTTTCCACACCCATATGCCCTGTGTGTATCTTTTGCAGCATGTTCTTTCTTAAGCTTTGCGGTACAATGATTTTTTCCCCTTTTAGTACGATGCCGTCGGCAAAAGAGATCTCATCTCTGTGATTCCAAAATTCCAGCACCAGCGGTGGACAGCTTCTTCGAGTCTCTGGCCATCCTGTGTGGACTATGCGCTTTAAGGCCGTGAGCTGGGAGTCTTGCTTCGTCGCCTCACGGATCTCTGCGAGTTTTTCGTCTGTTACAGGTAAGTTGCTGATTACGGTGTGTACCTGCGCTTCCATGCCTTCATTTAATGATGTACTATCATGGTAGGTCACAGATTTTCTGGATAATGTATCAGCAACGGGTATTTCTTTACCTGGTTTGTGGATCAGCGTGAAGTCATATTTCTGCAACTGTAGACACATGCGCTGTAGACGTGGAGGGGCAGCAGATAGCGGTTTCTTTAATATGGACTCTAATGGTTTGTGGTCCGATTCCACAATGAATGCTCTCCCATATAAATACTGGTGAAATCGCTTGCACCCAAACAGAACGGCATACAGTTCTTTTTCGATTTGCGCGTAATACTGTTCCGTCTCTGTGAGCGATTTGGATGCGTACGCGATTGGTTTTTCCTGTTGGAGAAGTACCGCGCCCAAACCATTTTTAGAAGCGTCGACTTGCAGCCGCAATTCTTCGTTTGGGTTGTAGTATGCTAAAATAGGTCCCGGCTCCCTCGTGATCAAGTCTTTGATTTGTTGAAAAGCAGCGTTGTGCGTCTCGTCCCATGTGAATTCATTTCCCTGCTTCAGCATCTGTCGCAGCGGTGTGTTTATCTCTGCCAGTCTCGGGGCGAATCTGGACAGATAATTGATCATGCCCAGTATGGTTTCCAGTTCGGATTTGTTTTTTGGCGGTTCCATTTCCTTTATGGCTTTTATTTTCTCTCGGTCTGGTTTAATGCCGTCATGTGTGAGTCTGTGTCCAAAGTAACAGACCTCAGGCACACAAATTGTGCTTTTTTCAGGATTCAAACGGACACCTTTTTCTCTCGTTCTTTCCAGCATTGCACGCAGGTTTTTGTCGTGCTCGTCTTTTGTGCGACCATACACTAGAATATCGTCCACAATCGCCGCTACTCCGGGCAATCCTTCGTACGTCTCATCGATTTTTCTTTGGAACTCGTCCTGCGCAGAGATTATCCCGAAAGGCAGACGGAGGAAACGGTACCGTCCGACCACCGTGTTGAATGTGGTGAGCTTCGATGACTCCTCCGTCAGTCTAATGGCCCAGTACCCTGATCTGGCGTCTAATACACTGAAGTATCTTGCACCTGAGAGTCTGGAGATCATGTCATCCAGGGTTGGTAATGGATAATGCGGCCTTTTGATCGCTTTGTTTAGGTCGCGCAGGTCGAGGCATATGCGAAGCGCACCAGTACGGGGTTTTTCCACTACAACTAAGGCGTTGACCCAATCTGTTGGCTCGGTTACCTATGATTCCCTGGCGCTCCATTTTATCTAATTCCTCCTTTAGACGTCCGCGTAGTGTGAATGGAATTTTCCGTGGAGGATATACTACTGGGACTGCTGCGGGGTCTATGTGTATTTTACTCTCGCCTGGGAATTCACCGATTCCTTCAAAAACATCAGCAAACTCGCTCAGCAGATTGTCACTTCATCTGGTATCGGTTTGTACGGAGAGGACCAGTTTTATTAGATCCATTTCCAGACATGCTTTGAGTCCTAGGATAGGCGGTGCTTGAGTGTCAACGATATAGAATTCTTGCATGGCTTTGGTCCCTTTGTGCTTGCATTGCAGCCTGCATGTTCCTCTCACGGATAAGGGTTCCCCGCCATATCCTGACAATCTACGTGTTGCTGGGTTTATTTGACTGACACCGATGACATCTCCTATTTTATTTTCTGGGATTATATTTACTTGTGCCCCAGTGTCCAATTGAAATTTCATCCTGTGTAGCTCTGAACCTATTTTAATTTCGGCAAAAGCCTGTTCGTTTATCACGTTGCTGTGCTCTTTTGTTATCGTGTCGATGAAGAGTTCCTGAGGTGATTCGTAAGCTTTTTCAGTGTCGTTATTCACAGCATGTACGTTTTTTTGTTTCCACGTTTGTTGCGATTTGCAAGCCTTTGCAAAATGATTTGGTTTCCCGCACTTCTTGCACTGTCTACCCATGGCAGGGCATTTTTCCTTGTCTCTATGCACCTGCGCGCATTGTCCGCATGTTGTAGATCTCATGTTGTCTCGTTCGGCTCTGATGGTAGTTTTTATATGTTTCTGTTTATTGCCTCGTTTGAACACGGCATGCACAACCTGTTGCGTGTAAGTGATGCTGTGCTGTCCGGCCATAGATTTTAGCTGTCCCTGTGCTATTTCATGAGATCTTGCAATGTCTATGGCTCTATCAAGAGTTAGATCTGGTCCGAAGTTTAACAATTTCTCCTTAAACTTTGCGGAGTTTATGGCGAAGACTATCCTGTCTCTTATCATCTCGTCTGTATTGGCATATCCACAGTCTTTAACTAATAATTTTAGTTCAGTGACGAAATTGTCAAAGCTCTCACCTTCCGCTTGTACTTTCTCATGGAATTTGTACCGTGGAAGAAGATGTGGTTCTTTTTCGGCATCACATATGCTTCGAATCTTTCGTAGTATGTGCCTAAAATTTTTCCGTTCTCGTCAGTCAGCTTCCAGGTGTTGTAAATGTCTCTGCCTTTTTCTCCTACCCATAACAGGAGATAGCTGCAATGTTCCTCCTCCGATTTTTCATGGAGTGGGCCTTTGAACATCAGTTCCGTGTGTTGTCGGAATCTCCTCCATGCGTCAGGCAAGTCGAGGGAATCCCAGTCCATCCTGGGCATCGGAACACCGGCGGAGTCCATCTTCTCGTCTGTGTGAGTTCGTAACGTTCTCTGACACCATGTATTTTTTGTTTTTCACTCTTTTGTTATCGCTGCATATTAATAAAAACAACTCAGGCGTAACGTACTGTGCATGTTAACCATCATCTCGACGGCCGACTCTTTATTGTATACCCTTCCGCCTTCCGGTCACACCCCCGTACCCTTGGGTAATGTAGTTCAATATAACAGTACTAACAAACGTCACAAACATTACACAATTGTTGCTATATATTTGCATTAAGATATATTTAAAGTGGGAACTGAAATTTATGTGCTATGTTTTATATTTAGCACTAGTTTTAAGTCATCTTAATCAATTTCAACGATTTTCTGATGTTTCTATAAGTTGGAGGTTTTGAGAAAAATATGCTACAGTCTGCTTTGTGTTTATATTAATTACTGTAATGTCTTGTTTTCAATTGTGTTGTCACTTTCCTTGTAAAATTGATGTAAAACATTTAGCTATTCTAAGTGATGACCCAACTTAACTAGTCCTAGTTACTTTACATAAAGGCAAAAACACTTTGCAGGTATTCATGTTTATTCACATCATATATCATATAATAAAGCCTGATGATTATTAAACCAAACTGAACTTTTATGTAAATTTGTATAATGTTGACTCCTTAATAAATGCTTCAAAAAGTATGTGTCCACATTACATTCAGATCCATCTTTCTAAGTAACTAAAATTACTTAAGTGTTTTTAAGCATTTATAACATGAGGTAAAATAACTCACTATTTAGCAAGTGTTGCATGAAAGACGCCCTTTTTCTGCATGTTGTTATAACTACATATCAATGGTTTAGTGCATGTGCAAATTAATTATAGTTATTAATGAACCCCTTTATAAAACCCTAAAAAAGGAACAGTAATGTAGTGTTACCAACTTTACTTTACATAACTGTCTGTCTCGGACACCTACATTTCTTCACTCAGACCTCTATAAATATTCCGAAGCTACAAAGTTGTGCACTACCTGAGAGAACGAGGCTCCACCTGTCACGTTCCTGTGTTGTCTGGCCTATGTTCTCCATTTCACCTATCACATTCCATGTCACATTCCTTGTGGTCCGGTCCGTGTTTTCTGTTTCACTCAGCACGTCAAATTCCATGTCACGTTTTCCTTGTTGTCCGCCCCGTGTTTCACTGTCTGTGTATAAAACTACAATTCCCACAATTCCTGGCCTCTCTCACTGCCTGCACTCTTCATTGGTCTCACCTGTGTCTCGTTTAGTCGTCATTGTGTTTGTGTATTTAACCCGGTTTGTTTTCCCCCTGATGTTTATCCTGCCTGTTCTACCTTTCATGTTTTCCGTGTTTCCAGGTTTTAGTGTCGTTTTACCCATCATGGTCATTTCCTTTGTTCCTGTTTGTTTTGTCTCACTTTGATTTACAATAAAGTACACTGCATTTGGATCCAACCCATTGTCTGCCTCCTCCTGCATCGTGACAGAAAGACCGACCCAATAATGGATCCAGCAGCGGTTTTCACCGAACTGGCCCAGGCTGATCTGACCGTTTGCGAGTACTCACGTCTCTTCTCCATGGTCGCCATCTACTCCGGGTTCGACGAGGCTTCCCTGAAGACCATCTATTGGATCGGGTTACCATCAGCCCAGTGGTGGGAAGCGCCAGAACCCGGAGACCACACGTGGAGGGAGTATGTGAGTCTCGTCCTAAAGAAACTCGCGCCCGACGAACCACCCCTCAAGATCCCGGTTTTCGAGCCTGAGCCCACGCCTGCCACGGCCAGCGAGCCAGAGCCCACGCCTGCCACGGCCAGCGAGCCAGAGCCCTCGTCTGCCCCGGTCTGCGAGCCAGAGCCCTCGTCAGCTACGGCCAGCGAGCCAGAGCCCACGCCTGCCCCGGCCAGCGAGCCAGAGCCCACGCCTGCCCCGGCCAGCGAGCCAGAGCCCACGCCTGCCACGGTCAGCGAACCGTTAGCCCCCGATGTCAGTGAGCCAGCGCCTGTCGCCTCAGCCGTCAGCGAGCCAGCGCCAGTAGCCTCCGACGTCAGCGAGCCAGCGCCTGTAGCCTCCGACATCAGCGAGCCAGCGCCTGTAGCCTCCGACGTCAGCGAGCCAGCGCCTGTAGCCTCCGACGTCAGCGAGCCAGCGCCTGTAGCCTCCGACTTCAGCGAGCCAGCGCCTGTAGCCTCCGACCGTCCCTGAGCCAGCGCCTGTAGTCTCGACCGTCCCTGAGCCAGCGCCTGTAGTCTCGACCGTCCCTGAGCCAGCGCCTGTAGCCTCGACCGTCCATGAGCCAGCGCCTGTGGTCTTGTCCGTCCCAGTGCCAGTAGCCATGACCGTCCAAGAGCCAGCACCAGTAGCCATGACCGTCCAAGAGCCAGTGCCAGTAGCCGTGACCGTCCAAGAGCCAGTGCCAGTAGCCGTGTCTGTCCAAGAGCCAGTGCCAGTACCCGAGCTTTCCAGAGCTCCGCCTTCCGAGCTTTCCAGAGCTCCGCCTTCCGAGCCTTCCGAGCTTTCCAGAGCTCCGCCTTCCGAGCTTTCCAGAGCTCCGCCTTCCGAGCTTTCCAGAGCTCCGCCTTCCGAGCCTCCGAGCTTTCCAGAGCTCCGCCTCCCAAGGCTTCCTAGAGCTCGCCTCCCGAGCTTTCCAGAGCTTCCGCCTCCCGAGCTTTCCAGAGCTCCGCCTTCCGAGCTTTCCAGAGCTCCGCCCTCAGAGCTTTCCAGAGCTCCGCCTTCCGAGCTTCCCGAGCTTTCCAGAGCTCCGCCTTCCGAGCTTTCCAGAGCTCCGCCCTCCGGGCTTTCCAGAGCTCCGCCTCCCGAGCTTCCCAGAGCTCCGCCTCCCGAGCTTCCCAGAGCTCCGCCTCCCGAGCTTTCCAGAGCTCCGCCCTTCGAGCTTTCCAGAGCTCCGCCTCTCGAGCTTTCCAGAGCTCAGTCTCTCGAGTCTTCCAGGGCTCCTTCCCCCGAGCCTCCCAGGGCTCCGTCTCCCAAGTCTCTCGAGCCTCCCAGGGCTCCATCTCCCAAGTCTCTCGAGCCTCCCAGGGTTCCGTCTCCCAAGTCTCTCGAGCCTTCCAGGGCTCCGCCTCTCCAGTCTCTCGAATCTTCCAGGGCTCCTCCTCCCGAACCTCCCAGGGCTCCGCCTCTCAAGTCTCTCGAGCTTCCCAGGGCTCCTCTCGAGCCTCCCAAGGCTCCGCCTCTCAAGCCTTCCAGGGCTCCGCCTCTCAAGCCTCTCAAGCCTTCTAGGGCTCCGCCCCTCAAGTCTCTCGAGCCTCCCCGGGCTCCACCCCTCAAGTCTCTCAAGTCTTCCAGGGCTCCGCCCCTCGAGCCTCCTACGGCTCTGCCTCCAGAGCCTCCTGAGCCTTTCACGGCTCCGCCTCCCGAGCCTCCTAGGGCTCTTCTCCTCGAGCCTCCTAGGGCTCTTCTCCTCGAGCCTCCTACGGCTCTGCCTCCAGAGCCTCCTGAGCCTTTCACGGCTCCGCCTCCCGAGCCTCCTAGGGCTCTTCTCCTCGAGCCTCCTAGGGCTCTTCTCCTCGAGCCTCCTACGGCTCTGCCTCCAGAGCCTCCTATGGCTCTGCCCCCAGTGCCTCCAGAGCCTCCTATGGCTCTGCCCCCAGAGACTCCAGAGCCTCCCTCGGCTCCGCCTCCTAGGCCTTCCTTGGCTCCGCCTCCTACGGCTCTACTCCCCGAGCCTCCTATGGCTCCGTCTCCAGAGCCTCCTATGGCTCTGCTCCCAGAGACTCCAGAACCTTCTAGAGCTCCGCCTCCCGAGCCTCCTATGGCTCCGCCTCCCGAGCCTCCTACAGCTCTGCACCCTGAGACTCCAGAGCCTCCCGAGCCTCCCGAGCCTCCCTCGGCTCCGCCTCCTAGGCCTTCCTCGGCTCCGCCTCCTACGGCTCTACTCCCAGAGACTCCAGAGCCTTCTAGGGCTCTGCCTCCTGAGCCTCCTATGGCTCCGCCTCCCGAGCCTCCTACGGCTCTGCCCCCAGGGACTCCAGAGCTTCCCAGGCCTCCTAGACCTGTCCCTGTCTTGAGGCCGCCTCCCAGGCCTCCTAGACCTGTCCCCGTCTTGAGGCCGCCTCCCAGGCCTCCTAGACTTGTCCCTGTCTTGAGGCCGCCTCCCAGGCCTCCTAGACCTGTCCCCGTCTTGAGGCCGCCTCCCAGGCCTCCTAGACCTGTCCCTGTCTTATGGCCGCCTCCCAGGCCTCCTGAACCTGTCCCTGTCCTGTGGCCGCCTCCTGGGCCCTTGTGCCTCCTTGGTCTGTCTCTGTGTCCCTTGTGCCTCCTTGGTCTGTCTCTGTGTTCCTTTGTGCCTCCTTAGTCTGTCTTTGTGTCCCTTGTGCCCCTCTGGTCTGTCTGTTTTCCCCCTTGTCCAGCCCCCCTCTCCTTTAACCTCTGTTTATTTTTCCTATTCTGTTGTTTCTTAGGACCGTCTGGAATCCGGTCCTTTTGACGGGGGGCTATGTCATGTTCCTGTGTTGTCTGGCCTATGTTCTCCATTTCACCTATCACATTCCATGTCACATTCCTTGTGGTCTGGTCCGTGTTTTCTGTTTCACTCAGCACGTCAAATTCCATGTCACGTTTTCCTTGTTGTCCGCCCCGTGTTTCACTGTCTGTGTATAAAACTACAATTCCCACAATTCCTGGCCTCTCTCACTGCCTGCACTCTTCATTGGTCTCACCTGTGTCTCGTTTAGTCGTCATTGTGTTTGTGTATTTAACCCGGTTTGTTTCACCATTCCCCTGTCGGTCTTTGATGTTTGTGGATGCCTGTCTCCGTGCTCCCCCTGATGTTTATCCTGCCTGTTCTACCTTTCATGTTTTCCGTGTTTCCAGGTTTTAGTGTCGTTTTACCCATCGTGGTCATTTCCTTTGTTCCTGTTTGTTTTGTCTCACTTTGATTTACAATAAAGTACACTGCATTTGGATCCAACCCATTGTCTGCCTCCTCCTGCATCGTGACACCACCAACTTGTCAGTAAATGTTTCACCCTAGCAGCAATTGTGATTTCACAAGTAAATTAGGTTACTTCTATCAAGCTAGCCCACATGACTTACAGTCAGCCAGGCCTTTTCAGTTGTCATCTGAAAGAGCAATCTCTCACAATAACTCTAATTTCAGTTTCAGTTATTTATAGAATCCCCCATCACCATCCCTTGCCTTCTTTCCTTGTAGCAACCCACTGCAGAGAAGATTATATTTTAATTAGGCTGGATGGGAACAGGCAAGGAGAGCTATTGACTTGAGCTGAAAGTGCAACGCCAGGAACATGAAATTCTCATTAAGGTCGTCCTCGGAGTATTGTGGGACTCTTGACAATTCAAAATCCTTTTTGTGAGGGAGGGAATTTTTTTTTGCTTATGCTGTAGTTTAACCATTTAAACATGTCCTTTAACTTATAGACTGTACACATTTTTTTTTTCATCATAATAACATCCCTTTCAAGTCAGCAACTGATCTTAAGTTTTAAATTTTAGTTGTTAATGTTATAAATCAAATTGACACATATTCTTTATCCAACTGGCTTGTGTTTAATCTGGTGATAAAATGAACAACTGTTATATAATACAGTACCTCTCATCCAATTCCTCAAAGTTATTGTAATCACACTTGACTTACACTCTTTTCATTTTTCCAATTTATGTTATTGACAAGTAACACTGAATAAAATGAATCAAATCAAATGGACCATTTGAAATAACCTGCCATTAAATTCAGGCATTTAAATCTGTCCTTCAGGTTGAGGAGATATTGTCAGTCAGCTGAGGAAGAATTTATGTGCAAGCTATTCTTGACTATTCATTCCAAGTGAATCATTTCAATGAGCATTTTTTAGTTCACAACAGCTGAAATATTCTCATTAAGACTCTTTTAAGGGTCAAAAATGGGAATAATGTTAAATGAATGGCGTTTAGAGTTAATTTACCAATAGTTTTATCTGCAAATGTATAGATATTTAAAGATAAATAAAGCCACAGTAAGACAGTAATAACAACTAGACCATCATGAATTGCCAGGTAGATAAAGTGCTGAAATTCACACCATTGGTTGAGCCAGATGTTGACATGCTGGATAAACAAACAAACAGAGCATTGGAATGAAAGTGCCACATCAGTAACAGATAATGTGAACATAACACATTTTGGATATTGTTTACACCAGTATTTAGTGTTATCCACATGTGGTCTTATCACCCAAAACTATCAGAACTGTATTTGTATTTGTCTGATCTGTTACATGTACAAATATATTACTGAAGGTTCCTCAAGGGGCCAGTTCATCAGCACACACTGACTAAATGATTTATGATATCCTTCAATCTCAAAAGAGCCACATCAAGGGCTTGAAGAAATTAAGTCACTTGACCTTGTGTATTCTCTGGTCATCATAGCTTCTTCTGGATTATTTGTCTGATGTCATGTTTTAAATTCACCTCTTATTGCAGTCTGTATCCAAGGGCAACTTTGGCTTTCTGACCTTACATTTTCCACCATAGAAACTGTCCATACACCAGTTAAATGAATCATCCATGTTCCTCTTGTGCAGGTCATTACTTACAATCAGTGAAGGCAGTAACAGAACAGCTACTATACAATTACAGCTGTCTACAATCTGCTATTCATTTTATAGCCACAATTGATTGATTGTGTATCAATCGTCTCCCTAGTATATACACTAAAAAGGGAGTCTCAGACATTTCTTGGGTTGTCCTATTGTCAAATTTCCAGAACGCACCATAAAAACAAATGAGCATCCACTGTTTACTAGGGATGTCATAAAATATTGATATATCAATAATTGATCAGCATGTTATTTTATTGATATATTTTTGAGGCATTGATATATAAAAACAAGCCGAGATTTAAATTAGAAGCCCAGTTTGTGTGCTTTCAATACACTCATTTGGTCTCTGTTTAATAGTCTGGCGTGAAGTCACATGTCACCATGCGAGGTTCTGATGTGTGAATGGAGAGCTCTGTGCACTTTGCTAGTTTTTAATACTTTTTGTGTTACCAGTGAGATTCGAAACACTCTGTTCCATAACTGTTCTAGAAAGACAATATGCCTTCGGGACAGTTATGTGAACAAATCTACAAGCTCTTTGTGTGTATTCCACCTGTTGGCTGGAGTTTGTTTTATAGATGTTTTTCTGTTGTGAAATTCTGTCTCACAAAATTTATATAGAAGAACCGGAATTGTTGTGAGGGATCTCGTAGGAGTACATGGACTGTTTCAGTTTAGAGGGATGGATGCCGGTTGGCGCTGTCATGCACAGGGTTAATGCGCACATTTTTTTTGTTCTGGGGGATGTTTGGGGGTTGATTGTGGCACCAATGTTGGAATGTGGTCTTTATAATTGTATTATTGACACATAATCAATTTTTTCTAATATGTAAAATGTCAAATGTTAATATGAGTGGATTGTCTCACTCCATGTGGAATGTGAATGGGTTGGGATGCCCCATAAAAAGAAGGAAGATTATTACTTTTCTTAAACATAAGAAATATGATAGAGTGTTTCTTTAAGAAACTCATCTTTCCCTGCAGGAAGCTGAGAAATTTAAGAAGATATGGGGTGGACATATTTTCTTTAGTGCTGGATCAATTAAGAGCAAGGGAGTCATTATATTGCCCCTATTTCGCCATTGCAAAACCTTTCTATCAAACTACTCAGAGAAGTTAAGTTACATTCCGTTATCTCGCATTTGCACTCGGTGTGGACAAAGGTGTCTAGAGTGTTTAATTCAATCATATGGCAGAACCCTAAATTATGTACTAATAAGTCCCCTTTCTGCTAGTCAGAGTGGCTTGTGACTTGTTAATACACTCAGTGACCTATATAAGAGTGGAATGTTGAGATCTTTTGAAAATTTGGTTCAACATTTTGGGATTCCCAGATCTCAGTTCTATAGGTATTTACAGCTATGCCACCTGCTCTGTATTGTTTTGGGAGTAGCATACACCCCCCAAAAGTGGCAGATACCCTGGGAGAGGTTATTACTGCTTTTGGAAAAGGCCATGAGGCATCAGTGTATATTCCCTGCTAATTCAGAGTCTGGGGGATGGTGTCACGAATGTAGGTGAAGGCAGACGAGGAGCGAGGATCTAGATGCAGCGGTTTTTATTTAAACAAAACAAACACTACAGGAACACTACAGGAACAAAGGAAATACCCGTGATGGGGAAAAATAAAGCAAAACAACAAAACAACACGAAAGACATTAGATAGGTATAACGGGTAGGAGAAACAATGACGGAGAGCACGGACACAAGCATCCACAAACATTAAAGACCGACAGGGGAATGGAGAAACAAACAGGGTTTAAATACACTTCGTGTATTTAAACCCGGAGCCCTGGAAGGCTCGAGAGGTGGAGCCCTGGAAGGCTCGAGAGGCTTGAGAGGCGGAGCCCTGGAAGGCTCGAGAGGCTTGAGAGGAGGCGACAGTGGAGAAGAGTCGTGAGTACTCGCGGACGGGAAAATTTGCCCGGGCCAGTTCGGTGAAAACCGCTGCTAGATCCATTATTGGGTCGGTCTTTCTGTCACGAATGTAGGTGAAGGCAGACGAGGAGCGAGGATCTAGATGCAGCGGTTTTTATTTAAACAAAACAAATGGTAACAGACACTACAGGAACAAAGGAAATACCCGTGATGGGGAAAAATAAAGCAAAACAACAAAACAACACGAAAGACATTAGATGGGTATAACAGGTAGGAGAAACAATGACGGAGAGCACGGACACAAGCATCCACAAACATTAAAGACCGACAGGGGAATGGAGAAACAAACAGGGTTTAAATACACGAAGTGATGGAACTAAACGATAAGCAGGTGAAAACAATGAGTGAGTGCTGGGAGGTGGTGAGGGCAAGGAAAGATGGGAAGTGTAGTTTTCTTAGACAGGGACTGGTGAAAACACGGGCCGGACCACAAGGAACGTGACATGGAGTGTGAAGTGCTGAGTGAAACAGAAAACATGGGACAGACAACAAGGGATCATGACAGATGGAGCTTTAACTTCTATCAAGAGATTATGGGAGTTAGATATAAACTTGGTATTGGAGAAAGGAGGATTAAAAAAAATGCCTGTACCTAAAAAAAGGTCTGTATCTAGAGATGCAATGGTTTGCCTTATGCAGTTCAAGATTTTACATAGATTCTATTGGACCCCTTATAGATTGTATAGGCTTCCATATCAAAGACATACCCACCTGCTGGCGATGCCAGTCAGAAGATGGAGACACAACCCATGTTTTTTTGGGGGGGTGTTAAGATCCAAGAATTTTGGTTGAAGGTTCAGTTTTATATGTTGCGTTTTGGGCACTCAAATGTAATTTTGTCCTAGACTCTATATTTTAGGTGATGGGGTGGTCATCAATATAGGCAATAAACATATAAAAAATTGGGTCCTAACCAGTGTTATGATCACCAAACAAGTGAATTTTAGGGGTTGGAAGTCGGCTGGAGTGATCCCATTTCAGGAGTGGTGCTCAGAGATGTGGAGGGTGGTGGCTTTTGAAGGAGGGTCATATAGAAGACTGGGAAATTTGGATTTGTTTGTTGGGAAATAAATACTTGTTTCTAATTTTAGAATGTTATCCACCAGACGTGTTTGGTGTGTGCCCCCCATTAATTTACCCTGCCAGGATCAAGGATCATTCGAGACTTGTCAATTTGCCTAAAGATGTTTCAGCAAATAATCCAGCACTTTCAGAACAATGTTCCCCTAAAGATAAATTGGAAGTAATTTGGGCATTTCAACCTCTACAGTGCACAATATAGTTAAAAGTTTCAATGAATCTGGTCAAATCTCAGTGCATAAAGGGCATGACGAAAACCATTTCTGAATGTACATGATCTCTGATTCCTTAGATGTCACAGTTTAAAAAAAAAGTTATTTATCTGTAATGGATATCAAGAACATGGTCTGGGATAACTTTAGTAAACATTTGTTAGTCAACACCATTCACCACTGCATCCACACATGGAAGTTAAGACTATTAAATTAAAAGGCTCTGATGCTGGCATACAAAACAGTCACTGGATCTGTTCCAGCTAAAATCATTTCTGCAGAACTACATGCCCACCAGAAGCCTGCAGTCAGCTAAGGAACGTCGCCTTGTCGTACAGACAGAAAGAGGCTCCAAAACGTCATGGTTACTGTTGTAACCTCGAGGTTACAACAGTATGACGTTCCCCTTCTGTCACTCACTCGACGTTGTGTCAAATGTAGTGACACAAGGGGTCCCATTTAAAAAAGCCATCCACTAGACCATGTTATGTGAACTGCTGACACAGGTGCAAGCAAGCTAATGCGTGCTAGAAGCAACTGTATTGGCCGCACGTAACCCTCCCCAATGCCCCCAAAAAAGTGTATAAACATTTCTTAGGTTCCCAGCACCCCTGAGGGAGGAACAAGCGACATGACTATCATGGGACCAAGCCGGCCAGCCGCAGTCTTTTCTCTCTCTGTTTCTTGTCATAGAGCATAAAGCTTGGGCTACCTTAACGCTATAAAACTTGCCTGGGAAGACGTTCTTTTACGTTCCTATCCTTTCAGGGGGAAATACCCTGTGGAGACCACATCCTGCCCAGGCTGGGGGGAGGTAACATATGGCCAATACATCACATGGGTTGTCAAGGTGGTGGTAGGTCCTACCTAGTAAGTGGTGGTAGGTCCTACCTAGTAAGGGAGGAGCTCTACAAACACAGCGACCGGGGCAAAGAGACTGCCCTAGGGAGACGTAGAAAATAAATCACAGGGAGTTGCCTGAAGAGGGAATTAGGCCTGTATAGTCCTACCCCAGTACAGAGCACATGAAGCTTGAGAGGACCACTGAGAGATCCCAGGAGAGGAACAGGCTTGGCCGGGGAGGATTCAGTCTCCGGGCGCCTCTTAAGGAACCTGATAATCAAGTCGTGCTTACCCAAGGACTTACCGGCCACTGTGTTGTGGTGGACCGAAATAGCGGCTACATACACCTTCAAGGATGAGGGGGACAGCCTCCCGTCCAGCCTATCCTGCAGGAATAAAAGCACTGACCGAACTGCGCATCTCTGCGGGTCTTCAAACCGGGAAGAACAACAATTTGCGAACAAGTGCCACTTTAGGGCATAAAGCTGCCTGGTAGACGGAGCTTGGTTGATCTTGTCTACAACTGCAGGTGGTAGGTCACTCAGATCTTCCACGTCCCGTCCAAAGGCCAGACGTGGAGGTTCCAGAGGTCTGGGCACGGATGCCATAGGGTGCCCCGTCCCTGAGGAAGCAGGTCCTTCCTCAGGGGAATTGCCAGGGAGGTGCTGTCGCAAGGAGTGTGAGATCTGAGAACCAAATACGAGTGGGCCAGTAAAGGGTGACTTGTTCCCTGTCCTCCCTGACCTTGGTTGCCCAGGATATGAGTGGCTTGCAGCGACCTGCATGTACTCCAAAATGTTCAAGAACAGCTTTAAAATTACTTTGGGTATGCCTTCATTAGGCGTTTTAGGCAAATTTTACAGGATTGGGATTAACAGCTACAACAAAGATGCAAGATAGCAAAACAAATGCTACCATTTTGGTCAAGGCATGTTATTCTTACTCACGCTCATGTGTTCCATACATACTGTTTTTGTATTCACCATGGAACACAAAAGCAGAAACCTGTTGTCCATTTTCCAAGTCATACGATATATTTAGGTGAGGGACAGGCCAAATTTTTTGTTGTTATACACTGATAATCTTCAGCTCCCTCAAAGCTCACATCTTGCCTACATCCAGAATCCAAAATGCTGTGTCTATGCAATTGACACCAAAACAGAGATATTTCTTGTCTAACTACTGACTGAAAGCAATTAGCAGTTTTTGAATTTTGGAGTGGATTCTATTCCGAAGGACTCATCCCTATGCCCTAATCCCTTCCGAGGGTTTGCCCTCCAGAGTGAGAGTTGTGTTTACCTATTTTATTAAAAACATCTGTGTATTTTATTTAAACTTGGTTCCTTGGTGAATTTACAGTAAAATACAAGCATTAACCAGATTACATGAAAAAACTTTAATAATTAAAAGCTTTAATAGACTATGGAGATAACGGGATGTCACATGTTTTTTGTTTATTGAACCAGATTGTAGTTGCTATGTTTAATTTACTCTAAATGACATTTGGCTATCCTCCAGATTTGTGACATATTCTCTGGTTCCGGTCCCTATGTAAGGGCCCTTCAAAGCAGCTATTTATGAGCCCTTCGGTTAGGAACAACCCTTCAACATGGCGGCCACGATCGTTGAAGTGCCCTTCGGAAGTGGATTTATCCTATTTGGAACACATGGCTGGGTGTGTAAGTGGGCTTGACCTACATAGTCTCATGACTATTGGTAATAATTTGTACAAGATGGTGAAATCATAAGATATTATACGATTTTAATTCCAATAGAGACCAACCAATCAGCAAAAAGTACATCAAATTGATACCATATAGGTATAAATTTTAGCTAGCCTCTTATCCAACACTTTATTATAAGAAAGGGAACGTTAGAACAAATTTGATTGCTCATTCTATAACTATTTATAGTTAACCATGATGCTTCTTTGGTAACACTTTAGAGTAATGTTCCATATGTTAACATTACACAAAACAATATGGGGTTAAAAACAACCCAATTTCAACCCAGCGCTGATTTAAAATTGCACCAACCTTGCATTGGGTTAAATTAACCCAGCTGTTTGGGTTATAAAGACCAACCCTAGCACACTGGGTTGCACCAAACTCTGCAAGCTGGGTTGCATGTTAAATCAACCCAACAACAACCAAAGAAAATAACCCAGCACCTAAAACTTGCACTGGGTAATTGTGTCAACCCAAATGTTGGGTTAATACAAACTTGGCTTAAAAAAGACATCCAAAAAGAATAATATAAGGAAGGAGAGGTGCTAATTGCCAAGTGAGGCTGCTATCAACATCAAATTACAGTTGAAAATGAGCAAGGCACTCATTATTTATTAGGCAACAAAATGTTAAAAAGCCAACACTGATTGGCAGACTAGCTGCCTTTGTCAGGGCATGACAAAATACATACACCAGTATTTTATTTAAGAGATACTCAATTGGCAGCGACCAATGAGCTTCAATCTTTGATCAATCATTTAATTTATTACAAAGGGGAGTGTATTCACATCCCAAAAAATTCAACAACATATATGTGCAAAACACTCCAAAAGCTAATGGATATGCACTATTCACACAATTGGTACACATTAAAAACATTTGTAAAAAAAACACAAAAACAGGATGGTTGCCTTATCAAAAGCGGCACTTAATGCTGCACTTTATTCAGCGCTTTGGGAACGTCTTTTAGGAGTGACCAGCTGTGAATATGTGTGCAACACATAAATTAAATTGACTATAATTTATACTCTCTGCTGGTGACATCATCAGAATGCGCTAGTTCCAGTGATATAAATAGATGCGCCACAGGTGTATCATCAGGTCTTTTGTCTTCTGACCACTGTGATGTGTTGTGCTTCTCAAGCCTTTCAAATTCAATATTTTTCAATATTTTCCTTTGATAGCAGTTAGATTCATTAGGCAGTGTGCAGAAATATTTTGCTCCTATTTTCTTCTTTCTTCTATCACTTATGTGTTAAAGACAAAGAAAATGAGTGAAAACCAAAACAAAGAGTGTGTGTTTCCCTGTCTACGTGGTATTGCTGTATCAGACACACACCAGTTTTATTTCGTTTGTTTGGGGGAAGAGCACGCTGCTGTTGCGTTGGAGCAAGGTGGGTGTGAGCATTGTGAGCTTCTCACAGTTAAAATGTTGCGTGCTTTCTTCGCTTATTTCCAAGAGCCAGCCCCCACCATTTCATCACATTTTCATTTACATTTACATTTATGCATTTGGCAGACGCTTTTATCCAAAGCGACTTACAGTGCACTTATTACAGGGACAATTCCCCCGGAGCAACCTGGAGTTAAGTGCCTTGCTCAAGGGCCAACAGTGGCATCTTGGTGGTGCTGGGGCTTGAACCCCCGACCTTCTGGTCAGTAACCCTGAGCCACCACTGCCCCCATTTTCATCACGTATGGATCTGGCTGAGGAGCGAGATCACTCGCTCTCTCCAGATCCAGCCGGTCCCTTGCGTGATCTTGAAGCGCGTCCCGGCGTCTCTTCAGTTCATGAGAGGGGCGATGAATCTCTTGGGACTGCAGATTCTGAGTTGCCTAACTCTGAGCATTCCTCGTGTAATAATAAAGCGTTTGAGGAATTGCTCGAGGTAGTTACTCGTGCGGTGGCCAGACTACAGTTAGACTGGCCGCATGAACAAGAGACCCCCAAACAATAAAAATTAGAGGATAGATTTCTGTCTGGTGGCCGGGGAGAGGGAACACAAAGTCAATCTCTCCCCTTCTTTGATGACCTCCATGACGAGTTGACTCGTTCCTGGAAGACACCTTATACTTCAATATTGACATATTCGACTATCGTGGGTGCTCAGGCACCTCAGCCGTTTGGGACTTCAGGTCAACTGGGAAAAGAGAAAGCTCGCCCCGGTTCAGAGCATCTGTTTTCTCAGCATGCAGTTAGACTCAATGTCAGCACGTCTCTCCAACGAGCGCGCACAGTCGGTGCTGAAATGCCTCTCTTCCTTCAAGCCAGGCACTATGGTCCCTTTAAAATGTTTCCAAAGTCTCCTGGGGCATATGGCATCCTCCGCGGCGGCCGCGCCGCCGGGGTTGATGCATATGAGACCACTTCAGCACTGGCTTCAGACTCGAGTCCCGAGACAAGTATGGTGCCGCGGCATGCACTGTGTGAGAATCACCACCGCCTGCCGCCAAACCTTCAAACCCTGGACAGACCTCTGCTTTCTACGGGCAGGAGTACCCTTGCAGCAGGTGTCCCGACACGTCCTGGTCATGGCCAACGCCTCCAAATCGGGTTGGGGCACCGTGTGCAACGGGCACGCAGCCGCGGGCCGTTGGAACGGGGCCCAGCTGCGCTGGCACATCAACTGCCTAGAGTTGTTGGCTGTTCTCTTTGCCCTGAGGAAGTTTCTCCCGTTAAATCGAGACAAACATGTCCTAGTCAGGTCAGACAGCACCACAGTGGTGGCCTACATAAATCGGCAAGGCGGAGTACGCTTCCACCACATGTCACAACTCACCCGTTGTCTCCTCCTTTGGAGCCAGCATCGACTCAAGTCACTCACATCCCCGGCAACCTCAATGTGATAGTGGACGTGCTGTCACGACAACGCTTACCCAGTGGGGAGTGGGGGCTCCACCCCCAGTCGGTCCAGCTGATCTGGGAGCGGTTCGGCAAGGCCCAGGTAGACCTGTTTGCCTCCCAAGAAACCTCCCACTGCCCGCTCTGGTATGCCCGGACAGAGGCTCCCCTCGGGGCAGACGCATTGGCACACAGCTGGCCTACGGGGCTGCACAAGTACGCATTTCCCCAATTGAGCCTTCTTGCACCGGTGATGTGCAAGGTCAGGGAGGACGAGGAGCAAGTCACCTTGGTGGCCCCCTATTGGCCCACTCGGACTTGGTTCTCGGACCTCACACATCTCGCAACAGCCCCTCCCTGGCGAATTCCCCTGAGGAAGGACCTTCTTTTTCAGGGACGGGGCACGCTCTGGCACCCGCACCCAGACCTCTGGAACCTCTACATCTGGCCCTTGGACGGGATGCGGAAGGTCTAGCCGGTATACCATCGACCGTCGTAGACACAATCAACCAAGCCAGAGCCCCTTCTACCAGGCATCTTTACGCCCTAAAGTGGCGTCTGTTCGCAAATTGGTGTTCTTCCTCTGCCCACAGAGGTGCGCAGTTATTTCAGTGCTTGTGTTCCTACAGGAGAGGCTGGAGGGGAGGCTGTCCCCCTCCACCCTCAAGGTGTATGTCGCCACCATCGCGGCTCACCACGACACAATAGACGGCATGTCTCTGGGTAAGCACGACTTAATTATCAGTTTCCTAAAAGGCGCCCGGAGGCTAACTCCCTCCCGGCCAAGCCTGTTCCCCTCCTGGTATCTCTCGGTGGTCCTCACGGGCCTCCGGAGACCCCCCTTCGAGCCGCTAGATTCAGCTGGACTCAGGGCCCTCTCTCTCAAAACGGCCCTGCTGATCGCGCTCGCCTCCATCAAGAGGGTCAGGGACCTACAAGCGTTCTCTGTCAGCGACACTTGCCTGGAGTTCGGTCCGGCAGACACATACGTGATCCTAAGACGGGCTACGTGCCCAAGGTTCCTACCACACCCTTCAGAGATCAGGTAGTGAACCTGCAAGCGCTGCCCCGGGAGGAGGCAGACCCAGCCCTTTCGTTGCTGTGTCCGGTACGTGCTTTGCGCACGCAGAGCCCTAGGCGTTCTGAGCAGCTCTTTGTCTGCTTCGGGGGACAGCAGAAAGGGAACGCTGTCTCCAAACAGAGGCTTGCCCACTGCGTTGTCGATGCCATTTCATTGGCTTATCACACCCAGTGCCACCCCCCTTGCGGGTTCGAGCGCACTCAACCAGAAGTCTTGCGTCCTCGTGGGCACTGGCCAGGGGCACCTCCTTAGCAGACATCTGTAGAGCAGCAGGGTGGGCAACACCTAACACTTTCGTGAGATTCTACAATCTTTGAGTTGAGTCAGTAGCGTCCTGTGTTTTCTCAGGTCCGAGCCCGTAGAACTCGGTAACACGCTGACGAACAGGCCAGGTGAATCGCTTGCACCTAGCGCCCTTTCCCTCAGCTGCAGTTCAGCGGAGGAACTCGCCGATCCAAGCCACTACGGGTACTCAATCTACCCTGTACTTTAATAGGTGCTCCACAGGTTAAGGCCTCCTGTTTTCGGACTCCCCCTGTGTGTAATTTCGGCGGTACTGTCCCCTCACGAGTGGACCCCCGTGTCTCCCTTAGGCAGTTCCAGCTGCCTCGGTCGCTGTGCTGTAGCATTCCCCCCTCTACGAGGCTGGATCTACCACCGCACCAACTTTCCCACATAGGACCTAAGCGGCCATGTGACGTATTCGCCACTTTTACCTCCCCTGCAGGGTAGGTGTGGTCTCCGTAGGGTCTTTTCCCCCTGAAAGAATAGGAAACAGGGTAAGACCCCCTTCCCTTAATGCATGTAAGGGCCCCGGCCGTAACTGCTCTATGCGAGAAACATAGAGAGAAAAGAGGCCCAGCCAGGCTTGGCCCGTTCCCAGGTTGGCAAGCATCACCTTGTTCCCCTCACTAGGGTAACCAGAAGCATTCTAATGACTTTAATGAGGCATTGGGGAAGGGTATGTGCAGGCTGATACAGCTGGTCGCATTTGCATGTAAGAATACCTGCCCGCTCCTGTATCAGCACTTCACGTACACGGCTCAGTGCATGGCATGATTGAAGTGGGACCCCTAGTGTCGCTTCTCCGACACAACGTAGAGAGAAGGTTACGTATGTAACCTCCATTCCCCGATGGAGGGAACGAGACGTTGTGTCTTCCCCGCCACGTTGCTGAGCCGAGCCACTGTTGTGGCCGGACCATTTCCGGCTCCTCAGAAAAATCCTGAATGAACTCCCGTATTTGCCCCGCTTAAATACCCGTATGTCCGGGGGCGGGATATGCAAATACCGTCTGCCAACTTCTCATTGGCCTGTTTTCATAGAACAGAGGCATATATCGGTGCTCAAGAGAGACCTCTAGTGTCGCTTCTCCAACACAACATCTCTTTCCCTCCATCGGGGAACGGAGGTTACATACGTAACCTAGACGTTCTCATATCTGACACATGCATCACAGTGGGGAGAATGAGGTTTGGTTTTGCACGAACTGCTGCAGCACACATCAGTGTGCTCAAGTGTAGGCCAGTGTTGGCTCAGTTGTTAAGGCTCTGGGTTACTGACCAAAAGGTAGGAGGTTCAAGCCCCAGTACCACTAAGATAGCTTAGTTGGGATATGCAAAAACAACTGCATTTCATTGGCTCTGTACCAGTACTCTGCACAATGACTATAAATTTGAATCTAATCAAGAGAAGAGCTCTAGAACTGTACAGAGCAAAACTCGCATGATTCAAGTCGGTTTTTGATTTTACAGCGTCCGACAGAGACCACAAAACTTGTGACACTGCAAATGTAACATGTAAGTGACTCATTTGAATTCTACAAAGAACGTTCTAGTAAAAAGCTCTATATTGAGGAAATCGCACCTCTCAAACTATAGACGGCCCTAAGATTAAACAGCACTGACGAGGTAAAGAGATCACACTGCATCATCATTGATTACAAGTTTTGTGCATCATTGTCCAAACTTGTACTGCAGTAACTCTAAGTGGTAACTAGGATATAGTAGATATATATTAAATCAATTAGGGTGAATCTATAAGACTTGATCTTTATTCCATCACCTTTATCTTGATCCATACCTTTAGGACTTTCTTTAGGACTTGAAAAAAAAAAAAGATTCATGTATTTTTCCATTGATGGACATAGCGGTCAAAGTGATCAGCAACAATTTGGACTGGAAAGCTCCTGTAACATACTTTATAACAAGTAACCTACATGCTTGTTTGGGAAACAGGCGTTACTCCGTCACAAAATAACAAACAACGTTAGTTAAGATGACCGTTGAGCTTAAGTTGGAACGTTATCGGGAAACCAAGCAAAGTACATTTTAGAATGGAAGGTTTAAAAGATTACAGTCTCCAGAGTACAGAGTTACAGTCTCCAGGTAGTTTCATCACTTTTTGGGGGTACAAGGGATTTTGGCCAGTGAAAATACTGAGTGGCTAGTGACTTTGAAATACCACTAGCCACAGTGGCCAGTTAGCCAAAAAATTTATGTTAAGCCATGTTAACTAACATTTAACAAAGATTAATAAATGATATATAAAATATATCTTTTGCAAAGTGTTACACTTTCTTTTCCTTTCTCAGTACAAAAGTATTTTTTTTTTAATTAAAATTGTGGTTAGGTTTGTGTCCTCTGCAACAGGATTCTGGGTTTCCTGACTGGGAGACCTCAGTCAGTCCGGATCGGGAACAGCATCTCCACCACCACCACACTGAGCACTGGGGCCCCCAAGGGCTGTGTGCTCAGTCCACTGATGTTCACTCTGCTGACTCACGACTGAGCAGCAATGCACAGCTCGAACCACATCATCTAGTTCGCCGATGACACGACTGTGGTGGGTCTCATAAGCAAGAACGACAAGTCAGTATACAGAGAGGAGTGCTGTAGATCCAACAACTTGTCTCTGAATGTGGACAAAACAAAAGAGATGGTTGTTGACTTTAGGAGAGCACAGAGTGACCACTCTCCACTGAACATCGACGGCTCCTCTGTGGAGATCGTCAAGAGCACCAAATTCCTTGGTGTTCACCTGGCGGAGAACCTCACCTGGTCCCTCAACACCAGCTCATTACCAAGAAAGCCCAGCAGCATCTCTACTTTCTTCGAAGGCTGAGAAAAGCACATCTCCCATCCTCACTACATTCTATAGAGGGACTATTGAGAGCATCCTGAGCAGCTGCATCACTGAATGGTTTTGGACTTGCACCGTTTCGGAAGCCCTGCAGAAGATAGTGAGGACAGCTGAGAAGATCATCGGGTCTCTCTTCCCTCCATCAAAGATATTTACACAAAACGCCACATCCGCAAAGCATCCAGCATTGTGGATGACCCCACACACCCCTCACACAAACTCTTCTCACTCCTGCCATTTGGCAAGAGGTACCGAAGCATTCGGGCCCTCACGGTCAGACTGTGTAACAGCTTCTTCCCCCAAGCCATCAGACTCCTCAATACTCAGAGACTGGACTGACACACACACACACACACACACACACACACACACACACACACACACACACATGTTGTGTTTCCATGTTTTATGGGGACTTTCCATAGACATAATGGTTTTTATACTGTACAAACTTTATATTCTATCCCCTAAACCTAACCCTACCCCTAAACCTAACCCTCACAGAAAACTTTCTGCATTTTTATCTTTTCAAAAAACATAATTTAGTATGATTTATAAGCTGTTTTCCTCATGGGGACCGACAAAATGTCCCCACAAGGTCAAAAATTTCGGGTTTTACTATCCTTATGGGGACATTTGGTCCCCACAAAGTGATAAATACACGCTACACACACACACACACACACACACACACACACACACACACACACACCTGTACACCATGTACACCTTTACAACTTCTATGTCCATAGAACACTATTTCATAGTATGTTATGTTTACATTTGACATTTTTAGAAAGTGTCATCCTTTTGCACTACTCAGATTACAAATATGTACTGGTCGGCACGGCACTGTCTCTTACTGTGCCTATTGTCCTGTTCCTTTTAGTAATTAATTGTATTGTCCCGTACTTTTTTGCACATGTTTGCATGTCCAGTTTATGTAGAAATGTTATTTAGTCTGCGTAGTCTCATTTGGTTCTGTGTTTATCCTATGTTGTTTTTATGTAGTACCATGGTCCTGGAGGAACGATGTCTCATTTCACTGTGTACTGTACTAACTGTATATGGTTGAACGAAAATAAAAACCACTTGACACTTGACATGAAACTTAGAAAAAATCTTAATAACATTGCTCACTGGTTTGTTTATTTTTCTCTATGGGAGTAAAAGTCAGACGATTTGTACGAGGCTACATGTATTTTGTTTTACACTTTCGTCATCTTATTATGATTATGACTTGTCATGAGAACATGTTGGCTAGACGCAAGCTTCGTCCAAGGTGAAGATTATTAGTAAATAATGACTCAAATCATGGTCTGTTCTTCACACAAACCTATCATATGGCTTCAAAATACATGTATAATGGATCTCTTTTATGATGTTTTTTTGCTGTCATTTTGCCCTTAAATGGCAGAAGCTGCAAATAGCTGCAAATTTTGAGTTCCGTTAAAAAATAACATCATATGTGTGTTCCCAGTGTTTTTCTTTTCTTTTCTTTTCGTTCTGGATTAACTTGTTTGTTTTTCAGTTTAATAAAGCTGTGTTTAGATTCTTATTCCTTGCCTGCCTTGTCACACACTGATAGGACAATACAGCAAACACTAACTCCATCTTTTGTTTCATCAATCCTTGAAGTCGTCCAAGCCACTGGCAGCATTTTCACAGCTTTTCACAAACAGATCATACTGTTGTCCTGTTACATTTACATTTACATTTACATTTATGCATTTGGCAGACGCTTTTATCCAAAGCGACTTACAGTGCACTTATTACAGGGACAATCCCCCAGAGAAACCTGGAGTTAAGTGCCTTGCTCAAGGGCCCAACAGTGGCATCTTGGTGGTGCTGGGGCTTGAACCCCCGACCTTCTGGTCAGTAACCCTGAGCCTCTACCACTGAGCCACCACTGCCCCCTGTTAAGTCGCTTAAAGATTAAATAGATTTGCACAACAGCATAATTGTTTGCCATGCATTTGCTGTTATCGGTTACAGTGACTGGGCATAGAGAAAATACTTTCATCAAACATTTGGGATAGGCAATCAATTTGCTGATTTACTAATTAAGTTTGGGTATTAATGCATATAGGGCCATTGAGGATATTTAAATTTGGTCACATCATGCACTTTTAGTGATCAGTATCTGAATATGAAAAGGTCAAGTTAAATATGCCAATAATAGTGTTAGTTAACATACTGTACATCTAATAAAGACAGTAATCAGCACAGTCATGTACACTGTAAAATTGTCTCAAGTGACCAAATAATTGTGCTTTTCTGGTAACATCTCAAATAACTGGTTTAACTCAAGTCAAAGTATTGTTTAACTACATTACTACATATTGGGTTTCACAAATTAAGGCACTTTTTATGGTTAGACAAGCAGAAATAGATCTTGAGATTGCAACTGCATGTTACCACTTTTATAGTGTAAAAGCAGTCATGAGCTAGGAATTGGATCAGGTAATCTAATTTCCTGTTCCTGGAATCTGTTCCAATCACAATGATTTTAGCTTGTGGGAGAGAGTTGGCTTCAGAGCATAATCATGACACAAGTCATCTAGTTTTTATTTATGATGTTTTCCCATGCTCAGCACCCAAACTGTTAAGTGGTCCCAGAAGGAGGTCAGGGTTCTAGTTTGATGGTGATCAATGGCTGCTGGTAAAAATAAACAACCCCCCACACCCAAGTCAAAGGACACACATGTAACTAGCATTGCAACTATTTTCAGCTTGGCTATCATAGGTTGTCAACCAGATCCGCTCCAAAAAAATTCATAAAAACAATACTCTAGCCCTTGTCTCAACCTTAGATGACAGACCTACGAAGAGTCTATAGTCCATTCACTGACTGTCCTTTTTCACTGCATGTTACGGTTCGACTTGCCTCAACTCTACTCACTTTACATTTCTGAGCTTGCATTTCCAATGCAGTTTAGTGCCGCATCAACATGGGTGGGATTATAGGCTGATTGTCATAGTTGCTCCGCCTCTACTGCTGTGAAATCATCTTAAACATGACACAAGCTGACCAAAACAATAACACAACCGCTAGCTGTTAGCTACAAGCTCATTGTGCTGCATAAAGCAGTTGTTGCATGGTGATTTTTTTACACAAGTGTAACAGTTAAATTGGCCTGGTTGTTTTAGAAGCAAGCTTCCAGTAGCTGGTCAACTAAATAAAGTGAAGCTTTCTAGCAGATTTAGTTAATGTAACAAAATGTACCATCCACCATCATGGCTGAGTCCAGGGCACTCTCCCTCCCATTGCTCGCCGGTCTATATAGCGTCCATTTGGTCGAACCACTTTAGTCACTTAAGTTTTTTTTTCTTTTCCCTACACTGTTGGTAGGTCCGGTGTTAGCCGTGTGCGGCCAACAGTTGAGACACTTCCTGAGAGACTTTATCGTTTCACTCATCGCTAACGAGTGGACCATCTGCACCTCGTTTCTTGACAATGGTGTGGTTTTGAGCACAGCCATTTCTTTTTTCACAACTCAAATGTGAAACACACAAGAACTCCGAGATATTTGGTACAATATGAGAGAACCATTGCTGTTGAGTGTTTTTCTTCCTGTTTTCTTAAAAACAGAAAGTCACATCATAATGATGCATGTGTGCTCAGGTCCGGAACGTTAAGTGCAATGTGAGTGTAGGCCAGTGGGGGAGTGGGGACAATCATTCTTGGGCAATGTACAAGGCAGCTGGGTCTAGTGTGGATATGCCCTAAGTGAGCAGTTCTTGGCCAGATTAAGCCGCAGAGTCAGAAGTCTGTTTCTGTGAGACTATTTTAACCCTAGTTTAAATATGGTTGTTGAGAATCTGTTGAAACCGAGATTAATATTCAAGAGAAGTATTAGCCTGGACTAATCTACCTGAAAATGCCTTTTGTATTATCATTTACCATTTTTTTTTCTATTTCTTTAAGATTATATAATAGTATAAGAATTTTCTCTTATCTTGACCCTGAGGATAGTCCTGCATTATCATTAGGGGCATACCGCCATGATGTGGCATTTTTAGAAAACCACACACTGGCTTTTCTCTTCCTATCAAAAGAAAATTATTAAGGTATGCCAGAGCTTAGAGGTAAATAATGGGTATTCAGCAGAGGTTCAAACATATTAAACTCTTGGTTGAATGAAGACAAAAGAACAATACATAGAAGTGAATTAATCTAACCCAAAGCCTAAAAGAACCTCAGATTTGTGATAATTATTTTTTAAATAAAACCGTTGGGAACAATTTGCTCCCTGTGACCTTTTTTAATTCACAAACATTCACTTGGCTAAAATAAACATTCATTTGTCTTTGAAAATGATAACTTAAATTTTTTTTTACTGTGCTGTAATGTGCTTATATTTTAAAGGCACTCAAGGGCAAATGTCCTGGATGTTCTGCTTTTAGCTGAGTAAATCAAGAAAGATTTCTAAGACTTGTGCCTCGGGCAATGCACCTGTCCGATTTTGTGATGTCCTGAAAACAAGTATATGGGTTAGTGTGAGCAGAGTGAAAAAACGTCTAGGTTACGAATGTAACCTCCGTTCCCCAATGGAGGGAACGAGACGTTGTGTCGGAGAAGCGACACTAGGGGTCTCTCTTGAGCACCAAATATACCTCTGATCTATGAAAAAAAGCCAATGAGAAGTTGGCAGCTAGTATTTGCATACCACGCCCCCGGACATACGGGTATATACTAGAGTTCATTCAAGATTTTTCTGTGGAGCCGGAAATGGTCCGGCCACTACAGCGGCTCGGGTCAGCGACGTGGCCGGGAAGGACACAACCCGCTGCTCTACAAATGTCTGCCAGGGAGGTACCCCTGGCCAGTGCCCACGAGGACGCAACACTCCTTGTCGAGTGAGCTCGGACCCGCGGGGGGGCACGGCCTGAATGTGATAAGCCAATGAAATGGCATCTACCACCCAGTGGGAAAGCCTCTGTTTGGAGACAGCGTTTCCTTTCCGCTGTCCCCCAAAGCATACAAAGAGCTGCTCAGAGTGTCTAAAGCTCTGCATGCGGTCCAAATAGGTACGCAAAGCACGTACCGGACACAGCAACGACGGGGTTGGGTCTGCCTCCTCCCGGGGCAGCGCTTGCAGGTTCACTACCTGGTCTCTAAAGGGAGTGGTAGGAACCTTGGGCACGTAGCCCGGTCACAGTCTTAGGATCACATGAGTGTCTGCCGGACCGAACTCCAGGCAAGTGTCGCTGACAGAGAACGCTTGCAGGTCCCCGACCCTCTTGATGGAGGCGAGCGCGATCAGCAGGGCAGTCTTAAGAGAGAGGGCCCTGAGTCCAACTGATTCTAGCGGCTCGAAGGGAGTTCTCTGGAGGCCCGTGAGGACTACCGAGAGGTCCCAGAGGTCCTAATCAGGTCTGACAGCACCACTGCGGTAGCGTACATAAATCGCCAAGGCGGCGTGCGCTCCCGCCACATGTCACGACTCGCCCGTCGTCTCCTCCTTTGGAGCCAGCAGCGACTCAGCGCCACTCACATCCCCGGAAAACTCAATGTGGTAGCGGACGCGCTGTCACGACAACGCTTGCCCAGTGGAGAGTGGAGGCTTCACCCCCTGTCGGTCCAGCTGATCTGGGAATGATTCGGCAAGGCCCAGGTAGATCTGCTTGCCTCCCAAGAGACCTCCCACTGCCCGCTCTGGTATGGCCGTACAGAGGCTCCCCTCGGGGCAGACGCGCTGGCACACAGCTGGCCCACGGGGAGCTGCAGGGGCACTTCCGCCCGTAGAAAGCAGAGGTCTGTCCAAGGTTTGAGTGTTTGGCGGCATGCGGGGGTGATTATCACACAGTGCGTGCCATGGCGCCATGCTCGTAGTGTTACTTTTGTCACCTATTTTTAATTTAGTCTTAGTCTTAGTCTTGTGCCAAATGTCCTTGTTAGTTTTAGTCATATTTAGTCATTCACATATCTTTTTTTGTTAGTCAAGTTTTAGTCGACTAAAAGTCTCGTCATTTTAGTCTAGTTTTAGTCAAAAGAGAATTTAAGGTATCTTAGTCAAGTTTTAGTCGACTAAAAGTCTCGTCATTTTAGTCAAAAGAAAACTCAATATATCTTAGTCAAGTGTAAGTCAAAACATTTGTCTTTTTTAAATAAATTATTTCTGAGATTAATTCTGAGATAACCATTTCAGTCAAATAGTGTTTAACACATCTCAAATATTGGTTAAATGTCATAATTACCTGACAAAATACACTTGTTGAATGATTTTTGTTGAATTCACTTTGTTAAAAGTGTCTGGTTTTCTGATTTAAGAGACACATTCACAAATGATGAACTTGTTCTTTAGATTATTTTATTTTGAACCAACACAATTCAAAAGCTGGGGCCCAACAGACTCAGACTGACAAATTACAAAGGTTTTTAAAGCTGTTTTTGGTTGCCTTTTGTCTCATTTTTCTATTCAGAGTGTACCCAGAAAAACTGAAAAGAATAGGCCTACTGTACTGTAGGACTAAAATACAACCTATTTAAATTGTAGATTGGTCTTGAGAAATAACAGACAAATGAGATTTAACAAGGCTAACAATAATTATTTCTGTTACGTGTTACTACAGCTTTAGGTTAAACACTGACTCAATTAAACAATCAAGTTCAAAGGCAAGATTTGCAACAGTAAGCAAAATCCATTACAAGGTAGAGTGTTAGAAAAAATGTGTGTGTCTTTAAATTGAAGGTTATTTAAAGTGAAAACAGAACAAATAACCAAAACAGTATGCAGTTATCACTCGTCTAGACTTTGTTAAGCTTTAGAAAAGAACTTCTTTCTAATGTAACTCTCGCTCTGTTGCGGCAGCCACTTGAAAGGTCTCCAGTTAAACTAAAGACCCGCTCTGCAAAGGCTTCGGAAGCTGGCAGATGCCTAAAGGCAGATACCTAAAATCAGCATTAACTTATGAGATGTTCATTTAAGTTAACTTACCTGAATGTGTGGGTGGTTAGCCTTTAGATGTCGCTTAAGGTTGGTGGTGTTTTTCCCCGATATTTTTTGTCCGCAGTGCTTCCCGTCAGTTATAATGACACACTCTGACTTTTTCTCAATGTCATTGTAAGTAAAATGCGACCAAATATCGAGCCTCTTCCTTCTACCTAGCATGTCGTCGGCGCTCGTCGCGTGTTCGCCACTGGTTGTTGTGTTCTTGCTCCATGTAGTTTCGTGTTGCATCCACAGGCTGGCAGCAACAGGAGTATGAGACCTGTAACCGTCACTTGAGCAACAGCGCGAACTCATTCGGAATATTTTGAAGGCTCGTAACAGCTGAATATTCTATCTCATGATGAAAAAGTAGAGACGATTGTTGACGAAAATGAAGATAGATTTTATCTTCGTTTTTATTTTATGCAAAACATTTTAGTCTCGTCTTTTTTCGTCAACAATAATGCATGTTAATTTAGTCTTAGTCAGCATTTTTGGACATTGGTGCAGTCTCGTCATCGTCTTGTCTTAGTCATGGAAAAAAAGGTCGTTGACGAACATATTTAGTCTCGTCTCGTCTGACGAAATTAACACTACATGCTCGTCTCGGGACGCGAGTCTGAAGCCAGTGCTGAAGCGGTCTCATATGCATCAACCCCAGCGGTGTGACTGCGGCAGGGATGCTATATGCCCCAGGAGCCTCTGGAAGAGTTTTAGAGGGACCGTTGTGCCTGGATTGAACTTTGCGAGGCATTTCAGCACTGACTGTGCACGCTCGTTGGTGAGACGTGCGGACATTGAGACTGAATCTAACTCCATGCCGAGAAAGGAGATGCTCTGAACCGGAGTGAGCTTGCTCTTTACTCGGTTGACCTGAAGCCCCAAGCGGCTGAGGTGTTTGAGCACCTGGTCTCTTTGCGCGCATAGTAACTCTCGGGAGTGGGCCAGTATGAGCCAGTTGTCGAGGTAGTTGAGTATGCGGATGCCGGCTTCTCAGAGCGGGGCAAGAGCTGCCTCTACGACTTTCGTGAAGACGCGAGGGGACAGAGAAATGCAGAAGGGGAGGACTTTGTACTGAAATGCCTGGCCTTCGAACGCAAACTTTAGGAAGGGTCGGTGTCGCGGCAGAATTGGGACGTGGAAGTACGCTTCCTTCAGTTCTACCGCTGCGAACCAATCTAGGTGCCGGACGCATGTTAAGATAAACTTTTGCGTGAGCATTTTGAACGGGAGTTTGAGCAGTGCTCGGTTGAAAACTCGTAGGTCCAAGATTCGTCGTAAGCCGCCGCCTTTCTTGGGTACAACGAAGTAAGGGCTGTAGAAACCCTTCTTCATTTTGGTTGGAGGGACAGGCTCTATCGTGTCTTTGAGTAGAAGATTAGCGATCTCCGCGTGCAGGGATTGGGCATGTTCGCCGTGCACTGCGGTAAAGTGGACGCCTGCGAAGGGGGGCGGGGGTCTGGCAAACTGAATTGCGTAACCGAGTCAGATGGTCTGGGCCAGCTAGCGTGATGGGTTGGGAAGTGAAAGCCACGCATCCAATCTCCATGTTAGGGGCACCAGGGGATGAGTATTTTTTGACATACCTGGCGGGGCTTCGCAGTGGGGCGGAGCAGTTAATGTGCCGTTGGGAGGCGAGGGTGCGTCCCGAGGCTTTGGTGCTGAGAAAAGACTCGAAGCACTTACCTTGCTCCACGCACCCGGCAGGGGGCGGGTTAGTGACTGAGGAGGAGGTCTTATGGTGGCATCCTCTGGACTCGTCAGAACCGGCCAGCCGGGGGTCAGTCGTGGGACTGAAGGCGGACCTGTGGCCGCATCCAGCATGCCGGAACTGTTGAGATCTGGGGGCAGAGTGCTGTGAGAACGGAATTTGCGGGCCAGATGACCCAGAGGCAAAGGAAATAGCTCTTTTATTGAGAATTTGGGTACCGCTTCCCCGGTTAAGGGGAGCGGCAAATGAAATGCATTCAAAACTAAATTCTCCTCCTGGCCCTCCACCGGGGAACGGAGTGGTCTTACCATCTCCGGAGCTAATGTCTTGGGCTCTGGGTCGTCCGTCTCAGGAGCGCCTGGGAGCCTTCCGGGTCCTCGAGGGGGTCCGTGAGACGGTGGGCGACGGCTTCCTGCGGGGCGCTCGATGCGTGGGCTGAGAGCTGGGCCCAGGTTGAGGCGGAGCAGCCTGTTGTTTCTTTGCAGGGGGACGCTCTCGGTGAGCAGATGGGGCATGGCCCAAGGCGGCAGGCCTCTGTCTGTTTCTTCACCACGGAGAACTGCTGGGTAACGTCCTTGGCGGTGTCGCCGAAGAGGCCGAACTGGGAGACTGGGGCGTCGAGAAAGCAAGTCTTGTCGGTCTCACGCATCTCGACCAATTTCAGCCACATGTGTCATTCCTGGACCACGAGGGTGGCCATTGCCTGCCCGAGTGACTGCGCTGTGACCTTCGTGGCTCTGAGGGCGAGGTCGGTCGCTGAGCGCAGTTCCTGCAGCACGTCGGGATCAGGGTTACCCACGTGCAATTCTTTGAGCGCCTTGGCCTGGTGGACTTGCAGGAGGGCCATGGCGTGCAGCGCGGAAGCGGCCTGTCCGGCGGCGCTGTAGCGAGGATGTTGTCCTACAGGCACTGTCCACAGCGACGTCAGCTCATCATGCACCTCCGGGAAAAACGGGACTGGGGGGGTGTGGCCGTGAGCGCCGCCCAGACCCCAGGAACCAGTCATCCAACCGCGATGGCTGTGGGGAGGACGGAGGGTTCCAGTCCAAGCCCACGCTGGCGGCGGCCCGGGAAAGCATGTCGGACAGCCCAGGGGAGTCATCCGCGTCAGACGCCGTGCTCTTCAAGGCAGCGGCGAGCTCATCAGCTTCGAGCTCTAGAGGATAGGCAGGCTGGCTGTGAGGCGAGCCGCTGTTGCCTCGAGCACGGACGGGAGTCAACGAGCGTGCCGGGGAACGGGTGATCCGCGGGTCTCTGGTACCCAACGGAGCCATGCCCGCTTCCAGTGCCACTCGCACCGTCCTCAATTCCGTGGGAAGAAGGAGCAATGCGAGGGGCGGCTGGAGTGGCTTGTAACACAGTTAAAGGATGGGCAAGGAGGCTTGTAACACAGTTAAAGGATGGGCAAGGAGGAGGCGAGAACCGGCTTGTCAACATAAATAATATTTAATGAAAACTTAAACCAAAAGCACAAACATAAACACACATGACGGACATGCCCGTAATTCTCTCTCTCTCGAACCATCGTCACACCTCATCAGGCCGATTGGGGACTGGACGCACGATATTCCGACCCGGCCCCGCCCCCCTCCACTCCACACTCCTCCCGGCATGACGTACACCCCCCATCCCTGGGGCGGGGTGTATCTTGCGTCCTGCATGGTCATCCCCGCATTCCTCGCCCTGGGAGGAGACAGGAGGGGAAAAAACAACAACAACAAAATAGGCGAGGGAAAAGGCCAACATGGTGCGAAAGGGAGAGAGAGAGGAGAGAGAGAAAAAGCTCTCTCACCGGTTCTCTGATGTACCGTTGCATGGTCCTCGAACACTCCTCCACACTCAGGCAGACGACAGCCACTCCAACCCCGGGTGAACCGGAGTCAATCCTTCGACCCCCAGCGGGCAGAACGCCCCTCTGCTTTTCTGGCAGCAAATGGGGACACTCCTCTGCCCCCGGCAGCGGCTCCCTCACTCCAGGTGGTCGTAGTATCCAGTCCCCACTTGCCCCGCGGACGGTGGCCGTTCCCCGCATCCGGGTGGTCGGGCTACTCCGTCACCCGGCAGATGGCAGCGGCCCTCCCCTGGGTGGACGGCAGTGTCGAGGACTCTGCAACGGGCATCCCTCCTCCTTCCCGGCTTTCGGCACCAATGTAACACAGTTAAAGGATGGGCAAGGAGGAGGTGAAAACCGGCTTGTCAACATAAATAATATTTAATGAAAACTTAAACCAAAAGCACAAACATAAACACACATGACGGACATGCCCATAATTCTCTCTCTCTCGAACCATCGTCACCGGCCGCGTTTATCCCTTGCGCACCTCATCAGGCCGATTGGGGACCGGATGCGCGATATTCCGACCCGGCCCCGCCCCCCTCCGCTCCACATAGTTATAACAAAACCAATGTAGATTAATAGACTATATTATAATAATATATTAATAAAACAATATAGAGAATAAAACTATATACTTAAAATATATACATAACATAGATGAACAAAGCTAAGTCAAGTATATTTAAACCAAACTCAGGGAACTAAAATCTAAGACTCTGAGAATAAATGAAACAAAATCACAGAGAAAAGAGTTTTTTTATTTTATTTCCATCCAAATCTTATATTGTGTGTTCCCTTTGTTACTAATAAACCTAATACAAATGGGTACATTCTATTTTATTGTACCCATTTGATTATCTGTGTATTGTTTATTCTACTTATGGTGTCAGCGCTTCTCTCCCTGCACTCCTGAATACTGGTCCATTCCTTGGTGCTCTTTATGCACTCAGTTTCACCTAAGTAACTGCCTAGAGGACGTGCTACATAAATTATTGGCGAACCAGCCAGGAGAGCTGTTATATCTGATATTTTGTTCATTTAAAACCTAAAAACAAAAATTTCAAAGAATCATAGTTTCAACCCTATAAAACATGGATATATCTGAAATTGAGAATGTCAAATTTGAAAACTCAGTAATAGTTAGGAGACTAACTGACACAAAACTTGATGATTTCTTAAAAGCACAGTGTATGAGTATGTAGACACATATGTATATACGATCCAAAGTCACCTTACCATAGGGATTTAATTGTAGAATACGGAAACCTTTCTGTCCCAGTAACTCTCAAACCCCTATTTCCTTATGCTTTTAGAAGTCCTTTTAAAGGCTTCTGTCAAGTGTCTGTCTGCCAGCAGTAACTGAGAATGCCACTACCCAATACTTTGCAGAACTGCAAAAGATATCGAAGCTCAGAGGAAGAACATTTTGACCTCTTTAAAGAGCAGCTCCTCCCAAACACTTCGTCAGCTGTTGGCAACCTGGCAGGTACAAGTAATGCTGAATTACCCCCAGTGAATGATCCTCATACACCTGACATTCCTCCTACACTCAATTAAACTGAACCTGCAGAAGGAAGACAAAGCCCAGATACAGCCTGCTCAGTGATCATAGGAAAACAATCGTCAACCTTTAAGGTAACTGATGTAAATCCACCTGAAGTCCAATGAATGGTCGTGGAGCACATTGTGAGAAATTAAGGAACATCACATATGCATGCAATGTTCAGACTAAGAGTGTTATCTGGTAAAAGTCCTCATCCAAGAAGTCAAGTTGACTATGACACCTGGCAAAAAGGTGTAGAGCTAATTCTTAAAGATCCTTCCCTTTCTGACTTGCATTGGTCTAGGAATATTCTCAGTATACTGTCACCAGCATGAGAAATTTTTAAAGCAATTGGGTTAAAATTGGGTTTAAATGCTTCACCTATCACCTTTCTGGGCATATTGGACTCTGCCTTAAATACTGTGGAAGATGGTGATGACCTCTTCACTAAATTTCTGAATACGCCACAGGGCGCTGGTAAAAAGCCTTCCCTGCAATGTTTGCATACTGCCCTTATCAAAGTATTGAAGAGAGGTGGTATTTCTGCTGACGAAGACAACCGACAACTTCTGAAACAATTCTTTCGAGGTTGTTGGGCCATTGCAATAATAACAAACCTTCAGCTTGAGCAGAAGAGAAACAACCCACCTTCATTTTCTCCTGCAGTTACTCCTGCAGATACGCAACGAGGAAAACAAAAAAGTTTGCCAAAGAAAGTCGCATGAGACAGCACCTGGGTGTGCAAAGTCATAAAGCCGGTTCCCGTGTGTGGCAGAGCGGAGGGTGGGGCCGGGTCGTGATTATACACACCCGGTCCCTTATCAGGCTAATCAAGCCTCAGAGAGGGATAAAGGCTGACTGCGGAGGATTGTGCGGGAGAGAAAGATAGTTTACAGGCATGTCTGTCATGTGTGTGTTTGTCTGTTAAATTTATCAATAAAACTATTATTTATAATGTCAAGCCGGTTCTTGATACACCGTCGCATGGTACTCGATCACTTCTCCACCCTCTCAGGCGGATGACAGCCGCTTCTCCCTGGGGGACCGGAGTCAGACTCACGACTGGGTCGGGTCGTGATTATACACACCCAGTCCCTTATCAGGCTAATCAAGCCTCAGAGAGGGATAAAGGCCGACTGCGGAGGATTGTGCGGGAGAGAGAGATAGTTTACAGACATGTCTGTCATGTGTGTGTTTGTCTGTTAAGTTTATCATTAAAACTATTATTTATATTGTCAAGCCGGTTCTCGACACACCGTCGCATGGTCCTCGATCACTTCTCCACCCTCTCAGGCGGATGACTGCCACTTCTCTCCGGGGGACTGGAGTCAGACTCACGACCCCCGGTGGTCAGAACGCCCCTCTGCATTCTTGGCGACTCACTTAGATCCAACCCTTGTTGCGAGACATACTAGGGCTATCACCTGTCAAATTAGTCTCAAAATATCTGTGAACATGAAGAGTAATTTGAAGTCTTCTCAAAGCAAATGATAGTCAGTAGGCCTACCAGAAGGGCTAATCGAAGCTAAGTGTACTGCTCAAGTGTGTGTTGAAGGAAAGTCTTATCCTTGTTTAATAGACACAGGTTCTCAAGTGACGACAATCTCCCATTCCTTCTATGAGCAAAATCTACCTGAATTAAGAATCTGCTCCCTGGATAACCTGTTGGAAATAGAGGTGGCCAATGATCATGCAGTAACTTATCTGGGGTATTTTGAGGTAAAGGTCATGTTCCCTAACATCTTTATTGGTTCAGATGTCGAGGTGTCAACACTCGCTTTGGTTATTCAAGAGACCCATGGCACTGCTCAGCCAAAAGTTCTAATAGGTACAAATACCTTGGATCTTGCATATGAAAAGAACCTTGAAACCAACAATTCTGTCTGCCAGACAGCTCCTTTCATCTATAGATCAGTGATCAAAACTATTGAACACAGACGCTATCAAAAAGTGAACAGTAATATTGGAGTTGTCAGACTGCCAGTGCTACCCCTGCTATCGTTCCTGCTCACCAAAATCTTATTCTCGATGGAGTAGTGAGTGTAAATTGGCAAATAGCTGAAATTAGCTGTGATGGAACCCCCTTCATATTCAAACTTTCCTGGAGGACTACTATTTGCTTACTATACCTAACTCAACACCCATCATGGAAGGTTCCAGTGGTGCTAAAGAACGAGACAGAGCATGGCATTATCATTCCGACCAAGAGTGTAATTGCAGACATTCACGCTTTGCAGAAAGTGATGTCAAATAAGGATGTAAAGTCTGAAGAGCTCTGCTTTGATTTCGGTGATTCCCATTTGCCAGAGGAGTGGAAGAGAAGAATTACTCTGAAATGATGTGTCATGCCCAAAGTTTTTGCTTCACTCAATCTTGCTATTGGACAGACTGACATAGTTTAACAGTATCAGATTACACAATGAAACTCCTTTCTATCACAGGGCAAGACCTATACATCCCAATGATTTCTCTGCCGACATCTGGAGGCATTTCTTAAAGATGGCATTATTCGTGAGTCTGAGTCATCCTTTTCTTCACCTATTGTGGTGGAAAGGAAAAAGAATGGGGATGTATTGACTACCGGAAGTTGAATATGCAAACTTTTAAGGATTCATATGCATTGCAAATTTTGGAAGAAGCCTTTTCAGCACTCAAGGTTCAAAGTGGTTCTCAGTGCTCAACCTTAAATCAGGATATTACCAAATTGAACTGAAAGAAATTGACAAACACAAGACTGCCTTTGTATGCCTGTTGGGGTTTTGGGAGTTCAGTAGAAGGCCCCAGGGTATTACAAATATCCCAGCACATTCCAAAGGCTAATGGAGAAATGCATGGGTGACATCAACCTTATGGATGTTCTGACTGTATTTATGGATTCACTGGAAGAGCATGAAAAGGGCCTTCTTTGTGTCCTACATCATCTCAAAGACTATGGGTTGAAACATTTACTGGAGAAATGTATGTTTTTCCCAAACATCTGTGAAGTACCTTAATCATATTGTGTCCCAGAATGGTGTGAAAACAGATCCCTAAAAGACTGAAGTCATCAAGACCTGGCCAAGTCCAAGAAATCTTAATGAGTTGTATTCCTTTCTGTGTTTCTCCGGTTATTACTGATGGTTCATTAAGTGAAGTCAGCTTTATTGTCATTTTTTTCACATTGCACAGCAATGCGTGATGCAAGATGATGATGTGTTTGAACGGTTTGTATGAACATTGTATAAGTACTAAGTGAATATATTATATACACACTTATTTCATTGTAATGTAAAAATAATAGGACGTTATAATAATACAAAATTAAGGACTATGCAACATTCGTGAAGCAACTAAATGACATAACTGTTGGGTATCCACCCCTTCTGAGAAATTGTAAGGTCAAAAGTAATAGTAGGTCCTATTTAAATCCCAAGTGGACTTCCGAAGGGCAATTGACGACAAATTGTCAACAAGCGTTTGACACACTCATTGAAAAATATACCGCGGGAACCGTACTAGGATTTGCAGTCCACAAGTTGCCGTACGTACTGCACAGTGACGCAAGCACCACCTGTTTAGGTGCATCACTCTACCATGAGGAGGGTGCATACCTAAGAGTAATTGCTTTTGCCAGTCGTGGCCTATCAAAGAGTGAAGCTCGGTACCCTGCCCACAAACTCAAGTTATTAGCCCTGAAGTGGGCTGTGACCGAAAAGTTTTGTGACTATCTCTATGGAAGTAGCTTCAATGTGATCACAGACAGCAATCCGCTAACCTATGTTCTAACCTCAGTTGGACACAACCAGTAGTTGGCTGCCTTCCCTGTCAATTTTCTCTTTCATGCTGCAATACCACCCAGGAAAATGCAATCTCAATGCGGATGGAATTTCAAAACGGCTACATGGTGAACTTGCAAATGACCCAACATCTCAGAATAAACAAGAACGCATTTCACTTTACACCACTCACTTGAAATTGATAGCTCCACATTAGTTTCCACTGATGTGATCCAAGCTATCTGTGACAAACACATGGTATACCACGTCACTGACAGTAGTTGTATCCCCCTCACTGAGTCTCTCTCTATGCATCCGGAAGCAGTCCCTGAGAGTTACGAGCAGTTTGAGGGATCTTTGATTGTTCCTTGTATGTCAGAGCAGGAGCTAAAAGAAAAATAGAGATCTGCTCGAGCAATACAATAAAGAATCCTTCATTTGGAATTAAGGCGTGAACTACCAGAACTCTCTTGTCTATTAGCGAGAATGGAAAAAACTCAAGCTGAGGGATGGTGTCCTCTACTAGAAGAGAACTGTTTGCGACCATGTAACCTATCAGCTTGTCCTTCCACCAGAACTAAGGTCCACAATCAAGCGAACAGAGCTGACCTTTGACCTCATTAAAGCCTAGTTCTATTGGCACAGGATGGCTAACGATATTGAAAATAAAGTCAGGACTTGCAGCCGCTGTGTGTGTATAAAGGCCTTACCAGAAAAAGCAGCTCCTTTATTGAATATTCAAGTCACCAGACCACTAGAATTGGTGTACATGGACATTTTATCACTAGAACCAGATCGTAGCAACACCAAAGATATCCTGGTGATAACTGACTACATGATTTACAACTTATGTGCTAATGTTTGGATGACAGATAAGATTGCTGATAGACATTGCTTTTAATGTTCCAGTGAACTTCAGTAATCAGAAGTCACACTTGTCTAGCCACTGTATATGCAGACACTGAAAGACCATCTTCAAGAAAGCTATCAGCTAGCTAGAAGAAATGTAACTTAAGACTGCAGAAACAAAAAGGCTGGATTTGATAGAAGAGGTTATCTGAGTTATTTCTCAAAGTGACCATGTACATATCAGAAATGTACGCCTATGAGGAAAACACAAATTGGCTGACAAGTGGGATTCTGCAGTACATACTGTCATGAGCAGTGCAGGAGAGGTTTGTTACACCATCAAACCTAAGAGTAAAGATGGAGACTTACTGTTACCATGTGGGTTCAGTAATCCTGCTTGAAGGGATAGATCCACAACATGTTAGATACTTACATGAAACAAGATACCTACCTGAGGCACAGCCCTTACCTGAAACTGAATCCATGCCTGGTGATGCAGAACCTGTAAGAGAGAAACTGGTAGAGAGAAATTACTTATCCCAAGTGGGGCAATGGATACTGGATTTCCCAGATGGAATCAGAAGGGAGAAAGAAACAAATACAGAAAAGTACAGAATTAGGAAGTCATACCTGAAATCCCACCAAGAAGAAGCGAAGTGGAATCAGTGGAGTCCGATGAACCTGAAGAAGACACAGATCAATGTGCATGTGAAGCTGAACGTCATCTAAGGAAATATAAAAGAATGAAGCAGAAGTCTAAAAAATAATGATGGGCATTCCAGCTCTTTTCAGTGAGCCGGCTCGTTTGGCTCATCTCACCAAAAAGAGCCGGCTCTTTTGGCTCCCAAAGGGCTCTTTAAAAAGGTTAAGAGGTTTTGAATTTTTTCAAGTCAATCGATTTGTGATAGTTTGGCTATAATTGGTGTTTAAACTATTCTAATTATATTATTAAATGAAACCATACTCTACCTTAACCACAATGCATTTAAAAATGCATTGGTTTGTTATGAAAAAGAATGCTATTAAACATTTGCATTTTAAGTCTTTTTATTGTACTGTATATAAACAAAGTGCATATAAATCTAACTATTCAAAACGAATACAGTCTGAACAGCATAATAGAATATTGCACCATATCAAAGAAAAATAAATAACAATTTGCAAAACTGCAGCATCCCACAAATTGAAATAAATGTATAAAAGGAGGATGCTATTTCACATGGGAATTTAAAGTATAATGTGTTCATGGTTATATACAAAGTGCATATAAATGTAACAATTCATAACACACACAATCTGAACAACATAATAAGTTTGCTCCACCCTCCCTCACGCATCTTTGGTTCATTGGTTGACACTGCGTGTCTGATTGACAGGAACAACAGGTGAGGCTGTTGGTCTGAGCAGACAGTCAGAACGAATGTGTGTGTACTTGAGTATTTAGGCATATATTATTTTATTTATTTTTTTGTTCTTTGAATTAGTTAATTCTATTTATTGAAATCTTTTGATTATTCATATCTTAATCTTTTTATAAATTGATTTGGCTTTTCTGATATGCGAGCCGGCTCCCAACATTCACCTACAAGAGCCGACACATTTGCGAACGACCCATCACTACTACTAAAAAATGTACTTACCCAGAGCTAATATGGAAGAAACCTTGGTTCCTGTCCCAAGGGCCAGTGTTGGGGCGTCATGTCGCGGAAAACCGTTTGACAGGCGCCTCCCTCACTGGCTGAAGCGCTGATCATGGACGGCCGCTTTGCCAGGGGTCTGTGGCAGGACCATCATCATTCTTGGCACATAAACTGTCTAGAGATGTTGGCTGTGTTCAGGGCTCTGAGGAGCTTCCTTCCAGACATCAAGGGTTACCATGTCCTGAATGCGTTAGGACAATACATCAGTGGTAGCTTATCTGAACCGACAAGGAGGACTCAGATCAGCCCTCTGTGCAGACTGAGCATCAGATAATTCTTTGGTCCCAAGGGAAAATACTGTCTATCAGAGCAATGTATATTCCGGGGTTCAGAATCAGGGAGCAGACATCCTGTCGAGGCAGGGGCTGAGGCCGGGGAATGGAGACTTCATCCAGAGGTGGTGAAGTTGATATGGGACAAATTTGGACCATCAGAAGTGGATCTGTTAGCGTCTCGAGAGGCGTCCACTGTCCACTTTGGTTCTCCCTCTCACATCCAGCCCCACTGGGGTTGGGCGCCATGGTACAGGCTTGGCGAGGCTTCAGCCTGTACGCATTTCCCCGATCAGCTCTGCTCCGGGAGTCCTGGAAAGGGTCCGCCAAGAGGGCATCAGTCTACTTCTGGTTGCCCCCATGTGGCCGGCCGAGTATGGTTCTCAGACATAATTTCACTCCTGATAGCTCCGCCATGGCAGATTCCTCTGAGGAGGGATCTGTTGTCTCAGGCGGGGGGCACAGTCTTCCACCCTCGTCCAGAGCTGTGGAAACTGTGGGTCTGGCCCCTGAGGGGGTTCAGTACCTAAATGCTGGTCTATCAGTGGGGGTGGTTGAAACCATACTTAGCTCTAGGGCTCCGTCTACTAGGAGATTATATGGCCTCAAGTGGAATGTGTTCTCCACTTGGTGTAGAGAACATGAAGTAGATCCAGTTAACTGCCCGGTGGCTTCAGTTCTGGAGTTTCTTCAAGATCGTTTCTCTGCGGGTCTCTCCCTTCCACACTCAAGGTGTGCGTGGCTGCCATTTCGCGTTCCATGCACCACTGAGTGATGGGCCTCTGGGGAGGCACCAGCTGGTCATTCGTTTTCTCCGTGGTACATGGAGGATGAGACCGACAACCAGGTCCAGGGTTCCTGCCTGGGACCTGGCGGTGGTTCTCGAAGGGTTATCCCTGGCCCCCTTGAACCCCTTCAGTCGGCTAGCCCAAGGACCTGGCGTTCAAGATGGCTTTTCTCTTAGCTATTACCTCTCTAAAGAGGGTGGGTGATCTTCAAGCCCTGGCAGTGGCGCCAGCTTGCTTGGAGTTTGCCCCTGGCGGAGTTAAAGCCATTTTACACCGAGACCTGGCTATGTGCCTAAGGTGCCGTCTAACACGGCACGGTCTCTGATCCTGCAGGCTTTTCATCCTCCACCTTATGTGTCGGCAGAAGAAGAGAGGCTCCATTTGCTCTGCCCTGTCAGAGCTTTGGCGTTACCTCGAGAGGTCCTCTTCTTGGAGGAGGTCGGACCAACTGTTAGTGTGTTTTGGGTCACCTAAGAAGGGGCTCCCTGCCTCAAAACAAACCATTAGTAATTGTATTGTTCAGGCTATTATCTCGGCCTACAAGGTGCTAATTTGCCTTCACCTTTGGCCGTGAGGGCTCATTCAACTAGAGGCATGGCGTCCTCTAGGGCTCTCTTATCGGGAGTACCCCTCCAGGAGATCTGTGAGGCAGCCGGTTGGGCTACCCGCACACTTTCATCAGGTTTTACAGTCTGCACCTCCCTAGTACGCCTGGCGCGCGTGTGCTCTCGTCCTAGCTGAGTGCCTGAGTTCAGTTTCACCCTAGGGCAGGCCTTTTTTTAGGTCGCGTGGCCTAGTGGGCATTCGTTCCCCAAAGAGTGGTTTTCAGCGGCGCGGTCGCGAGTTCCCTCGGAAGGAGCGTCTGGGGTTATGACTATAACCCTTGTTCCCTGAGAGGGAGCGAGACACTGCGTCGTCCTGCCACGCCCCTCAAGGCCTGAGGCGGCTTGCTTCATCAGCTAGGCTAATGTGTATGTGTGCGGCGTCACTTTTATGCATCGGTTATGCCGTCACATGTTACGTCATGGCGCTAACACCAATCAAGATTGGAATAGTTTCATTCATACTTCAGAGCGCGCGCTAAGGAGCGTTCCCAAAGAGTCGTTTTCAGCGACGCAGTGTCTCGTTCCCTTCTCAGGGAACAAGGGTTATAGTCATAACCCGAGACGTTCTCACCCAAAACTGACAGTTCAGAGAATTTTGTGCAATGTCGAACAATACATATTCTAATTATCCACCTGTAAATGCATTTATGTTATGAGATGTGAAAATGCTCAGTTCAAAAGCTAAAAATACATTTCAAAATACATTCTAAAGAGATATTTTCTATATCACCCCCTGTGTCACGCCTTCTTCCCACAGGATTGAGGACGACCCGGCTGGCAATGGAGGCGATTTGGGGATGGCAGCGGGCTCGGTTTTGGCGTGTAGATCCCCACGAACAACCCACCCCCAGGCATGCTCATTGACTTCCATCCAGGCTCGAGGTGAGAGCGGCTTGCCTCACAGCCAGTCTGTTTACTCCCTCGGACCCGAGCTGGATGATGAATTCGCCGCTGCTTCGGAGACCATCCCGGCGTCTGACGCGGAAGACACCTTCGGGTCAGCACGCCCAGTCTGAGGCTGACGTCCAGATGGCTGACATGCTTGCCTGGGCCGCCATGAGCATGGGGTTGGACTGGATCCCTCCATCCTCCCTGTAGCCCTCACGGCTAGATGATTGGTTCCTTGGGTCCGGGTGCCATTCACAGAACCCACCCCCCCCACCCCCGGTCCCTTTCTTCCTGGAGGTGAATGACGAGCTGACGCGGTCGTGGAGGGCACATTTCACTGCCCACAACCGACCTCCTCGCTTATCTGCTCTCACTACCATTGACGGCGGGGTGGCCCACGGGTACACAGAGGTTCTGAGCACCTCTTTGTCTGCTTTGGTGGACAGCGGAAAGGGAATGCTGCTCTGTGTACATCTGAGTCATTGTTGTTTTACTGAACATTACTGTTGTGATTTCAGATGTTTTGAGTTTTCGTTTTGGTTTATTTGAAACCAGGATTTATGTGATATTATATCTACTGTTCTGTGGATTATTGTTCTAATATTGTAGTCAAAAGGTATAAACAGTGTAAGGAACAAATATAATCACATAAGACTAAATCGTTTTAACAAAACTATATACTTAAAATATATACCTAAAATATATACATAACATAGTTGATCAAAGCTAATTCAAGCAAACTTAAACCAAACTCAGCAAGCTGAAAGAAAAAACCACAGACACAAAAAGTGTTTATTTGTTCTTTTATTTTATTTTTTCCATCCAAATCTTATGTGTGTTCCCATTGTTACTAACAAACCTAATACAAATTGGTACATTCTATTTTATTATCTGTATACTGCTTATTCTACTTAAGGCTCTCCCTACCAACCTGGATACTTGTCCATTCCTTGGTGCTCTTTGTGTGCTCAGCTTTTCACCTAAGTAACTGCCTAGATTAGGGGCTAAATTTACAGTATTTTTTGCTTCCTCACAACACAGAATCTTAACACAAACAAAAAGGTACTGTGATGAAAAGTTTAATTCATTTAAAATCCCATAGGCAAGAAGATAGAAAAGTACAGTTTAATTCAACTTTTTATAAAGACAAAAGTCGGATCAGTCCTGGGTCAAAATACTGAATATTATTGTGACTATTCTATTATATGAGGCTCGAAAGTTTTCATATTTATTTTTATTGATGTTTCTCAATAAACATGGATAAAAGACAACAAGTCATTAAAAAAAGAACCTACCACCAAAGAGGGATCAACAGCTAGAAGAATGAGACTGATTGTCATATATATATATATATATATATTACCGCGACCCTGTACACAGGATAAGCGGTTGACGATGGATGGATGGATGGATATATATATTATACAGTATTGTGCAAAAGTTTTAGGCACTTAAGATGTTTCACAAAAACATTTGTCTTAAGATGGTTATTTATATCTTCAGCTTTAGTGTGTCAGTAGGAAAAATACATTTTAGACTCCCAAACATTACTTTTGCAAATAGAAAAAATTAGAATAGAAGAACAGGGTGCTCTGCAAGAGATGGCATTGCCCCCACAGAACATCATGTCAGTCTGAGATTACACGAAATGACAGACGCAATCAAGACCTAAATAGAAAAACTGTGTCTAGGTGTACCTAGGAGAATTGGGTCTGTTTTAATTGCAAAGGTGGTCACACCATATATAGTTCCCTTTACAAAAAGCTTCACTATGATGCTGCGCTTTGCTAAGTGCTTTTGGGAACAATCCTGCATTGTGACCAGCTGTGAATATGTGTGTAACACATCAATGAACATTGACTGGAATTTATAGCCTCGGCTGGTGATGATCATTAGATGAACCTGTGTCCAGGCTATAAATAGACGCGTCACCAGCGTGTCGTCAGATCCGTTTTCTTCAGAGCAAACTGTGCTATGTGTCTCACAAGCCTGTCAGAAACTTTCTTTCCTCTGCTAGGATTTAGAATTTGTTAGGCAGTGCACAGTGAACCTTTTCTCCTTTCCCTCTTTCTACATTATATATATATATATATATATATATATATATATATATATATATATATATATGTATATGTATATATATATATATATATATATATATATATATATATATATATATATAGATAGATAGATAGATAGATAGATAGATAGATAGATATAAAATAGAAAAGAAAAAGGTGGAAAAATGTCGGAGAAGCAAAGCAAACGATGCGTGTTTCCCTGTCAACTTTCTATGACTGTCAGGGACACACATCAATTTTGTTTTGTTTGTTTGGGGGAAGAGCATGCTGCTCTCGCGTTGGGGCAGGGCGAGTGCACGCATTGCAACCTACTTTCGGGCAAAATGCTTCGCGCTCGCCTTGCTTACTTTCGGGAGTGAGTGGGGCTCTCACATATATTTGGCTGAGGAGCGAGAGACGGGTCCGTCCCTATCGCTCGCTCTCTCCCCAGATCCAGCTAATCGTTCTCGTAATCTGAAGCGTGCCTCGGCACCTCTTCGTTTCACAAGTTGGTGCTGAACCTTTGTACATTTCACGCATAATAATAAAGCGGCTGAGAAATTACTCGAGGTGGTTACTCGGGCTGTGGCCAGACTACAGCTAGACTGGCCACGCGAAAAAGAGACCCCCAAACGCTCCAAACTATAAGACAGATTTCTGTCTGGTGGTCAAAAAAAAAAAAAAACATATATATATATAAAAAAAAAAATGTATACACTTTATACTCGACTATCGTGGGTGCTGAGACACGGGGGTATTTAATGATGCCGCCGGTCAAAGAGACGCTTGCGGGCTATCTCTCACCGGGTCCGGCATCATCACTCAAGAAACCCACTCTCCCCACTAAGCCATGCAGGACTACATCTATGCTAGTGGGGAGGGCTTATCAAGTGGCAAGTCAGGCTGATGCTGCGCTGCACACCATGGCCGTGTTACAGTAGCAGGCTGACCTACTGAAAGACCTGAGTGCAGGTGCAACGCTCAATGAAGAAGCCTTTTCTGAACTTCGTCAGGCCACAGATTTATCTCTCTGTGCGACCAAGCAGACAGCCCATGCCATTGGTCGGTCTATGTCTGCTTTAGTCAGCACAGAGAGGCATTTATGGCTTAACCTTTCGTGCATCAAGGATAAGGACAGAGATTTCCCACTCAATGCCCCGGTTTTGCCTTCCGGTCTCTTCAGAGATGCCATGAATACGGTTATAGATTCCAGGAGGCAAAAAGCCACGAGGAAGCCTTCGGGCAGTTTTTTCCTCGCCGTCAGCCACCCAGTACCGCCCGACTCTGCTAGGCAGAGCGTAAAGACTATGTGCCCCTTGCGCTTGTGAAAAACAACACTTGTTATTTAATTATATATATAAAATAACAAGTGTTGTTTTTCTACCAGGGACATGAAAGCAGGAAATGTATTTCAAATAAGCTTTGACGTAAGAATGTGACACTGTTGTGGCAGGTTGTCAGTAGAACCATACAGGGGGGCACCATGGATACAGACAAGGGGAATAGGCGGAACAGACCAGGGGTGTTCAGGTAGGGTAAAATAAAGGGGTACCTGTGGAACAGACAAGAGGGACAGGGCAGACCGAAGAGGTGCTGGCGGAGCAGGAGTACAGACCAAGGTAGTGTGGTAGGGGAAAAAAGTATGTAGCGTGGGGAAACGAAGGGCACCCATGACTACCAATTATAACAAAACAGGGTCTTTTAATATTTCTTTGTCAAAGTTGTTAATTTAATTTAAGTCATAAGCTTCACAGACAGGTCATAATACAAAAATACATCACACATGGACTGGGGTACTCAACTTCCAAACATCACAAAGCAAACAAAATAAATCAAACTCAAATTACCAGGTGCCAAATCACAGCAATCTAAAACCAAATAAAATTACAAACTTAGTATCCCCAGACCATCCTGATAACCCCGCTGTAATATGAATCCAGCTAACTCAAGGATAACTAGAACATATAAATACAGCAGATGAATAAATATAATGGTTATGATCCCTTTAAATATAAATCAAAATCTGTAATAAAATAACTAAAGTTGGTATAAGCAAGTATAAAAACACATGAATACAGTGGTGGCACACAAACACCTACACACAAAAACAGACATCAGTATCACAAATTTACATTTCATATATATATAGAAGTACACAGTCATTATTAAACTCACTTTTGTAATAGGCTTCACCCCACATGTGTTGGTTCTACACATGTGGATGTATATTCTCTCTGTAGAACCAACGTTCCAACTAAATCCCCACTATTGACATCATAAAACAAACAAACAACATTTTATCTTTAATCAAATACAAATATTAAAATAACAACATCCCTCAAATATCATAGTTTACCCTCAACTGCTAAAATAAGCTACTGACCTGCTATTTTTCCCACACAGAAACAGCAAGTCACGCTGCCACCACGCTGTTTGTTTGGCCGCACGTGTTTGTGATTGAACTCAAACAACAGATCCCTACCGTTTGGCTTTTCCGGTAAAAATCGGCTCCATACATGCCGACGATATTACGTTCAGATTGGGGACATAAAGGGCCATCACTCTTATAGAAATGAATTCAAAATCAGGTCATCTCACACACAGAGACAGTAATCACCTTAAAGTAACACACCCGCCATATTATGGACCCCCCTACTTCCACCCCATTACAAGTAAGTAGCTCTGAGGTAGGTGTGAGGTTTGGCAGCTTTGGGGGGCAGCGAGGTCAGATGGTTCCAGAGCATGAGTAGGGAACCCAAGAGAAGGCATCTCTAGAGAAAGAGGTTGGGGGGCTCCAGAGTGGGGATAAGGTTGCATATTTATCCAAAATGCATATATAAATAATGTATAAACTGTATTATACAAGCTATTTCTTAAGTGGTCGTGTTGTTTCAGTGATTGCCTCGATTTACACTTGATGTACTGTAGCAAGAACATGATACAACACATGAACAATATGATGGTTATTACAATGTGGGTGTACAGTACTACTGAAAATGTAGTGTTTTCAGTGCCTGAGATAATATATATGTGAATCTAATGTGACATGTGTAGCTTAATATGTGTGACAGACAGTTGAATCTCTAAAGATTTCAGTGTGGAAGTATTGAATTATGTATCATTTGTTGCATCATCTCTTTGATATATGAAAAATAAATCAAAATATAACTGAATACTGTGTATTCTATTATTTAAAAATGTTCTTCAAAATTGTAAAATATTTTCACTATCCAGGCATTTTGTGTGGATCCATTTATACATACAGTATATGTGCCAGGTTGCTAGACTTAAGGTATGTAATAATGTTTGAGAAAACACCAAAACATTTAAAGGGATCAGTGAGCCATTTGAAGGTTGATTTCACCTAAAAGTGTAACACTGTGGATCCGAGGCAAAATGCTGTTTGTTTAAGCGACACAGAAACATTCGCTCGATCAATGATGTGAGTTTGCGACGGTATTATCGGTTTTAGTTTTCTGTAATATGTTGGAAAACAGTGATTATTTTTCCAATTAGTTTGGTGATACTAGTGCAGAAGATATTAATAATAATAATAATAATAATAATAATAATAAAACTTTATTTGGAGCAAAAGAAGAGAACGCCCTGTCACCCATAGAATGTAGACGAGTAGGAGGAACAGTTAAAAAAATCTGATTAGGAGGAGCGGAGATCACGCATTGGAATGTAGGGTGTTAAAAGTTATAAGTCAGACAAGTATTGAGGAGCCAAACCATGCAAAGCCTTGTAGGTAAGCATGAGAATTTTAAAGTTGTCCTAGACCAAGAAAGATAACATGGTGTGCCCCATGTTATCTTTCTCGGTGGATGAATGTATTTCCTCATATTGATTATTGCAATGCTTTACTTGTTGGGGTCTTTAAATCTACCTTAAATAAGTTGCAGTATGTGCAAAAGTCTTGCAATGTTTCTGAGATGGAAGAATTATGTTTTAACAGTAACATTAAACACTTCCTCTTTAAAGTTGGGCCCTTTTGTATTCTGGTTATATTCAAATCTGTATATTTCATTTTAATTCATACGTTCTGACACTAAACAGCACCATAGCTTCATATTTTGGGATGACCAGTGGAGGGTTTTGTCTGTAATATACAGTATAACTTTGGTCAGACAGATTTGATTAGACTGTATTGGAATCCAAGTAAGCTTTTTCTTTTCATCACCAGCGTACTTTTATCATATACATATTTGAAACTTAACATATGTTAATTACAATATTTGTATCAGAATCAGAATATCTGTTTGTCTAAAACATTTGATAACATGGTTACAGACAGATTATTGCAAAACTTTAATGCAGGAAACTTATTAAATATGTAAGATCACTGAATGAAACATTGATGACAATAAACACCCTTATTATCATAACTTAATTGAATAAAATGCAATAATCAGCAGCATGTGCTTACATATGGCTTTATTCAATGTGTTTGAGCATGTATTCCAAAATGCTGGGATATTATCTTTATGTACAGTGACGTCATTTTGAACTGGCTCATTGAAACAAACTGTCCGAAATAACCGGTTGGTGGAAAAGAACTTCCAATCACTATTTCTGAATAGGCCTCTCATCTGCAGTTGTTCAAACAGTCAGATTGTCCCACTCCCAACTCGCAGCATTGGTTGAGTAATGTTGTTGAGGAAGGTCTAAGCGGCTCTCTCAAAACTAACACAGACCATACCATACCAACCATAGAGACAGTGTTTACAGTTTTTGAGAAAATTAAACTATGAATGGCTTATTTATAGTTGTCTTTGCATATTAAGCTGGGATAGAAGTGTTTTAACACTGAAAACGTTTAATACTTCAGCTTTAACTGTAGTGTGCCAGTGGTCCATGTGAAAATCTATGTTTACCTTTCCACAGATTAATGCACTTCCACTTTGGTCCTCCATGTCTACTTAAAGTCATGTTGGCAAAGTCTTGAACTTTTGCTGCTGTGACATTATCAGGTCAGGGCATATTAGATCAGTTCATTGCACTTGCCAAGCAGAGTGCAATACAATGAATATTTCCTGTGGAGGAGAGCTAAGGGGGGCATTTATTTTCATGCTTTTGAAAGATTAGTCTTGTAGTCTTATAAAGGCACTGGGGTTTGGATTTGAAATAAAATGACAGAGAAAATCAGCGGTGGGAAGCCATGTGGAATGGTCTGTAATAGTCTTATGAATAGCAAAGCAGTGTATTAGCCAACAGCAGCTAAATCATTTAATGTAAATAAATATGTAATCAGCAATGTGATAATTATTTTTGAGATGAGAAACAATAGATGGGTCTTAAGCGAAGTAAATTATCATTTACATGACAAATTACATTTACAGTATGCAGTGATCAGGGCTCACTACATCTATTTTGTTATTCAGTCTCACAGCATAAATTGCTCTTCAAACCATGTTTTGTTCAGAATTAAAAACTTTTATTCATATCATTTGACAGCCAAACATCTGTATGTTACAGTACTGTTGAAAGATTATTTTGAGAAAAAATGACTGAGCATGCATCTCAATCAAATCCCCAGTTCAGTAGACAGTTCCTTAGAACTTCAGTATGCACCATAATTATCAGATAGCATCGGCTGCTAATTATTATTCACTTACCGCAAATGTCCCCCAACTTCGTAATCATGTTGCAGGTAATTGAGTCTCAAGTGTCCCAAAGTTTAATGGATCCAGACCATAGGCGGAGTTTGACATTCGAGCCAGGGGGGGCAAAAAAAAAAAAAATCATTGTAGCAGCTGGGACCTGCATGGCTTATCAATAGACCTTTTTCACACTCCAGGTTTTGGAACGCGGAAGTAAACGATTGCATGGTAAACTTCGACAGCGGTGAATGGGAGATCACAGCAAATATTATTTTCACTTACCCATTTGCCCCAAGACCAAAAGAAAAAATCAACTATTACGTTTGAATGACTTTCCAGAAAAGGAGAAAAATCGAGAGTGGTGGAATAAGACGTTAAAATTTCTGATGATGCCAAATTTACTGTCACTCCCTCAACAGCTTTAATAGAAACCCCCTCACAGCTGTGAGTAATTAATTTTTAACGAATTCCATGGTAATATAACACAAAGCATAATGTTATAAATTTACTCTCAATATTTTAAAAATTAATAAAATAAAATTATTCAGTGAGATTTACGCTGCTACATAAGGTGGAAACGCGTCATCGCCGATCTGTGAAAAAGGTCTATTGGGGAACTCAGCACTAGCACATATGGACAAAACAAACATGCTAAATAAACACATATTTATTTTTAACCCAAGAAAAAACAGTAGGCCTACAATACAATCATATTTGTAAACCGGTAGAACTTCGCATAAACAGCCACATGACTTCGCGATCGCATCTTCGTTCGGAACTCGGACACAATTAGGATCAATGAAATGTGGACCACTTTTGCACTGTTAAAATATTATCTTCATCCAAAACGAAAAGATTTTTAAAGTTTTTCTTTCCTTTTTCAAAACACATTGTGGTAATGAGAGGGATTAAAAACAAGTTAGGCCTATATTTCGATTTTGTTGTACTTCATGAACACTTAAACATTTTGAGAGGAAAATTAACAGTCACATACTCCACTTTTGAAACACATTGTGGCAAAGTTATATTTCATTTGTTGTAGCCTACTCATGAAACATTTGGGACAGCTGTGTTTTCTCAAGATCATCTTGTTGGGGTTACCTGCAGCTAGCATCTGTGCGGAGTGACGTCAGACTGCTAGCGTTGCTGCTGCTGATCCAGAGCTGCTCGGTGTTCCTCCATTCACAGCAGTGTCTGTTTGCATCATCGGTTACTGTTGTTTGTGTTGTATCCTTAGATCCGATGACTGACTATTTGTGTCATTTGGAGCTCGACGTTTTAAAAATCTCCTTATGCCCATATTTTGGTGTAACGAGTCCGACCACATAACTGCGCTTATTACATGGTAGCTGAGAATCGCTGGATTTACGTTAGCCTATCACATGACCCAGAGCCCTGATTTTTTTTTTACTAAAGCAGTATATAAAATCAGATGTATTACCTACCACCATTTAGTTGTTTTGTTTTATTTAAAATATTTATAATATCTTTTTTTTAAACAATGCAATATGTTTTTTTGTTGAAAAAAATGCAATTACCCGTTTCAGCCACCAGGGGGGGCAATGCTCCCCCTGCCCCCCCGCAAACTCCGCGCCTGATCCAGACCCTTGCTAATACCCAAATTATCTTGCATTTTCATATGGAATAGACTGATCAACTTGTTTGTGGGCTCTACATTTTCTACTTGCATGAAACATCCAGTAGCTAACTCTAGGCCCTCAATGCCATTCATGAAGCACCATGGGAAAATCTCCCTCGAGTGCACTGGTTAAGTGAGGCATCATACAGGGAATCTTATGACCAGCAGGAACTGAGTCTTCTTATAGATTGTTTTTCTGACTGGTATATTGTCTCTATACTCAAGTACATAAGACGTCTTATGTGAAGTGCATTACAGGCTTAGATGCTCTGAAAATACTCTGATATCATCAGCACAGAATAAGAACTTCCTACTGTAGAACAGCTAAAAGTACTTATGTGATTTATGAACATGGAAATGTATATAGAGTGGCTAATAACATACTAATTATTGTATTTTTTTCTTTTGTACATATTAAATACATTATTCAAACATTCACTGTATTGGTTGGAAAATGTATGTGAACCCCTAGGCTAATAACATCAACAAAAGCTAATTAGAGTCATGAGTTGGTAAACCTGCCATTCACTTAATGAAACAAGAAAGGAGGTGTGGGTTAGTGCTATTTTGACTTATAAGAAGCGCCTGAGTGCCGTGACCGCCGCTGAGGATACCATATGTCCCAGGAGCCTCTGAAAGTGTTTCAAACCGTCTATGTCGAGTTAAAACCGAGACGTGAAAGTACGCATCCTTCAGGTCAACCACCGAGAACCAATCACAAAGCCGGACGCACGCCAAAATGCGCATCTGTGTCTTGCATCTTGAACAGCAGTCTGTGTAAGGCCCGGTTCAGAACTCGCAGGTCCAAGATTGGCCGCAACCCACAGCCTTTCTAAGGGCTGTAGAACCCTTTCCTTATCTCGGCTGGAGGTAAAGGCTATATCGCGCCCTTGCACAGATGGGTCGCGATCTCCACACTGAGGGTGATGTCGTACACGCCATGCACCAAAGTGAAGCGGACACCGCTGAACCAGGGTGGGCGCCTGGTGAACTGAATCACGTGGCCAAGTCGGATGGTCCTGGCAAGCCACCACGATGGGTTAGAAAGTGTTAGCCATGCGTCCAAGCTCCTGGCAAGGTGCACTAAGGGAACAATCGCATCTGACGTACCTGCGGGTGGGGCCTTGCGGTGGGTGGGAGCAGGAAACGCCATTTCGAGGAGCCTCGCTTTGTCCCGAGGTGGCTGTGCTGAGGGGAAACTTGAAGCACTTACCTACCTCCATGCACCCTGCATAGGGCAGGTCAGCAACTGAGGAGAAGAGCCTTTTGGGCCATCCTCATAACTCGTCACAACCGGCTGGCCGGGGGTGTAGGTGTGGTGCGGACGGGCACGTGAAGGCGGGTGGCCGTGTTCGCAGGGCCCTGTCTGTGAGCATTCGGTGTCTGGTCACCGTGATATCCCGGAAAAGGAAACCGCTCTTTTTTTTAAAATGCGGCAAACACAAAACAAAAGGGAACATAAGATTTACCTCCCGGCCCTCCACCAGGGGACAGAGTGGTCTGAATACCAGCTCCATGGATCCAGCGGACGTATCCCGCCTTCCGGGTCCTCGTGCCAGGCCGTAAGGCGGGGGGTGTCAGCTTCCTGCAGGGGGCTCTTACTGGGGCTGAGGACTGGGCTTGGGATGTGGCAGAGCCACCTGGGCTTTCACCACCGCAGGGGGACGCCCTCGGTGAGCAGACGGTATGGATTTTGAGCCCCGCCGGGGCAAGATGTGCTGAATTGCCTCCGTCTGCTTCTTCACCGCCGAGAACTGCTGGGCAAAGTCCTCAACAGTGTCACTGAATGGGCCGCTCTGGAAGATGGGCTCGTTGAAAAAGCAAACCGTCCCTCATCTAGACCAGATTCAGCCATAAGTGGCACTCCTGGACCACCAAGGTGGACATTGCCTACCCGAGTGCTCACACCGTGACCTTTGTCGCACGGAGGGTGAGGTCGGACGCCAAGAGCAGCTCCTGCATCACCTCGGGATCAGGACAACCCACATGCAGTTCTTTCAGTGCCTTGGCATGGTGGACTTGCAGGAGGGCCATGACATGCAGGGCAGAGGCAAATTGTCCAGCGGCACTGTAGGCTTTGGTCGCCAGAGACAACATAGTCCTACAGGCCCTGGAGGGGAGCGCGGTGCAATCCCGCCAGGTGGCGGCGTTTTGAGGGCACAGATGCCCACCAAATGCCTTATCCACCTAAGGCCCACCCGCCATTGAGGGTAGTGAGAGCGGATGAACTGGGAAGTCGGGTTCAGGCAGAAAAAGATGTCCTCCACGAACTCGTCAGATCATTATGCACTTCCAGGAAGAAAAGGACTGGAGGGGCGTGGCCATGAGAGGTGCCCCGAACCCAGGAACCAATCATCTAGCCACGAGGGCTCAGGGGAGGGTGGAGGGTACTTGTGGCGGCCCGGGCAAGCATGGTGGTCAGCTCTGCGTTGGCCTTAGACTGGCCTCATACCCGTAGTTAGAAGGCCCAGTGCAGGGGGCGGCTGGAGTGGCTTTCCCCTGGAGGAAGGGAAGCTGCAACCACAACCTTGCCATGGTCATGTCCTAGCAATGAGAACATGAACCATCCACGAGCACTGCCTCAGTATGATCGTGACCCAGACATGTGAGGCAGCGCCTGTGGCCGTCGGAGGTGGAGAGATAACGACCGCATCCAGGAATCACACAAAGATGGAAAGGCATCTTTAAAAAAACATCGAAAAGATAGAAAGTTCACGTCAATGTGTTGCTCTAATAGAGGAAATATACTCTTTGCAGAAATACTCTTTTTAGCGCTGTCGAAGCACCCAGGGGCGTACTCTGCACTAATCGTGCAGAAGGAGAGAAAGCTGCTGGAATGTGCCATATATCCAACAGCATACGCTTTTTCAAGGTGAATGGACCGGCAGTGGAATTCAGCTCACTGACACACAACCACTCATCTCCGAAGAAAAAATCTAAATGAGTGGTTGCAGCCAGCTCCTTTTATACTCATATGTCTGGGGGAGTGGCATGCAAATTCCACGCACAAATTCTCATTGGCATTTTCTCAAAGATCAGAGGTGTTTGGGGCTCCCAAGAGTGACCCCTAGTGTCACTGCATTGACACAAGTCGAGTGAGTGACAGAAGGGGAATTGTAATGATACAGCTGTAAGTTTAAATCTATTCCTCAGCTGTAGTGTGATAGTAATCCGATCGTGGAATGATGCTGCCATACGTGTTAACTAAATTATCCTGAAATTATTATTTCATTCACATTCAAGTGTTTTGTTGTTCTCTTGCAGAACTCTTAATTTGACATGACACAGAAACCAGACTCTCCTCCGCCATGTTGAAAGTTTACATCTCCCAACTCAGCGGTTATCAGGTAGGTGTCCTGAGCATGTTTACACTGTCTGTCACAAGTCTCAGCTGTGATTGGCATTAATGCTGAATCTGTTAGTTTAACTCTATTTTTCAGCTATAGTGTAATAGTAATCCGAGTGATCATGGAGTGAATGGCAATTTGGGTAGACTTCAAATAAACTTGCACTCATACTAATGACACACAGTTTGTCAACGTGAGCTCAACTCGCTCATAGCAAATAAAAGACAATCTTTTGTAGCCACCTGCTGATTTAAATCTTTAAATGTCACAGAGATGAATGAAAATTCTAGCTGCTCTTACACATCTGTACCGCTCTTACACCTTAGTTTGGAACACCTTGAACACTAGCGGCATTATACTAACAGTAAAGCGTTTGTAAAGTTGTCATATTTCTAACTTTTTAAATATAGATTAACTAATGATCCATTAAGCATTATAATGTTTGTTAATTATTTATTAATAAAAGTTATTAAAATTATTAAAATTAATCTTGTTTCTCAGTGGCAAAACAAGCTGCTCTCACTCTGAGTAAGCCACAGAGCACAGGGATTGTCTCTTTCAAACCTTCAAAAAGAATTGTAATATTGCCATCCTTCAGAGTTGCTCAGTAAACTTGTCTTGTTTATCCCTAAATCACTCTCAAGACAGCTGAAAAGATAGTTGATTTGGTTTTGCTCCATTGGGAGATATTGTTATTGGCAAGTGTTTACAGGAATACAATGTAGTGAAGACTGAATTCCTTTCTTGTTCTTTGAGTTATTCTTTGAGAGCAGTTGCTCGAGACTCAAAGGTACATATCATCCTTCTCTAGTCCAAAAAATACAGCATCCTTTACACTTATTTTATATTTGCCTCCTCTTATTTTACAAGTTGCGAGAGAGGAATTAAGAGAGAAAATGGATCCGCAAAATAATGTTATTTACATAAATCACTAGGTACAAGACAAATCACAAGGACCATTTTAACGCATTAATTGTTGGATATATGCACATCTTAACTTGATCTTTCTCCTGCATGTTCTGGGTTTGTGATGTAATGTTTTGCGAGGCAGAGCTGTAATTATAGTAAATGCTAGTGCTCTGACAGTGTAAACGGAGACACCCTACTCATTCTCTGACAGTGGTCCCTCAACAGTGGGCTTTAATTACCAGTCTACATTGAGCACCAGAGTCCTGAATAGTGACATGCTGTATTATTAGGATTTGTGTCTAGAGTTTGTATGAGTAGGAGAATGCGAAACAGATTTTGAGGAAGGGTTTTGGCATACAATCTGCTATGCTATGGAGGATATGCCCTGAGAAAGACAACATCTTAAACCAGCTTTATGTGGATAGCTGGTCTCCCATCATGGCGAAGCTGATTAGGCTTAGAGATGAGCTAGACAAGTTAAAGATAAGCTTAGCCAGTGTGGGAGATAAGCTAAACCAGCTTGAACAAGCTAAAACCAACAAACCATCTTAAGCAGCAGGGTGATAACAAGAGACAGTTCACCAAATAATGATAATATTTTATCATTATCATTCCAAGCTCCTAAGGCAAGGTAAGTATATTTATATATTACATTTCTTACAGAGTGGTATTTCAAAGTGTTTTGCATGGAAATGGTAAGCAAAATAAAAGATAAGTGGAAGTGAATGGAGTGATCATGGAAGTGGAAGAAGTGAAAACAAAATAAGGACAAGAATTTAAAACTGAGTTCAGGGCACCCCTTTTCTCAGTAGAAACACTGAATAGGTTCCCCAGGGGTCTGAAGGTTGATCAACCCTTGATATTGAAGCGGCTACCACCAATGACCTTGAATAACCACCCCTTGATATTGAAGCGGCTACCACCAATGACCTTGAATAACCACCTTCCTGAAGTCCTAACATCTGTCACCCCTGTGATCCTAAAGCAACCATCTTGTAGTCTTTAATAATTCCCCTAGTTTCCACTAGATATTTAAATGAACAAAAAAAGAATACAGAAATGATACAGTGCAATCAGTAAGTGGGACAGATAAATAGATGTTTTTTAGTCCAGATAAATAGATGTTTTTTTAGTCCAGACTAAAATAGTAGTGTTTTAGTCTGGATTCGAATGTGGCTACTGCTGGAGCACATCTGACTTTTTCTGGAAGCTGGTTCCATCTGCCGTTGGCCTTAAAGCTAAATGCTATCTCACCTTGTTTTGAGTGAACCCTTGGTATTTCTTGCTGATTTTATCCTAATGATCTGAGAGGTCAATTAGGTTTATATTCAACAAGCATATCTGCAATGTACAATATTTAGGTCCTAGGCCATTGAGTGATTTGTAAACTAATAATAGTACTTTAAAATCTATTTTAAATGTGACTGGAAGCCAGTGTAAAGATCTGAGGACTGGAGTGATATGTTCAGTTTTTTTTTTGTGGTTCTGGTCAGTATCCTGGCAGCAGTACTCTGAATGAGTACTTTTTTGGGAAGGCCGGTGAGAGTGTAGTAGTTTTTCATGCCAATTTTGTGAAAAATCACTCAGCATCTTTGGGGTTTTGATTTCAGAAGAATAGACTTTATTATCACACAATAAAGCCGAGTTGCCTACGGTGAAACCACAGTACCAACAACAACTGAACCATCTCTGGTTTGGTTTTACTTAAATACACCTCCTCAAACAAGGTGGGGTTACACGCATTATCTTGCTCTTCATTGACTCTGGTCTTGACCATATTAAGAAGTAACAGAAAGTCATTTGGAAGAGATCACTTCTCCCCCCTAAGTAATGCTATTTATGTTTCTGCACACACAGTCAAATAGTCAAACATATGTGAGCACATATTCATCACGTCACAGGCCTTTACATAGAGTAAACTGCATGTTTGCCCCTCAGACATAACTGTGGTATAAATCAACAATGTTTTCATTGATTATTCCTGATTAACTTGATAAAAATATACTACAAGAGTAAATTGCAGTAGTTGACCATACTGGTAATGAAAGCATGAACAAGTTTCTCAAAGCCTTGACTAGATCTAATGTTTGCTATATTTTTTAGATGATAGTATGCTGATTTAGATATTGCCATGACATGTCTACTGAAACTAAGTTCTGACTCATAAATTGTCTTTAGACCACTGGAGTCAATGTATGTGTTCACCTTGAGAATTTCATCTTTGTTGCCAAATACAGTGACTTCTGTTTTGTCTTTGTCTAGGGGACTGTAGTCATTTGGTGATAGGGCTAGGTAGACTTGGGTGTCATCTGAATAGCCATGGTTAGCAATTTGGTTCTTTTTCATAATGTGACTTAGTGGGAGCATATAATTGTTAAATAGAACAATGCAATAATTGAGCCTTTTGGGACTACACACTTTATGGATGTCCACACAGATTCATAGTTGCCTATGTTCGCATAGTAACCCCTCCCTTCTAGATATGACCAGAGCCATCTGAGCACCATCCCAGAGAGTGCTGCCCAGTTTTCCAGTCTGTCTAGAAGTATGTTGTGGTTGACAATGTCAAAGGCAGCACTGATATCTAGTTATACCAGCACTGATACTATGCCTAAATAATATTTAGGAAAATACCATTTAAATGGACATAAAGGCAGCTGAAAAGTAATATATATGACTCTGGTGGTTTAATCTGTGTCTTCTGAAGCAGTACGAAAGTTTTCAGTGAGAAACAGACAAAAATGTATGTCCTTAACTATTACTTTTAAATGTTAATTGTAATTACTGTAACTAGATTTAAAACATTTTGGAAGAAAATATGAATGGTGGTGTTTCACTGTACAAAACTCTCTGACTACTAGCGTTTTTAGTGTCTTTATATGCGATTGCAAAGGTGGTTGCTATAGTATCCAGGAAGGTTGTCAGGTTGCTTTGCCCAAGACAGAGGATCCCACCCCTAAATCTGGTTCCCTAAGAAATGGCTCAGTTCAAGGCTGATATCATTGTGAATTTGGCAACAGGAGGTCGAAAGTTCCGCTTCTGAAATCAGTATGTGCGTGATGAAATTTGAAGCAATGCCCCTAGTGGCCGAAGCTGGAAGTGTTGTTGAACGTATGGTCACATGTCAGCTTGAGTTTCCAGGTGAAATGGTTACTTCTGCAATGCACCATTAGTAGTGCCACAAGATAAAGGAAACACATTTAGGGCCCTATTTTAAGAGCACTAGCAATAAGCACAGCGCTATACTTTAAATCATAAGTGCAAAGTCAGTGGGCTTATCCATTAAGTTTTGGTATTTTCGTGCAAGCATATGCCAAGTCTAGATGCAAGTGGGTTTGGTGAAATGACGTGTGTAAAGTGCTAATGGGCTGGGTCAAGTGCAATTTTATTCTGAGGTTCTTCTCCGGTTATTCCACCGTCTACATCCTATTACTGTATATAGTTAATTCCCTGTCAAGCACCAGCGATTTAAACAAAGACAGCACATTCATAAGAAACTGGTAGTGTAAATAGACACAAATTTAAATATAAAAATAATAATAATTGAAAATAAACAATGTTCTATAAAAAGGTGAACACAAATCGAACAAACTTTTGTTTAAACGTCTTTTGTCAGGGACATATTTTGTTATTCCACTATATTTACAGAGTTTTTCCATCTGCTGGTGGAATCTCCAAACTGAAAATGCAGGAACTGACTTTAGACTTTGCACTGAGATTAAACCTGCTTTTGAAATGTCGTAGCTAGTGCTGTCAGAATGAACGTATATAATTAATTAAAAAAGTTTAACACGTACATTTTTCTCAGTCACGATTAACTCATTTATTGTAAATACAGCATTGTATTTGCACTGGTGTGAAGGTCGGAACCTTTGTAATGTGCCTGGATAATTACACTGACACACACCATAGCTCTTCTTCTATGAGAAGCCTATAAGCTTAGCATAAAACAGCATAACATGGTGGTCCCATAGACCTTCAGTGGGTGGTACTGTCTTAACACGCTGGCTGACCATTAGGCTTTCTCCTATGATAGCCGTGGATGTTGTTATCTCATTAAATAAAAGAATATCTGACAGCGCTTCCCTGTCAGTGATAAAATGATGAAGAAAGGAGCTCTTAGTGCTATTTGGTGTCCAAAACAAGCCCAGATGGAACTTGTGATAGAAATCAAGTTTTTTTCAGCCTATGTAAGGTGCATGGTGAGTTCAAAGCAGTGCTTGACGCTGGTGTTGCCGCCCTGATGCGAATCATGAATGCAGCTTCATGATTGCTGTTCAGATTAATATTGTGGAGGATGAGAGTTTAAGAGAATTAGTGCCTATTGCAATGAATAAGCAACCGATGGGGAAAATAGTTCTTTCAATTATTCAAACTCCCACTTAGACCTAGGGAAACGTTTGATGTGACTTGAATTTTTGATATTTTAGTGCATTTCTATGTTTATTTTGTGGAAGGCTTTGTTTGGAAAATGGTAATAAAGCATTATATTTCTACATATTGTTTTGTTTTCTTCCTAAGATGGAAATAAAAAAAAAATTAAAAGAAAAGAAATACATGTATTGTCAAATTTCAGCACTTTCAAAATTTGCGATTAAAAGAAAATTATATGATTAATCGCAATTAAAAATTGTCTTAGCGCAATGACCAATTTCTCAAGAATATGGCAAATTGAACTTTGCGGCCCTTCATTATCACACATACACCCACAAATAGCAAAAAACACTCCCACCCATGTCTATTTGTGCTTTGCTCTGGCTCAAAAACTAGCACTCTCACAAAAATTGGAAAAGATGTTGTGTATGGTCTTAGCACGTAGCACAACATGATGAAAAACTGTCTGATTGGAGATGCCGCTTGTCAGTAATTCTGCATAATGGGTCGATTTCAGGGTACATTTGGTCACAGCATATCGATTTCCTGTGTGATCATGTTGTCCAGTTCATTGTAGTGGGATTTTTTTGCCCATTTTATCATCAAGTTAAGTGTTAAGTCTGTGTGCAATAATATTATAATGTTAAAATATTTGATGAATCACTTCTCTGTGGTACTTGGATACGTTATGCAGGTTAAAACTTTTCACTGTCTCAACTCAACATGAACAACAAAGCAAGTGCAAAACTGACATTAGTCACACTAGACACAAGAACACCTGAAATAGGCCAGTCTTACTAGCGCAGTGGCTGTGTCCTGAATTTTAGGATTGCCACTCACCTAATTAGGACAAAGAAAGTTCTATATTTTCCCCTCAAATATATGCTTAGGCAGTTTAGAAACTAAAGCAAAGCCTTTGTTAGGTTAGCTATTCCCCAAGGCTTGCCAGAGGTAGGAGTCATTAAGTGATTTTGGATGCTATAATTAATTCAGAGTTTGTTCTAAAACCCAGAGAGAAATCATCCATTAGAATAAAGCTAATTTTATTACATCAATATTTGAGAAGCATATAAGCATAAGGCTTTGGATTCTATGTTTGCTTGAAGCCATCTTCAATATAGACTAACAACTATCAAGCTGGTAGCAAGAGCCATGTGACATTTTGACTGTGCCATGTGCTTGTAAACATTAATTTGGCTCTCCTTCTATATTAGGTTTTTTTTTTCATCCTAAATGTTGATTGTAGGCATCCGTTTCCCAATGCTTGTTTCCACCGGTGGCATTTTGAAGTCAGAAAGAAATGTCTTTTGTGTTTTTGCATCTAGAAAATGAAACTTGCTTGAAGCCTTGCATTGGGCTTGAAGTGAGGAAGCAATGAGGAATGAATGAAGGAATAAAACTAGCACAGAACCATTTATGTTTAGTCCAAGATTTTTTCAAAGAAACAGTTGCAACAGACAGCTAATTTTGTTATTAAAACTGTAAATATTAATGAATTTTTACTTTGCAACTGATGGTCAGCAGGATTCACACAAGGACCTTAAAGTGATTGAATTTAGCTTTTAGATGTTTAAGTACTGGAACGCCTGGAAATCTGCATGTTTTTGTTAAGTGCTGAAAATTACTTGAAATTAAAACTGAACATTTCTATTAATTTGGTATGCCAGAGAAACACGTACATTTTCCCCATACTTTTAATTACATTCACGATATCCCTTGCGCACTGTGGATATATTTAAACTGCCCAAGATTGGAAGGGGCCATGTGATGGACATGAAAAGTGAACAACCAAAGGCGCCATGCCCATTCAGAGTGAGGGGGCATGCGCCTCCTTAAATTTTTGAGCCAATAGGATTTTGAATGGATTATTTGAATGGCCAAAAATTTCGTTTTACCTTTGATAAATACATTTCATTATAATTACATATAAAAGAAAACTGTCTAAGGCAGAAATCTTTATTAACATGTCTAAATTGTAGTGTTGGGTTTCAGTCAAGTCCGAGTCTTTAAACAATCGAGTCCAAGTCGAGTCCAAGTCCAAAAGGGGCAGAGTCGGACTCAAGACCAAGTCCATAACAGGCAGAGACCGAGTCGAGTCCAAATGAATCTGTGTTAAAATTGTAAATGTAAACTCAACATCAACATTTTAAGCTTATTTTAACCTTCACAACTAAGAAAAACAATTAGTCAATATAAATGTAACAAAAACATCTCTGTTGCATTTCATATATACAGAACATTATATGAAGAAATACAGACAAAGCATGTCTGACGTAGGTCGTATGGTCTTTACCTCACAAATATTGAATTACCAACAAGGTTAAGGAGGTGTCCTTTAACCTGTTACATCGTTTTTACCCAGTCAATTTTCATTTAAGAAACATGCTCCCTGAAATAGATCCACTTTGCTCCTTCTGTAATGCTGTAGATGAATCTGCCCCTCACCTTTTTTGGGAATGTGTCCATGCTGTAGTATTTTGTTGTAGTTTGTACGTACCTCTATTTTAAGTAGTTTTTCTTTGCTTTATAAAGATGTTTTATTTGGTTTTCACAGATTTGATCATTTAAGTTAATATTTTCTGATTAATCTGTTTATTTTTCTTGCCAAGTTTTTTTTATACATAAGTGTAAATTTATGTCTATAAAGCCCCTATTTGCACTTTTTTGTAAAGATTTAAAATATTATTTATCCAAATGTGCAGAAAAGTGAATGAACTTGTTTTTAAGGCACAGTCGGGGGCATTTACCATTTGCATTGATCGCCTCAGCACATTACCGTACAAATAGCACCCTCTGCCTGTGGGTGTGATCACATTAGGGATAATTAGTTGAGCCAGGAGACACTGTACATCACTTTGTTTCATACAGATTACATTGCAGGAGAATATTTGTTTTAAATTTGAATTGTTTTATTTAAAAGTAGACATTTTAAGCTTTCTTTAGACATATGTGTCATGTTTGTGTGATAAGTATTTGCAGAGTTTCAGTTCATTTTTGTGACGTGTTCCAGATATATGCTCGTGAACAGAGAGACTGCTGAAAGCTCACCCTTTTTATTTTCTTTATTTTACTAAAGCACAAGGTTTTGCCCTCATTGGGCAAGGTGGTGGCATTTGAGGAGATCATTTAATTTAATTTGAAGTGGGGCAACTATCTGACCTTTTTGGAAGGCTCTTGGGGTGGGGCAGTGGAGAGAGATTTACAGTTTAAATGTGTGTGATTATTTTTAATATTAATGTATATATACTGTATATATATAATTTTTTTTTGTTATATCTGGTAAGGACCTGCCTTACAACGGGCCTACAAACCCTCAGTCCAGCCTCTCTCAGCCTTTTGCGAAAAGACTGAGCACTGATGGAGGGATTGTGTGTTCCTGGTGTAACCTAGCTGTAGCCAGAGGCTGAGGTGGAGCTGGGGGCTTGGAAGACCGAGGCAGAGCCGGTGGGAGTGAGGACCAAGGTGGAGCCGGAGACCAAAGAGGCCAGAGCAGATCAGGCAGATGGCCAGGAGACCAAGGAGACCAGAGCAGATCAGGCGGACAGCCAGGAGTCTAAGGAGACCAGAGCAGATCAGGCAGACGGCCAGGAGAAAAAGGAGACCAGAGCAGGTCAGGCGGACGGCCAGGAGACCAGAGTAGGTCAGACAGACGAACCAGGCCCAGAACATGCCAACACATGTGAAGACTGACAAAGAAACCAGGGGAAACAAGGGCTTAAATACACAAGGGCAATGGGAAAACTAATCAAAGACTACAAAACTAACTGTAAACAGGAACTGGGAACTTAAACAAGGATTTCAAAATAAAAGTCTAAGCACAGCATGGAATATGAGACACATGGAAGTTGTGAAAAGCCAGCAAATCAATTTAGAGCTTGTCAGATGAAGAAAGTTCTTGTCATTTTTGCATGAAATATGCATCAGAAATGTGGCTGTGTTGTTTGAAACGGCCTGTAGTGGTTTCTACTCAATTCACCTAGGATTTTTGATCACGTGTCACTTACACATAATGTATAAATGCAATGCTGTTGATCTGAATGCAGCAATGGGAAAGAATTGTATGGGAATGCCGCTTATGGGTAACCACCTTGTAGCGCAGCCACATAAGGGATGAATATTTATATCGCTGTTAATTACTCTAATTATGCTTATAAGACAGCTGCTATGTTCTAATTATTCTACCTGTGTTTATTGCCCTGTTATGTGTTTGAGTTCCCGTTTTACTCACGCGAGAGTTCTGTCGTGTAGCTCCAGGGAATTCCCCGTGACGTCACTCCAAATCAGCTGTATGACTTTTTCTTCCGTTTAAAAGGAGTCGGGAAACCGGCGTTCAGAGGTGACACGTTGATGCTCAAGGGGATTTGCGATCGATCGAGTGAAAAACCTCCACCATAGGCTGTTACAGACTGTGAACGAGAAGACATTGTGGGATTATCTTTTTTGTTCATTTTTCACTCTTGGATTTCTTCACAGAACAGCGCTGCTTCACAACGAGCTACTTTTTTTCCTCTTTGATCGGAAGCAGTTCGTTGCCATGGGTGGATTTAGATCTGAGGTCAATGTTGTGCAGTCTGGCATCCCTCAGGGGTCAATTTTGGGCCCTCTTCTTTTTAATATTTATGTTTATCCTCTTGGTCAGCTTTTGAGATCACTTGGTCTAAATTTTCATTTCTATGCAGATGACACTCAGATCTACATTAATTTTAGACCTAATGAAATTGTGCCTGTTAATTTTCTTTCTGAGTGTATTTCTAGGATGAAGGAATGGCTGACTGATAATTTTCTTTGTCTTAACAGTGAAAAGACTAAGATTATGCTTGTTGGTTCACCCCACCAACTACGCAAAGTAGAGCCGGTCACTCTAGTTGGAGTTTCAAACTAAATTGAGGAATTTAGGAGTAATTTTTGATGCCAATTTAACGTTTGAGCCACATGTTTTGAATAATGTTAAAATCCCATTTTTCCATCTTAGAAATATTGCCAGATTGCGTCCAATGCTGTCGTTTACTGTTGCAGAGAGATTGATAAACACTTTTGTGTTTTCGTGTATTGATTACTGTAATGCCTTGTTAGCTGGCGTGTCAAAAGTAACCTTAAACAGAATGCAGGTTTTACAAAATTCGGCTGCCAGAATCCTTACAAGAACTAACATATGAGACCATATTACTCCCGTTTTGGAGTCTTTGCACTGGCTTCCCATTAGGTTTAGGGTGGATTTCAAAATTTTGATGCTTACTTACAAGGCACTGCATGGTTTGGCACCTCAATATTTGACAGAGCCTTTAACTCCATATACTCCAAAACGTGATCCTCGTTCTTCAGATATTGGTCTTTTAACTGTTCCCTCAACCCGTTTGAGATTAATGGGAGATAGGGCTTTTTCTTCATTAGCTCCAAAACTTTGGAACTCTCTACCGATTGAGATCAGGCAAGCCAAATCTTTTGGAATCTTTAAATCTCAGCTTAAAACTCATTTTTTTAGGTTAGCTTTTAATTGATTTATTGTCTTTTATGCTTGTTGTTTTTTTATGTTTATTTTACTGTGTATTATGTCTATTTTGTGTGTTGTATCTTTGCTATTTTAATTGTTTTTGTACAGCGCTTTGAGATGTACATTTAAAGGCGCTATAGAAAATAAAGGTTGTTATTATTATTATTATTATTGAACCACCTCAAAAAGAAAGGAGTTAAGTGGGAGTGGACGCCAGAGTGTCAATCTAGTATGGATGCACTTAAACAAGCTTTACAAAACTCACCAGTGTTGATACAACCTGACTTTAACCAACCCTTCCAGGTTCATACGGATGCAAGTGAGGTAGGAATGGGGGCCATCCTCACTCAGCATTCAGAGGAGGGAGAAAAGGTGGTAGCATATGCATCACGGACCCTAACTGAAGCACAGAAAAATTACAGCACTTCTGAAAAGGAATGTCTAGCAGTGGTTTGGGCTGTTGAAATGTGGAGACATTACCTGGAGGGAAGAACCTTCGAAGTCTTCACAGATCATGCGGCAATCGCCTGGCGTTCAACTGCCCTAAAACATCCTCACGCCTTACCCGCTGGACACTCTGCCTGCAACAGTTCAGTTTTCAAGTTCATCACAGGAAAGGTTGCCTCAATCAGGGACCTGACGCTTTGTCCCGGGTCCTGGAGGAACCTGTTGCTGATGATGCTCCTTGCCTGTCCATATCTTCACACAATGCGTCTACATTACAAAAGCTCAAAGTTTGGATGATACCATCTCTCACCTGCAGTCTAACATGAACCCTCGAACAGTCAAAGACCAACCCATCACCTCTGAAGACCTCCAAGGGGTGTGGTACCGCAGAGTTCCCATGAAAAACCAAGTAGTGAAATATCAACTGGTAGTACCACAATCCTTAACATCTGATTTCATGCATTACTATCATGATAATCCACTTGGAGGCCATCTCGGACGGTTGAAAACTCTGCTGAAGATCCTAGACATGGCATAGTGGCCATCCGTCCGGAAGGACGTCTGCCAATACATTAAAACAGATATGCCAGAAATACAAGCCCAGCAATACTAAACCATCGGGATTGATGCAGAGCACATTGATCACAGAACCTGGACCCTTATGGGACCCTTCCCCAACAGTAAAAAACAGAACGCGTACCTCCTTGTCATTGTGGATTATTTCACTAAGTGGGTGGAAATGTTCCCTCTTCAAGACAGCAAGACCCAGAAAATAGTGAAAATACTCCAGGAGGAGATATTCACACGATGGGGGGTACCCAAATACCTGGTGTCCGATAGGGGCCCCCAATTCACTTCCAGCCTTCTGGGTGATCTGTGCAAAACATGGGGATGTGTTCAGAAACTCACCACGAGTTATCACCCACAGGCAAACCTAACAGAAAGAATCAACCGAACCGTAAAAACTATGATTGCTGCCTATGTGGGACAACAACATCAGTCCTGGGACCAGTGGCTACCTGAATTCCGCTATGCCATTAACACCGCCCAGCAAGAAACCACCGGAAAGACACCTACAGAGCTCATGCTAGGGAGGCAAATTCTAGGACCACTGGAACGTCTTCTCCACCGACCACCTTCACCTGATCAAGCTGCATATTCCCTGGTAGAACGACAAAAACATCATGATGGCGGAAGTGAGAAATAGAATGAGGATGTGCCAAGCCAAACAAGCTAGGTATTATAATTACCGTAGAAGAAATGCGCAGTTTCAAACGGGTGACCTGGTATGGATTAAAACCCATCCTCTCTCTAGTTCCTCAAACAAGTTCTCTGCCAAGCTAGCGCCCAAGTGGGAGGGTCCAGCTGAAATAAAAAGTAAAACGGGGCCAATAAATTACACTGTGTGCTGGGGCAACCCACAAAGAACCGATGTATTAAATGTGGTAAACCTGAAGCGCTATTATGGACGCTCTCCTCCTATGCCGCTGGGGGGGGGGTTATGTAGCGCAGCCACATAAGGCATGAATATTTATATCGCTGTTAATTACTCTACACGGCTTATAAGACAGCTGCTATGTTCTAATTATTCTACCTGTGTTTATTGCCCGGTTATGTGTTTGAGTTCCCGTTTTACTCACGCGAGAGTTCTGTCGCGTAGCTCCAGGGAATTCCCCGTGACTTTTTCTTCCGTTTAAAAGGAGCCGGGAAACCGGCGTTCAGAGGCGACAAGTTGATGCTCAAGGGGATTTGCGATCGATCGAGCGAAAAACCTCCACCATACGCTGTTACAGACTGTGAACGAGAAGACATTGTGGGATTATCTTTTTTGTTGATTTTTCACCCTTGGATTTCTTCACAGAACAGCGCTGCTTCACAACGAGCTCCCGGTTTCAAAACATAACAACCGGTGAGGCCGATTCAACAACCACACACACACACATAAACAGGACATTGTACGGGACTCCTATAGTCATTTCATCTACTTTTCATTTATTATTTATCTTTTTTCTTGCTTTCTTGTTTGTCTTTTGTACATTTGTATATATATATATATATATTTCTGGATTCACTTTGATGTTTTTTTCCTCTACTTATTGTAAATACACTTTGGGTTTAAATCGAGTTGTTGTCTTCCTAGCCTTCTTTTTTTTTGATAAACTTCCCATCGCCTTACAAACTTAGGGTCAAGACCGTAGTTATTGTGTATCATCACCTATAATCTAGGCTGAGCGTTACAACCTAATGGCTCAGGCAAAATGGTGATAAATAATGCTTATTTATCATTAAACAAATAATATACCTATTTGTAACAAGCTGACCCCAGGTAACTGTTATCTAAGCAAGTTAGAAAGACATATGCTGCAGATATAAACAAATGCCAAGGTCTCTAGAAAGAGATTTGGTAAGTTTATATTTACGTTCCACACTGTCGGGTGATCAGTTCGGCAGTCTTCCACTGGCGATGCAGGTAACATGCAGTGCGAAGGGCACAGAGTTGCGATGCAGTAGTAATTGCCATACTGGGCTGGAGGATGCAGAACTTCGGTTGTGCCAAGAGATTCCTTGTAGAGTGGACCAGGCAGCTGGGTTACTTGAATCTTCACAGGGTCCTTTGCAGGCTGGCTGCATCACTGAGGAGTGTGAGACAGGCAATGTCTGCCGATGCAGAGGTCTTTTGTGGACTGGGCTGCCCTGCTGGAGGGGCCGTAAGGGACTGGATAAGGTTCCTCAATGCTGGGGCCCTTTTTCAGCTGGAGTGCAGCAATATAGAAATAAAGCAATATAAAAGGTTTTGCTTGCAAAAGCTTAACCTCAATTATCTTGTAGCCTCTATCCTCGTAAGGTCAGAAACTCAGGATGTGGTGTGTCAGCTAATGTCTCCTTCCCCATTGTGTTGGAAAAATTGTGTTGACCAATGGTGTCTGAAGTAGCCACGGTGTTGCACACCCTAGTGTGGAACTCATTTGCATAGCATAAAGTACAGTGTTAAAACCGTGACGTTTTACCCATGCATTATTTCTTTACCAAACCTCTTTCAAATTATTAAAGGCATCGTATGGAACAGATAGAAACCAAACACAATAAGAAATGATAAAGTCATCGTCCATGCATTCGTTTATCTGTTAATAGGTCTGTCCCATGAACTGTTGTGTTAACAGTCAATATCATTAACATAAACTGCTATGCATTAAGATTGAGTGGATGTGTTGCAGTTTATATTAATTTAATGTATGAATAAATCTCTGTGATTTTCCACTGCTGCTGCATCCGTGAGGTCCTGACGGAATTTATAGCAGTTCTTGCCTAAACCTTAGAAATTAGTTGGTGGAGACAGAAGGTCCCCCTTTTCTGCCCTGTAAGAGGTGTCTGGTAGTTGTTGTAGCATCTTATCTGATGTTGCTGAACATTTGTTTATGTTAATTCACCAAGGATCCAATCACAGTGTGGCACATCTTCTTCCACACTGGCAGTTAGAGAGGGGCATAAACTGGTCCCTGGAATGCCATCTTAACCCTCTGGGGTCTGAGGGTGTTTTGGGCCCCGGAGAAGTTTTGACATGCCTTGACATTTGTCTGATAACACTGTATTCGGCACAAACTGGGCTACAATAATATGTGAGCAACATGTGTGTACATGTTTGTATTTTTGAGAAAATAACGTTTAAGCATGGTTTTTGAAACAACACAATTTAAGTAATTGAAATAAGGCCATATAACACATAATAATCAGTTGACCACAAGCCTTTTGAGAACTGGATCTTGTAGCCTAGAGTTTTTGCTACAAAATGATGTGAAAACCATCCTGATCACTCATTCATACAAAACAATATAGTAATTGAACTTTTGTAAGACACTTTTAGTGTTAGAAAGGTCATATGCGAGGAGGCGTGAACTATAATGAATATTGATTGTAATTCACACATGAGGAGACAAAAGACCCCTCCCCTGGGCCTATCAATGAGGAATGTGACTGAAAGATAATGAATGTAGAGGAGACTTAATGATCAAAATCAAGTTTTAAGTTAAAAGAAGTAATCTGACAATAGATTTTCTTTACATAAAGACTTTAATTAATTTTAGACCTACACTACCATTTAAAATAAGTCTCTTCTGCTCACCAAGGCTGCAATTACAGTATTTGATCCAAAATACAGTAAAAATAGTGATATTGTGAACTCTTTTTACAATTTAAAAGAACAGTTTTCTATTTGAATATACTGTAAATTGCAATTTGTGATCAAAGCTGAATTTTCTGCATCATTACTGCAGTCTTCAGTGTCACATGTTCCTTCAGAAATCATTATAATATGGTGGTTTTCTAATATGGGCATATTTAAAGTGCATTTTACTCATTTAACCTGAACACATATTTGCAAGCACAAGCTTTGTTGATGATAATGAGGCAGCATAAACACTAGTTAAAATATAATCTAAACATTCATATTATTTTTATATCATATTGCATATCATATTTATATCATACAGCATCCGATTTAAATACCTGCTTTAGCCGAAACAGCATTTACATGTAACTAAATCTTGCTTATTAGGACATATTTCAAATTTCAATACTCTGAATCCTGGCTGGCAAGTCTGGAAACAGTCCCACTAGTAAAATATGCACATGTTTATATAAAATAGCATGTCCATTAATTAAAACTAAATGACTTACTCGTCCGAAATTGTATCCTCAGCTGGATCAAGTAAAAATACAAACGTTCATCGGAGTCCCACTCTTCTTCTGAGGAAAATTGTAACTCTTCATCACCATCCAGGAGTTTTCTCACTTGTGTATCGTGCTGTCTTTCAAATGGGCAAAAAAGTGAATGAACTTTGTTTTTAAGGCACAGTCGGGGGCGTTTACCATTTGATTTGATCGCCTCAGCACATTAGCGTATGAATAGCGTGCTCTGATGGTTGGTGTGATCACATTAGAGATAATTAGCTGAGCCAGGTGAAACTGTACATCGCTTTGTTTCATACAGATTACACTGCAGGAGAATATTTGCATAATATGTTTTATTTAAAAGACATGTATCTCTTATAGACATTTTAAGCTTTCTTTGGACATATGTTTCATGTTTGTGTGATAAGTATTTGCGGAGTTTCAGTAGATTTTTGTGATGTGTTTCAGATATATGCTCGCGAACCCAGAGACTGCTTACAGCTCACCCTTTTTATTTTCTTTATTTTACAAAAACAAAAGGTTTTGTTGTTATTGTGAGTGTACACAAATAAAAGAGACCCTTTATAGTCTCTAATGATGTCTTACACTTATCTGTATGCCCCAAAATTATGGAGAATTTTATGTTGTTTCTGCTGTAATGCCGAAAAAATCCAGCAGGTCCGTTGACCCCAGAGGGTTAACTGATGTTCACCACAGGCCTTTTCATGGCCTCCAACCAACAGATATGATTTCACATTTTGAACATTCGGCAGTCATGATGAACTTTCAGTTTGCTTGCAGTGGATTCTAATCATTGCATGGGCATTTGTGATGTCAGTTTAGACATGAAAGATACAAACATTTAAATTAAGTTTTAAGGAATGTAAGTAAAGCCAGCGTCACACTAGCTGATTTTCAGGTTTTAGCTTAATTAACATAATCACTGGCCACTACCTTCTTTAACCTTCTCTTAATTACGCGCCAGCGCATCCTGCTGGATATTTTTGTCATTACAGCAGAAACAACTTAAAATACTCTGTCATTTTTGGGTATACAGATAAGTGTAAGACATCATTAGAGACTATAAAGGGTCTACTTTTATTTGTGTACACTCACAATAACAACAAAACCTTGTGCTTTTGTAAAATAAAGACAATAATAAGGGTGAGCTTTCAGCAGTCTCTGTGTTCACGAACATATTTCAGAAACACGTCACAAAAATGAACTGAAACTCTGCGAAAACTTATTACACAAACATGAAATATATGTCTAAAGGAAGCTTAAAATGTCTACTTTTAAATAAAACAATTAAAATTTAAAACAAATATTGTCCTGCAATGCAATCTGTTTGAAACCAAGCGATGTACAGTTTTTACCGGTCCATCTCATTATCTGTAATGTGATCCCACCCACCAGCACAGCACGACATTCATACGCTAATGTGCTATAACGCAAATGTACACGCCCCCCGACTGTGAGGTTGTAAACACTTTTCATTCATTTCTCTGTGCGTTTGCAACGATACACAGGCGTCTGTGAGGTTTGATTTAAACACATTTCATTCATTTTTCTGCGCGTTTGCAACAATACACAGACGAGAAAGCTCCAGGATAGTATGGAAGATTTAACATTTTCCTCAGAAGAAGAGCGTTTGTATTTTGAAGAGAGACTTGATCCAGCCAAGGATACAATTTCAGACGAGTAAGTCAATTAATTTTCATTAGCTGACATGCTATATGCTGACATTTTATATAAACATGTTCATATTTTACTAGTGGTACTGTTTCCAGACTTGCCAGCCAGGATTCAGAGTATTGAAATTTTAAATATGTCATAATAAGCAAGTTTTAGTTACATGTGAATGTTGTTTTGGCTAAAGCAGGCATTTAAATTGTATGTTATATGATATAAATATGATATAAAAATAATATGAATGTTTAGATTATATTTTAACTAGTGTTTATGCTGCCTCATTATCATCAACAAAGCTTGTGCTTGCAAATATGTGTTCAGGTTAAATGAGTAAAATGCACTTTAAATATGCCCATATTAGAAAACCACCATCTTATAATGATTTCTGAAGGATCATGTGACACTGAAGACTGCAGTAATGATGCTGAAAATTCAGCTTTGATCACAATTTCATTTTACAATATATTTATATAGAAAACTGTTCTTTTAAATTGTAAAAAGAGTTCGGAATATCAATGTTGTTTCTGTATTGTCTTGGTGAGCAGAAGAGACTTCTTTTAAATGGTAGTGTAGGTCTAAAATTAAGTCATTATGTAAAGAAAATATATAGTCAGATTACTTCTTTTACTTAAAACTTGATTTTGATCATTAAGTCTCCTCACATTCATTCTCTATCCCTCATCGATAGGCCCAGGGGAGGGGTCTTTGTATCCTCAGGTGTGAAATACATCCATATTCAAGATAGTTCATGCCTCCTCGCATATTACCTATCAACACTAAAAGTATCTTACAAAAGTTAAATTACTATATTGTTTTGTATGAATGAGTGATCAGGAAGGTTTTCACATCATTTTGTAGCAAAAACTCTAGGCTACAAGATCCAGTTCTCAAAAGTCTTGTGGACAAATGTTTATTATGTGTTATATGACCTTATTTCAGTGACTTAAAATTTTAGTTTTTTCAAAAACCATGCATAAACATTATTTTCTCAAAAATAAAAACCTGTACATGCATGTTGCTCACATATTATTGTAGCCCAGTTTGTGCTGAATACAGTGTAATCAGACTTTAGCCAATAATATGTTTTTAAGCAACTGAAAAAAGCACAAATGTCAAGGCATGTCAAAACTTCTCCAGGGCCCAAAATACCCTCAGACCCCAGAGGGTTAAGTACTGTGGAGCTAGACCATTCAAATCTTTGTTAGTAGGACATCCTCCCAGTAATGCATTACAATAATCTTGTCATGAATGCATTCATTAATTTTTCGGCAACAGAAACTGAGATGTGCCAAAATATAGCAATATTTCTGAGATAGAACAATGCTGTTCTGCAAATATCGGGAATGTGATTTTCAAAGGACAGACTACTGTCATATATAACACCTAAATTCTATGCTGTAGAAGATGACATAACAGTACATCCATCAAATTTTGTCAGCTTAGTTTTAGTGGTTTTTGGTCCAATAATTAGTACCTCTGTTTTGTAAGAATTGAGTAGAAGGACATTTCTAGCCATCTGATCTTTGATTTCATTGATACTAGGGATGTGCCCGAAGCCGAATACTTTATTCGGAAAGGCACGAACAATGACTTCAAAACAAATAATGGATTCATCTGAATAATTGGAAAAATATTCAGGTATTAAGCGATATTTTAAATAAACATATAGAAAATTACAAAGCAATTATAGCCAAAAAGCGGCAATATTATTAGTGCAACTTTATGAATGAAATATATGGTGTGATTTTCAAGTTAATCGGATGGCCACGGTCTTGATTCCATTTCAGTCTCCATTAATTGTGCTCCTCTAAGTAATGTAACCTTGTCAAGAGTAATATTAACGAAGATACTATATCATACACATTTTCCACTTTTTAAAATTTCTGTTAACACATCAACTGCAGATATTTCACATAATTTACACGTAAGGATTAAGAAACCAACCTGAGCGCGATGTTCAATTCCTGACCAGAGAAGTGATGATTTTATAGCGGAGCTCGTCTGTGCATCTCTTAAAGCTGACCACATTTATATCCACACCACCAATTAAGGTAATTGCATGGTTTAGCCTTTATTTTCCAACTATTTAAATGCTCCATAGATGTTTAAATACTCTATTCAGAATATTCCTGCACATGTAGGATTGCAAAGAAACAAATCATGCAAAAAATAATTCTGCTCTTCTAGAAATGTATAGAGGCTTGCTCTTGCTATTTATTCCACTGCATTTTGCTTATTCTGCACATGTAATTTAGCTAAATTATGTCCTCCACATTATGTAAAAATATGTGTACACAATATAAGCCTCATGTGTAGCCTATCATACAACTTTCTGATATACTGTAGATTTATGGTGCTTTCACCTGCTTGTAGTCATTTTTTTTAATGTTTGCAATTGTATTTAATATTCGCTGTAAAATGTGTGCTTGAAATTTCACAATTGCTTGACACCTTTGCCCCCAAAATATATAAAGTATATCATTGTTATACTTGCACACGGCACAGACATAAATGAAAATTCTGTATCAGCAGAGATTGTTGGTGTTCAAATGCGGTTGGTTGTAGCCAACATATCCAGCTTCATCTGGTGAGAAAAAAAAGAATATCAATAATATAACTAATAATAATAATAATAAATTACAATTAATAATAATAATAATAATAATAATAATAAGTATTATTATTTATAACAATAATAATAATTAAATATGCCTTTCTGAGGCATATTTTACATACAGAAACAATGAATGTAATAGTTACATTTTACAATTAGTTTTGAGACAATTCCGGTTTTAGTCACATCCACATCCTGTTCTATTCGAATACAGGAACAGATACATATAATTTTGTCGTAGTAACAGATACAGATAATGCCTTTGCTGCACACCACTAATTGATGCACTCTGCTAACTTGGAAAATGTTGAAATTTCATTCGGTTTCAAAGAAATATAAAGTTGGGTATTGTTGGCAAAAGGGTAAAAACTAATTCCATGGTTCCTGATAATATCTCCCAGGGGAAGCATAAATAAAGAGAAAAGCAGAGGCCCTAAAAGTGACCCCTGTGGCACTCCATACTTTAGTTTGATCTGACATTTCCTTGTTTACACAGACAAAATGGTAGTGATCAGATAAATATGACCTAAACCATGCTACCTGTCTACAAATGCCAACATAATTCTCAAGCCTATCCAAGAGAATGTCATGATCTATGGTATCAAAGACTCCATATCAGATGATAAGAGCAAGTCATGTAAGGGAGATGGTGTGAAAATTAGACATGTTCAAGGACATTTATACAGCTTTATACATTGTATGCTATTGAGATCCCTCATAGCCTTGTTTCCTTCCCGTCACAAATCATATGACACTACTCTGAATAAGGTCTTTGAGAGGTGCTTTTTCTGCCATGCATATTATCCGTTACTACCCAACACTGGTCGTAGACAGTGCAAGGTGGCATAATGCTAATCATGCAGAGGCATGCGTTGTTCCAGCTTTGTCCATCTTTATGTCACTGCAGTGCTATTGTTTCTATTGCAAGGCCAAAGCAGGTAGTTAGTATCTCAGCAGTCATAAAACAAAAGCTAGTATATATTGATGTCAAGGCTGAACAATGTCATAGTCATGAAACAGAGGTAGAATGCACTGTTGGTGACTTTTTCCAGTGGGTGTGACCTTGGATAAACAATGGAATTGGTTTATTTTAAATACTTGATAATGTCTGAGATATAAGAGACACTTTTGGCAAGCCCATAATTCCCATTTATTTGTTTCGTTCTTTACCACTTGCTTATCAGAGGTGATTTATGGTCATTTTGTACCACAGTAAGTTACCAGAAATTGGAATGACCCATCTTGATGTCAGATCACACCACTATTCATCTTAGCAGACATTTCGAATGATATAGAGATATTGTGGTATTTCATTTGATCAGATATCAGCTTTTGTGTTTGGTGACACTCATCACTGTCGTTTACTTGGTAAAGATTATTTCAAGGTCTAAAAAGAGCCATTTCTAATCTGAAATTCATTAACCTCTGTAAAGAGCAATGAAGTGCATAGTTTCTTTCTTTATTCCTTTCTTTCTTCACCCATTCTGCATCATGCTTTTTAATCAGTGCTGAGATGCTAAGAGCTTTTTAACCTGGTGATCTCAAATTAGGACAAAGTAATGAAATGTTAGATAATGCTTTTGCTTGCTTTCTTTTGTGTTATGTCAGTCTCCATCTCTCTCACTCTGCAGTTAGAAAAGTGTGGGTGCTGGTTTCAGAAATTGTGCTTATTTGATTTCATCAATTTTGAAAAGCTGTTGAATGTCACTCAGCGCTGCTCATCAAATCACTACTTCATATTGCTGTGCAAAATTCCATTATGAGATCCCAACATTTGTGTAATGTTGGGTTCTCATAATGGAATTTTGGAATCCAGTACTTAACTATCCAAAGTACATTTTAATTATTTTTATAATCCATAAAATGTTGAAATCAAAATGTTGAAATCAAAATCAGATGTTTGAATCTTGACTGTAATTTTATTGCTTTAGGTTTAACTGTTCTGAAGTGGGAATGCTTCATAATTGTAACTGATTATAGCTTTAGTTACAAATGATGCACAGGTAAAACAGGAATAGTTCAACCTAAAATTCATAATTTACTCACCCTCATTTTGTTCAAATCCATAACACTTTCTTCTTTCACAAATGTATTTCCTTCTCCCATATCTCGCAGATCTCATTCCTGTTTGTGCACATATGGTGCCTCAAGATCCATCTTGCTTTTAAGCTGGGCAACAGTGGCATTTTCTCAGAGAAGGCAGTGCCAATTAAAAATGTAATGTGAGGAAAACAATCAAATGTACATAAAAAAAACAAATAAAATATGAATAAATGTGAGCTCAAGTAATGTGTATTGCAGTAACTCTGTCAAACAGCGACAACAGTGGACAAAGTTTGAGAGGGTGGCAGCGCCATGTATGCCTACACTGAGAGCAGTGCGATCTCATGCAGCTTTTTTGGATAGCCGCGAAATACAGGTGAAAAGACACATGAGGGGAGACATTGCCTCAGCTTTGTACTGATTCATTCAATATGCTATATGATGATCAATGTCATTATCTATTCACTTTTATAGTATGGAAAATAGTAGCTTGAACACTGCTAAATGATCCAAGTTCAGCCATGCAAGTTGATAGGTTCTTTGACTTATTATCTGTTAGCCAATCAGCTCTCTCAGATGTGACATGTTAAGCATGGCATAAGCTGATTGGTTCTCTGACTTGTTGGGTAGCTAATCATCTTGCATCTCTTTGGTTTTAACTAAATGGCTCTATTTTGCATTTAATCTAGTTTTTATGAAGAGCGCTGAGAGTTTTTCTCTGAAAAGTCAATATTGCTCAGGTGGATTTCTAGGGGTTCCTTCTATCAGCTTGTACGGTAAGAGCCGCTTTGGTCATGACATGTCTTAATATGGTAAGCCTTCGTCAAATCTGTCTAACACACATCACTATCTTAGGTCTTTAGATTAAATAAATCCATACATAGCTAGTTATAATCAATAGTTTAATAATCTTTGGCTTCTCGTAGCTGAGGTACACATAATGAGTTAGGTCACTAGCATTTAAGCTGTTCAGCTAAGGACGTCAAGGCACACACAGACAATTAGTTTACACCATTTGGCACACCTAGCTAGCATGCACATATATATTGGCAACAGATCTGCTTGGTTGGGGGGTTTGTGTCTTGTGTTTGTGGTATGAATTTGTGCAGCTTCCCTGCTTTGTTGGCAGATTGTTTATGTCTATTTGTGCAGCAGCATGTAACGCAGCATGCCTTTCGTTTTGTCTCATCGTTCAGCAGCAGCAGCAGCATATCCATGCTAACTCAGTATGCATGTGATTTCTAGCAGTATCAAGTCTCTGTACCTGCTCTGCAGCAGCGTAACAGATCAAGAACAATATCCTATCAATATGCTAAATCTTTCCTAGAGTTGGCATGACTGAAATACCTTCATTTGTGTTCCATCAAACAGGTTTGTATGAAAGTGCGTAAATTATGCACATTATTAGTTTTGTAAAATAAGTGTTTAATGGCATATTTGCTTACCAGTGCAACACCAAGTTAACATAAAACTGTTAATGAAGCTTTTTTCCCCTCATTTTGCTTTTTATTTAGCATGTGAGAAACATTATGCACTTTTTAACAGGATTTGTTTTGTTGTTTTGGCAATAGTAACAAGGTGCAGTTTGAGTAGCATGGTGACTCAGTGGTTAGAACTCTGTTGCCTCACAGCAAGAAGGTCCTGGGTGGGGTCTGGGTAGCTTAGCGAGTAAAGACGTTGACAACCACCCCTGGAGTCGCATGTTCGAATCCAGGGCGTGCCGAGTGACTCCAGCCAGGTCTCCTAAGCAATCAAAATTTGTCCAGTTGCTAGGAAGGGTAGAGTCACATAGGGTAACCTCCTTATGGTCATTATAATGAGGGTATAATCTCCCTCTCTTTGGGGTGAGTGGTGAGTTGTGCATGGATGCGCTCAAGCCACATGATAAGAGGTGCGGATTGACGTCTCAGACGTGGAGGCCACCGAGACTCGTCCTCCACCACCCAGATTGAGGCGAGTCACTATGCCACCAAGAGGACTTGGAGCGCATTATAATTGGCATTCCAAATTGGGGAGAGAAAATTTAAAAAAGGTCCTATGTTCGAGTCCCGGCTCATCTGGGCCTTTCAGTGTGGAGTTAGTATGTTCTCCCTGTGTTCGTGTGGGTTTCCTCCTGGTGCTCTAGTGTCCCCCACAAGTCCAAAAACATGCAGGTTAAGTGAATTGGAGACTCTAAAATTGCCCTAAAATTATCTCTGAAGGTGTGAGTGCGAGTCCCCCAGCCATTGAGGGTTGTGTCAGGACGGGCATCCGGTGTAAAACCTGTGCCAAGTCAAATATGCTGATCACGGAATGGTCCGCTGTGGTGACCCCTAACGGGAGCAGCTGAAAGAACAACAGCAAGGTGCTGTTTGGTTTAAAATGTGTTAGTTGTGCCCTCTTGTGAACTAAGGACATTTTAAATTAATATATTTGATTTACAACTTCATTGCACTGAAGCAAAGAACATTGTCAGAACCTGTAGTAAATTGCATATTACTTTGTTTATTACCCTTAGGTCCAGGTTTTGTAAATCACTGAAATAAGCATTTTGTTTTCTTCAGAATCATGATCTTTATTCCAAGCAAGAAAATTGTGATACTCAATTTATACAGAATCGTGCAGCACTAGTGGCAAGTCTAGGGTGTGTATTTTATCATGAGGAAATTGACAATACGCAGCTCTATTAAAAAGAGAAAGTTTGTTTTTGTTAGTTAAAGATTGAACGAAGTGAACATAAAGGTGAATGTAGTCTTAGCCCATTATACACTGGAACAAAATATGTTTTTGATTAGTCTTTTTTGGCTTGTTTTCCAATATAAGATCTAAAACTTTACTTTAGTAGCTATACTGCAGAAGAAAAAAAAATTATATCGGAGAATGTTGACTACAATATTTAATCAGGGCTCAACTTTAATGCTTGTCTGGTACAAGTAGATTTTTATATTTTTAAGACAAGTAAGAGACCAGTGAAATACACACTAATATATATATATATATATATATATATATATATATATATATATATATATATATATATATATATATATACACACACACACTCACCTAAAGGATTATTAGGAACACCTGTTCAATTTCTCATTAATGCAATTATCTAATCAACCAATCACATGGCAGTTGCTTCAATGCATTTAGGGGTGTGGTCCTGGTCAAGACAATCTCCTGAACGCCAAAATGAATGTCAGAATGGGAAAGAAAGGTGATTTAAGCAATTTTGAGCGTGGCATGGTTGTTGGTGCCAGACGGGCCGGTCTGAGTATTTCACAATCTGCTCAGTTACTGGGATTTTCACGCACAACCATTTCTAGGGTTTACAAAGAATGGTGTGAAAAGGGAAAAACATCCAGTATGCGGCAGTCCTGTGGGAGAAAATGCCTTGTTGATGCTAGAGGTCAGAGGAGAATGGGCCGACTGATTCAAGCTGATAGAAGAGCAACGTTGCCTGAAATAACCACTCGTTACAACCGAGGTATGCAGCAAAGCATTTGTGAAGCCACAACACGCACAACCTTGAGGCGGATGGGCTACAACAGCAGAAGACCCCACCGGGTACCACTCATCTCCACTACAAATAGGAAAAAGAGGCTACAATTTGCAAGAGCTCACCAAAATTGGACAGTTGAATTTGGCGTAAACAGAATGAGAACATGGATCCATCATGCCTTGTTACCACTGTGCAGGCTGGTGGTGGTGGTGTAATGGTGTGGGGGATGTTTTCTTGGCACACTTTAGGCCCCTTAGTGCCAATTGGGCATCGTTTAAATGCCACGGCCTACCTGAGCATTGTTTCTGACCATGTCCATCCCTTTATGGCCACCATGTACCCATCCTCTGATGGCTACTTCCAGCAGCATAATGCACCATGTCACAAAGCTCGAATCATTTCAAATTGGTTTCTTGAACATGACAATGAGTTCACTATACTAAAATGGCCCCCACAGTCACCAGATCTCAACCCAATAGAGCATCTTTGGGATGTGGTGGAACAGGAGCTTCGTGCCCTGGATGTGCATCCCACAAATCTCCATCAACCGCAAGATGCTATCAATATGGGCCAACATTTCTAAAAAATGCTTTCAGCACCTTGTTGAATCAATGCCATGTAGAATTAAGGCAGTTCTGAAGGCGAAAGGGGGTCAAACACAGTATTAGTATGGTGTTCCTAATAATCCTTTAGGTGAGTGTATATATATATATATATATATATACACACACACACACACACACACACACACACACACACACATAAATACAAACTTTATATTCTATCCCCTAAACCTAACCCTACCCTTAAACCTAACCCTCACAGAAAACTTTCTGCATTTTTACATTTTCAAAAAACATAATTTAGTATGATTTATAAGCTGTTTTCCTCATGGGGACTGACAAAATGTCCCCACAAGGTCAAAAATTTCGGGTTTTACTATCCTTATGGGGATATTTGGTCCCCACAAAGTGATAAATACACGCTCACACACACACACACACACACACATACATTCACATACACACAACAAAATACACAAAAAATTTTTTATAAATAAATATCTACTTGTCCCAGACAAATTTACTTGCCCGACCAAATAAGACTGTTTAAAATGTCAATACCAAAAAATAACCGGCTATATTTGTGATAGCCTAGGCCTGTGCCACTTATTAGAAAGTTAATATTCTTATTCGATTGTTGAAAGTAATCCAGAGCACGTAATTTTATAATTCTGTTTGATTGACAGGCAGCATATCCTTGTGTGCTGAACATGTGAGTGTGTTCCGATAATGCTTGCACTAATACGCACCTGAACGGTCAAATAAATAAATTCCGCAAAAATGCCCATCTTGGTGAGGGATTTATGTAAACACAGAGAGTGATGTTTAAAGTGAATGTAAACGGCAGAGAAAAAGTGGATTTGTACTAAATTTATACTTGACTTAAGTATAAATATAAGCTAATAGACCAGCAGCAGTCTACTTTTTTATAATAATCAAAAAACCATAACAAGAAAACACTCCCTGCTCTTGACTGGATAACTTTAAAACGTATTAATTCATTGTAAAAATACAGAGAAGATAGTAGTAGTTGTTGCATTTCATTCTGAATGTTTACTTGAATTGATAGTCTATTGTGTTTACTTTTTAAAGCTGTTTGTGATGAGGAGGAGGGTGGGGCCAGGCCGTGACTATGCATGCCCGGCCCCTGATCGGTCTAATCAGTCAAGAAGAGGGATAAGTGCAGCGAATGTGGCAGTTCAGGAGAGAGAGAGCCACAAGCAGCTTATTATATTGCCTAATCAATGCTTTTCTTGTCTGCCACAATAAATGCAATTAATTTATCTAAATGTATATAATAATAGTTATTTATAATTGAATAATTTTTTATTTTGGAACCTTTTTCTGCAAAAATTGATTATATACTTTGTGAATAATTAATCAGCATATGATGTAATTCAGTTAACTATTTTAATTGATTGGTAGCCATAAATTATATCAGTAGGAACCATTCATGAACATATACAATCACCGTATTCCCATATATCACATTTCTGCAGGGGATAGCACACCTCATATTAGGGATCATTGTTCTTTTGTTAAACTTTATACTCTTAATCTCACAAAATACACTAAAGTCTTCCCTCTGTGTGTTCTGAAGGGTTAGTGTGGCATTTATGTAAGGCAGATAGGTAACTGCACTCTTCCACAACCTTGCAATTCGCACCAAGCCTCTGATTTATGGTCAGTTTCCTTCCACCCTTTACTGCACCACTACACGCGCTGCATGTGCAATGAACTCACCATCCTGTAAATCTGTGGCACATCCACTTACCTCGCAGATCTATGGCCAACCCTCAGCTCTCTATGCCCGTGTGGTTTTTTTATGGCCCACAAGTTGACTTGATAACCCTCTCCTTTCCTTTAACCTCTTCGCACATATAATCAAACCTGTGAGGTTACATTAGGCTGGGCTCAGAGGTGTGCCATCAAACTAGTGTAATCTGCACTGCTACAGGTGGTGTCATAATATAACTTACCAACATTTCAGCAGTCAGCCTTTTCAAGTAATAATGACATCATAATAGGAAGCAAACATATATAGAGTCAGCAATTACAACAGGTGACAATGATTATATCATGACAGAAGTTTCTGATTAGCTAACAAGCATGTCAGTAAAAAAAAAAAAAAAAAAAACTTAATTTAAAGCTTAAGATACATTCAAAAAGAGTAATACCATTGCTCACAGCAAGAAAGATGCAATTCAAAAAACACACAACAGCATCAATTCAAGAATTTACAACATCATTATGAAGTTAAAGAATCAACATTGTAACTAATGTGTAAGGCAGCCAATACAACAATTCAAAGATGCACAATAACATCACTTAATTACATCACAGTACATAAAAATTCAAAATCACCATTTCAAAATTTTTTAAACAAATTTGCCATCACTAATTCAAAACATAAAAAAGAGCAGATTCAATTAACAAATTATTCATTTATAAAAAACTGTGATACCAGATTGTAGGACTTTAAGTGCACCAGCCAGCAAAACATTCCAAAGGACAAACAAAGCAATAAGCAGAATGAGGAATAACCTTATGCTTCCTACACACTACACGATTTTCAAAGACGTTGGATCGTGGTACTATTCATATTACACAACTGTCTGTCTTGTTATATAAGTCGGAGCATTTTCAAATTACACGAGGAATCGGCGACATGGGTGAACACATTACAAGACATTTCACTGTTGACAAATCCCCGACAGCTCTGCCTGGACTCAAAATTACGTTTCCCAACAAAGTGCATGCGAGAAGTGATACGAGATACAAAAAAAGAGAATTATCTCCAACTCTTCCCTTTCTCCACCCGGTTGTGTAACATTTCAGATGAAACATCAAATCTGGTTCTCCTGCCAATGTTCCACAAATTTTTCCTCCATTGCTTTGGTCCAATGTGACTTTCTCGATACCGCAGCCTGTTGCAGGTACATCAGGACTCACCCTGAAACTTCCCGTGCCCGGTTTCTTGCTCTCTCACTGGCTGTAGGTCAACACTGCAGTTGTAATCAGTCAAAACATATTTCACATTGCGTGATTTGGAATCGCCGACTGGTCCAGATATTTAACATTCGAAATATCTTGCTGACATCGGAAATGTGTCAGCGATTCTCTTAGATTACGTCTTTGATAATTCATACATTGCGATCATCGCTCACGGGAGCGAGCTCTGATTTGCCAACGATTTTGGGCTTTTGTCGGCGATCACCACAAAACTGTCAGCGAGCAAAAATCAGGCTTAAAATCATGTAGTTTAAACTCTGCATTAGGGCCTTTCCAGGCCATAAAACTGTGAATCTATACAGTTGGTGCCGAAAAATCTGAGGCGCCTCTCCCAGTTCCATCCTGCATCACATCACTAAACAAAAGAACTGTCAGAACGATCGCACTCCACTTTTGGGAGACTGAAGCTCCTTTTAGGTTGTTGATTTGAGATAATTAGCGAGTGCCAAATGGTTGGTCAGGAGACTAACCATTCTGCTAAAACAGCAAAACTGCATGAATTAAAACAAAAGGGCCATTGGTCAAGGAGGGCCTGTATCCCACAGGACAGTGACATAGGGCAGACTCAGTATGACCTTCTAAACTTTTCCATGCAGACACCAAACTCAACCCTAAATGCCCAAGCTCTCTGTTGGACCAAATGTATATTATAATTTTATAAATCAGGCTTAGCCTGACTATATCATTTATAATAACAGATGGAGAGTAATGGAGTAACCTTTATACAGTTTAATCTTATATCCTAATTGGAAGCTTTCAGTCTAGGAACAAAGTCCCCCCTCCTTCTTGAAGTTGCACTCAAGAGAGCGAGAGCTGAAGCCTTGAAATTTCAAGACTGGGTTTACTAATATTTTACCCTTTTAAATACATGGAACTATGTATATGTTGATCTACCTTTTGAGATTGTCATATTAGCTCATGTAATGTTATCCTTGCTTTAACGATATGATTTATTCTTATTTATTTTTTAATTGCTTATCATGTCATCAATTGTTATTACCATTGCAATTATTATTATTACCCACATGTTTGGTGTATATGAGGTCCATATTTAGTTTCCAGAATGATGCTGTGAAGCATATTAGGGTTATTTGCAGTTATATTTTTTCCTATGCAATTCATGATTAAAATGTTCTCTTTTTGAGCAGGAAACAGAAATAGTCACACACAATGGGCCATATATTAATTATCTTGAGGGGAGGACAGAAATTACCATGTGACCCAGCAAAAGACACTTCTGATTAGCTCAAGACGCCTCAACTCAACAAAACTTCTCTTCCCAGAACGAACTTTACTCGTTCTCTTCCCTCATAGCTCTTAGCTTGGCTGGCTTCGTGTCAGCACCCCTCTGCCAGCTTTCACACAATGTAGAGTCCAGCAAAGTTCAGAAAGAAAAGTTCAGAGGAAGTCCTTCTCTTCTCTGCACTATGACTCACCAACGTGATGGGGAGTCATGAGTCTTACTTGTGGAAGGCCTCGCTTTAAAGCCCCGCCACATCATTCCAATCCACGATCTTAACAGAGGTCCAAAACATTGACGGAACAAACAGAACTTTCTACAAAGCATTACATGGAAACTTAAGTACATCTCCAACTTTTGCTGAAAGTGCTGGTTTCTCTTTTATATAACTTGAGTAACCCGATTGCAAATCGAGGCATTTATTCTAAATAGAAGTCGTCTAGGTTACGGATGTAACCTCCGTTCCCTGATGGAGGGAACGAGACATTGTGTTGAAGAAGTGAAACTAGGGGTCTCTCTTGTGTGCCGAATATGCTTCTGATCTTTGAAAAAAGGCCAATGGGAATTAGGCAGACAGTATTTGCATACCCCGCCCCGGACATATGGGTATAAAAGCGGGCAAATACGTCGAGTTCATTCAGGAATTTTCTGAGGAGCCGGAATGGTCCGCGACATGGCCGGGAGGACACAATGTCTCGTTCCCTCCATCAGGGAACGGAGATTACATCCGTAACCAAGACGTTCCCCGTCTGTCACTCCCTTCGACGTTGTGTCGAAGAAGCGACATTAGGGGTCCAATTCAAATCACGCCATGCGCTGAGCCGTGTACGTGTACTGATGACACGAGCAGGCAGGTATATTTACGTGCAAAGGCGACCAGTTGTGTCAGGCTGCAAATACCCTTCCCCAATGCCCCATAAAAGACGCCTGTGACTGCCGCAGAGGATGCCATATGCCCCGGGAGCCTCTGGAAAAGTTTTAGAGGGACTGTGCCTGGCCTGAAGGTGGCAGACAGTCCAGCACTGACTGCTCACGCTCGTTGGTGAGACGTGCTAACATCGAGACTGAGTCTAACTCCATGCCGAGAAAAGAGATACTCTGAACCGGGGTTAGTTTGCTCTTTTCTCGGCTGACCTGAAGCCCCAAGCGGCTGTGAGTGCATAGTAACTCTCAGGAGTGGGCCAGTATGAGCCAGTCGTCGAGGTAATTGAGTATGCGGATGCCGGGTTCTCGGAGCGGGGCAAGAGCTGCCTCTGCGACTTTCGTGAAGATGCGAGGGGACAGAGACATGCCGGAGGGGAGGACTTTGTACTGATACAACTGGCCATCAAACGCGAACCGTAGGAAGGGTCGTTGTCGAGGCAGAATTGAGACGTGAAAGTACGCGTCCTTCAGGTCTACCGCTGCGAACCACTCTAGATGCTGGATGCAAGTTAGGATGTGTTTTTGTGTGAGCATTTTGATTGGGAGTTTGTACAAGGCCCGGTTTAAAACTCGCAAGTCCAAGATCGGTCGTAAGCCGCCGCCTATCTTGGGTACGATGAAGTAAGTGCTGTAGAAACCCTTCATCTCGGTTGGAGGAACAGGCTCTATCGCGTCTTTGAGTAGAAGAGTAGCGATTTCCGCGCGCAGGGATTTGGCATGTTCGCCGTGTACTGCGGAGAAGCGGACGCCAGTGAAGGGGGGCTGGGGCCTGGCAAACTGAATTGCGTAACCGAGTCGGATGGTCTGGGCCAGCCAGCGTGATGGGATGGGAAGTGAGAGCCACGCATCCAAGGTCCGTGCTAGGGGCACCAAGGGGACGATTATTTTTGATGTACCCGGCGGGGCTTCGCAGCGGGGCAGGTTCGTGATTGAGGAGGAGGTCCTGTAGTGGCGTCCTCTGGACTCGTCCGAACTGGCCGCATCCAGCGTGCCGGAACTGTTGAGGAGACAAAGGAAATAGCTCTTTTATTGAGAATGGCAAATGAAATAAATTCAACAAAAGGATTCTCCTCCTGGCCCTCCACCGGGGGACGGAGCAGTCTGCTTACCTGCTCTGGTCCCTGGGTCAAACACCTCAGGAGCATCTGGGAGCCTTACGGGTCCTCGAGGGGGTCTGTGAGGCGGGGGGCGTCGACTTCCTGCGGGGTGGTCGGAGAGCTGGGTCTGAGTTGAGGCGGAGCAGCTTGGCGTTTCCTCGCTGCAGGAGGACACCCTCGGCAGGATATGTGAAATAGCCTCCATCTGTTTACTCACCGCGGAGAACTGCTGGGTGAAGTCCTCGACGGTGTCGCCGAAAAGGCCAAACTGGGAGACAGGGGCATTGAGGAAGCGCACTTTGTCAGCCTCACGCATCTCGACCAAGTTCAGCCACAGATGACGTTCTGAGTGACTGAGCTGTGACCTTCATGGCTCTAAGTTCCTGCAACACGTCGGGATCGGGGCTACCCCTGACCCTCTGGGGTCGACGGATGCGCCGGCGCATCCTGCTGGATATTTTCATAATTACAGCGGAAACAACTTAAAATACTCCCATCATTTTTGGGTATACAAATAAATGTACGACATCATTAGAAACAATAAAGGGTCTACTTTTATTTTTGTACACTCACAATAACAACAAAACCTTGTGCTTTTGTAAAATAAAGAAAATAAAAAGGGTGAGCTTTCAGCAGTCTCTCTGTTCACAAGCATATTTCTGAAACATGTCACAAAAATGAACTGAAACTCTGCGAATACTTATCACACAAACATGAAACATATGTCTAAAGAAAGCTTAAAATATCTACTTTTAAATAAAACTTCTGCTACAATGTAATCTGTATGAAACAAAGCGATGTACAGTTTCTTCTGGCTCAACTCATTAAAGCTAATGTGATCACACCCACCAGCAGAGCACGCCATTCATACGCTAATGTGCTGAGACGATCAAGGGAAATGTGCACGCCCCCGACGGTGAGGTTTAATGTAAACACAACACAGCTCAAATTTTCTGCGTGTTTGTAACGATACACATGCGATCAAACTCCTGTATATTAAGGAAGAGTTAACATTTTCCTCAGAAGAAGAGCGGGACTCCGATGAACATTTGTATTTTGAGAGATTTGATCCAGCCGAGGATACAATTTCGGACGAGTAAGTAATTTGGTTTTCATTAGTTGACATGCTATTTTATATAAACATGTACATATTTTACTAGTGGGACTGTTTCCAGACTTGCCAGCCAGGATTCAGAGTATTGACATTTGAAATAAATCCTAATAAGCAAGTTTTAGTTACATGTAAATGCTGTTTCGGCTTAAGCAGGTATTTAAATTGTATGCTGTATGATATAAATATGATATGTAATATGATATAAAAAATTATAGGAATGTTTAGAATATATTTTATCTAGTGTTTATGCTGCCTCATTATCATCAACAAAGCTTGTGCTTGCAAATAAGTGTTCAGGTTAAATGAGTAAAATGCACTTTAAATATGCCCATATTAGAAAATCAGCATATTATAATGATTTCTGAAGGATCATGTGACACTGAAGACTGCAGTAATGATGCTGAAAATTGCATTTTACAATATATTCAAATAGAAAACTTATTTTAAATTGTAAAAAGAGTTCACACAATGTTTTTACTGTAAAAACTGTTTTACTTTTACTGTATCAAATAAATCCAGTCTTGGTGAGCAGAAGAGACTTCTTTTAAACGGTAGTGTAGGTATAAAATCAAGTTAAGTCTTTATGTAAAGAAAATGTATAGTCAGATTACTTCTTTTAACTTAAAACTTGATTTTGATCATTAAGTCTCCTCACATTCATTCTCTATCCCTCACTGATAGGCCCAGGGGAGGCGTCTTTTGTCTCTTCAGGTGTAAATTACCTTAATATTCATGATCGTTCACGCCTCCTTGCATTTTACCTTTCAACAATAAAATTGTCTTACAAAAGTTCAATTACTACATTGTTTTGTATGAATGAGTGATCATGATGGTTTTCACATCATTTTGTAGCAAAAGCTCTAGGCTACAAGATCCAGTTCTCAAAAATAATATTTAATATGTGTTATATGGCCTTATTTCAATTAGTTAAAATTTTTATTTTTTCAAAAACCATGCATAAATGTTATTTTCTCAAAAATACAAACCTGTACACACATGTTGCTCACATATTATTGTAGCCCAGTTTGTGCTGAATACAGTGTTATCAGAATTTAGCCAATAATATGTTTTTAAGCAACTGAAAAAAGCACAAATGTCAAGGCATGTCAAAACTTCTCCAGGGCTCAAAACACCCTCAAACCCCAGAGGGTTAAGTGCCTTGGCCTGATGGACTTGCAGGAGGGCCATGGCATGCAGGGCGGAAGCGGCGTGTCCGGCGGCACTGTAGGCTTTGGCCGTCAGTGACAATGTTGTCCTACAGGCCTTGGAGGGGAGTACAGGGCGACCCCACCAGTTGGTAGGGTTTTTGGGGCATAGGTGAAGCACAACAGCACTATCCACCTGAGGAATCACCGTGTACCCATGGGCCGCTCTGCCATCAAGGGAGCGAATAGCTTTGTGACGTGTGGAGAGCGATGCCCTCCATGCAGATGTCAGCTCATCATGCACCTCCGGGAAAAACGGGACAGGGGGTGCAATCCGCAACCGCAACGTTACCATGGTCATGCTCTCGCAGTGAGAACACGAACCATCCACAAACACTGCCTCAGTGTGATCGCAACCCAGACACACAAGACAACGCCTGTGGCCGTCCGAAGTGGAGAGCACTCTACCGCATCCAGGAACTATGCAGGGGCGGAAGGGCATCTTTATAAAGACACGTCCTGAAAAGGACGTTCAACGCCAGCTCCTATTTGCTTTTTTAGAGGAAATAACTCTTTTAGAGAAAATCACTCTTTTATAACTCTTTTAGTTTCTTGCACTGTCAAAGCGCCCAGGGGAAAACTGCACTGCCGTGCAGAGAATGAGAAAGCCGCTGCAATGCGCCTTCGAATCCAAAAGGCAAGTGTCAGAGAAAAACAGGACCCGCTTGTATATCCAGGGCGGGGTATGCAAATAGTGTCTGCCTAATTCCCATTGGCCTTTTTTCATAGATCAGAGGCATATTCGGCACTCAAGAGAGACCCCTAGTGTCGCTTCTTCGGCACAACGTCGAAGTGAGTGACAGACGGGGAATGATGGTTCTCATGGCATTGTCTATAGATAAACTTCAATTTCTCTGTACAGATCATTTCATTCATCTTCTGTTACAATTTACTCACCAACCTGTTTGTCTGTGTTTAGATTAACAATAAAGTCTTGTTTGTATTGAAAGTTAATATGACTGTGGCATATTTTGATAAATAATCTCATAAATATTTTTTTTTAAAAGATCTGCACTCCAAAGCTCAAACCATATCTAACAATATTTGTGATATTATTTTCAATAAGCCATTAGAATAGTATTACTCTAACAGATGCATCATATCAACTCAGCATGGCCGAATGATTAGACGTATACCTTAATTCTTTCAATAAGCAAATTAATCATAATTCCATTATTAGGCTAATTATTTACATATTAATTGTGATTGGATACAACAAGTCTGTTGTATTACATTTTAAATGGTGTAGAATCTTTTATTCCAATTTATAATCTGATCATTTCCTTCATGTTATGGTGGTTTAACATGGCTAAATTCCATTATGCAATTTCCTATGTATTATTGTTGGAGATATGCAAAGTGGCTAATTTTCATTCATAATGATGTAGCCATGCAGACAGTTTAATTAAATTCTTAACGCACATACATTTCCTTACATAAAAATTGGTGAAGGTACACAGGCACTTTAATCCATACCATGTACATTTATACCACATCATTTTCTACAAGAGTTTTTAACGTATGTATCCAAAATAATTTTTTGTTAAGATTTTATCTAAATCTCCACCTCTTCTTGGTAGTGACACTTTCCATAGTGATGCAATTGGATGATTGTATTCAATAAAAAGTGCTGCTAAAGGGCAATTCATATATTAAATCTTACAGTGCTCTGGTGTTCAGTAATACTTGTTTATAATTCTGTGCTTGTTTTTCCCCACATATGATTTACTGCACGGATAAGTTCTGAGGTAAATCACACCTTTTGTTTTTCAGGCTATAATACTTACTATTGGGATAGATTTCCCTGCATGAGTGTGTTTGAATGTGAAAATGAATATGAATAATTGCATTTGTTTCTTGCACCACAAGGACAATTACCATCTGGAATAGGTGTCAACATACCTTGTGATTTCTTATGTGAGAGGAGGATCCTGGAAAACAGGAAGCCTTGAGCAGATTGTAAAATATGTGTTGATTTATAAAACTCTTTTCTATTATTTGCTCTGAACATTTGGTATATTTTGTGATAAACACAGCTGAAAATAGTTTTTTCTTGAGCAAATCCATTCGAGATTTCAGTTTTTTCTTTTGCAGGTTATATTTTCTTACCACTATAACCGCTGCCATAGAAACGTTCCTTCATAGCATTTACATTTCTATTAGAGTCTTCTGGTGTTCCACATATTCTTTTTACATGGCAAAATTGACTGTTTGGAATGCTATTATTTAATGGTAATGGATAATAAGAGCCAGCTCTCAGTAAGGTGTTACGATCTGTGGGTTTACTAAAAAGGTCTGTATGGAGTGTATTTCACCCTTTTATTATCCATATATCCAGAAAACTAATTCGGTTCAAGTCAAAGTCCATAGTAAAGTTCAAATATTCAGAGCAAGTATTTACGTATTTATGAGATGCATTTAGTTGTTCAGTACTTCCTTTAAAAAGACAAAAGCAATCATCCAAATATATTTTTCAAATCAACAAATTAGCACTGAAATCATGATGTAAATACATAAATTTTTCCTCAAAAAAGCCCATGTATAGATTTACGAATGAGGGTGCAAAAGCACTCCCCATTGCCACACCACTATGTTGAAGATAGAAATCATTCTGCAAGGTAAAGTAATTATGAGATTTCAGTTAAAGTATTAATACACTCATTTAAGGGGACTGAGTCAACATTAAGCTTTGATATAAAATGAGCCATGGATTCAATGCCTTCCCTATGTGGACAGGGACTGACCCTCAAATGAGTGTATTAATACTTTAACTGAAATTGTATTATATCTCATAATTACTCATAAGTTACACACGTTAAAAACTCTGGTACCTCATGGTTTAAATTTTGAATGAGTTAATTGGATATGCTCTTTTGTATGTTTTGAATAAGTGATGGCGAATTAAATACATTTAAAATTATTATTTGGAATTTTGTCGTATTGTGGATATATTTTTGTGTGTGTTTGAATTGTTGTATTGGATGTCTTTATGCTTGTTAGCTAATTAGAAACTTCTGTCATGATGTAATCGTCTTCATCTGTTTGTAATTACTGACTCTTGCTGTGTCTCGTTTTGAAGGCTGCGTGCTAGCGTCCTCCTTTAAAAAAGTATTGTTTAAATGAGACGGCCTTCGTAGGATGAACGGAAACTGAATGTAACATGGTTGCTATGACAGCGCGCCACTCGGCCGACAAATCCTCCGGAGGACGCAGCCTTCCAAATGAGATACAGCCTCTATATATGTTTGCTTCCTATTGTGACTATTGTACCTTGAAAAAGGCTGACTGCCAAAACTTTGGTAAGAAAAAAAAAGAGCCTATATTTTGAGTTGTGCAGTTATATTCTCTCTCCTTTTTTTTTTTTAAACAAAACATTCAAATTATCACAAAATAAGTTATCCTCTTAAATGGTTTTGATGCAGCGCTGTTTTCTGACATCAAACAAAGAATACATTAACCAGTTAGTCCACTTGAGCCTTCATCCATTTCTCCCATCACTTATTCTTACGACTGCTGGTGCAACAAATTGGAAGAGTTCATTTTTTAAATCATCTTTGCTGTGACTCAGAATCCCATGCAGCATTGTGATGTAAATCGCATCTATCCTAATCAATCATAAACATCTTAATCACATTATGTTAAATAATATAAAATTCCTTCCAGGATGTCGGCTGTGGAGTGTAAGTCAAAATGTTTTATATATACAGAATGCATTAAATAATGCACGCTAGGGGTTTAGTAAGAACAGTAAGAACTTGTGTGCAAAGAGGTTCATTTATTTAGGCCTCTCCCTTTCATCAGTCCTGCATCTCCATCTTCCTGTTGCAACAACTGTTGTGTAGCCCTCTGCTTTTACTTTGGCCCTACTAATTAAAGCCTGCCTCAGCATGAGCTGGACAAGGGCAAACTGTGGGTAGATGGAGATGAATCTGTGAAAGTCCCCTCCACCTGCTGAATGCAAATAAATCTTCTTTTCTAAATAACCTTGATCAGAGGGAGAGCAGTCAAAGGTCAACTGCATCACAGCCTCCTGTCTTCATCTACCTCACATTACTTAGCAGAGGTTCCATCTGAGGGTTTAAAAAACAAACTGTTTTGAGTAAGGTAAGGAAAGTAGGGCATCCTTGTTGGTCCTGTAACAACATTTGTATCAACCAATCAGATTTTAGGGTTAGGCTTGGGGTTGTGGTTAACCCTGCTGGGAAATAAAATCAGCTTAAACCAATTTAAGGTGGTTTTCTGGTCTCCCAGCATGGCCGGGTTGGTTAGGCTTGTCTCTTTTGATGGTTTTAGAGGGGTTTTGGGTACTTTGCGTCTGGTCAGTCTGCAGACTGATTGCACTGTGAATTCGGCCACAGCAGGTCAAAAGTTCTGCTGCTGAGATTGGTTTGTACTTACCAAAATTCAAACCACTGCCTCCAGTTGCCAAAGCTAGAAGTGTTGAAAGTATGGGCACATGTGAGCTCTAGTTTCAGGGTGAAATGCCTAAATATATATATATATATATATATATATATATTTTTATATTTTTTATTTTTTTTTTTTGTTCTAAATGATGTCATACAGTTATGCAACAGGTATGTATAATTTCTTAATTCTACCACCTCACTCAAATGTCAATGCGCTATATGTAGTAAACAGAGGGAAAGTTGATAACATTTGAATTAATGCAAAAATACAGGATGGGGGATGCAATGCTGTAGAATGGGATTGTTCCCTTTACAAAAGGCTTCACTACAATGTTGCGCTGCTAAGCGCTACGGGGAGACACGTCTTAGTGTGACCAGCTGAATATGTATGCAACACGTCAATGAACATTGACTGGAATTTATAACCTCTGCCGATGTAATCATTGGACGCACCTGGCGCAGTGGCTATAAATAGATGCGACACCGGTGTATCATCACACATTTCATCTTCAGAGCCATTCTGTTATGTGTGCTTTCACAATCTGTCAAACTTTCTTTCCTCTGTTAGGAGTTAGATTCCGTTAGGCAGTGTGCAGTTGATACCTTTTCTCCTTTCTGTTTCCTCTGAAAAGAAAAGAAAATACATATATATATATATATATATCTCGGTCATTTAAAAAAAGAGAAATGACTGAGAATCAAGGCAAACGATGCGTGTTTCCCTGTCTCCGCTTTTTGCCCGAGACGGACACGCATCAGTTTTGTTTAATTTGTTTGGGGGAAGAGCATGCTGCTCTCGCGTTGCGGCAGGGCGGGTGTGAGCATTGTGATCTGCTTTTGGGCAGAATGCTTCGCGCTCGCCTCGCTCACTTCCGGGAGTCAGCGTCCACACTTCACTCGTGGGGCTCTCGCATGGATCTGACGGAGGAGCGAGAGACGGGTTTTTCCCTTTCGCTCGCTCTCTCCTCAGACCCAGCCGGTCCTTCCCGTGATCTTGAAGCGCGCTACGATGCCTCTTCAGTTCATGAGGAAGACCGCGACTCACTTGGTTCAGCGGAGATAGAGCTATCCACCTCCGGGCATTCCGTGTTTGATAAACCAACAGAGGAATTGCTCGACGTGGTTACTCATGCTGTGGCCAAGCTTAAAATAGACTGGCCACGACAACAAGAGACCCCAAACATTCCAAATTGGAAGACAGATTTTTGTCTGGTGGCCGGGGGAAGGGAACGCCTCATCAGTCCCTTCCCTTCTTTAATGACCTCCATGACGAGCTTTCTCGTTCATGGAAGAGACCTTATACTTCCCGTGTTCACATGCCCTCGACATCTATATATTCGACTATCGTGGGTGCTGAGGCACGGGGGTATTCGATGATGCCGCAAGTTGAAGAGACACTTGCGGGTTATCTCTCACCAGGCTCGGCATCATCAATGAAAAGACCCTCACTCCCCATGAAGCCGTGCAGGACCACCTCCATGCTAGTGGGGAAGGCGTATAAAGCTGCGGGTCAGGCTGGTGCTGCCCTGCACACCATGGCGGTCTTGCAAGCATACCAGGCTGATCTGATTAAGGACCTGAGTGCAGGTTCCGCGCCCGACGAGGAAGCATTTTCTGAGCTTCGCCGAGCTACGGACCTGTCTCTTCGTGCGACCAAGCAGACAGCCCGTGCTATTGGCCGGTCTATGTCCGCATTGGTCAGCACGGAGAGACATTTATGGCTCAACCTATCAGTCATCAAGGACAAAGATAAGACTTTTCTCCTTGATGCCCCAATTTCGCCATCTGGGCTTTTCGGAGACGCTATGACGACGGTTATCTCCAGGTTCCAGGAGGCAAAAAGCCATGAGGAAGCGTTTGGGCAATTCTTCCCTCGCCGCACTCAGGGGGCGGGGCCATCGGCCACCCAGTCCCGCCCCGGTGCTCTTAGAAGAGAGGCTCAAAAACAGAGCGTGGCGGGCCGTGCTCCCACTCACCAGGACCGGGGAAAGGCTCGTCGCCCCCGACAGCCTCCAAAGCAAGACCTCAGGGCAGTTATCTCAAGGAGGAAAAAACCCTGAGTGTCTTGCACTTAACCCAGTGGAGGTAGCTCCCTTCGGGACGGGGCGCGTGTCCTATTCACTACGCCCCTCCCGGTACCCTCACGAATCCTCTCCTTCCCCACCGCCTTTGGCGTTTTAGGAAGCAGAGGTTTCTAATTAAAAGTTGGGTGTACCGCTGTTCCTGCCTTATTTCAGGACGTGGAACACCTGACACCCCCTCAACAGGAAGTATTAAAATATAATACCCATCTCATAAATCCCGGCAGCGTGGAAACTTCTGCCGGGTATATTCTTTTCTGTGGGTCTTATAAGGGCGTCAGGATTTAATTCACTCACCGTTTTTCCGTGCTTCAACGGTATGTTCTCACTACTGTGAAACGGATTTCTTTTTATGTAAAAAGAAAAATCAATCTCCTGGTTAAAGAGGCCATGGTATGTGTTCCCCTTCCAGAGAGAGAGTTAGGCTATTACACTAAATACTTTCCCATGGAGGGTGAGGGGTGGTGTCTGGCTTAGGTCTTAAAGCTTGAACTACCCGTGGGTGTTCAAGTCCAAGATGATGCCTGTCAAGACGGTCGTGTCTCAAGCCCTACAACTCGTTTGGCTGGTCACCATCGATCTTATGACGCACTTCTATGCTTCGTTTAGAAGTTCTGCCACAACATGGAAAGTTCCTGAGGTTCACTTCCGAGGGCAAGTCTTCCAGGGTCAGGTTCTTTCACTCAACCTAGCCCTTTTTACCCGCACATTCACAATGCATGATGTAGCGCTGGCTCCTTGCGACTCCGGTGCATCTGCATTCTGAATTATGTAGACAACTGGCTGGTCCTAGCGCAGTTCCAGGAACTGGCAGTTCAGCACAGGGCCATCGTCTTAGCTCATCTGTTTCTCTGGGGTTGAGGCTCAACGCCAAGAAAAGCGTCCTCTCTCCCACTCAGAACACTGTCTATCGGGGCATCGTATGGAGTTCAATCTCAATGCAGGCACAACTGTCTCCCGCTAGGATTGAGTCCATTTAGATCACCCTGAGCAAAGTCAGGCTAGGTCAAGGTTGCACTGTTATCAGTATCAATGATTTCCAGGTCTCAGGGCGAATGCATCCACAGTGATCCCTCTGGACCTTCTGCTCATGAGACCGTCTTTGTTGTGGCCAAAACAGCCTCTGCAGCAGGTTTGTGGTGCGGCAGGTTGGTCCTCTCCGCGCACATTCATTAAACTTTATAGTTTGGATGTTCTTGCCACTCTTGGCTCTTACACCCTTGAGTTGACACCAAACAAGTTTGTGGTGCAGCAGGTTGGCACTCTCCGCACACACTAATCACATTTTATGGTTTAGATGCTTTGCTACTCCGGACTCTTATGTCCTTGAGTCGACATCTCAGCTCATGCCTGAACAAGTTTGTGATGCGGCAGGCTGGTCCTCTCCGCTCACATTCATCAGTTTTTATGACAAGTTTGTGTTGCGATAGGGTTCTCTTCGCACACATTCATCGAACTTTGTGGGTTAGATGCTTTGCTACTCTGGGCTCTTATGATGATATGATGATGGGCTCTTATTAAGAGATGGCTCTTAAGTCGACATCTCAAGCTCATGTCTGAGACCTCTCGCGTTTTTGTGAGCACACCACAACTGTAGGGGTCCGGACAGCCCCAAGTGCGGCTGCGTGGGTATTGCATTCCCCGTAGCGCTTAGCAGCGCAACATTGTAGTGAAGGCTTTTGTAAAGGGAACGTCTCGGGTTACATGTGTAACCCTTGTTCCCTGAAAAAGGCGGAACGAGATGTTGCGCTGCTTTGCCGCACTGGGATGTCCCAGGACTGCTCTTCAGACGAAATATCTGATGATGCACCGGTGTCGCATCTATTTATAGCCACTGCGCCAGGTGCGTCCAATGATTACATCGGCAGAGGTTATAAATTCCAGTCAATGTTCATTGACGTGTTGCATACATATTCAGCTGGTCACACTAAGACGTGTCTCCCCGTAGCGCTTAGCAGCGCAACATTGTAGTGAAGCCTTTTTCAGGGAACAAGGGTTACACATGTAACCCGAGACGATTTCAGGGTAAACCGATACTAGAGGATTTTTCCAACGATAATAAAAAAAAAAACACTGTTGCCGGAAAACATGATAGAAAAAAATTGTTCAGACACTTGTGGTCTTGTCAAGTGACCAATGAGCTTCTTTTAGTGAAGAATTTACCAAACATCATGCTCTAATACAAACGCTTCCATCAGCGTTCACACTCACAGGCGCATATCATCACAAACAATGATTGCAATCCACAGTGATTTTGTCACAAAGTGTTTTTTACTAGTCTTTTTCTACATTTAAAAGACTAATAACTAATAAAAGCTGAGGCAGGACAGTCCGTTTTTATTAAACACAAACACTTTACTCACCCATAGCTGCATATGGACATGCTTTTTACGGCAAGCCCCTACGGTATGGGATAAATACACATTCACACACATCCGCTGGGTCAAGTTACTCCATGAATCGTGTGACATACCAACGACTGAAGAGAGAGAGATTTCAGTAGCAGTCAGTAAGTGTGTCATTGTCAGATTAAAATCTAGCTGTTTGGAGTCGCCTAGAGTGATGCTGACTCTACATGAACATTCAGAAGCAATATGTAATTTTCTTAATATTTACAGATAATTATAAGTAAACCATTTATAGGTTTCTTTCACTTAATAGTGTAAAAATTGTCTTTGTGAAGCTGTAAAAATATTTGTCCATTTGTTTCAGGAACCTGTCTAGCTTGACATAGGAATATTGTCTTGACCGTGAATTTGGGGCAGATCTAAAACCAATTGAAAACAAGGGGAGTTTTCTGGAATTTAAAAGCTCAATTAAATGATTAATCCCCACATTCACTTTCACAATCTTCTTCTTTTATTTTTGGCAATTCACATTCTGCATGCATATCACCACCTACTGGTCAGAGAGGATAATTGATTTAAATAAATAACATAATATTGATCTGTTTCTCACCAACACCCATCATATCGCCTCTGAAGGTATAGACTTAACCAATGGAGTAATATGGATTACATTTACGCTGCCATTATCTGGTTTTTGGAACTTCAACATTTTGTTACAAATTCACATCCATTGTGAGGACCTACAGAGCTTACATATTCTTCAAAACATCTTTGTAAAACACATCTGGGATGGCACGAGGGTGAGTAAATTATGAGAAATGTTCCATTTTTGCATGAACTATCCTTTAAAGCTTTAAAAGTCATGGTAAAATCACTTTCTCTGAGAAAATCACTAGCATTTCTGTGCTATTTCTATGACTTGTAAGTGAGGTGTTTTTTACTATTATACGTGTGTATATATATATATATATATATATATATATATATATATATATATATATATATATATATTATTATTGTCTACCAAAATGATGAAAATTAAAATTAGATAAAATTGGTAAAATTAATATTCCAAATGTCCCCTGTATAATTAAAACCATTTGTTTGTTATAATTGTGAGTTTCATGGCTTATAATGATCATCACATAAACATCACAACCGGCAACTTACTCTTTTCATTTATACATTAGGGATATTACAATATTAATTACAACGTTGAATGACATTTTTAGCCTTTGGTACACATCTTTGGTTTTGTGTCGATGAAGGGGTACTTCAGCCTTACTGATGATTCTATGAAGGTACTTACAGCAAAAAAGTTTGGGGAAACACTGCTCAAACTTATTCATCAGTCTACCACATTCAGCTTCATTTAACGGAACAGCAGAAAACACAATAGCATTAACACAAAAGGAACTGCTTCCTTTAAATCAAGTGAATGAGCTGAACAAAACATTATTCTGACACCATTAAAGATATTAGGGGAGCCTGCAAGAGAACACTTAATCTCCTCAAACCCTGCTGGAATCTCTCTGAACATCTCACTTCTGTCAATTGGGTGTAACGGAATGAAACTAGGAAGCAAGTTGCAAGTGACAGTTGGTTTATTAACAGCAAAATGTGAAGATTGGGAAAAGTCTGGGGTAATGGTCTAGTGGCGCAGAGTCTCCAATGGTCAGGTGATCGTGGTGAGAAGAGTGATGAGAAGTGTAGAACGGACACGACGAATCCGGGAAACAGCAACAGAACATGAAACGGGAACAACGAGAGAACTGGACTGGAACTTCAGAGTGGAGAACAACACTGGACATCACAAACAACGATCTGACAAGGAGATGAGAGAGTGGTGAGAATTTAAAGGGAATGGGAATGAGTAACAGCTGGTAAGAGGAGTGATTGTGCAGAGCGCTAATCACGGTAACAAGCAACACGCCCACACATTCACGTACACACACACACAATATGAACAAGGCACGAGACAAGGAAGAGACATAGGATTTAAATACCGTGACAGTACCCCTCCCCCTAGGAACGCCTCCTGGCATTCCCAGGCTCCCTTACCTGCCGATTGTAGTCATCGATAAGGGAGTGATCCAGAATGTCTCTGGCCGGTACCCAAATTCTCTCCTCCGGACCGTAACCTTCCCAGTCCACCAGGTACTGAAATCCGCGTCCCCTCCGTCTAGAGTCCAGAATACGGTTGACCGAATAAGTAGGTTCCCCATCTGCGGCGGGGGGGGGACTGGAACCGGCGGGTTAATGCGGAAATAAAAGACGGGTTTTATTTTGGATACATGAAATACGGGGTGAATTCTCCTGTATGCTGGAGGAAGGTTGAGGCGACTGCCACCAGACTAACAATCTTGGTGACAGCTTAATGGGCCAATGAATTTAGGTGCAAGTTTATTAGATACTGAACGTGAGGAATGATCTTAGTAGAAAGCCACACTTTTGACCAACGACGATAACGGGAGGCCTAGACCGGTGGCGATCAGCTTTGGCCTTGGTGCGTGACCCCACTTGAAGTAGAGTCTCATGGGCCCTAGTCCAAGTGCGGTGACACCTCTGGATCTAAGGCGTGAGCGGAGGGACCGCGACTCGGATTCCAGACTAGGAAAAATAGGTGGCTGGTAACCTACACTACACTCAAACGGAGATAGGCCCGTGGATGATACTGGTAACGTGTTGTGGGCGTACTCAACAAACGACAGTTGTTGACTCCATGAGGAAGGATTCTTGGATACCAAACATCGTAACGCTCTCTCCAGATCCTGGTTGGCTCGCTCAGATTGACCATTGCTCTGGGGATGAAACCCTGAGGACAGACTAACAGTCGCTCCCAGTAATTTACAAAATTCTCGCCAAAATTTTGACACAAATTGGGGTCCTCTGTCAGAGACCACATCTGTCGGAGGCCATGTAGCCGAAAGACGTGGTCAATGACAATCACCACTGTCTCCTTGGCAGAGGGTAATTTGGGCAAGGGAATGAAGTGGGCCGCTGAGAACCGGTCCACCACGGTTAAAACTACCGTGTGTCCCTGTGAGTGTGGGAGGGTGGTGATAAAATCTAGAGCTGATATGGGACCAGGGTCTCGATGGCACCGCAGCGTTGAAGTAACCCATCTGGGGGTCGATTGGAACTCTTACCAGTGGCACAGACTGAGCAAGCCAAAACAAAACTGTGAACGCCACGAGCCATCAAAGGCCACCAGAATCGTTGCTTGACTAAAAATCTAGTTCGATTAACTCCTGGATGACAAGCCACATTAGAACAATGTCCCCACTGAATAATGCTGGACAGTAACCCTCCGCACAAACAAACGGTTCGGTGGGCACCGAGCCGGGCGCTACTCCTTCTAAGGCCGCCTTGACCTTTGATTCGATCTCCCATGTGAGTGTAGAGATGAATAGCGCCTCTGGTAAAATGCACTCGGAGTAGACGGGCGCTCGAGTGATCAAAAATACGAGATAAAGAATCGGGTTTGATGTTCTTGGAACCCAGGCGGTACGAGAGAGTAAAATCAAAACGACCGAAAAAAGAGCCCACCGAGCCTGCCTGGAGTTTAATCTTTTAGCTGTGCGAATATATTCCAAGTTCTTGTGATCGGTCCAGACGATAAAAGGTACCCCGAACCCTCCAACCAGTGGCGCCATTCCTCCAAAGCTAACTTGACTGCCAACAACTCGCTGTTACCAATGTCATAATTACGCTCGGCTGAGGACAAGCGATGAGAAAGAAACGCGCAAGGGTGTATCTTGTCGCCTGAAGGAGAACGCTGGGATAACACTGCGCTTACCCCCACCTCTGACGCATCGACCTCTACCACTTAACTGACGTGATGGATCAGGGGTTATCAGGATGGGGGCTGAAACAAAGCAACCTTTCAGTTTGGCAAACGCAGCCTCAGCTGCATCTGACCACCTGAACGCTGTTCTGGGGAGGTCAAGGCGGTCAGAGGTGCGGCTAGTTGACTGAAATTGCGAATGAAACGCCGGTAGAAATTGGCTAACCCCAGGAACCTCAGTAGGGCCTTACGAGACTCTGGACTTGGCCAATCTACCACAGCCTTGATCTTCTCAGGATCCATGCATTCCCTCAACCGACACGATGTACCCTAAGAAAGGAACAGACTGTGCATGAAAACGCATTTCTCGCCTTGACAAAAAGCCCATTCTCTAGCAATCTCTGAAGCACTAGCCGGACATGCTGCACATGTTCCTGGAGAGACGAAGAAAAATCTAAATGTCATCCAGGTAAACATATATGAACTGATCAACCATGTCTCGCAGCACGCCATTGACGAAGTGCCTGGAAGACCGCTGGGGAGTTGGACAGGCCGAACGGCATGACCAAGTATTCAAAGTGACCTCTGGGGTGTTAAAAGTGGTTTTCCATTCATCCCCCTCCCTGATGCGGACCAAATGATAAGCATTACGTAAATCCAATTTCGCGGAAGATAGATGCTCTCTGCAACCTCTCAAAAGCTGAAGACATCAACGGCAGAGGATAAGTATTCTTTACCGTGATGTTGTTCAGCTCCCGGTAATCAATACAAGGTCGCAGAGATCCATCCTTCTTCCCCACAAAAGAATCCCACCCGCTGGAGAAGAGGAAGGGCGGATGAATCCATTAGCTAGAGAATCAGAAATATATTTCTCCATAGCCTCCCTCTCTGGAACCGAGAGTGAATATAACTTGCCTTTAGGCGGAGATGTACCTGGCAATAACTCTATGGCACAGTCATAGGGACGATGTGGAGGGAGAGAAGCCGCCCGAGACTTACTGAACACCTCCTTCAGGTCCAGGTACTCCACGGGCACGTTAGCTAAATCCACCGCCTCTTCCTGAAAAACAGGGACAAAAACAGACGGACAGGCAGAAACAAGACAAGACTTATGACATTGATTGCTCCACGCTGACACAGATTTGACTGCCAGTCCACTCTTGGATTGTGATGGGTGAGCCAGGGGTGACCAAGGACGATGGGGGCAAGAGGAGTGTCCAGTATGTAGAAGGAGATGGTCTCGGTGTGATTGCCAGATGTGACGAGAGTGATGTCTTCAGTGGCTAGGGAAATGGTGGGAAGTTTCTGGCCATTGAGGGCGTGTACAGCGATCCGGTGAGTGAGAGACTTGAGGGGAACTTGGTGGTTAAGTGCAAAGCTGTAGTCCATGAAATTTCCTTCGGCCCCAGAATCCAGCAGTGCTCGGCAGTCGTGACGGTGATTAGACCATTGAAGACTTACCGGAAGGAGGGTAGATGTGGATGAGGTCTTCTCGGCGGAGATCCCACCCGATAGTAGCCTCATACTTACTATCAGGCGGATCCTTTTAAAGGACAGTTGTAGGCAAAATGTCCAGCTCCTCCACAGTACAAGCAAAGTCCCTGGGATCTCTGCCTTTCCCTCTCCTCCCGGAAAGCCGGGCTCGACCCACCTGCATGGGCTCGGATCACAGACGGGCTGAACGCGCCCCCGCCTCCAGAGCATTGGCCGCCAACTCGTCCCGATGGGTGGTTGGTTCGTACTCGCCGCTCCACTCTGGACAACCTTGCGCCCACTCTAAGCGCCAGGGCTGATCAAGTCGCTGAGCTTGGTGGGAAGGTCCATGGCGTATATCTCCTTCTGGACGCGGTCAGCCAGCCCATGCAGGAACATGTCCCACTGCGCTCCTCGCTCCATTGGCTCTCCGCGCTAGCGTCCGAACTCAATAGAAAAGTCTGATACAGATCTCTCTCCCTGACGCAAGTCGGCCAGCACTCTGGCTGCCTCTCTACCGGAGACAGCACGGTCAAAAACTCGCTTCATCTCCGCGGAGAGTGTTTGAAAAGAGGCGCAGCATTCGTCTTGATTCTCCCACACCGCCGTTCCCCATAGAGCCGCTCTCCCAGAAAGTAGCGTCATAACAAAGGCGACCTTGGTTCTTTCATCACAGAATGTCCTGGGCTGTAGAGAAAAATGCATTGAGCATCGTGTTAGAAAAGCTCGGCAAAAATTAGGTTCACCTGAATATAACTCTGGAACCGGTAGGCGGGGCTCCGACTGGGAGGGGGCCGCTGGTGGTGGTTGAGGAATCAGCGGTGCGAGTGGCGCAGTGGGAGCTCGCAGAAGTTGAATTTGCTGGGTGAGTCCGGACACCTGCGCCACTAGAGCCTGGACAGCGTGAGCCGTGTCATTGAGATTCTTCTCTTGGTTCTCCATACGAAATCTGCTGTTCATCAAGAATTCTTCTAGGCTGTCTGAACTGTTACTCACTGCTTCCATCTTGTGGTCAGATCGTTCTGTAATGGAATGAAACTAGGAAGCAAGTTGCAAGTGACAGTTGGTTTATTAACAGCAAAATGTGAAGATTGGGAAAAGTCTGGGGTAATGGTCTAGTGGCGCGCAGTCTCCAATGGTCAGGTGATCGTGGTGAGAAGAGTGATGAGAAGTGTAGAACGGACACGACGAATCCGGGAAACAGCAACAGAACATGAAACAGGAACAACGAGAGAACTGGACTGGAACTTCAGAGTGGAGAACAACACTGGACATCACAAACAACGATCTGACAAGGAGATGAGAGAGTGGTGAGAATTTAAAGGGAATGGGAATGAGTAACAGCTGGTAAGAGGAGTGATTGCGGCAGAGCGCTAATCACGGTAACAAGCAACACGCCCACACATTCACGCACACACACACACAATATGAACAAGGCACGAGACAAGGAAGAGACATAGGATTTAAATACCGTGACATTGGGAGCTGAAGAGATTTGCTGAGTGTCATTCTCAGGCACTATTAAAGAAAAGGAAACAGCTGCTAGATTGATAGAGCTCTCGTTTTGCCTTACTGTGTCAAAACTACTTTTTTGCACTGTTATCGATAAGAATAGCAGCTGACAAAGAAAGGAAAGTGATGGGGAGGAATAAGGTTGAACAGGATCAGGAAAAGTCAGATTTGAACTTGCTGTGCACTAACCGGAAGGCCATGACTCCAAAAGAAACTAAATGTTGATGTGTTTTTCAAAAGCATTTGATGGAGACTGTAAATGTACATTGCTTTTTTTCCAATACCAATTAGTGATAGACCAATAAATCGAGCAGGCTGATTAATTAGCTGATGCCAATAATTCACTTGGCCAATTAACAGAAGTTTTAACTTATGTCAGTTCAAAATTCTACCAATAGATGGATATTAAACCATTTGTTTTTTCAAGGTCTATTTTGTTTATGTTTAAGCTAATATTATTGTATAACATAAGTGTTTGTCTCACTTTTGAAATTATCTAATTTGCTCTTGGAAAACCTCATATTGGTCGACCACTAATAGCAATTGAATAAAATGCCAATATGCTATTTTGCATTTTGATCAAGGAATAGTTAGATTAGTGTGTTTATGAAATTATTTGAGTGAGCCAATTCAAATATTCCTGGACATTTCTTTACTGGTTTTTAAAAGTAAATTAGGAGGTAAATACCTTTGCATGTGGGTCTTGTCTGAAACCATAAGACAACACATAGATCCAAACTCAAGATCAAGACAACAACTCTGCTATGTAATTACTTATATTTGTATCTACGGGTGTCAGGGGAAGGTTTTGATGGGTACAGTGGGGAAGCCAGTGATGATACTCAAACCTGCCCAGCTGGCATGGTGTGATGAGGTATGTTGTGACTTATCTCACAATGTGTTCCCCTTCTGTCACTCACTCAACATTGTATCGATGAAGTGACACTAGGGGTCTCTCTTGAGAGCCTCAGTTGCCTCTGAGCTGTGAGAAAAGGCCAATGAGTATTGGCGAACAGAATTTGCAATACCCTCCCCCGGATATACGGGTATAAAAGGAGGGAATCGTGCATCTGTTTAGTCAGATTTTTTTCTGTCCAGTGAGCTGGTGTTTCACGACTGTTTCACTCACCTCTACAGAGATTTTGCTGTTGGACCTTACGTTGCGTTACCAGCGGCTTTCTCTTCTCTGCACACCTGTGCAGCCTATGACCATGGGCACTTCGATAGCGCTTCTAAAAGAGCATAAATCCTCTAAAAGTGCATTACTTTTTACTTTTACACCGTGAGCATGGGTTGGAATGGAACTCTCTGTCCTCCCGTCAACCCTCGTGGCTAGATGATTGGTTCCTTGGGTCAGGTGATGGCCACCCTCGTGGTCCAGGAAGGACGTCTGTGGCTGAACATGGTTGAGATGCGCGACACCGACAAAGCACGCTTTCTCAATGTACCCATCTCCCAGCTCTGCCTATTCGGCGACACCACCAAGGACTTCGGTGAGCAGTTCTCGGCCTTGGTGCAGTTCCACCTCGAGCCGACCCCCGTCTGCTCGCTGAGGGCATCCCACTGTGGCTGCAAGGCAACAGGCAGCTCTGCCTCAACCCGGGCCCATCTCTCAGCCCCCGCATAGAGCTCCCCGCAGGAGACAGATGTCCCCGCCTCCCGAACCTCGTCAAGGACCCACAAGGCTCCCAAACGTTCCAGAGGCGGATGACCCGAGGAACGTGATGCTTGCCTGGTGCTAGTCAACAGACCACTCTATCCCCCAGTGGAGGGCCGGGTGGAGAATTCTTGGTATCCTTCTTTTTCTTTGCTGCACCTCTCGGGCTGCGGTACTCACATTTTCAATAAAAGAGCAATATCCTCATTCGATGGGTCACCTAGCCGGAGCACACACACGCCGTTCTCACGGCAGCCTGGCACCAAACAGAAACAGTCAAAGATGCAGACCTCTCGCCTCACGCGCAGACCCCCGGCCGGCCGGTTCTGATGAGTCCAGAGGACATCTCCACAGGACCTCCTCCTCTGTCACCAATCCGCCCCCTGCCACAGAACAAAGTAAGTGCTTTGAGTCTTCCCTCAGCTCAGGCGCCCCAGGACGTGACTTTGCCTCCTGACGCAGTCACGTATCTAAGAAAGAAGGAGGGTTGCGGCCAATCTTGGACCTTCAAGTTCTCAACTGGGCCTTACACAGACTCCTGTTCAAGATGCTCATGCAGAGACATATCCTAACATGCGTTCGGCATCAAGATTGGTTCACAGCGGTAGACCTGAAGGACGCAAACTTCCACGTCTCGATCTTGCCCCAACACAGACCCTTCCTACGGTTCACGTTCAACTGGAGTCGCTGCGCACCACTCATATCCCAGGCAGCCTCAACACGACAACGGATGCACTGTCATGACAGGCCACGCTCAGCGGAGAGTGGAGGCTCCACCCCCAGGTGGTCCAGCTGATTTGGGACTGATACGGCAAAGCACAGGTAGACCTGTTCGCTTCCCAGGAGAACTCCCACTGCCCACTCTGGTACTCCTTGTCGGAGGCTCCCCTTGGGACAGACACGCTGGCACACAGCTGAATATGCATTTCCCCCATGAGCCTACTTGCACAGGTGCTGTCCAAGGTCAGGGAGGACAAAGAACAGGCTCTCATAGTGGCCCCCTACTGGCCCACTCGGACTTGGTTCACGAACCTTACGCTCCTCACGACAGCACCTCCCTGGCGCGTTCCTCTGAGGAAGGACCTCCTTTCTCAGGGACGGGGCACACTCTGGCATCCGCGCCCAGAGCTCTGGAATCTCCACGTCTGGCCCTTGGATGGGTCACGGAAGATCTAAGAGTATTCTTCCACCTGCTGTCATAGACACGATCACAACTGGTGCTCTTCCCGATCAGAAGACGGCAGAAATGCGCAGTCACAGGGATTAAAGTGAAAAAAATTCTTCTGACTGAACATTTTTTTCAGGCCAAGTCATATTCCTTAAACTTTATTTAAATAGTCGAGACCAATAGCGTTTTAAGGGGAGATGTTTTAAAACGCTTTAATATTGCCAGTTTGCGTATTTTAAAAGCTATTTTAATCTAAGAAAATTTTTTAGTTAGCTTGACAAATAATCAACCATCTACATAACTTTTTCAGAACATGTTTTTATTTATAAGACCAAACAATGTTTTGCAAAACTCTTAATTAACAGAAAAAAAAAGAAAGTAACAGCACCACCATTAAAGTGCTATTTTTTGCAAACTTCTCTACATTGATTTTCACTTTTTCTGCCTTTTGGCTGTGAAACCATATTCCTGAAGCTTGGCTACACCTGACACCCGTTTCAGTGTTTGACTAGCTACATGTGCAGGAGTTGCTCCCGGAGAGGTGGAGGCTGTAGCAGCAGTTTTGGCTTTAACTCCAGGGATGGAGGAGGTGGAGGCTGTAGCAGCAGTTTTGGCTTTAACTCCAGGGATGGAGGAGGTGGAGGCTGTAGCAGCAGTGCATTTAACTCCAGGGGTGGAGGAGGTGGAGGCTGTAGCAGCAGTTTTGGCTTTAACTCCAGGGATGGAGGAGGTGGAGGCTGTAGCAGCAGTTTTGGCTTTAACTCCAGGGGTGGAGGAGGTGGAGGCTGTAGCAGCAGTGCATTTAACTCCAGGGGTGGAGGAGGTGGAGGCTGTAGCAGCAGTTTTGCCTTTAACTCCAGGGATGAAGGAGGTGGAGGCTTTAGCAGCAAAGCCTTTAACTCCAGGGGTGGAGGAGGTGGAGGCTGTAGCAGCAGTTTTGCCTTTAACTCCAGGGATGGAGGAGGTGGAGGCTGTAGCAGCAGTTTTGCCTTTAACTCCAGGGATGGAGGAGGTGGAGGCTGTAGCAGCAGTTTTGCCTTTAACTCCAGGGATGGAGGAGGTGGAGGCTTTAGCAGCAGTTTTGCCTTTAACTCCAGGGATGGAGGAGGTGGAGGCTTTAGCAGCAATGCCTTTAACTCCAGGGATGGAGGAGGTGGAGGCTATAGCAGCAGTTTTGCCTTTAACTCCAGGGATGGAGGAGGTGGAGGCTGTAGCACAAGCAGAAGAGGTGGAACATTTCTTTACTTTTTAACCCTAACTGCTGAGAGGACCTTTACAGCTTCCCTCAGTTTCATTTCCTTTTGCTTTTCAAGGTTTTCCTTCTTTTCTTCAATTGATTTTGGTATGTCCCATAAGAAGACAGGCACAATCTCCTCAATGCAGGGGTAATTTGCATGTTGGAGGCTGTTTTGCCAATTACCTTCATGTGGGACTTGATAATGGCTAAGCCGTCATAAGTCTCAATGTTCAGCCTAACCCTGTCTTTCTCAATTATGTCATCCATGATGTTAAACAATCCTTCTACAAGAGGGCCAGTGAACAATGACAGAAGAGCCTTTACCAACTTCCCTAAGATGGGGAATCTCAGTCCTCCTCCTGGCATCTTCATGGCAAAGATCTTACTCCACCAGTCAACATTGATTCATGCAATGTTCTCCTCAAAACATTTGGCCAGTGCTCCTAGATCTGCATCAATCTGATAGGCTCGCACCTCTTCATCCAGTTGACCCAACTCCTCAGACTTCACAGCATTTGGCAAGGCCTTGGACTGATTCGTGGAGAATCAATGATGGTGTCAGCACAGATAAAGAGGTGATGATGTTGTTGTTGAGGGGAAGATTTTTCAGGAGGAATGTTGCTGCCTTTATGTAGCCTTCTCTGAGAGAGCTGTAGACCTTCTGCACCCAGGGCTTCTTTTCCACTCTAGCCTTGTTTAAGGCAAAGAAGCTGAACCTCCCCACAGACAACCTTTTGTCAGTGTACTGCAGGTCTCTCTTGTGAACATTCAGCTTCAACAAGCCATTTGCACTCAAGGGGATAGTTTCAGGCTTCATAAATTTGGAGAGAAGTTCCCTAACCAGTAGCAGCATTTCAGCATGCAGCACATGGATCATGGGCTTTTCATGCTGCAATTTCTTAAGGAGCACTTGGAAAGTTGGAAGTACACCTGAAAAGCACAATAGAACCTGATTAGAAATGTGTCTGAATATTTTATCCATTTATTCATCATCATCATATTCATAGTAATGTAACATACTCTTCCTGGAATATTACAACCCTTTATATATATATTATTAGCTTTATTGTTGTTTATTTGTTATCTTTATTATTTTACTTTGTTTTGAAATGTGTTGTTTAAATAAAGTTTAATAGTTGCAGTAGTATTAACCTAAGTGATCGGATTAACAGTGATCTAAAAACTGCATTTATGGTTAACTTAGATTCCATTCCAGGATTCCAGGAAAAATAAGAATATAATAAATATACCAATAAAGGGATTTCAATACTTAAGAAAACTCTTTACTTTTCTTAACATTTAAAGTGAATAAAAAGTGAACATACCTCGGTATAAATCAATCATGGTTGTGAGCTTGTCAAACTCTGAAAAAAGCATACAGATGCGCGTCTTCCGATTTTTGTTGACATCACTTCCGATCTTAGCAGATTGTGCCATTTGCTGTTGCAGAAAAATGATCCTGGCCTTCTCATCAGATGTAACTGCATGCTTATCAAGAAGCTGGTTTAGGAGCCATCTGCATCACAAAAAAAAAACAGGAGAGAAAACAGACATTGCTATTTCTAATAGCCAATACTTCATTTGTCATCATATAATTTTTGTGTTTAGAGGTCAAAGCACTTTCCATCCCTCATATGAAGGTTATTTAATAATTTGATTGCATCTGTAATAAAGCTGAGCTACTGTATATCTATAACTTGATATAACCTGGTTCACATTGAGCAATCTCCACCACTCGGATTAGATTTATGTTAAAAAAAATTCTACTAAATTTCTGCATCTTTAAATATTATTTAAAATATGTTTTACTTATATACATATATATATATATATATATATATATATGCCCTCTGGAAAGTATAATCATGCATATGTATATAGTTATATACTAAATAAATTAGTTTCACCTTTTAATTTGAATTCCTAAAATACACAAACTTTTCTACGATATTCAATTGTTTGTTAGATTATTGCCCCAAAGAAAGAAAAAAAATCCATTGCTTTTTTTCTTTAACACTGAAGGGCTAATGAGATCTTGAAAACTGGGCCTACTAGCACAGAAATTAAATAATAAAAACAAGACAATGTTATTGCCATGTACCTGTGTTTGTGTTGATCATGAGGAGACAGGATGCTGTAGAAGTGCACAATCAATGGATCCATAAGCTCCCGTATTCTGTTGCACACATCTAGCATTTGCAGGAACCTGCTGCTGATGGGACGTATTAGGCTCTTATTCAGCCAAATGAAGTAAGGACTGAAACTCAGAAAAAACTTCTTTCTGTTTGGGTGATTTTTCAATGTCATAGTATATACATCAGAGCAAAATTGTTCCACAAATCCCTGGAAAGGATTTAAAAGGGCCTTGGCTGCATTTGAGATCATATGGACAGTGTCTCCGCTGATGTCCAGGAGTGATGGATTTTCTCTCCTGACTAGTGTCTCTACTCCAGACTTTTTCCCTCTCATTACATTGCAGTTATCCAACAGTATACCAACAACCTGATTCCAGTTCAGGCTATATGACTGGAGAATATCTGTCAGTGTGTGTGTGATTGTTATGGCATCTGCAATATTCATTTTCCTTGAGGCCAGATGCTGGGTTGCCACTTTACCCATATCCTCATCAAAGTATCGAACAAGAACATTCAGAATCCTGTCCATGTTTCCATCTGTTGACTCATCTACATTTAAAGAAAACATCTTCGTTTTCAGCTTAGTTGCTAATTCGTTTTTCCAATGAACAGCAATGCCATGTGTGCACAAGTAGGAGGCATGTGCATTAGATACAGTCAGTCTTGAAAGTGCACTCTTGTCTTTGACAACTGATTGCATTAAATTAACTAGCGGTTGTGAGACTGTGAACGACAGGTCATGCTCCGCTATGAAAGAACAGTATGCGCACTTTTAGATCGCACACACGGTCGGCCATAGATGCATGATCCGTTGTGGTACTCGTCGAACCAGGCAGGGAGCTTGTGTACTGTAGAGCACGAACAGCAGCATTATGACTAGATTCTGATTGATGACGTGCCAGCACTTTTTTGCCATTATTGCCATATTGAAGTCTCCTGTGACATACCGTGCAAAGACACGTACCTGGCTGTTTTATTTTTTTAGCCCACGAACTAAAAGGCTTGCCATTCTCCCCCATTTCGCTAAGCCAAGCCCATCTCCATTTATTTATAACACTTCTATCGATCTCTGAAACATCGGAGCCTTCCTGCACTATAAGTGTATCCATGATAACTGAAATATATTTGTACCTCAGCGCTCAGCTGTAGCCTGACATGCACTTCTCCAAAACTGCGATTAATTGAGTGAACACGGAGTGAGCGGGAATTGAAAACCCGGAGTGGACCATGAGCGAAGTGATTACAGAATGCTTAGAGTGGAGAGAGGAACGTGCTGTCGCTCCAGTCCAGGCTTTGATCACATCCCTCTCAGCAAGGTGAATACACCACGTCTTTCCTTAATTTAAGACCTATTCAAACTAAAATTTAGACATTTATTACACTATTTGAGAAATGAAAGCCTATTTACAGCCTTAAAATTATGAAAGGGGAATTTAAGACATTAAGGACTGACGGGAACCCTGCAATTGACGGAAATCCGTCATAGTCTCGATGCAATTAACGGAAATCCGTCGTAGCGACGGAGAACTTTAATCCCTGCAGTCAGGTCAGTGTTCTCGTTTCTGCACAAGAGGTTGGAGGGGAGGCTGTCCCCCTCCACCTTAAAGGTGTTGTAACCACTATACTGACCCACCGCTATGCAGTGAATGCTAAGCCCTTGCGGGAGCACGACCTGGTCATCAGGTCCCTTTAGAGGCGCCCGGAGACTGAATCCTCCCAGGCCATGCCTGTTCCTCTACCTTCCCCGATGTGTGTTATAGCATTAGATTAGATGGCCCCAGCCGCTTCTAACATCCATATGGTAAACATAGAGAGAGAAAAGGCCGTGACTGGTGTGGCCTGCTCCCATGCTTGGCACGTCGCTTTGTTCCCATGCCAGGACCCTGCCAAATGTATATGACGTTTTTCTTTGGGGCGTTGGGGAAGGTTATGTGCAGCCTGGCGCGGGCTGCTCCTTTGGCATGCAACAGCTTGCTTGCACCCACATCAGCAGTTCACGTAACATGGTTCAGTGTCATGGCATTATTGGATAGGGACCCCTAGTGTCACTTCATCGACACAACATCGAGTGAGTGACAGAAGGGGAACATCTAGGTTACTGTAGTGTAATGCTGAGTAACGAGGCTGGCGAAGAGGTGCGGATCCAAATGCAGTTTGAACTTTATTTAGCTGAATAGACAGGGCAAAACACAAAGCAACAACCCACGATGGGGAAAAGAAACGTAAACTCGATAAGGAAACCACGGTAGACACAAACAGGGAACTAGGGAGAGAGGCACACACCAGGCTAACATCAAACGACGATCGACAAAGACAGCACAAAGACACGGGGTATAAATAGACAAACGTGGGAAAGGTGGCCAATGAAAGAACAGAACTCAAACAAGGTAACAAGGTGATAAACAGAAACCAAAGGCAAATTAACCAGGGCAGGTGTAAACAATGAACAGTGAATACGAACGCTAACAGAGGGTTGTGGAATCAAATAAAGGACTAAAGTGACAACAAGATGGAAAACGAGAGGGCAACAGTGAAACGAGACAGGGTGGACTATGGAATTAAATAAGGGACTAAAGTGAAAACTTAAGAAGTGAAAAGTGACAAGATAGAAAACAAGGGGGCAACAGAGAGACAAGACAGGTTAATCATTACATAGCCCCCCCCCCCTTTAAAGATCGGATTCCAGACGATCCAAAACAATAAAAAAAACACAAAAGACAAAAAGACCCACAAAGAAAAAACAAAATGAGGGTACCAGGGGCACACACACAGAGACAGTCCACGGGGGTACAAGGGGCACTGCGACAGTCCACGGGGGCCATTAGGCAGTCCAGGGAGGTGGAGAGGGTAGACTGGTAGACCATGGAGGCCGAGAGGGCAGGCAAGCAGTCTATGGGGGTGTGTCAAGGGACCAGGGTCAGGTGGCCGCAGAACAGAGGCCGGTTTAGATGGCCCGGGAGCTGGCCACCTGGCAAGGACAGGGACCGGGTCGGGGGGCCTGGGAGGAGGCCACTGGGCAGGGACTGGGTCAGGAGGCCAGGGAAGAGGACTCAGGACAGGAACAGGGGCAGGAGGCCTGGGTGGAGGCCACAGGACGGGAACAGGGTCAGAAGCCCTGGGAGGAGGCCACAAGACAGGGACCGGGTCAGGAGGCCTGGGAGGAGGCCACAGGATAGAGGCCAGCTCGGTGGCCTGGGAGGTGGTCGTGGGCCAATGGCCGGTTCAGGGGACCTGGGAGGTGTGGCCACTGGGGAGCTGGCGGAGCCGCGTGAGGCGGAGCCAAGGAGGACCTCTGAGGCGGGGCAGTCGAAGACTTGGGTGGCGGCCAGCAGGAGGCATAGGCAGGGCCGCAGGAGACCCTGGGGGCGGAGCAGAGGCAGGCAGAGCCATGGTGTACCCTGTGGGCGGAGCCGTAGAAGGCTTGGGAGGCGGCGCCGTGGAAGGCTCGGGAGACGGAGCCGAGGGAGGCTCGGCAGCAATCCGCCTCCCAGTTAAAAACACAATTGGACCAGACAAAGTAATAAGTTTAATTTATGAATGTGCCAAATGTCATGGCTGTTTAATAGTTTATGGTGCTGCTGTGCTTCACTTAGCACTTTATTAGGGAGATCTGTACTTATTCATGCAATTATCTAATCAGTGCAATTAATAAAATCATGTAGATACGGGTCAAGAGCTTTAGTTAATATTAACATAAAAATATTTTTATCTCAGTGATTTTTAGTGTGGCATGATTGTTGGTGCCAGACCAGCTGGTTTGAGTATTTCTGTAAATGATGATCTCCTGGGATTTTCAGAGAAAACAGTCTCTAAAGTTTACTCAGAATGATGGCAAAAAAAAAAAAAAACTTCTGTAGACAGAAATGCCATGTTGATGAGAGAGGTCAACGGAGAATGGCCAGGCTGGTTCGAGCTGACAGAAAGGCTACGGTAACTCAGGTAAACACAATTGTAGTGAACAGAATAGTATATCAGAATGCACAACACATCGAAACTTGTGGCGGATGGGCTACAACAGCAGAATACCACATCGGGTACTTTATTAGGGTCATAGAGTTCTTAATAAAGTGTGCATTGAGTTTATATGGCTGTGCATTTGAGGGGCTGCTAGATGTTACCCAATCATAACAGTGGCCATTTACATTCAAGTTTAAATGTGACGCTGATGCTAAAACATTTCAGCACGAGCATTTCAGATAGAGGGCCAGAGATAAGGTGGAAATGTCATGATCTTGTCAGTCTGGTTTTTTGTGTTACAGGGTCGTGGCATAATTTTTCTGTGTCTGTCTTGTGCTTTGTTTCTATCTTTGTGTGAGCGCACAGTGGGGAAATAACTACCAAAGCCATGCAAGGAGGAGCTTATCTCAGCCTGTGCCTCTGAGAACTTCCATTCCTAAGGATGAGGGCACCCCCACATGGAAGTGGATGCCTTAGCCACTACATCCGCACCTCAAAAGAGGAAGTGGAGAAGAAGAAATCGCAGCCAATTGGCTGAGCCCACTGTTGCTGACTGCCAGGAGACGAAGGAAGCCACTGCTAACTGCTAGGAGGTGGAGGAGCCTGCTGCTGACTGCCAGGCGGCACTGGCCATTACCACAGCAGTGCTTCTCACTGCCTGGAAGAGGAGGAGGAGGATACCTACTCCTCAGTCTCTACCAGTGCCCATGGTTATGGAGGCCATTCCCCTGCCACTACCAACGTCCACGGAGGCTGTTCCCCTTCCAATGCCAGCGTCCATGGCCAAGGAAGCCGTTCCCTTGCCCCTGCCAGCATCCATGCCACGGAGGCCGTTCCCTTGCCCCTGCCAGCATCCATGGCCACGGAAGCTGTTTTTCTTCCCTGTCAGTGCTCACTGCCACATAGGCCATTCCCCAGGCGCTGCCAGCACTCCTGACCACTGAAGCTGTACACGAGCCAGTCCAGTTCCCTCAAGCCATCGACGAGCCTGTCCTGTTCCCTGTGGCTGTCAACAAGCCTTTCTTGTTCCCTTTGACAATCAGCAAGCCTGTCCAGTTCCCAGTGGTCATCATTGATTTAATTGATCTCTTTTAGGCAGGACTGAGCAAGCCCTTAAAATCTTGTGTCCCAGCTTGGGGTGAGGGTGGAGGTTTGCTTGAGGCTGTCAGGCTCGTTATGAGATGGGAGCAGCTTATCTCAGTTACGTGCATTGCGTGGCATTTTCCTTTCAATGTATGCTCAGGCTCTGTCTAGTGTAGAAATGCGTGGCATTGCTTTGTTTGGAATTGCTCGTCTTGTCTGTCAGGTGGTATGAGCGTATATTGTCTTGGCAATGTGCCATTCAGGTGTATATGTTTTGTGAAAGCACATAGCTTTGTTTTGTTTCTGTATTGCAGCTTGTCTCTCAGTCTTGCATCATACCCCGCCTCCTTGTTTGCCCATTATTAGTTAATTTGTCTCACCTGCCCTGCTTGTTAACCTGTTAACCTTGATTTCCTTCACTATTTTTGTCTCTTTGTGTGTGCTGTCCATTGCCAGTTCGTCTTGTTTTGTGTCCATGTCGGTGTTGTGTTCTTCCCAGTTCCTGTCAGTTCTGGTCAGTCCTGTGTTTTGCCCCATTATCCAGTCCAGCCAGCCCGTTTTTGTCAATACCACCCAGTGCCTGGTTTTTCACCTTCGGGGTAGTTTTTGTTTTGCTTTGTTTGTTTTTGTATTAATAAATCCTTTTTGTTTTTACTGTGTTTGGGTCCTGATTCTGATTCTTTACTCAACCCGTGACAGGAAAATGATGTTATTTTACTAAATTATGACTTTACTAACATTGTAAATTGACCTCAGTGACGGAAATAAAATAAGTTATTACCTCTTTAAAACTTCTGCCAGATAATCTTCATCATTTTTGATAATTTTTTATCCCAGCACTATTGATTTTTCACTCACCAGTTTCGTTGTTCATGTGATACAACCACTGTTTGGGTTATTGTTTTTAAAGCTTTGGATTTTATTTGTGTAATATATCTTCTTTGCTTGATTAATATGCCATTGGAAGGTCTCCTTTGCCTTTTTACATTTTTCTGTTTTCCCTTGTTTTTGCAAAACAATCAACAAACAGAACAACAATAGAACAGTCTGTCAACACACATTATTCTTTCAACGCATAACTTGTCCTCCAAAACCTCACTGGTGTGATGCCAAGAATGATGTCACTGGTGTGTGATAATGCCAGTAAAACTCTAATTGGCTACAGATGTGCTGGAACAATCAATCACGCAACAATGTTATTGAATGGCACAAAAGTATCAAATATTCACAAACTTCAAACCAAGAACTTGCACCAGAACTATTCACAACAAATCTGATGGTGAATTTTGTCATCACCCTAAACATGTTTGGCTACCTCAACAAAAAACTTTAGAGCTTCTTTTTACCCCTGAACGAAAATGAAGAAGAACTTCTCTGGAAGTATATCAAGGTCTTTACAGTTTAGCAAAGCAAAAGCTTACGAAACTAGTGTGACATCTAATAACAGCTGATGTCTTATGAGCTGTCCAGTTCTTATTATGGAACACTATCTTTGTGTGACCGTGGCCTAGTACTTCTTATATCATTTAAGTCCAATAGCACTGATTACGCCACCTTGGGAATTACACCCAAGGAAATATTAAAGGAACACAGGTTCGGTGGTGCAGTGAAAAGACAGAGTCGCTTCATATGATAAACAAATGAATAATTTTATTTATATGGAGAACATGGCTCTGGCATTAATTAATCATGGTATAACTCACTGCCACGTTTATTATAACAATAATAAGAATATCACAATATAAAAAGAACATTCCTCCAGACACACCTGATGCAAACACGGAATCACATCAAACAAAATATCACAAAAAGAAAATACTATACCGTTCCCACCAACCGAAATAACAAAAAGAATAAAAACTACAAGACTAAGCTTACCTTAGGGGTGGCAAACTAGCTGTAACAAATTGTGCTCTCAACCACTTGTGTACACGGCAAACAAAATAGGAAGAGTTGCTCCAACCCTGGTGTTCCAAACTCACAGCAAATGTATTTCACCCAAGCGACTAGCCTCCCCCTCGGCGCACTCAGCCTTGACTCGAACAAAAAGAAAAGAGAAATTAGTGGGTACAGGACAAATACAAAATAAATCACAACAATCACATCAGACACACATATGATGATTGACCCAAATCAGTTGGTGCACGGATGACCCGTCCTACCTCGTCGGCATTGAGGACCCCAACACACCAAAAAGGGTGACCGTTAGATAGATTCACTACGAGATAATTACCCCCCACAGCCACTATGGGCCAACTCACACTGGTCGAACCAACTCCAACCAAGAATACCAAAATAACCCAAACCATCAAATAAAAATAAACAAAAACACAAACTAATAAAGTTATGAAAAACTAATATACATATATATATATATACACATATACACACATATATTCACAAAAGACAAAGTAACCTAATCACGAAAAACAGCAGCGCGACCTGAATTAACCATCACGTGGTACGTGAGAGACTGCAAAACAAAACACAACAATCAGACAAGGATTTACTCCAGTCGAGAGATAAAACCTTCACTAAATCATACATACCACACAAGAATCACATGTCGCGATGTCAGGATGCACTCGCGAATGTTCTGCTAAAACACACAATAACCCCCATTAAACTCGACTTACGCCATAGAAACCACACCACAACACATTACGATAGCCGACATACCTTAAAGCTTTCAATGAGCGTGAGCGTTTAACGCAACTCCCAGGGCACGCCGCCAAGACGGCTACAGCAATCACTTCAAAGATAAAAACAGATACTCTAAACACTTTAAAACCACACAAAGCCGTGCATAACCTCAGTCACTTACCTCGACTATAGTGACACCGGTAACCGGAAGAGGGGCGGGTATGACAAAGCCTACATGCTAGGGCTTCCTGACTACACACTTAAATACACCGGCCCTAATTACCTCATCCACCCCTTCCCATATAAGGGTAACGAATGCAAAAAAAAGGAAAAACAAATCCCCTACTACTACTACATTCACATTTTCTGGTATACAGTAATAATATTATTGATAAAGACACTTGACACAAACATTATTTAAAAGAATAAATCATCCAATGTGTCTGCACTGGGAACTGCTCACTCCTGAAGATAATCCAAAAAGCCTGCATCAGGTAACTCATCAGCTGGGCTGCTCTGATGCCACCACTGGTACTGGTACACCCAACTTTGATAAAATAACCCAATAAAATGACCCAACGCATTTATAGTGTACTGTTTTCTTTACCACTTACTTATAATTACGGGGGCTGGGACATTCCCATTCTAGAGAGCAATTAAATGGACAAAACAGTTTATGTGCCCCTGAAGAGAAGATGAGTAATAAACAATTTTGATCTAGTCTCCAGGAAGAAAAAGACTTTAAATGTTTTATTTTTTACTGTATCTATACTATGTTTAATAGTGCATTAGGATAGAAATGGCCTCAACCTGTGGTTATGTAACACAGAGTCTTCTCTGAGCCTCAGTGAATCTGGTGCCACTAGAAATGTTATATAATTCCTAGTTTCAACTGTGGATTTGTGCAAAAGAACAGGGTCACTCTGTTCCTCTCATATCCATCTCTTTTGTCTGCCAATGGGTTAGCATGGCCTTAGCTTTTCTATCTCCCAAAATTACTTCCCTTATCTTCGCTCCCTCTCTTCATATAAGTTCTTCTCTTTGTAACTTACTGGTGAGTAGTTTGCGACTGTGTGCTCGTTTGTCAGGCAAATAGACAGAAGCCTCTCCCCTGAGATAATAAGCAATTTAATTAAGCGCTTAGCTGTGCAAGCCTGTACGCGCTAAACTGCTAATGGCTCATGGGGCTGAAAGGAGATGAAAGCTTGAGAGCAAAGAAACCTGTTTAAAATACATTTGGTCTGTTCCAAAGCTTAGTGAGCTGACTTGCTGCCTGCTGCCTTCTAAAGAGGTGATCACAATACACTTCGTGCTCCATTCACTCCAATTCAGACACATCCAAATGCAGCATACCATTATTTCACACCCTGACACACTGGCTCAATTCAAAGGACACATATAATCAAAGATGCAAGTTTTGTTTTAGCAGGATAGTAGAAAATATATTTAAAAAATTTTAATATAGCATTATTATTTGTTATTTGTGATATATTATTTACTTGCATCAGAAGCCCTCCCACGTGACATCATATCCTGGTTTGTTGCACTTTCCAGAAAAAAAAAAAGGTGTGCTCAAAGCCCAGTGTGACCGAGGGATGAAACCTCATAAGTGCCCGAATTTGAACAGTCTAAATAGAAAGCAACTTTAATCACCACACAAAAAAATGCTCCTCACGAGAGACTCGACTCACAATTGAGTGCGACTGTATGGAAAAAAGATGGTTAAAAATGGTTTAAAAGATTTTGGATTTGAACAACAAAAGGGGAAGACCAGTGGTGAGATGAAAAGAAGTGGAGAGGATAGAAAGAGTCAACTAATATGTACGTAAAACTAAATGACTTACTCATCTGAAATTGTATCCTCAGCTGGATCAAGACTCTCTTCAAAATGCAAATGTTCTTCTGAGTCCTGCTCTTCTTCTGAGGAAAATGTGGACTCTTCCTCACCTGTGTATCGTGCGATCTTCCAAACCTACAGAAAAGTGAATGAACTTGATGCTTTTTAAGGCACAGTCAGGGGCGTTTACAATTTGCATTGATCGCCTCAGCACATTTCCATATCAATAGCACGCTCTGCTGGTGGGTGGGATCACATTAGGGATAATTAGCTGAGCCAGGAGAAATTGTACATTGCTTTATTTCATACAGATTACATTGCAGGAGAATATTTGTTTTACATTTTTATAATTTTATTTAAAAGTTTTCTTTGGACATATGTTTCATGTTTGTGTGATAAGTATTCATGGAGTTTCAGTTCATTTCTTTTACGTGTTTCAGATATATGCTCGTGAACACAGAGACTGCTTACAGCTCACCCTTTTTATTTTCTTTATTTTACAAAAGCACAAGGTCTTGTTGTTATTGTGAGTATACACAAATAAAAGTAGACCCTTTATAGTCTCTAATGAGGTCTTACAATTATCTGCCCCAAAATGACAGAGAATTTTATGTTGTTTCCGCTGTAATGACGAAATCCAGTAGAGGGTTAAACTGTGATACACTGATACTTGTCTTTTCGATCTGTGATCTTGTCTTTTCGATCTGATATACAGACGCTTGAACTTTATATATAGTAACCAAAAAACGATTCATTTAAATAGATTACCTCCTGCTTAACACAGTGCCTATGTGTATAAGACTTTAAGGTATAAGCAGGGGTGTCGGACTGGGAGTAATGATGGACCGGAGTAACAGGTGCCCTCCCTGAAGAGGGGCCCACTGAAAGGCAATATTGACATTCTATTATATTATCATGAAACTGCTATATATAGTAATAACATGCTAGGGATAAAACGTTGCAAGATTCAGTTTTTCATTCATAAATATGTGGAGTTTGCCAAATTTGCCATCTCCTCCCATCTTAATGACCCCACTCCACATCTCCATCGAAAATGAAAGTGGTCTTGTCCTGAAGTTCATTCAGCGCTGAGTGCATGCTGCAAACGGAGTACATGGCTTGTAGTACGTTGCTACAAAAATGAAGCCAAAATCAAATTTTAAAAAGAGAAATGAGTGGAGAAAGAGCGAAAGTTACAGAATACATTTTCTTTGGCGAGCTGTTTCGAACCACCACAACAAACTCAAAAACACAATTTTGGTAAGATTTTGTTCAAAATGTTGTCACATTCGTTCTTTCTTCTATTTATGTAGATTAATATTGGCAACATCCAAACAGATGGAACCTTCTGAAAATTAACTATGATTGACATAAAAAATAACAAAGGATTTACAATTTAAATGTTTGTAAAGGACTGTCACCCTTAATAAATAAATAAATGTCAGGGTATATTATTGAATTCTGCAACTGTTAGCATTGCACAGACCCCCAGCCACAGAGGGTTGTGTCAGAAATGGCATCCGGTGTAAAACCTGTGCCAAGTCAAATATGTGGGTCACGTGGGGCCTGGGTAGCTCAGCAAGTAAAGACGCTGACTTCCACCCCTGGAGTCGCGAGTTTGAATCCAGGGATGCTAAGTAACTCCAGCCAGGTCTCCTAAGCAACCAAATTGGCCTGGTTGCTAGGGAGAGTCACATGGGGTAACCTCCTCGTGGTCACTATAATGTGGTTCTCGCTCTCGGTGGAGCGTTTGGCGAGTTGTGCGAGGATGCCATGGAGAATAGCGTGAAGCCTCCATACACGTAATGTCTCCGCGGTAACACACTCAACAAGCCACGTGATAAGATGTGTGGATTGGCGGTCTCAGACGTGGAGGCAACTGAGATTCATCCACCGCCACCCAGATTGAGGCGAGTCACTACACCACCACGAGGACTTAGAGAGCATTGGGAATTGGGCATTCCAAATTGGGGAGAAAAGGGAAGAAAAATTAATAAAATATGCGGGTCACGAATGGTCCGTGTGGCGACACCTAACGGGAGCGGACAAAAGAAGAAGAAGATTGTTGTATATCTACAATGTAGTTACCATATAGCTTTAATGTACTTAATATGTGTTAGTATGTAGCTTGTATTGTAGCTACTGTAACATCTTTTTAAAAGAGTAGCTTAACTGTTGTTTTTCTACTTTAAGGCATAAAAGTAATCTCTATACAACTCAAATGGTTTTATCCATCTTCTTAAGCGATATAATCACTTTGGGTGTACATTTTTAAGTCATTTAACAATACATTTTCTCTTCCACCCAGCTCTCTTCTGCGTGTTCACGAGAGGAACTTATTCGAGTTACCTCTCTTGTGACAAATGTGTGCCACATCTGACTTCCACGCAACACAACAGGAAGTGTGCAGTGCTGTTCACAACAGAGTAGTAAGAACAATGCACAGAAGCTTAATTGGTTGTGCTTTGGATCTTTATTTGTTTATCTGTTTTTCAAAATGGTGCGTATGTTTGCTTATCTTGGATATCTCAAACTACAGAAAGATGTGAGATTACACCTGCCGGCATCATCCCAGGAGGAAAGTCTAACTTTTCACAGATTTCCACTAAATGTTCCTTAACAACTGAATTTATGACTGCTCACTTTTCACTGTGTATTGAGGGTGTGTAGTGAATATTTTCAGAGCAGCCAAGGGTAAACAAACGTTTGGTTACGTATGTAACCTCCGTTCCCCGAGGGAGGGAACGACACGTTGTGTCGGAGAAGCGACACTAGGGGTCTCTCTTGAGCGCCGATATTCACCTCTGATCTTATTGAAAAGGGCCAATTAGAGTTGGCAGTCGGTATTTGCATATCCCGCCCCCAGACATACGGGTATTTAAGCGCCGCAAATACGGGAGTTCATTCAGGATTTTTCTGATGAGCCGGAAATGGTCCGGCCACAACAGTGGCTCGGTTCAGTGACATGGCGGAGGAAAGACACAACGTGTCATTCCCTCCCTCGGGGAACGGAGGTTACATACGTAACCAAATGTTCCCCTTCTGTCGCTCTCTCCACGTTGTGTCGGAGAAGCGACACTAGGGGACCCATTCCAATCTTGCCATGCGCTGAACCTTGTACGTGGACCGCCGGTACAGAGGCGGGCAGGGATTTCATCCAGTGCCACGCATCGCCTGTACCTGGCTGCACGCACTCTTCCCCAATGCCCCATAAGAACATCGGAGTCCTTCTAGTTACTCTGGGAGGGAACAAGGCGATGTTTTGCCAACATGGGAACGGGCCAGCCTGGCTGGGCCTCTTTTCTCTATGTTTCTCGCGATAGAGCAATCACGGCCGGGCCCTTACACGCATATAGGGAAGGGGTCTTACCCAGACCCTCGCGGAGACCACACCTGCCCTTTTTCTTGGGGAGGAAAAGTGGTAGACACGCCACACGGCCGTCTTAGGGCTCGTGTGGAAAGTATGGTGCGGTGGTAGATCCAGCCTTGAAAGGGGGAGTTGCTACAGCACGGCGACCGAGGCAGCTGTAACTGCCTAAGGGAGACACGGGGTCCGCCGTAAGGGGACAGAACCGTGGAATTACACACAGGGGAGTCCGAACAGGAGGCCTTCTTATTTTACCTGTGGAGCCCCTATACCAGTACGGGTGGCCATCAGGGTACCCGCAGTGGCTTGGGTCGGCGAGTTCCTCCGCTGAACCGCTGGACCCGGAGGGCTGGGGAGGAATCGACCAGGGGCCCGACTCGGAGTGGGGCGCTCTGGGAAGAAGGCTCACTACTTTACCTTGACGCCAGGAAAGGGCGCTGAGCGCAAGCTGTTCCACCCGGCCGGTCGGTCTCACGTGTTACCGAAGTTCTACGGGCTCGGACCTGAGAAAACATGAGACGCTAACCGACTCAACGCGGAGGTTGTAAAACCTCGCGAAGGTGTTGGGTGTTGCCCAACCAGCGGCTCTACAGATGTCTGCTAGGGAGGTGCCCTTGGCCAGTGCCCACGCCAGTGCCCACGAGGACGCTAACACCCCTTGTTGAGTGAGCTCGGACCCGTAAGGGTAGGGGCACGGCCTGGGTGTGATAAGCCAGTGTGATGGCATCGACAACCCAGTGGGCGAGCCTCTGTTTGGAGACGGCATTCCCTTTCTGCCGTCCCCCAAAGCAGACAAAGAGCTGCTCAGAGCGCCTGGTGCTCTGTGTGCGGTCCAGGTAAATGCGCAGGGCGCGCACTGGACACAGCAACGAAAGGGCTGGGTCTGCCTCCTCCCGGGCAGCGCTTGCAGGTTCACTACCTGATCTCGGAATGGTGTGGTAGGAACCTTGGGCACATAGCCCGGTCGTGGTCTTAGGATCACAGACGTATCTGCCGGACCGAACTCCAGGCAAGTATCGCTGACAGAGAATGCTTGCAGGTCCCCGACCCTCTTAATGGAGGCGAGCGCGATCAGCAGGGCCGTCTTAAGAGAGAGGGCCCTGAGTCCAACTGATTCGAGCGGCTCGAAGGGAGGTCTCTGGAGTCCTGCCAAGACTACCGAGAGATCCCAGGAGGGAACTAGGCCTGGCCGGGAGGGATTCAACCTCCGGGCGCCTCTCAGTAACCTGAGGATCAGGTCGTGCTTACCCAAAGACTTGCCGTCTACAGGATCGTGGTGGGCGGCGATAGCGGCAACATACACCTTGAGGGTGGACGGGGACAGCCTCCTGTCCAGCCTCTCCTGTAGGAACAGAAGCACTGACCTAATCACAGCATCTCTGCGGGTCTTCGCTCGGGAAGAACACCAATCTGCGAACAAGCGCCTCTTTAGGGCGTAAAGGTGCCTGGTAGAGGGGCTCTGGCTTGGTTGATGGTATTCATAACGGTCGCGGTAAGCCGGCTAGCTCTTACGCGTCCCGGCCCAGGGACCAGACGTGGAGGTTCCAGAGGTCTGGGCGGGTGCCAGAGGGTGCCCCGTCCCTGAGAGAGGAGGTCCTTTCTCAGGGGAATTCGCCAGGGAGGAGCTGTCGCGAGGAGCCTGAGTTCCGAGAACCAAGTCCGAGTGGGCCAGTAGGGGGCCACCAACGTGACTTGCTCCTCGTCCTCCCTGACCTTGCACAGCACCGGTGCAAGAAGGCTCACTGGGGGAAATGCGTACTTGCGCAGCCCCGAGGACCAGCTGTGTGCCAGCGCGTCTGTCCTGAGGGGAGCCTCTGTTAGGGCGTACCAGAGCGGGCAGTGGGAGGTTTCCTGGGCGGCGAACAGGTCTCAAATCTTCCCAAATCAGCTGGACTGACTGGGGTGAAGCCTCCACTCCCTGCCGGGCAGGCGTTGTCGTGATAGCGCGTCTGCTACGAAGTTGAGCTTGCCGGGGATGTGAGTGGCACGCAGCGACTTGAGTCGCTGCTGGCTCCATAGGAGGAGACATGTGAGTTGTGACATGTGGCGGGAGCGTACGCCGCCTTGGCGATTTATGTACGCCACCACCGTGGTGCTGTCCGATCTCACGAGGACATGTTTGTCCCGAACTAACGGGAGGAACTTCCTGAGAGCAAGAAGGACGGTCAGCAACTCCAGGCAATTGATGTGCCAACGCAGTGGGGCCCCTTTCCAACGGCCCGCTGCTGCGTGCCCGCTGCACACGGCACCCCACCCGGACCGGGAGGCGTCGGTTGTGACCAGGACGCATCGGGACACCTGCTGCAGGGGCACTCCTGCCCGTAAAAAGCAGAGGTCTGTCCAGGGTCAGAGTGTTTTGAGGCAGGCGGGGGTGATCCTTACCGGATGTGTGCCGCGGTGCCATGCTTGTCTCGGGACTCGAGTCTGGAGCCAGTGCTGGAGTGGTCTCATATGCATCAACCCCAGCGGCGCGACCGCCGCGGAGGACGCCATATGCCCCAGGAGCCTCTGGAAAAGTTTTAGAGGGACCACTGTGCCTGGCTTGAAGGAAGCGAGGCAGTCCAGCACCGACTGAGCACGCTCGCTCGTGAGACGTGCTGTCATTGAGACTGAGTCTAACTCCAACCCGAGAAAAGAGATGCTCTGAACCGGAGTGAGCTTGCTCTTTTCCCAGTTGACCTGAAGCCCCAAGCGGCTGAGGTGCCGGAGCACCTGGTCTCTGTGTGTGCATAGTAACTCTCGAGAGTGTGCTAGGATGAGCCAGTCGTCGAGGTAGTTGAGAATGAGGATGCCGGCTACTCGTAGCGGCTACTCGCAGAGGCGGCAAGCTCGCTTCCCAGCTCTGCGCTAGGGGCACCAAAGGGACGAGTATTTTGGACGTACCCGGCGGGGCCTCGCAGCGGGGCGGAACAGGTAATGCAGCATCGGGCGGCTTCGTTGCGGCCTGAGGCTGAGGTGCTGAGAATAGACTCAAAGCACTTACCTTGCTCCGCGCGCCCGGCAGGGGGCGGGTTCTTGACTGAGGAGGAGGTCTGATGTTGGCGTCCTCTGGACTCATCTGAACTGGCCAGGCGGAAGGCGGGATCGCCGCGTCCGGTGTACCGGGACTGTTGTGATCTGAAAGCACATTGCCGTGAGAACGGCATTTGCGGGCCAGGTGACCCAGAGGCAAAGGAAATAGCTCTTTTATTGAGAATGTGGGTACCACAGCCCCCGTCAGGGGGTGTGGCAAATGAAAAAACAAAGGATTCTCCTCCTGGCCCTCCACCGGGGACGGAGCGGTCTTACCACCTCCGGAGCTAACGTCTTCGGCTCTGGGTCGGCTGTCTCAGGAACGCTTGGGAGCCTTCCGGGTCCTGGAGGGGGTTCGTGAGACAGGGGCGTGCGCCGCCTGTGGAGTGCTCGACGCTGGGGCTGAGAGCTGGGCCCGGGTTGAGGCGGAGCAGGAGCTGGTTTCCTCGCAGGGGACGCCCTCGGTGGGCAGACGGGGCAGGGCCCGTGAGCGGCAGGTCTGCGGCGGGGCATGATGTGCGAAATGGCCTCCGTCTGCTTCTTCACCGCAGAGAACTGTTGGGTGAAGTCCTCGACGGTGTCACCGAAAAGGCCAATCTGGGAGACAGGTGCGTCCAGGAAGCGGTTTTTGTCAGCCTCACGCATCTCGACCAGGTTGAGCCAAAGATGGCGTTCCTGGACCACTAGGGTGGCCATCGTCTGTCCGAGTGCCTGCGCTGTGGCCTTCGTCGCTCTCAGGGCGAGGTCGGTCGCTGAGCGCAGTTCCTGCAGCACATCAGGATCACCCCCGTGCATGTTTCTGAGAGCTTTGGCCTGGTGGACTTGCAGGAGGGCCATTGCATGCAGGGCAGAGGCAGCGCGTCCAGCCGTAGTGTAGGCCTTCACGTTAAGCAAGGATGTTGTCCTACAGGGCTTGGATGGGAGTACGGGGCGACCCCGCCAGGAGGTAGGGCTACCGGGGCATAGATGGTGCGCAACTGCCCTATCAACCTGGGGAATCGTGTCGTACCCGTGGCGCTCTCCGCCGTCGAGGGTGGAGAGAGTGGAGCGAGTGGCACCTAGACGAGCGGAGAGCGGGGCTCTCCACGTAGACGTCAGCTCATCATGCACCTCCGGGAAGAAAGGGACCGGGGGATGCGAGGCCGTGAACGCACACTGCCCCCAGGAACCAATCATCCAACCGAGAAGGCTGTGGGGAGGATGGAGGGTTCCAGTCCAACCCCACGCTCAAGGAGGCCCGGGCAAGCATGTCGGACATCTGAGCGTCGGCCTCAGCCTGGGCCTGCTGGCCCGAGCGGCAGTCCGGGGAGTCCTCAGCATCAGACACCGCACTCTCCCATGCAGCGGCGAGCTCATCTGCTTCGGACTCGGGAGGATAGACAGCCGGGCCGTGAGGCGAGCCGCTATCGCCGCTGAGCGTGGACGGAGACCAGCGAGCGTGTCGGGAACGGGAGGTTCGCGGGGGCTACCCGGCGAAACTGCACCCGCTGCCGCCCCAAATCGCCTCCAGCGCCAACCGCACCGTCCTTAATCCCGTGGGAAGAAGGAGCAATGCGGGGTGCAGCTGGGGTGGCTTGCTTTCTGTTGAAAGCGAGCCGCGACCGCAACGTGGTCCCAAACACACGAGACAGCGCCTGTGGCCGTCTGAAGCAGAGAGCACTCTACCGCATCCAGGAACGACACAGGGGCGGAAAGGCATCTTGAAAAAGACGCGTCCTTAAAAGGACGTTCAACGCCGCTGTGTTTGCTCTTTTAGAGAAAATTACTCTTTTAGTAAAAAACTCTTTTAATACACAGTGTGTGTGTGTGTACGTGTCTGCGCTGTCGAAGCGCTCAGGGGCAACAGTGCACGCCGTTCACTGAGAAGGAGAAAGCCGCTGTTGTGCGCCGTCAAGATCCAACAGCATGCAGATCGTCAGAGGAAAACAGGAACGTTTAAGTGGCGTGTAACTCGCAGCAAACTGCAGACAGACCATCGGCTCCGAAGAAATTTTCTGAATGTACTCCCGTATTTGCGCCGCTTAAATACCCGTATGTCCGGGGGCGGGATATGCAAATACCGACTGCCAACTCCCATTGGCCCTTTTAAATAAGATCAGAGGTGAATATCGGCGCTCAAGAGAGACCCCTAGTGTCGCTTCTCCGACACAACGTGGAGAGAGCGACAGAAGGGGAAACAATAGCTACTGCAGTTTTGGGACTACTTCATTCTCATAAATAATTTGTTGAAGAATGCATTCCATTTCGGTGTTCATAGCATCTTATTTACAATAGGGATGTGCCAGTGTTGTTGATTAATTGGGAATTGGGCATTCCAAATTGGGGAGAAAAGGGAAGAAAAATTAATAAAATATGCGGGTCACGAATGGTCCGTGTGGCGACACCTAACGGGAGCGGACAAAAGAAGAAGAAGATTGTTGTATATCTACAATGTAGTTACCATATAGCTTTAATGTACTTAATTTGTGTTAGTATGTAGCTTGTATTGTAGCTACTGTAACATCTTTTTAAAAGAGTAGCTTAACTGTTGTTTTTCTACTTTAAGGCATAAAAGTAATCTCTATACAACTCAAATGGTTTTATCCATCTTCTTAAGCGATATAATCACTTTGGGTGTACATTTTTAAGTCATTTAACAATACATTTTCTCTTCCACCCAGCTCTCTTCTGCGTGTTCACGAGAGGAACTTATTCGAGTTGCCTCTCTTGTGACAAATGTGTGCCGGAACTGACTTCCACGCAACACAACAGGAAGTGTGCAGTGCTGTTCACAACAGAGAAGTAAGAACACTGCACAGAAGCTTAATTGGTTGTGCTTTGGATCTTTATTTGTTTATCTGTTTTTCAAAATGGTGCGTATGTTTGCTTATCTTGGATATCTCAAACTACAGAAAGATATGAGATTACACCTGCGGGCATCATCCCAGGAGGAAAGTCTAACTTTTCACAGATTTCCACTAAATGTTCCTGAACAACTGAATTTATGGCTGCTCACTTTTCACTGTGTATTGAGGGTGTGTAGTGAATATTTTCAGAGCAGCCAAGGGTAAACAAACCAATATCTACTGCAGTTTTGGGACTACTTCATTCTCATAAATAATTTGTTGAAGAATGCATTCCATTTCGGTGTTCATAGCATCTTATTTACAATAGGGATGTGCCAGTGTTGTTGATTAATTGACTAGTCCTCTAACAACTGACTAGTCGATTAGTGGGGTCGACTATTAACATTAATATGTGTGGTGGTGGTCTTAATGGGATATGCAATTCTCATATTAATTCTTAGATTGCATTTTTGCATCATTATAGCTTGCTGTTAATAACAGTGAATAACGATCAGCACAGTAAAACCCTCTACAAGACGTTTCGTTTCTTCAATGCTTTAGGTTAAACCTCTTATGTGCTGTTGTTACAGCAAAGGTGTCAGCACAGTAAAACCCTCTACAAGACGTTTTATCTCTTCAATGCTTTAGGTTAAACCTCTTATGTGCTGTTGTTACAGCAAAGGTGTCAGCACAGTAAAACCCTCTACAAGACGTTTCGTCTCTTCAATGTTTTAGGTTAAACCTCTTATGTGCTGTTGTAACAGTAAAGGGCAGCAGCAACAATATATTTCACTCTTTGATGGTAAATCCTCTGTTGTGACTACTGCTTTCGTATTTGTTGTGGAGAGATTAAAGTCTTTTGTTGATTCTGTCTGACACTGCTTAAATAAACAGTTACAGTAAAAAAAAATGATTGATGTCGTGAACTCGATGTGTACTCACAATATCATCATATATCAAAGCACATTATTCTGCGTTCATGATGAGCATAAGCGGTTTGGTGCCGCTCTGTATAGAGTCTTTCTAATTTCTTACTTTTCTTACTTCGATACTTTTGTGCAATGAGATGTTATTATTATTTAGCCTATTAACATTTTTAGAATATCCATTAGTCACCATGTTAAAAGTTTTGATTAGCCCTCTAAAAGGCATCTGATTGGGGTCACATGAAAATATGCAGCCTAATTATACATTATTATCCTTACTGACTAGTCGATTATGAAAATTGGTAGTTTTGCACATCCCTAATTAACAACATATCAAACAGTATTATGGATTGTTGTGGGAGACTTTGAGTAAACCATCTCAGCCCATTCAAGAGCCTCCAGCAGCAGACAAAGATAGAGACACAAAGGTCCTGGGTGCAGGGCCTTTTGGGGGGTTGAGTATGAGTGTGAGTAAATGATGAGAAAATGTAAAAAGAAATTGTGAAGTATTAGTTATGAGTAACTACAGTTTCAAAGTAGTTTCCTTTATGCTGATATTTTTTCTGTGGAACATGACAAGTAAATAATCACACAGCTGTTTTATCAATGTTTATAGTAACCCCCAAGCACTAAAAATATTTGTAAAAAGCACTAAAAAAACACCATAAAAGTTGTCCATACGACTTCTGCTCTGTATTCCAAGTCTTTTGGAGCCATATGATAGCGTTATTTGAGGTACAGACTGAAATGTAAATCCTTTTTCAATGTTAATACTCCCCTAGATCAGTCCATTTGATTTGATCATAGTCGTTCTCATTGAATAAAATTGAAGATTATCATTGAATAATTACTAAATAGTGACTGATCTAACCCTTAAAAATGTGTTTTGTTGGTGTAAACTAATGTATTCAGACCGATTTAGTGATGCTCAATATTTTATTGATGTTATCACATAAAACATTTTTCGGTTTATATTTTTGTCAGTGTAGAAAAACTTGTGGGTGAGTAAATATGTGAACTATTCCTATAACCTTTCTGCTTTGTGAATAATTTCTAGTGAATTCTTTCTACATGTGACTTTTCATCATCCTACCCTCTTTCTTTTCCTCTGTGTATAACAGTCTGTGCAATGCTTCATTCATTTGCACAAAACATCTTCCTCCACCATCCTGTTTTTGTGCCTGTGCTGTTTTATCAGATTAACAAGGCCCAAGTAATAATGGATTGTTGGATGGGATAGCAGCCATGTTTAATTCATCATTCATCAAAACCTGCAGATTAAAGTCTTCCTCTATGGACACACATCTACATTTCCATCCATCCAGCATAAACATTTAAGGTATTTTTGTTCATCCAAGTACATTTTGTAGAACTTTGTTCCTCTACAGATTTGTCTAGCAAACATCAGTGTCCTAGAAAAAGGGTTTGACTACAAAAGGAAAGTGCTGAGCACAGTCTGAATCCCCTGCAGTGCATTCCCATTTTAATCCTGTAATCCTGATTTGTTTCTACAACACTGGCATACTGGCACGTTAGCATTACCCTTTTCACTTTCACTGCTGTATACACCTGTCATCTTACAAAGAGAGATTGTATATATTGTGTAAATGGGAATTATCACTATAACTATTATCTTGATATCTATATAAAAATCACAAGAAAATCCTGTTGCTTAAAGGTTGTGTTTCATAGCTAAGGAGGCTATAATGGAGTCCTGTTATGTTGAAGGTGCACATTCAGGGGTGTGAATATGGCATCATTCAAATGGAATAGTTTTCTGTCACTGATGCCATTGTAGTAAATTACTTTTCACAGTCATCCATGGTTTAATTAATCCACGAAAGAAAGTGTCCAAAAACAGTGCGGTTACTGAGATTAAGACAGATTTAAGATGATCATGTGAGCCACAAATGGCATCCCCCATGAGGGGACCTTCTCCATGTAGAATAAAACAGCTTTTATAAGGTTACTGATATGACTGGAGTCTGCATCTTATGTGAGTGCTCATGATTTTATACATATACTGTTGACTTACAACAATATAGAGCTATACAACAAATGTAGATAGCATAGTTCTGATAATTTAGATGAGAAATGTTTTAACACAGATTGAGACATTGTTGATATATGTTTTGAAACTCTAGAGGCAAAATGTGCTATTACTGGTGTCTTATTCTCTGTAAAATAAATAAATATGATAAGCAGATTTTACCTCTAAATGCATACCTTGTGTCCTTACTGACCAGGGACCTTATTACACCCCCTTTACCTCATTTATTTTGTAGGAGTTATGCCTAGTATTCTTTATCCTTTGTTAGAAAATGCAAATAATATATATTTTCTAAATGTCAATTACTAAAAGTGTGCAGTATAGAGTCATTAGTGACACAAAATGTGTTATAGTGTCACAATATACATTTCCATTTGAGCTTCCATAAATCATATTTTTATTATTATTTAATGTCTACATAATTTACTGTCACAGAATGTCTATTTCTTTATACATGACATACAAATGAGTTCTATATTTATACAAATGACTATGACTATATTATGTAGATTTTATGCATAATAGTGGTGCATTCTCAGAATCCCATCATCATATGTTGCATCATCTCTTTGATGTATATAAAAAAATAGAAATATAGCAAATACTATCTGTGCATTTTATAAATCCATCCATCCATCCATCTTCATAGCCGCTTGTTCTATGTAGGGTCACGGGTAGTGCTGGAGCCTATCCATGGCATAGCTGTCTCGGCCGAAGGGAACCTGGACAGGTGGCCAGACATACAAATTCACACTCACACCTACGTGCTATTTAGAGTTTCCAATTCACTTATCCGGCATTTTTTTTTGGACTATGGGGTAAAGTCAATACAGAAAGGCGCTGGGTATATAAGGATTTGAACTGGGGACCTTCATGCCGTAAGCCACCATGCCAACCCCATTTTGTAAATGCATTTGTGAAAAATATATGTTGTGGGTCAAGAAATACCCATATTTAATAATGCACTCATTTGCACTCTATTTAATCTCATTGCTGTTCCGGAGAATCAATTAAGATACTAAAGAGATATCATTTATAATTTTTCTTTCCTGCAGTGTTTGTCCAAAAAATAATGGCAAATGAATCAGAAATGTTGGCGTATGCCAGGCACAATGCAACAGCAGGAATAAATCAATGCATCATTACTGTAATGACTACATGTGGGGAGATTAAGAACTGGAGGATTGTGTGTGTGTGTGTGTGTGTGTGTGTGTGTGTGTGTGTGTGTGTGTGTGTGTGTGTGTGTGTGTGTGTGTGTTGAGTGGAGGTATGTGATGTCTGAAAGACTTGAAGGTTCTCTCCAGGGATCTCTATATCTTCCTGAGACTACTAATTAGCGCTGAGCATTGACACAACAGACACATCAAGACAGACCTCTCATTGGAAGTTTAGTAAATATCGTGGTGGTGTGTGTTAGGCTGGTATCTCTAAAGTGCTCTAAAGTGAACTGCATTCACTAGATACTCACAGATCTAGTCCTGAAGCTCATTGATTACTTCATTATCCTCTTGCCAGCAATTACTCTTCTGTCTTGTATCACCTATAAGACATCATAATAGCAGCCAAAATAGATAAAAATAGAGATTACACCACTGTGCACAAGAAGCAACTATTATGAATCCATATTCCCTGGCCTGTCTGGATTCAAAGTATGTAAGTCAGGGAGCGTGGAAATCCTTTTAGAGGATGCCAGCTAGTTCCACAGCCGTGCAGTAATGAAGAGACTCGTTGTGCCGTGCCTTTCAATTACTCGATTTCCTCCAAGTACGCAAGACATGCTGAAGTATCTTTCAAGCTAAGATCGCATCCGGTGCAACAGTCATGATATCCAGATGAGGCTAAAACACTGCGTGTGTGTGTGCCATTTCATCACAGGTTTAAGGTAGGAGGAACCTCGCAGGAAAAGCCATGTTCATTTTTTTTTTTTTTTTCGTTTTGTTTGGTATTCGTTTTTTTTTTTTACATTTAATTTTGTAGGTTTACCTTTTATTCTTTTATTCTTATATGCTAAGTGGGAGTTTGACTCATTGAAAGAACTAGTCCCATATATGTTGTATTTTCGTTGCAATGGGAATTAAATATTTTAAACTCAAATCCTCCACAATATTAGACTGTGGCTATCCGCATTCCAACAGCAATAGTGAAGTCGCATTCATGATTCACGTCAAGGCATCAACACCAGCGCCATGTTGAACTCCAAGTAATAAGCACTTGCAGACAGAAACATCTCATTCTGCGTTTCGGTGATAGTTAATACTTGATGACCTTTCTGTGGTAATTCAAATGCACCTTACATAAGCTGAAAAGTACTTAATTTCTGTCACAAATCCCATCGGGGCTTTTGTACATCAAATAGCATTAAGAGGTGCTTTCTCCATAATTTTATCACGCATTGTATTCACATATTCTTTTTATCTATTTTCCATATTCTTTGTTATGGAAACCGATATTATTTTATTTTCTGAGATAACAACCTCCGCAGCTCTATTATAGAAGAGAGCGTAATGGTCAACTAGCATTTTACGACAGTACTAGCTGTAGAAAATCGATGGGACCACCGAATTATGCTATTTTATGCTAAGCTTGTAGGCTCCACTTGGTAGATGTGTGTTTGTGTGTTTGTGTGTGTGTGTGTTGTGAATTGTGACTCTGGGTGGACACAGTACAAATGTTCAGCCCTTCCAACAAGTGTTTATGCTGGTTTATGTTGTATTAATGGTAAATTGTGATTTAGAATCATTTATATATTAATTGCATGCGGTAACACATTCATTCTGACCATTCTAGATTCATTTAGTTAATCTGGTGCATTCAGGGTGGCCCACTTAAGCAGGAGCTTCTCGATGGCCCGAGAGAGGACCTGAGTCAGCTCAGCATCAGAGATTTCCACACAGTTTTCATCCCCTCAGGGAGAAATACCGGTGAATTCATCGGCCAAGTGAGACAAGGCCTCACATTCAGACACTGCGTTTGACATAGCATACCAGTCTTTGTCGTAACAGTGAAAACATGAATGTGCCATGCATACCGATTGTGGGCACAGGTCATCACAGGCGTACTGCACAGGAAAAGAAATGGAGGTTGGGAGGCACACAAGACTTGCATTGTGTCTGAATTTGCAATATGTTAAGAAAAGTGCCAACAGCTAAAACAAAACAAAAAACTGAATCTCATGAAACGGAGGACTCCATCCATGAATAATTAGAATTGTAATAGCAAAGGAGGCACGATTAAGTGTATCAGTTTGGTGTTTAGGAAAGAAGAAAGATTGGGCTGTTTCAGGCATGTCATTTTCTCCCGAGGGCATTGATGTCCCCATGTGCGGTTAGGGGTTGAGCTGTCAGCCCCACTTCTGCTAACATGTTTCTAGGGCAGGTGCTCACAAATCCCACCATCATCAGTAGGGCCCCTAGCCTTTTGCTGGGGTTAGGCTCCTCGTCACTACCGCCTATTTTCCGGCAGGATCTGACGGTTCAAGTAAGAATCTCATTGGACCGTTGTACAGAGCTTATGACAAAAGGACACTAATTACATCTATTTCTATTATTATTTCATCAAATTAAGATCGACAATGTATTTATTCTACGAGTCTTTCAAATAGAACTAGAATTACCAGCGGCAGCATCAGTACCGACAACATTCTCCTCTTGAGTTAGTGGCTTAGAAAAAACTATAAATATCCATGGCCCTGTCCCAAATGGCACCCTCCGCCATTGCGGTGTTCCTCTGAGACATTGGTGATGTAAGCGAGTCCAGGCAGATGGGGCGCTAGTCAGCAAGTCCATGATGGTGCATACGTAAGTGGTAAAAGTGTGTATTTGGGACAGGCAATTTTATTTTTTACATTGTTTTTATATACATGCAGTTTTACTAATTAGTATTTGAAAAAGTCATGGCATTGATTGATAGGGTAAAGGAACACACTTTAAACTTACTCTAGAATATTTGTTTTATTAAATAATTTAGTAATAGACTGACAATAAAGCATTAGATAATTTAAACAAAAACCTCCTGGATGGTTACAGGCTGGTGCTTAGAAAAATTAAATAAAAGAACATACCGCCATATATTCGCAAAAAAAGTTATAAAATACACACAGACACAATTCTGCAGGTATAAATATCACTGTTAAACAGAATGTTGCTTTAACAATAAATATAGTGAATCTTGCAAGCTACAGCCATGTGCATTAAATTATCTAATTTCTTGATATATTAGAGACTCACAATAATTCCAAAATCCTCTTTGAAACAACAATAACAAAGGTTTAGTGTTAGCTTACTTAATTTTATGAATGTAAAACTTAAAAAATGTAAAACTATCCATCCATATCTCTGGAAAATTAAATAAAAACAAAGTTTTACACATCAGACTTAAAAGTGATACTAAATACACATGATAAGCAAGTGATCCGCCAATGAAAATCAGTAAAAAACGATTATTTAAATAAATGTTTGCTCCGCGATTGAAATAGCTATCTACCACGTTTTTTCATCTGACTCGGAAACTCCAGTCCGAGAGGATCTGAGCACTGACCTGACTGCGCATCTCGTATGCCCATTGCACACGGCGCCCCAACCCAGTTTGGGGGCGTCTGTGGTGACCACGACATGTCTGGACACCTGCTGTAGGGGGACTCCTGTCCACAGAAAACAGAGGTCTGTCTAAGGGTTGAATATCTGGCAGCAGAAAGAGGTGATGAACACACGGTTTGTGCCGCTGCGCCATGCCCATCTCGGTATTCGAGTCTGAAGCCAGTGCTGAAGCGGTCTCATACGCATCAACCTGTGCCTTGTCTGAGCGAACTTAGGCAGTTCAGCACCGGCTGCATGCGCTCACTTGTGAGGCGTGCTGTCATTAAGCACTAACTCCATGCCGAGAAAAGAGATGCTCTGAACTGGGCAGAGCTTGCTCTTTTCCCAGTTGACCTGAAGCCCTAGACAGCTGAGGTGCCTGAGGACCTGGTCCCTGTGGGTGCACAGAGACTCTCGAGAGTGAGCTAGAATCAGTCAGTTGTTCGGTAAATCGAGTATGTGGATGCCCACTTCCCTTAGCGGGACAAGGACACCAAAGGGGATTATTCTCAAGGTCAAGGGGACTGTTATGCTGTAAATGTGGATAATGAAGTCATTTCTAGTGTCCCCATAATTCAAATCACTTAAAAAAACATATTAAACGATGTTTTATTGAAAATTTTAAAATACAGTTGTGGCAGCGGGGGCGTGGTCAAGCGCCCGTCCGGGAGAGAAAAGTGGTAAGGGCGCTTACACCTGAGCTAAATTATGTCTAACACCTGTCTCTAATTTCAGTGAGCACGGGGAGAGCGGCATAAAAGGCAGCCAGAGGGCCTCCATCGAGAGAGAGAGACTGACTGGAGAATTGCGTGTGTGTGTGTGTGTGTGTGTGTGTGTGTGTGTGTGTGTGTGTGTGTGTGTGTGTGTGTGTGTGTGTGTGTGTGTGTGTGTGTGTGTGTGTGTGTCATCAAGAGTCCAACAGCATATATTCTTCCATACAGTTAAGGAGAGTGATTTATATACTGAAAGAATAAAATTACTCAACAAAACACATCTACTCACTAGTCTGTGATCTTGAGATATGTTTAAGCCAACTGTTTTACAATTAAAGAATAACCTTGAAAGATTTTTGGTTTACTCCATACTGTTTAATTTTATTACAATTAATATAAATTTTATATATAAACAAAAAAAAAATATATATATATATATATATATATATATATATATATATAATACAATAGTCATTTTTTCAAAAAGATGCCAGAGGAGTGGTTTATGGACCAAGTTATTTTACTGTTTCAATTTAAATGTTCTCAACTTATTGTTAACAGGAATATACAAGAGCTGTAAAGATGCATGGTTGACAAATATTGTTCTCGTGTGTGTATGAGTGTGTATGTGTGCGTGTGTGTGTGTGTGTGTGTGTGTGTGTGTGTGTGTGTGTGTGTGTGTGTGTATGCTGGATGATCTCAATGTCTAGTGTTTGTCTCCTCTAATGTGCCCATTAAAAAAAATTCTAATAAAATGCTCCAGTGGTTTCAGAACTTGGCTGCTGTTTTACAAAATGTTGTTTTCTGTTTTCAGCCCAGCTGCTGCACCCTGCACCCTTTTCACAAGGCAGAAACAAAGGCATCAATTTCTGGTGTGTGCTGTTCTCCATATTTTTGGAATCAGAATCAGCCATTATTGCCAAAAATGCTTACACATACAAAGAATTTGTCTTGGTGACGGGAGCTTCTAGTGCACAACAATACAAAAACAGCAGCAGATAATAATACAAAATAAAACAGCCTTTCAGTTTGCAATGTTTCACCATCATAAATCAAATGGCCTAGGTGTCCTGATTGGTCAGAAAGGCCCCTCAGCAACCTGATCTTCCACACACAGTTAAAGCAGACTTCTCTTTTGAAAGGTTACAAGGACCAGTAAAAACTCTAAGATATTTAATCTTAATCTAGCCTTGCTAGATGATACTGAAAATCACTTTGAACTGTGGTAATATTTGTACCTAACAAATTAAGGATTATAGACTGATGGAACTCTTTTTAAAATGTGTGTAGCGAATGTGTAAATCTCAATCTCAGTTCAAATAGTTCCAAACAGGAAGAAGTTTCGCTTTTGACACTTCTTTCTCTTGGTCTCTCTTGCCCTCTCTTCACCATGCTCTTCAGTAGCTCTCTGTTCTCTGAAGACTCTTCCTCCTATGTGAGATCCAAGGGAACTAGGGACTCAACGTCCCGAGAAGGAGTGAGAAGGCCTTACTTCACAGCTAAAATCATAATCTCATACAGACAATAAATTTGATCATACAAAGAGATAAAAACATCAACGAAACAAACTTTTTTTCAGAGGAATGAAATGGCATAAATGGCAGAAGAGGTAGACTAAACTGTGTATTGGACATAATTATCGCTCAATGGGGCAATTTGAACTGTTCAAGAGATGAGTAGAACTGTGTCAGCAGCACCTGTGGCAGGTGGAACTTCCTCAGCTGGCAAAGGAAGTACAACCTCTGCTGGGCCTTTTTCACAATGGAGTCAATCTGTGTCTTCCACTTCAGGTCCTGTGAGATGGTAGTGCCCAGGAACCTGAATGACCCAACTGCTGCCACAGTGCTGTTTAGAATTGTGGTGGTGGGGTGGGGGGTGTTTCTCCTAAAGTTCACAATCATCTCCACCGTTTTGAGCATGTTCAGCTCAAGATTGTTATGACTGCAACAGACAGCCAGCCGTTCAGCCTCCCTTCTGTATGCAGACTTATCGTCATCTTGGATGAGGCCAATGACAGTGGTGTCGTCTGCAAACTTCAGGAGCTTGACAGAGGGGTCCTTGGCGATGCAGTCATTGTTGTAGAGGGAGAAGAGTAGTGGGGAGAGCACACATCCCTGGGGGGCACCAGTGCTGATTGTACATGTGCTGGAAGTGAATTTCCCCTGTCTCACAATCTGCTGCCTGTCTGTCAGAAAGCTGGTGATCTATTGACAGATAGACATGGGAACAGAGAGTTGGTGTAATTTGTTCTGGAGTATAACTGGGATGATGGTGTTGAAAGCTGAACTGAAGTCCACAAAAAGAATCCTTGCATATGTCCCTGGTCTGTCCAGATGTTGCAGGATATGATGCAATCCCATGTTGACACATGGGATTGCATCACAGACCTGTTTGCTGGATAAGCAAATTGAAGGGGATCTAGAAAAGGTCCAGTGATGTTCTCCAGGTGGGCCAACACTAGTCTCTCAAATGACTTCATGACCATTGACGTCAGGGCGACAGTTCTGTATACATTAAGTCCTGTGATTATTTTTTAAAAATGTTTTGGGGACAGGGATAATGATTGAGTGATTGAAGCAGCATGGGACTTCGCACTGCTCCAATGATCTATTGAAGATGGGGGTCAACTGGTTAGCACAGGATTGAAGACACACTGGTGAGACGCCATCTGGTCCTGAAGCCTTCCTTGTCTTTTGTTTCTGAAAAACCCGGCATACATCATCTTCACAGATCTTAAGTGCAGGTTGAGTAGTAGGAGGGGGGATAAGAGGGGTTGCAGGAGGTAATAATAATAATAATGATATATTTATTTTGTATAGCGCCTTTAAACGTAGCTTTCTCAAAGCGCTTTACAGACAGACATAACAGCAGAGGAATAAGACAATGTAAATACAAAAATAAACACATAACATTATGATCATGTAAAAGCAATCCTAAAATAAAATGTTTTAAGAAGAGATTTAAAAGTCACTAAAGTTTTTGCTTCCCTGATGTCGGCCAGAAGAGAATTCCAGAGCTTAGGAGCATAAACAGAAAATGCTCGGTCACCCCACGTATGAAGCCGTGTCTTCGGAACAACCAAAAGACCACTCTGAGAGGAGCGCAGATTGCGACGTGGTAAGTAAGGGATTAATAAATTAGTCAAATACTGAGGTGCCAGATTGTGCAGAGATTTATAAGCCAGCATAATGATTTTAAAATCAATACGGTACCTAACAGGTAGCCAGTGCAGGCACTCCAAGACCGGGGTTATATGGTCCCTGGCCCTGACCCCAGACAGTACTCTAGCAGCTGAATTTTGAAGATATTGCAATTTATCCAATGATGATTTAGATACCCCAGCTAGAAGACCATTGCAGTAGTCAATGCGTGAAAAGACAAAAGAGTTTATCAACTTCTCAGCTACCAAGAAGGACAGCATGGGACGTAGCCGAGCTATATTTCTGAGGTGATAAAATTATGTTTTAACTGTATTTTGGATAAAAGGCTCAAATGATAGAGCAGGGGACCCAACGTTTCGCAGTTGATGAGTAGATCCAAGGAGCATGACTTCTGTTTTTGAGCCGTTTAGTGACAGAAAATTACTGAACATCCAAGTCTTTATCTCAGCAATACAGTTAGAAAGATGCCCAACGTTCACTTGCTGACCCGGTGTAGTATGTATATAAATCTGTGTATCGTCAGCATAACAGTGATAGTTAAGGTTGAGAGAATGTAGTAATTGACCAAGTGGATAGATGTACATACTAAAGAGTAAAGGACCCAAGACTGATCCTTGAGGAACACCCGTATGAACAGAACCAACTTTGGACCTATAACCACCCATAAAAACAAATTGACTGCGGTCAGTGAAATAGGACTTGAACCAGTCAAGAACAGTCTCTGATAAACCAAAAACATGTTCGAGGCGATTGAGGAATAGGGCATGGTCGATAGTGTCGAAGGCTGAACTGAGATCCAAGAGAATGAGAATAGACGTGGAGCCGGAGTCAGAGGCAATTAGTAAGTCATTAGTCATTAGGTATGAATATTTGTGCGAATACTGTTGATTTTTTCACTGAAAGATTTGAGAAACTCATTACACAGCCAGTCAGATGAAGTCAAAAAACTGACACTATCTGCTTTGAGTAGACTGTTAATTGTATGAAAGAGCTTCCTGGAATTTCTTTGATTATTCTCAATAATGTTTGAGAAATAGCCAGATCTTGCAGTTTCAATGGCTACTCTGTAGTTTGACAAGGAATTTTTCCAGGCCTGGTGAAACACATTTAAACCAGAGTGACGCCATTTTCGCTCTAATTTTCGACACACAGCCTTCTGTATACGTAAATCACCATTATACCAGGGGGCTGACTGTGCAAATGAAACATTACGTGTCTTTATGGGTGCAAAGGTGTCCAAGTTGGCTGTAAGAAAATTATTAAATACTGAAATGTTATCCTCAAGAGGAGCAGAAGACATGCCATCTAAAGAAGAGACAATCGAGTTTGCAAAGGTAACATGATCAACTGATTGCCATTTACGGAATGAAATAGTTTGTGAAGTCTCTCTACTAGAATGAAATGTCTCAATGTTAAAGAAGATGGCTAAATGATCAGAAAGTCCAACATCCACAACAGAGAGATTAGAAAGAGATGAGTCATTTGCAATAATTAAATCTAACGTGTGTCCTTTACAGTGAGTGGGGACATTTACAAACTGAGATAAATTAAAACAGTCCAAGAGTGACAGAAAGTCCTTGGCCAAGAGACAGGCTTTCTGATCTACATGTATGTTAAAATCACCCAGAATCAAAATTCTCATAAATCTGGCAATCAATATAGAAAGAAGATCAGCAAACTCAGACAGAAAGTCCTTATTCAGTTTAGGAGGTCGATAGATAGTGACCATAACAGAATGGAGAGCAGAGTGAGTATCAAACACATTTAAAACAAGACATTCAAAAGTGTTAGGAGGAGGAATGGACACTGGATGAATCTTGTATTGCAGTTTGTAAACAACTATGATACCACCACCTCTACCTGTAGTTCGTGGAACGTCAATTAGTCCAAAGCCCGCTGGAGTCAGCTGATTAAAAAGAAAACCATCGTCCTGTTTGTGCCATGTTTCCGTAATAAAAAACAAGTCCAGCTTCTTGTCCATAATAAAATCCGCCAGCAATAAAGCTTTGTTGTTCACAGAGCGCACGTTAAGTAGTGCGGCTTTTAGAGGGCTTGCAGACACCGCATCACAGGAATGCCACTCGTACGGCAGAGCATAAAAGTTAGTAACATCAACCCCAGAGGAAGACAGTCTTTTAATCCTTCGCCGGCAGTTCAAAACTGGGATGGAAGACGACGAGGAAGAGACGTAACTTCGCCCTGTGCTCCGATGAGTATACCGCTTAGGCCGCAGTAATCCAGCTCGGTCACAGTAGTCGTAGGTGTCCCCCGACAGATAGTAATTCCGCTTCAGGGATAAGAGCTGGCGAGAGGTGTACTGTAAGGCCATGTTCCTTGAAGCCTCGTCTGCACCCGCTCCAAAAAAGCCTATCTGTGAGTCCACAGAGCCGATAGGAAGCAACCAGGCCGACATCAAATAAAGCAATCTCACAACATACATGAAGAAAGCACAACGCATCACAACGGAGGTGTTGGTGTTTGTGTGAAGTGAAGGTCAGGGCGGGTGTGGGGTGTGAGATTGGGCCTTTCAAATCTACAGTATAACACATTCAGGTCATCAGCCAGTTGTTGGTCCACCACAGGGTTGGCGTCCTGTAATTTGTGAGTTTTTTCATGACACTCCACACTGATGCAGGGTCGTTAGCTGAAAACTTGTTTTCCAACTTTTCAGAGTAACTTTTTAGACACTCTGATTTCCGTATTCAGTGTGTTTCTGACCTGATCCTATGTCAGTTTGATGCATTCATGAATACAGAAATGTAACAGTGAATGTGATCAGGAGCAGCTCAGAAGAGGTGATGAAATGATGCTTCATCTACTTACTAAGATCTGTCATTATTATGAGGTGAGTGACTGACAGTCTGACAGATGAACATAACAGAGGGGAAAAGAAACATGTTTTTGTCTCTCTCATTACTCATTAGTCCTCCTTTTTTCCATTTGGGGTCAGTGATGTTTAAGGCATAGTTCACTCAAAATGAAAATCTGTTATTATTTATTCACCCTCATGTCATTCGTAAAACATATTACATTTTTTTTTCATGGAACACAAAATGAGTTAGCTCATTTTAATCATTTTAAGTTTAAGATGAACTATCCCTTTCAAAAGTCTTTTTAACCTGCAAATAAATGTTATATCCCAGTACAATCTAGGATTTAATGCAGTATTATAACAGGGAAATAATACAAATTCTGATGTGATTTATTTAAAGAAATAAAATATATATATGTTTTATATATATATTATATTATACTTATATAATATATATATAAGTTCGAGTCCAAGAAAAATGTCACTGTAAAGAGGCAAATTCTGTTTTATCCTTATTATATTCTAATCTTATTGTGCAAATGTGAGATCCTATTAGCACAACCAAAAAAAAATTTTTTTAAAGGTTCTTTTAAAATATTTCCTAATCACCTTCCAGTTTGTGCAATGTCTGTGATCTTATTCACTACTTCAAACATAAATTATTCTATTAGCTGTAATTATATGAAAATCAACAAGTTTCAAACTAGTGCTGGTACACACTAAAAAATGTTGGGTTGAAAATAACCCAATTTGGGTTGTTTTGCAACCCATGGCTGGGTCAAATATGTACAAACCCAACCGTGGTTATTTTAACCTAACATGTTGGGTTGTACAACCGACCCAACTCTATGGTTTGATTGTCTAACCCATCTTATGGGTAGTGATAATTTTTTGCTGGTTACAACAACCCAATGTGTAGGTAATGTGTTTCAAGCTGTTTATAAAGGGTTTGAAAGGACCATATCAGTATTTTCTGCAGTTTTTGTGAATTTATATCTTGGGTGTACGTTGTATTTCTGCAGAGAGTAGGTCATAGTTTTATATTTCACTACCTTCACTTATTGAAACTATATACAGACAAAAAATAGAAAGCATACTTCATAGAGAAAGCATAAGTATATTTTCATTCTCAGTGAACAATAAAACAGCATATAAACAAATTCAATTCATCCAGTTTCTGTTCACAAATCCTTAAAATGTTATAAATGGTTTTGTTTCAAAAGTACATAAACATTACAACAATAAGGTTAACAAGAGTGGCACAAGAACACAGTGGAACGAGCATAAGAAACGCATTATCAGCTAACAAATTGGTACTGTAATAAGAAATAACTGGACAAATAACCACGCAGCAGTCTTATTGAAGGTGATTCTGTTCCTGGGAGTTTGTAGACAATGGTCTGTAGAAACTCCCACACTGGTGCGCACTGCTTTGGGAAATGAATGTCCAAAACATAAAAAAGTTGAAAGCATATGTCCACAGCACCAAGCATAGTGTTTTGCTGTCTGCCAACAACAACAAAGGCTTGATGGCACTGACTGTTGTCTCCGAAGCCAAGGACAAAGGGGAAGGGTTTAGCAATCTCAGCCTCCCCCGAGTATTCAACCATGTTGGTCCCAACCTGTTAAAAACAGAATAAAAACGTAGAATGCATAAGAACATGCTACACACTATACATGATTGATGCAGCATTATTATACAAAATCAATCATCAGCTGACTCAAATTACCTTCTACTTTAATTTGCATAAACAGTCTTTTTCCATCACCTTGTCCATCATTCCATATACCCAGTCTCTTCATGCCATTAACTCCCTCTGTCATTTCAGATCCTGCCACTTCCCCCTACCATGCAGTAACCCCAGTTTTCCTGCTCCCGGCACCACCTGATCTCACCTATCTGCACACCTGTCTCTCATTTCCAAATGACCACCACACACACAGCAAAAAAAGAAATGTCCCTTTTTCAGGACAATGTATTTTAAAGATAATTTTGTAAAAATCCAAATAATTTTACAGATCTTTATTTGAAAAGGTTCAAACAATGTTTTTCAAAAATTCCACCCAGCATTTTTAGTGCTCCAAGCGACAAATATCTGACAATGTGAACGGGGCTTATGGTACGTTTCCACTGGAGCAGAAGAAATACGCTCATAGCTCCTGCTCTTCATGATTGTTCGTACCACTGTCAGTCCCAGTATCCAACCGCCACTCGACTTCCATAGGAATTAATTGAAAACACCCGCACACCTCCGTTAAAAACTCACCAGTGGAAGAGTTTTTTAATGTCGGCGCTACGGATGCTTTCAGTGGCGGTAGACATCTTCACTGATATAAGCATCCGTAGCGCTGACATTAAAAAACGACTCTTCCACTGGTGGGTTTTTAACGGAGGTGTGTGGGTGTTTTCAATTAATTCCTATGGAGCAGCGGTTGGATACTGGGACTGACAGGAGCATATTTACATATACTTTTGACGCGATGCTCGCGTCAGGTATCGACTTTGAGCTTAATGACTCAGTTACATAAGTCACATATTTCAGACTAAAACATCGAAATATGACCAAATGAGACCTTTGAATCATTCAAAAAGAAGAACTAAACAGAATAACAAACGTAATAACGATCCAGTGAACATTACAGCAAACCAAAGCTGATGAAGCAAGCATTACATTTAATAACAGTTAATGTCATGTGAACTGTCCTATTTTGCATAATTTTGCATTTGCTAGTGTAAAGTACTAGTTTTATAGATAAAAATCATCGATACAAACCTTGTTTCTCCAAATAAATCAACAAATTGTTCTCGGAGAAAACCGCTAACTCCTGAGGCGATTCAAAAGCCTGCATATCAGATAACTAAAGCATTGAGTTGATTTGAGACAGGAGTTGGGCTGATACGTCGGGGTGGGGGAGGGGTGCACTGTTTCAACTGTCAGTGAAAATGACCCAATGACTGGGTTAAACATAAAACTACCCAACACTGGGAAAATAACCCAATTAAATGACCCAAACGGCTTAACCCAGTGTTTGGGTTGAAAAAATAACCCAGCATTTTTTAGAGTGTACAGCTAGGCAGTATTGCCTTAGTTGTGGGTCATTTTTATTAGCAGTCTTGTCAGATCCATCATTAGCCGATACTCCTGCCAGACCTAATGGTCTGTCTGTGGCACTAGCAGGGATCCAAACAGCTGTAACCTGGCTAACCTAATTACTCACTCAGCCAGCGAGGCCTTTGAAACCCTTGAGGGAGGCTCCTCACTGGTCCTCCCAGCTGGCAGTGCATTCAGGGGAAAGAGCTGTAAGCTGCCACTGTTTGAGCTCCTCTGGAGGTCTACAGAGTGAGTAAAAATGAACAAACATTTTGGATAATTTTTTTACATACATTTTGTAAGTTTGCACTCAAAAGACACAAAGGGGCGACTTAATCAAACAATTGCATTACTTATACGCACAGTATTTCAGCGCAACAAACCTGCATTGCGTTGTCATAAACGGTGCAAAGACAGTCTTGTTCCACTAGCTTACAGTTTCTATCAGCCTCTGCACATCACATTATGAATGCATGTGAATAACATGCTTTGTGAACAGTACTCTTGGTTCACTTCATTTTCACTAAAGCATAATTCCAAATATATTTGCAACTGTATTTGGAGGCATAAACATGGGATGCAGTTTGTTTACAGAGGAATTTTCCTCCGGCTGTCCCCATAAAGAGCTTTTCAAGACCATAAAAATTGACAAAGAATTACAGTCCTACTGCATGTCTGGTCCAGAAGCATTTTTGGTAACATAATTTTGAAACCCCAGAACTGCCAAAAGAGAATGACTAGCACTTACTCTTTGAGTCAGAACAAATACATATACTGTATATAAACAGATGCAAATGGATTTTGTATATTTGTCTCTGGATATAAAGCTGTGATAGGAGACAGCGTTCAGAAAAATGCAATACAATGCAGCTTTAAGGGCATTAACTGTAACCTTGACCTAGTATTCAAATACACTACTCATTTAGGAAAAGGTTCCGAATGGATTGATCTGTCAGTCTCTTGACAGTTTAAATTATTGATTCTTTCTGTGATCTCATGTCTTGTGTAGCCAAATGTTTTACTATCAGCATACAGCCTGGCCCAGATTTCAGCTTATTCTAGCCCAGAACTGCCCACTCAAAAAAGAGGCAGTCTGATTGTGTCATGTTCACTGTTGTCTTTTGTTTTTGTGCTTTTATGTTGAAGTTTAGTTTAGTTCCTGTTTCCTGTTTGGTTTTTGTAGTCCTTTGTAGTTTTATGATTGGTTTTCACCTGATAGTTACACCTTCCCTGATTGTCTCCCCAGGTGTTCCTCATTCCCTTGTTTGTTCCTTTGTGCATTTAAGCCCTTAGTTTCCCAGTATCCTTTGTTAGTTCTTTCATATGTTATTATGTTCTGTGCTAGGTTTCCGTTGCATTTCTTTGTCCTGAGTTTTCCTGTTTTTATGAATAAAAGCTGCATTTAGATCCACATTCTCTGTCTACCTTTGTCACAGATTGACATGTAAAGTGAAGAACCAAAGTTTGCCTTGTTATTATACATTTAACGGCAGGTTTATTAAAAATGGATTATACCACAATAACAGACTGTCATTGAAAAAAATAAATGTGTGACGGTTTCTGCGCATGGTTGTGTGAAGAAAAAAATGAGTGGTGGAAAATGTGAATATTCACAAATATATATGCAAAATAATAAATGCCATTTCAAGACATTTATTGATGGAATATAAAGAATTTGAAAATTTTTCAAAAGCTAAAATGCAACCAATATGATGAAAAACTGACAAAATATAATTAGTAAAATAAATATTTTCAAATTGCACCTAGAAGGGTTACCTAGTAGGTTAAAAGGTCCCTTATTAATTAACAGCATGAGCTGAGAAATAAGTTATTTTATATTTAAGTTAAATGGAAATTGTAACCATTGGCGACCTGTCCAGGGTGTCCCCCGCCTTTCGCCCAATGTTAGCTGGGATAGGCTCCAGCCCCCCGCGACCCTGTACACAGGATAAGCGGTTGACGATGGATGGATGGATGGATGGAAATTGTAACCAAAATATACCTAGAATCTGGAAACCTGTAACAATACCAAGAAATGTTATGGTGACTTTTCTAATGTGACGCTCTTGTTCTACCCGCTTTGTGCCTGGGGCCCAAAATTTGGTGCTAGGCCCCTGAGAAGAATATTTTGGCTTTGTAGGTCATATAAAATGTAAGTGAATGGGTACCAAAATATTTAAGCTCCAAAAGCACATAAAGGCAGCATAAAAGTGATCCATACAAATCCAGTGGTTAAATCCATATCTTCAGAAGCGATATGATAAGTGTGTGTGTGAGAAACAGATCAATATTGAAGTCCTTTTTTACTATACAATCTCCAATTTCACTTTCAGATTCTTCTTCTAAATGATATCAAAAGTTGGATGGCTGCTAATTTTCTTCAGCTTAATGAAAATAATTCTGAAGTTATAATGTTTGGCCCTTCTGAATCGGCCAAACACATAGTCAAAGATCTTGGCCCACATACCACTAATGTACAGATTCAGGTGAGGAATCTGGATGTCATCTTTGATTCTGATTTAAAATCTGACAAGCAAATAAATTGCCAAACTCAAATCCGGCCTGTCTTTCAAGGATATAGAGACTGTTATTCATGCTTTTTTTCATCCAGATTAAACTATTGTAACTCATTGTATCTGGGGCTTCCAAACACATTTAGTACAAAATGCTGCGGCTAGGTTCTTGACTGGCACTAAGAAGTGTGTCAGTATTTCTCCTGTGATGGCCTCTCTTCAGTTAAATTTAAGGTACTTTTAACAGTTTTTATTGGTCTGCATGGGCTCGCACCTCACTATATTTCTGATCTTCTGTATCATTATCAGACTAGGCCTTTAAGGTTGTCACAGAACATGCTCTTGAGTGTCCCCAAATCCCTTTTGAAATCGAAAGGTGATCGGGCTTTCTCTGTTGCCGCTCCTCATCTTTGGAATAATTAGATCCTGTTTTATTATTGAGTCTTTTAAATCTAAATTGAAAGCACATTCAATTTAGATTTAATTTCTCGATTGCCTATGAGTGTACATAGATATACTGTAATTATATTTTATTCATGTTTTATTGTGCATGTGTCTGTATGTGGTTTTACGTGTATTTATCTTGATCTTGATCTGTTTCTCACCCACACCTATCATATGGCATCTGAAGATATGGATTTAACGATTTGATGAATGTGGATTTCTTTTATGCTGTCTTTGTGTTTTTTGGGGCTTTAAAATGTTGGTACCCATTCACTTGCATTGTAAACCAGCTGAAATGTTCTTCTAAAAGTCTTTATTCGTGTTCAGCAGAAGAAAGAAAGTCATACACACCTGGGATGATGGTGAATAAATGATCAGATCATTTTCATTTCGGTGTGAACTATCCCTTTAACACAGACAACTAAATTAAAGTAATATTTTCAAATGCACAGATTTTCAAACCGCTGAGACATACAAAGCATTCGGTCTAATGTGAACAGATCTATAGTTACTTAATCCCAACCAAAAAAAAGAAGAGGTAGGAAAGACATCGGTCTGAATGCCACAATCAATGTCCACAATTACCATCTGTGATTTACAGTGCTGTCTTACGTAGATCCATACAATATAGCAAGACTGCTAATTTATTTTACTGTAAACTTTCTCATCCTCTTTCTGGAGGAAGAGCGGGAACAACTAGAACTTTCATGAAAACACATGGAAAAAGGTCTTTGTATGATAAAAGTGTTATTTCAATAGAAGAGTTATGTGTCTATAGCTGAAAACATTATGAATGCAAAAGAAAACACGTATATAGTTTGGATATTAGTGTTTAGTTTTAATAAATGCTTTATCAGAAAAGAATACAATGCTGAGAATACATGCAGTGAAACTGAATTGTTATGCAAAATTAAGAGTTTGTTTCATCAGCTGTGTGAATTGTTTTGAGAGGATTGACTACAGTTTGGAGAAATGTATCAAATCAATTGAGAATTTTTTATATTGAGACATCAATTGTTTTGAAAAACAATACATCTACAGTATGATTACATTTGTGAATGTTCCCAGTTCAGGAAAGCTGATAAATCATGAATTAATGAAATGATTGGCACTCTTATAGTTTTCAGTTTGTGCTTGAGACTTGATATAAAACCTAGATCTCTACTTTTATGAACTTCTGAGTAGGGTACAAATATTTATTTACGATGAATTGCAATCTTCATTTGAACTGTCCCGATATTGATTTTTAAATCCCAAACTCAATCTTTTACTCTATACGCTGAGATTTCATCTCCGATGATTGAGTTGTATAATGGGTAATCATTTCAGAACAGAAATCCTTTCACATGCCTGTTGAGAGTAAAAGTTTGGTTTGATTCTTTTGGCTTTGTTCAGTTTAATGTGTGTTCAAAGACAAGATCCACACAATCACTATGACATTGACTAATGTGACTTTTATTACCCTTTCTGTTCTTTCTGTCAGTTGTTGATCAAAAACAACAAAAAAGAAACATTTAATTCTTATCAAACATACCACAGATGCAGTTAAATAGCTATGCTTGTTTATATGTGCTCAACTAAAACACTTCTGTGAGATGCAAGCTGAACTTCTACCGTTCTTAAAGAGACAGTACCGTTTTAGCACTTGCCCTACGTATCAAAATAAATTATTGTAAATAGTGCAAATTATTAATGTAAACAATAAACTTGTAAACTTGTAATAATAAACTTATATATAGATATAACAATATACATAAACCTATATCAAGAAATCATATTTATGGGGAGTCACATGGCGCCAGGTGAGGTTCGATGCGCAAGCGGCGAGCGCTGGGCACTTTGCTAGTTTTAATACTTTTTGTGCCATAAACCGGTGAGATTCGATACACGCTGTTCCATAACTGTTCTATGAAGACAATATGTAAAATAATTCAGATTACATTTCAGTAAGATGCATAGGCTGATTGGCAGAGGTGGGCTAGGCCTACCCAAGATTTAGAAGAAGAAGTTCTTGCCCCTATTTCGCCATTACAAAGCCTTTCCTATCTCACATTTGCATTCAGTATGGACCAAATTGTCCAGAGTGTTTAATTCGGATATGTATTTAAATATTGCCTCAAGCTTATGGCTGAACCCCAAATTATGTATTAATAAGTCCCATTTCTGCTGGTCTGAGTGGATTGTTAGGGGTTACTACACTCAGTGACCTATATGAGAGTAGAGTGTTTAGATCCTTTGAAAATTTGGTTAAACATTTTGGAATTTCCCAGATCTCAGTTCTTTAGATATTTACATCTGCGCCACCTGCTCTGTACTATTTTTTGGGAGTAGCATACAGTGTAAATCGGAGGATGGAGACATAACCCATATATGGGGGTGTTAAGATCCAGGAGTTTTGGTTGAAGGTTCAGAGTTTTGTGTGTGATGTATTGGGCACTCGGGTTTCATTTTGCCCCAGACTCTGTATTATGGGCGATGAGGCTGTCATCGATATTGAGAATAGACACATAAAGAGTTGGGTCCTAACCAGTGTCATGATCGCTAGATAGATACATTTAAGTGGATGGAGGTCGGCTGGAGAACCCTCATTTCAGGAGTGGGGAGGGTGGCAGTCTTTAAAGAAGGGTCATTTAGAAGACTGTGTGTGTGTGTGTGTGTGTGTGTGTGTGTGTGTGTGTGTGTGTGTGTGTGTGTGTGTGTGTGTGTGTGTAGCGTGTATTTATCACTTTGTGGGGACATTTTGTCGGTCCCCATGAGGAAAACAGCTTATAAATCATACTAAATTATGTTTTTTGAAAATGTAAAAATGCAGAAAGTTTTCTGTGAGGGTTAGGTTTAGGGATAGGGTTAGGTTTAGGGGATAGAATATAAAGTTTGTACAGTATAAAAACCATTATGTCTATGGAAAGTCCCCATAAAACATGGAAACACTACGTGTGTGTGTGTGTGTGTGTGTGTGTGTGTGTCAGTTACAAATAATTGTGAATCGGAATCTATACAAAACTGGAAATGTCTATATATAAATATATATAGCCTGCCCTACTTATGAGCATTTGGAAGACACTTTTAATCCATAGCTATTTATAATTCAAGTCTATTATTGGTAGTATAGTCCATTCTTCTGAAGCCATTCAATAGCTTTGTGTGACGAAAAGACCAAAAAAAGTAATTGCTATTTTCTGATAACTTTCCGTTCAGTGAGCTGTTAACTCAAAAATGTTTACTGCTCCAGTCCCTATTCATTGTTGCATAGAAAAAACACTTTAACACATTTTTCTCATTTTGTGTTCCATGGAACAAAGTAAGTCTTAAAGATTTGGAAGAACATGAGGGTGAGTAAATGATTGTTACTTTTGAGTAAACTTTCTCCTTTAAAATTTTTCATTATTGTGATTTTGGCTTAGTAGCAGATCCTGGCATAGGTGATATAGGCAGGCGTATAAGGCGGCAACGCTCTCTGGGGTGGCACGACAGGGTATCTGATCAATCACTCCTGCACAGAGCTCGTGATGCCCCGAATTGTGCCATCCCGCTCCTGGCTTGCGATGGGTGAAAGTTGCCCCAAATCATGGCACCCCGGCCCGAGCACGCAAGATCGCGATGGGGAAAAGGTGCCCCAAATCATGCCACCCCGCCTCCACACAGAGCTTGCAAGTTCGCAATGGGGGAAAGGTGCCCCAAGCTGTTCCTGACAGGCTACTTAGCCTAAAATGTTTAGGATTATAGATGTTCATAATGCATTCTTACATTCTGAACAAGATAACCATAATCAACAGTATAGGTACACAGTGACACAGGATCGACTCGGTCTTGAGATCGTGGTTTTGATCAAATAAGTATCAACCATGTGATTGCTGGGAAGATATGACAAAGTCATTGATGATTTTACTTCAGTGATAACTAGGAAGGAAGCGTACAATTTGAAATTAGGAATTATGTGTAATAGCACCAGCAGAAATCTGTAAATTTTCTGCCGTTTTCTTTATTTATTGACTATAATTTAAGTTCTGTATATGTAATGTACATGTTAATATGATTTGCCAAATATATACACTGGCGGCCAAAAATGTGGAATAATGTACAGATTTTGCTCTACTGGAAAGAAATTGGTACTTTTATTAAGTGGCATTCAATTGATCGCAATGTATTATCAGGACATTAATAACATGAAAACGTACTATGGCAATTTGATAAAAACCTTTCAGAACTTCTTAAACTACTTCAAAGAGTTCTCATCAAAGAATCCCCAACGTGCAGCAATGACAGCTTTGCAGATCCTTGGCATTCTAGCTGTCAGTTTGTCCAGATACTCTGATAGGTAACATTTCACCCCACACTTCCTGTAGCATTTGCCATAGATGTCTTGACAGGCACTTTTCACACACCTTACAGTCTAGCTGAACAAAAAGCTCAAAGGGGTTAAGATCCATAACATCGTATGTGTTTCTTTGCACACTCTAACTTTTCTTTTTGTTTTCAGTTTCAAAAGTGGCTTTTTCTTTGCAATTCTTCCCATAAGGCCTGCACCCCTGAGTCTTCTCTTTACTGTTGTTCATGAAACTGGGGTTGAGCGGGTAGAATTCAATGAAGCTGTCAGCTGAGGACATGTGAGGCATCTATTTCTCAAACTAGAGTCTCTGATGTACTTATCCTCTTGTTTAGTTGTACATCTGGCCTTCCACATCTCTTTCTCTCCTTATTAGAGCTAGTTGTCCTTTGTCTTTGAAGACTGTAGTGTACAAATCTTTGGCAAATACAAGCATTGTATAGCTTTCATTCCTCAAAACAATGATTGACTGATGAGTTTCTAGAGAAAGCTGTTTCTTTTTTGCTATTTTTTACCTAATATTGCCCTTAAGACATGCCAATCTATTGCATACTGTGGCAACTTAAAAACAAACACAAAGAAAATGTTAAGCTTCACTTAATTAACCGAATAGCTTTCAGCTGTGTTTGATATAATAGCAAGTGATTTTCTATTACCAAATTAGCTGTTTAGCATGATTACTCAAGGATAAGGAGTTGGAGTGATGGCTGCTGGAAATGGGGCCTGTCTAGATTTGAAAAATAATTACTTTTTTCAAATAGTGATGATGCTTATTTTTACATCAGTAATGTAAAAGTAATATATATATATATATATATATATATATATATATATATATATATATATATATATATATAGTTACTTCATTTCTATATTCATCATGTAGTTATACCCAAAAATGAAAATTCTCTCATCATTTACTCACCCTCATGCCATTCCAGAAACATGGCTTTCTTTCTTTTGCAGAATGCAAATTAAGATTTTTAGAAGAATATTTTAGCTCTGTAGGTCCATACAATGCAAGTGAATGTATGCCAAAAACTTGAAGCTCCAAAAAGCACATAACGGCAGCATAAAAGTAATCCATAATACTTCTGTAGTTAAATCTATGTCTTTAGAATTGATATGATAGGTGTGGGTGAGAAATAGATAGATAATCTCTTTTTACTTAGGGGTTGGAAAGTTAAGCGGAGCGCCACATCTGATCTCGTCTAGGGCACCAAGTAAGCCAGAACTGCCACTGTTTTGGCTGGATATTTTAAACTCAAATCCTAGGTATCTGCTCCATCAGACAGTTTTAATCTACAGTTGTAAAATCCTTATCTAATACTCTCTTTGCACCACTAAAATCTGAAAACATCAACTCTGAAACAAATAAAAACTCCTGAACCCAATAAACAGCACTTTCACATTGCCTATCGCTACAAAGACAATACAACTTTTCTGCTATGAGCAAGCAGAAAGTTTTAGTTGGAGAAATCTGTGAAGTCTTGTACTTAATAGGTTTACAGCAAATTAGGATAACACTGTAACACATTAGCGGTCATATGGTGAGAACATCTTGATGGGTCAACCTCCATTGCACTTGGTAAGAAATTACACCACATGTGTCAGCATGTTTCGAGCTATCTGAATACTGATTGCCAATTATACTGATGGAGGACAGGAACACTCGACTAATGGACACAAACCTGGAAATTTATGTGCAGTATTATGTTATTAACTATTAACATTTGTGCACATTTTAGTACAGAATAAGAACCATTCACACAATGCTTAAATACACCCACAAAACATGTGAATTTATGTACAAATGTGAAATACATCAGGTTTATGAAATTTACACCTACTCAGCTGTACCTGAACCCACACGCAAACTTACAGAAATGGCTGTTACACAATGAGCTATTGTAATGCTCTGATAATGAAGGTTGAATCAATGCATTTTTTGTATTCTGTATCTGGCAAGAATATGAACAACCAAACACAACAGTGAAACAGGTGAACAGTGAAACAGTGAAACATAAATGTATTTATGATGTAATACTGAAATATTAATTGTCTATTACATATATCAATTGTATAAATAAACTATTATGTCACCACTTTGTTTTGAACAAGGGCTACAAGCATAAATGTTTTCCTTAAAATTCCTGTTGTATATTCCTTGTGGTAAAAGTTATTCAGAATAATTTATGTTTCAAAGCTGCCATTTAGGCATTAATTATGCATTGCTGAAACAATATACTTGAGTTAATGCTGATAATGTGTTCATAAAATTTACTTGCCTGTAATTAAAACCAATCATCCACAAAAGCCTCTCAATAAAAGAATCAAACACTTATTCAGAATTCATTCTCTCATACTTCACTGGGTAGAAATATGATGTCAGTGTCATGATGGAAAATACGCTTAGATTTGATCATTTGAACCAAACAAACTCGAGACATAGACAATTATAATGTATTGCAGACCTATAGGTGTTTGTTTGATTAATTTATGTCTAAGAAATGAATTTTTACAGGTAACTGGTACTATCAGAGATCATTATCATTGTCACTTGTTGCAATTCAATTTACATTTAAAGCTAATGTACATTGTAAGCATAAACACTACAAAGAAATTCCATTCAAATGTATATTTCTTTGTAGTGAAATATATATTCAAAAGTATATGTACAGTATACTGATCAGCAACAACATTAAAACCACCTGCCTAATATTATGTAGCTCCCCCTTGTACCGCCAAAACTGTGCCAAATAGCATCTCAGAAAAGTATTCTGAGAAACTATTCTTCTCAACACAGTTGTACAGAGCGGTTATCTAAGTTACCGTAGACTTTGTCAGTTCGAACCACTCTGGCTGTTCTCTTTTGACCTCTCTCAACAACAAGGCATTTCCGTCCACAGAACTGCCACTCACTGGATGTTTTATGTTTTTGGCCCCATTCTGAGTAAATTCTAGAGACTGTGTGTGAAAATCCCTGGAGATCAGCAGTTACAGAAATAATCAAACCAGCCCATCTGGCACCAACAATCATCCATGCTATTATCTAATCAGCCAATCATGTAGCAGCAGTGAAGTGTATAAAATCCTGCAGATACGGGTGTGGCCATTGCTATCAGGGAATACCATTGTCATGAAGGGGTGTACCTGGTCTGCAACGATGTTTAGGTAGGTGGCACGTGTCAAACTGACATCCACATGGGTTTCCCAGCAGAACATTGCCCAGAGCATCACACTCCGTCCATTGGCTTGTGGTCTTCCCACAGTGCATCCTGGTGCCATCACTTCCCCAAGTAAATGGTGCACATGTACACAGCCATCCACGGGATGTAAAAGATAATAGGACTCATCTTACCAAGTGAGGTAAGATGGTCTCTAAGGTCCATTTCCAACCTTGTGTGCCCATTGTAGGTGCTTTTGATAGTGGACAGGTGTGTTTATCCTGCCAATTTCTCCTGCATTCAACATGATGACTATGAGAACTGATTGTTTGCTTACCATCTAATCTACACAGACATTTACATGTGGCCTTATGACATCATCGTTATTTGCTTCCTCTGTGTTTGGTCATAATGTTTCGGCTCATTAGTGTGTATATATATATATATATATATATATATATATATATATATATATATATATATATATATATACTGTATATATACTGTATATATATATTACGCCTGTCAATCGACTACAAATTTTAATCGAATTAATTACATGGTGTCCCGATTAATTAATAGAGATTAATCGCATTTAATCGCATATACAAATATTTGCTGAGAAAGCCCCTCATATAACAATAATTCAATATATAATGATGAAATAATTATACATTGTTATCTTTAAATATTTAAAAATGTATATATATAATAAAATATATATAAAATCAGATAATTAAAATGCATTACATTCTTATGGCAGAAGAGTTAATCATTAATAAGACAATACAAAAAGCGGCTTTAGAATACAATGTATTGTTTACTACCATATTATTGATCATAAGTCAATCATTGGCATACAGTTCATAGCAATCCATTTCATAAGTGAATTTGACAATCAGTTGGAGATTTATTATGAGGGCTTGTTTAAGGACCCATCAATGTACAGCTGTGTCAGACATGCTTGTGTAGTGTCTCGAGTGCGTTGCATCATAAACATAAAATTGTCAAGTCACTGTGCCAAGTTAAATATAGTTTAATACTTATAACACATCTTGAGATCCCTTAGTTCGAATTTGCGCTCCATCAAGTGTTTTGAACGCGAGAACGTAACGCATGTTTGTGTTGTCTGCTGGATGGTTAAATAAACTGCACGTTTTCATACAGCTGAGGTTTTACTTACTGCCCTCTGGAGTAAACAGGTGGTACTACAAGCTTGCATTTCTCAGGAATATTCCTTATTACTGCCGAGCGCATTGCGATTAATTGCGTACATTTTTTTTAACAAATAATTTTTTATCAAATTAATCGCACTAAATTAACGCGTTAAATCGACAGCCCTAATATATATACAACATTGGTTTGGTTTAGGGTTGGGAAGTCGGTTTTGTTTATTTAAAACTCAATAGAATTAAAGGGTTAGTCCGCTTAAAAAGTTTAATCCTCTCATAATTTACTTTCCTTTAAGCCATCCCAGATGTGTATGACTTTCCCTCTTCAGCAGAACCAAAGTGAAGATTTTTATAAGCACATTTCAGCTCTGTACAAACAATTCAAGTAAACAGATGACATTAGACAGCTGGCTGTTTGACAGTCCAAAAAGCATATTTATGCAGCATAAAATAAATCCACATGACTCCAGTCAATCAATTAATGTCTTCAGAAATATGAGCTAAAGAAGCCAAAGTTATGATACCATTGTTGTATGATTTTCTGTCTCCTTGTTTCAGACCTTTTTCGCTTCTTCTGCAGTACAGCTACTGAATCTCCTGTTGTCTCCACTTCTAAAGCATGATAAAAAATATTTTCCATTGTGTTCTTTTCACTCTTCGCAACACCAAACAGCACTGCGCTAATCATAGACAAGCGTATCTACATACGCAGCAGCCAATTAGTGTGAGGATTGTCTTCTTCTATCCTTAGTGAAACACGATGGGTCATATCATTTCAACATGGTGAAACACAATGAAGGAGGTAAACCGCACCATGTATAATAAAAACTGTTTAGTGTTCATCTCATGTGAGTGTACACCATTCAGATCACTCTTCACAAAAATACAATTCAGTTGTTAATGTAAAACTTTTTAAATTAGCTCCAAATTACTGATTGCACCTTTAAAAACCTAATCTGTTTGGGTGAAAGTTTTACTTGCTTTTAGCCCCAGTCAGTGGAAATGTCACCTTGGAACTGCAGTGATAGCTGAAATGAATCATGTAATATAGTTTTGCAAAAATGTCACCACAGTCATGTAATTTTCATGAGATCAGGCTGTTAAATCAAATTCAAGGCATTAAAACAAATACTTTTAAGTTTTATTTTGGTGTATTTCCTGTAGAAACAGAAAGTTTGGGTGTGACATATCGAAAGGCCTTTTTCTTTTAATAGTCTATATGTTTATGTCATCTTGAGAGAACAGTAGTTGGTTAAACTGGTTTGACTTGCTGTCCGCAATGAAGCTTCACAAATGTGAGACTTGAATTGTGCTCTAAGTTCTAAAAATCTGTTTAGTGCACACAGAATAATCCATATCTGTTTCCCTGGAAGTGAAAAACTATCAAAATCTGTCTTTTTATGTCTCATCCTGTAAAGGTTTGCTGATGTTGCTTTTGTGTCTTGCAAGATGTTTGTATGGAGTGTTTCTCATGCTATCAACCAGCGTTAACGAGTCTCTGAAGAGCTGCTGTAGACACATTTCCATTGATTAAAATGTCATTCTCTCGTAATGTAAATCGTCACAGACAACCACATCCCAACACATATGAGAAAATGTTAATCAATCTAGACATCTAATTTCTCCTCAGCACATCTAATTTCTAATCATAGTCAAAAGTGGGCAGTTAATTGATATGCATCATTAATGAAAAAGATGTATTTATTTTACATACCAAGGAAAAACTCAAACACAGAGGCAGAGCACTAATTTGGCCTGTTTCTATGGAAATAAGGAGCGCTGTCTTGAGAGCAAGAGTAGGTTGTTACAATACAAGCTCTTTTTTTTTAGGCCAGACAGTTCAGTTCATTGCTCACCAGTGTAAAAACTGTAGGATAAAAATTGCTTGTTAAGTGTGAGAAAAACAAAGGGGTGCTCATTAAAGTTAGGCATCTTAAGCTTGTTTACTTTTTTTTCTTTTTTTTTACTTATTTTGATTACTTTAGCAAGGAATACACTTCCCAATCATTCAGTGAAATAATAAAAAAACACTGTTCTCAGTAAAATAGTTGACAAATCTTTAAATACTATGAACATACATTCCGGTGATCATTATAAAAATGCTTGATGCTTTACTATTTGGCAGCAACATCATTTGCTAAGATTTAGATATCTTAGTAACACTTCACATTAATGTTCCCTTTGTTAAGGGTTTATAAAGGGGTTTATTAATGACTAATAATTAATTTACATATGCATTATAATTAATTGATATGTGGTTAAAATACTATTAATAAAAAAATTACTTTCATGCAATACTTGCCAAAAAGTGAGCAATTTGACCTCACGTGTTATAAATGCTTAATAACACATATTCAACAGTAGTAACTGTGAGGGACCGAGGTTCAGAAACAAGGAATACAAGCTCTTAACTGAAAAAATGGGTCTTTATTTGAACTCAAATAAAAAACTAATAAAATAATAAAAACTCGTAAATTTCTTACAACATAACAAAATCCACAAACAAAAAGAAAATAAGATGACACAACATTCAAACAGAAAACAACTAACAAACTAAAGCTGTCCCCTGTAATGAACAAAGCAACGGAACCAAGAATGACGGAACCAATAATGCTTAAATTCATCGTTCCTGCCAGGACTCTGTTTTTCGTCACCCCAGTATTCTGTTTCTGCCATCCGTGTCTGAAGACAATCGTCACTTATCACCGGTAAACTTAAACTCAAATAGAAACAAATATAAATAACAGACAAAACAAAACTAATTTGTGTGCACTCCAAATCAGTAACGATGTAATTAAAGATATGCAAACCTAAAGCAATAAAGAATACAGATTGATTCCGGTGATTATTGTAAACTACATTATACTGTAACCAAAATAAATGTGGACAGAAAGAAAGAGGGAAAATATAGAGATTAACCATAAATTAATAAACACATACCCTCCACGTAAATGTGTGTGTGTGTGTGTGTGTCTACATTACCACTTTTGTGCGGCCAACCCTAGGGCCATCACAGTAACCTATGAAAATTTGCATAAATGTAAAGTGGACACATATGAAGAATTTATTATGAAGTACCTAAAAGTTCAGAATGGTTTTATGGTCATAAGGCTTTATTATATGATATATGATGTGAATGAGCATGAAATTAACTATTATTGGGTAAGTTAAGACTGATCTTATAGTGAAATCGGAAACAGTAGGTAACACTTACACTTTTCTTAAGTTAAAATCGGTCTGTGCTAACTGAAATTCCAAACACTGTCACCAGTGGTCAAAGCAGTGTTGCTGGGCATATGGGCACGTTTGAGCTCCATTTTCTGGGTGTAATGTCCACAGAGGGAGCTTATGTTCACGTGACCTAGATAAGATGTGTTTCAGAGAGATATACAGACACTGAGTGCAGCACTTCAACATTGTCTCTAAAGGATATTAAACAAATAATAATCTAAATAACTATAACTTCTTACAGCACAAAACTATCTAAGTACGAAACGTAAGAAATAGGAAAGTCGTCAATATAAAGTGGCAAAAAAACGCTGCATTGTCACCTCGGGGTGTGCCTTATTTTTCAATAATTCAATGGTCTGTCATCAATTACTTACTTAACTTGGGTTAAATGCATGTTTAACATCTTTGTTATTTAGGAACACTGATATATCTCTCAGGGTAATACAGACTTTGTGCATGGAGGATCAAGACAGTTCAATACAATACATCATTCCAGGGCTATTCATCTGGATTCATCTAAAAAAAGCAGATGAGAATCTCTTTGAACTGGTCAACAACTTTAAAGTGAAATATACAGCGAGGCATTTTTAACAATGATTCACTCAAATGATGACACTGGTCAAATAAATAATGAGAGCAACTGTTAATTATAGACATAAAGGTGGCTCATGATGAGGATAATTTATTTTTAGTCTTGGACGATTTTCATTGATGTGTCTGAACTGGTGAGAAAATCTCCTTTTTAACCTTTCTAAATTCTACCTAAAGTTAATCTCGCTAAAGAAACCTGTGTATTGAAATACAGTATGTGACAATTATCTGTGCTTTTCTTTAAATATTGACCAAGATATATTATTGGAGACAAGATATAGAAAAATTTTGGTAAAGTGCCCTAAATATTGTATTTCAAGCCCAATGTTCCATTTCAAGTCCATTGCAGATCACAGGACTCACCGCCCAAATATGTACAGTTGAAGTCATAAGTTTACAATACACTTAGTTTGAAGTAATTAAAACTATTTTGTTAACCACCACAGATTTCATATTAGAATTCTATAGTTTTTCCAAGTCATTTAGGACATCTACTTTGTGCATGACACAAGTAATTTTTCCAACAATTGTTTACAGACATATTGTTTCACTTTTAATTGTCTATATCACAGTTCCAGTGGGTCAAAAGTTTACATTCACTGAGTTAACTGTGCCTTTAAGCAGCTTGGAAAATTCCAGAAAATGATGCCAAACCTAATTTAGCTTTTGATAGGAGGTGTACTGAATTCAAGGTGTACCTGTGGATGTAAATTAAGGCCTACCATCACACTCAGATCCTCTTTGCTTAACATCATGGGCAAATCAAAATAAATTAGCCAAGACCTCAGAAAAAATAAATTGTGGACCTCCACATGTCTTGAGAGCAATTTCCAAATGCCTTAAGGTACCATGTTCATCTGTACAAACAATAGTACGCAAGTATAAACACCATGGGACCACACAGCCATCATACCGTCTCATACATCATTCTGTCTCCTAGAGATGAACGTAGTTTGGTGCGAAAAGTGCAAATCAGTTCCAGAACAACAGCAAAGGACCTTGTGAAGATGCTGGAGGAATCAAGTATTTATATCCACTGTAAAATAAGTCCAATATCAACATAACCTGAAAGGCTGTTAATGTTTCAAAACTGCCAGACTACAGTTTGCAAGTGCACATGGGGACAATCTTACTTTTTGGGGAAATGTCCTCTGATGAAACAATTTTACTTTTTGGCCATAATGACCATTGTTATTTTTGGAGGAAAATCCAAACACCATCTCAACCGGCAGCATAATTTTGTGGTGGTGCTTTGCTGCAGGAGGGACTGGTGCACAAAATAGATGGCATATTGAGGAAGGAGAATTATGTGGATATAATGAAGCAACATCTCAAGACATCAGCCATGAGTTAAAGCTTGTTGCAAATGGGTCTTCCAAATATACAATGACCCCAAGCATACCTCCAAAGTTGTGGCAAAATAGCTTAAGGACAACAAAGTCAAGGTACTGGAGTGGCCATCATAAAGTCCTGACCTCAATCAGATAGAACATTTGTTGGCAGAACTGAAAAAGTGTGTGCGAGCAAGGAGGCCTACAAACCTGATTCAGTTACACCAGTTCTGTCTGGAGAAATGGGCCAAAATTCCCAAGTTCCCAAGTTAAACATTTAAAGGCAATGCTACCAAATACTATCAAAGTATGTACATTTCTTACCCACTGGGAATGTGATGAAAGAAATAAAAGCTGAAATAAATCATTCTCTCTACTAAACTTCTTAAAAAAGTGATCCTAACTGACCTAATACAATGCAATGTTTTCTACGATTAAATATCAGGACTTGTGAAAAACGTAGTTTAAATGTATTTTGTTAATGTGTATGTAAACTTCTGACTTCAACTGTATGTTAAGGAGCTGCTGATCGCACTTCAACCTGAGAGCACACTTTGGTCAGTTTCACAATTTGCAAATTCTTGCATTTTATTACTTTTATCTGGCTAATTTACAATTTAAATACAGTTTGCCTCTAAGATTGAATAGTGAAATGTAATCAGTTTTAACTGCATCTTCTCCTCTTAAACCTCAAGAGAACAGAAAAAAACAGCCAAGATCAGTGCAGCTCAAGCTGCAAACAATCATGTGAGGTAATTTAAGGTGTGTAAAATTTTTGTAAACATGAGTTTGACTTATCTGATTAAAATAAATTGTTTAGCATTTGTTATTTTATTTTGTTTATAAAAAAGAGAGCACAGATTTTATGCCATTTCGAATAGCTGAGGAATTAATATGTTAAAAGTTATGTCTTAAACTGAAAATATGTGTTATTGCTTGAGAAAACACTACTTGAGCCAAACTTGAACCTTATTTGCTCATTGACCACAGGAAAGGAGCCAGTCTTACCATCATCTGCATCGTTCTCTGCATTGGTAAGAAAAAGAAGAACTCCAGAAGGTTCTACATTTTCCTTGACCAGAAGGCGATCCCATGCGAGGCTAAAACATCAGAGAGGACTGAGCTGTTCAAAGCTCACTACATCTTCAGTTTCTCCTACGATGGAGCCCTTGTAATTTTTATGCCAGGATGTCCCTTTCACTTTCGAACATACAATGACTTCAAAAAGCACTTCAAAACTGCATAGACCCTCCATGTGGACATAAGCCCGGATGTCACCACACAAATAGAAAATAAGGAGGAAGTTCCAAGTGATTGGTCGGTCTGTACCATTTCAGTTCACTTTACAGGTTCCTTCTGCTACTACACAAGATTTTTTGTAATGCATTTGCTTTCATCAATGTGCATTTAAATTGTTTTATTTGTGTGTTTTATGCTATGCTCTTTTTTGGTGATGTTAATGAAAGGAGTATCAATCAAGATACAGATAGTCAATAGTGTTCTCAACAACTGATGGAATGTTTGTGAGGGGTCACCATAATCTCTTCAAATCACTATTTACTGATAATAATTGTAATTGTTTTTTTTAAAAGGTCTGTAAAAATATTGGGTTTTTACATTTTTGAGGTAGAAGTAAACACTTTGTAATTTCAATAGTAAGGATATGTGTGTTGTTTCAACTACCAATTGGGCTAGATATTCTAGTACTGAATATACAGTCAGCCCATGGAACTCTCCTGGAACATCCCATGATCTCCAATTGTTTAACAATATCTGTACTATTGTTAAACGTGAAGCATAGATACACTGTACTTTGATGAACACTTCGATGCATACTTTATAAGAGTGTAATATTAAATATCAACTATTCACAGAGTCAAGATGAACTCGATCACAGTATCAATGTGCCAACACTTTGAAAAGTGTTAAAATAACTATTGGGAGTGGACCCCTTGAGTATGCTCACCTAAAAAGAGTAATGATACATATGTCTGCCAGAATGAGTAGGCTTTTGAACCATGACTTTTCAATCTACTGGCCACAGATTGAATTGTGATTTTATTTCAATTTTCTTTTAAGTGTACAGAGATTCTCTCTAAAAGCGAACTGGGCAGCAGGAAGCAGGAACACTGAACTGAAGGCACGTGCAAGATAGAGAGTCCAACTCAGCTAAGCAACCAATCAGGGGTGCGTTTTCCAATAGCATTGTTAGCCATCTATGGTCACAAGTTCCATCTTTACCAACATAGTTCAACCATTTGGTGTTTAATGAACCCGTAACCACAGGTAAAGAGCTGTAGTTCCAACCACACAACTTTGCGATGCTGTTTGCGAATGTTGGAACTACAGCTCTTTACCTGTGGTTAGAATCATAGTTTCTTATTAGTTTGTTGTGTGGACATCATTTAACATTGCAGAGGCTTCTATATCTTTTATTCCATAGATATATTTCATTCTGTCAACACTTTGACCATGTTTACACGCATTTAAGAAAACGATTTATTCCAGAGTTTTGCAGAAAGCATCGTTCTGAAATGTCATGTAAACACAATCGAAGCTGTTTAAGGGATTAAAGGCTGTAAAGAGAAATCGCTTTATCACTCATGGTTTCTGTCGGAGAATAGGGCATTTATTTTGTTAACGCATAAGTGGCATCAATATGTCTTTAAAGAGTGCGCATGTGCATATGTGCAAGTGCATCAGGGGAACACTGAAGTCTAATGTAGAGTGAAACCCCACTATTTCAGAGCAATGCATCCGTCGCATTACAAAGTGCATGTCGCTTTTGTGTCTTCAGCAGCTTTCTCGCATTAATCGGCTTTCTGTACGTAGAAATGAGCTGTTATAATTTTATATTTTTGGACGTTATTACTCCTCCCCCTGAGTAACTGAGTTATGTCATTGTTCGGTGAACGCACCCCAGAATGTTCGTTTCAGGCATGATTGGATATTTGCTAACCAATCATATTTTCAATTACAGTAAGGTGTGGGACATTTATGGGAGATTTAACCAGAAGAATAAAAATCTGTGTATAGAAGAAGATATTAGATATGGATTCACCTATTCTGCTGGACAAGTTAAATGAGATGTCTAGTAATTATCTCAAATATCACTTTTACTGCTGTCAGTGTTGCCTTTTCTTCTCGAAATATCAAATCCTTTCATGTCATAAATCTTAGTATGAAAACAATTTCACCATACAAATACACATGTTATAGTACACAAAAAAACAAAAATAAAATAACCATTCATTCTTAATATTTATATGATAATATAAGTGTTAGGCATACCTCGTCTTGTTTCATTGTTCCCTCTTGTTTGCCATTTTTGTCACTTTTTGCATTCCATAGTTTTCACTTTTGTCCCGTATGTAACTCCATAGTCTCTTTGTTAGCGTTCGTGTTTTCCGTCATTGCTTTCACCTGTCCCTCGTTAACTTGCCACTTGCCTCTTTTTCTTCCCTCGTTATCTTGTTTGGTGTTCTGTTTGTTCATTGGCCCCTTAGTTCTATGTTCATGTATATATACCCTGGTTTTTGGTTCAGTCCTTGTCTATCGTTGAATGTTGTTAGCCTGGTATGTGTCCCCTGCCCGTTTTCTCAGTTTTGTTTTCATCGTGTGTTCAGTGTTATGTTCATTTCCCCATTGAGGGTTTTCCTTTGTATTTCTTGATTGTCTCAGTTAATAAAAGTAAGTTTGCATTTAGATCCGCTCTCCTCGTCTGCCTCCATTCGTAACAATAAGATAAAGTGTTAACCTAAAATTACTACACTCATATTATCTATACAATGCTTAACAGTTTGTAAATTATTGTTATGTTTGTACAGGGGTGGAATAAGTGATTCAAGTAAATTAATTTTCTAAAAATATAAAATTACTTCCCAAAACATTTAGTGTCCGTGGAGTAAAAGAACCTTCCCTAAAAGATACAGTACTTAGGTAAGGGTAAAACAAGTAGCTCATTTTAAAGTACAGTAGTGAGTATTGAGTTGTGAATGCTATGTCTCCTTTTAATAGACAATGTATGCTGCAATTAAAAAATGTGGCATACTGTAATTCACACTCCCTTTTTGTCAGAGAAAAAATAAAATTAAGTAACTGTCACATCACTTATCTGCGATTAAACACAACATGCGCTAAACACTATGTGACGTTTAAATTAAGATATATTTTGGATAAAAAAAATTACAACATGAATTCAACTAATCATAGTTGCCCTTACGAAAATTGAGAGCTCATGGCAAAGCTTATGGCAAATACATTTTGCATGTGATAATTTTCACATGCAAATGAGCTTTGCGCCAAACTTGCAGAAAATGTCCATTCGTTTGCAGGAGGTTCACGACTACCGACGAAGAGCTGCAAACTTCTGCCAAACATTTGCGGTGAATCCTCATATGCATGTGAAAATAACAATCAGCTAATTTGTGGCAAGTTTGCGGCAACTCTTTAATCACAGATTGATAGTATCTTTATCACACTATTATTTGCTTTCACTTTGGTTTCTCTAACAAGGGCACCACATGTTTGCCTGACCAACATCACAAACAATGTTTACCTGATTCAGCTGAGCTTTTGTATTGGAGATGCACAATGCTTGAAATAGTTTCACTGTGAACTCATGTTCTTTCTCAGCTCAATTCTCTGCTGTAACGCCTGTTGCACACATCACGCTGAAGTAACACATGAGCAGCACAGAAGCAATGCGTTAGGAAAACTTTGCAGCAAACAAAGCTTGTGCTTTTTCACCAACATTGTTTCTGCTGCAGAAACTGCTGCAATCTATACATAAAATAAAGTTATATAAAGTTGAATAAAATGATTATAAGGAGTGAACTATTGGTCAGGGTTGGCAACATTTGGCGTGAGACATGCGCATTCAGGCTTTGCCTCACGCTCTCACTCTACCCAAGTAAATCTTATGGCAAATGACAAGACAACATCCTTCAACCTAAACAAAATAGAATAAAGTTACAAATATGCTCATAGGATTTTTCCATTGGCATGGGGATTGGAAATTCAGGCCGACAAAGCAGATTTAGTTACATTTATCTCACGTTCAGCCCTTTATAATGATAAATATGCATCCCAACTGAAACTTGCATCTGGTTTCAAGTGCCTCGCAAAAAATGCATTCTCGAAATCATGAGACTGATTATTCTCCCTTTAGCCAATAATTTTGATGGATACAAAAAAATAAATAAATATCTGGACAGGGATGTATTCTCCCCTCAGCCAATAATTTTGATGTATGAAAAAACTATCAGGATAGGGACGTAGCGAACATAGACGGAGGGAAAATAACAGAGTAAAAGAACAATTCCTAAAAAAGTCGCCACTACACCACTGCATACTGCAGTTCAAAATGAAACTGTGATTAGTGGATTTATATGTCATGTCTAAAAGTCTCTTTCCTGTCAAAGTGGACAATTCTTGGCCAGAATCACCTGAAATGTGGGCTAGACTTGATGCTGATAGTCAAAAGTCGGACTACAAAATCTAACCATAGTGTGACACATGAGTCACATAGTGAGTCACTGCTTGACAAGAGTCCTCTTCAACTAACTAAAATCCTCCAAGGGCTTTTATTGGAATTCTGTAATTCAGTGCAGCACTCCGGGAGTCCATTTAAATTGTATCTGAAAATGCTTGCCTTGTTTCTTCCAATCTCTTTTATATCGTCTCTCTGAAGAAGACATTTATTTCTTGTTGGTTCTTTCATTGTAATAGCCATTGAAATTAAGTTCTGCTGCTTCCAGAGATACCTAGTTGCAGACAAAATCTGAATAGCCATAAACACATAATAGAATTTCACCTTTTAGGCTATTGATGAAAATTAATAATTACATGATGACACCACATTGCCAGTAAAGCCCTCATTATTCTTCATCAGGGGTTGATTTTATGGGAAAGGCATTTTATAAGGCAATATATATTAATAAACAAACAACCCCAATCTCAACCCCAATCTTTTTAAATAAAACCACTCAAGTCATTTAAATCACTTTCTGTGTATGGACAAAGTCTGCATGATAAAATTACTCTTGTATCAACAAAACTGGAATTCATAGATTAAGTTGACTGTCAGATTTTGTCATTCCAGCTAGCACCTTGTCTTCTGAGTACAGCCATTTAAAATGATTTAAGGAGAAGGCAGGTGTGCAAGATAAACTGGTTGTGTGCGCATGCATACCCCTAGTTGAAAAAAGTTAATTCGGAAAGGAATACTAATGAATTGCTAATGGAATTTTGAATAAATACCAAAGGATCCTGATAAGATCAAATAAAATACCTTAAGAATCAAATAAAGTCCAACTGGAGAAACTGACATTTCTATTTTTAGAAGTGAAGTGAAGTAAGCATGAAGTGAATTGTTCTTTACATGGTCTTTTTACTTAAAAGGCAACAACTCAAAGAAATGGCTGATTTTCACAAAACTTTAAATACATAAGCAAGGCCAAAATTGGAGGAATCATGCCACATTCACACACAACAGTCATGTCAACTCTTTGAAAGGTTTAGCGTGTTAATGTGGGTATGACATATTGATAGGATATTGGTCTTGGCGGACTACATCTGCTATGCTGCTACTGCAGAGCAAATATGGAGACTTGCTACTGCTAGAACATACACAGACATACTGTGTTAGCACAACCCAATCTCATGAGATGTTTTACGAATTCGTACAAGATGGCTAATTCATATGAAATCATACAAGTTTGCTGGTATGAATTGTATAGACCTTCCCGGGATGTGTAATGCAGAAATAATCAAAAGTTTCATGTGTCAGACGTTGTGTACATGCTTCTTAATTTTATGCCCTTACTCAAACCCCATATTTGAACCTAACCATAGAGTCCCATGATTTAAAGTGGAAAGCGAATGTTTTTGTTTGACAGAAGACAGTAATTGTCACGTTTTAGAAGGAGACAAGGAAGAGTCACCTGATTTGCTATTATAAAACTCAACTCATTTAATTTCATTCGATTTAGCCAATTCATATGATTTCACTGTGAGACTGTGTTTGTTAGCATGCAGGACATGCTGCCACACAAATAGACATAAATACTATCCCCAATAAAGCAGGGAAGCTGCACAAACACAAAACACAACGCCCCTACCCAGCAGATCTATTGCCAAGACTTGTGAACTGCTGCTGTTCCGAAGACCCTCGTACACAGAGTGTATGCTAACTTAGGCGTGTCTTGGCCACTGGCTGATGGTGTAACGCTAATGAACAAAATTTGGATGTGTGCCTTGGCCTGCTTGGCCAAAAGGCATAAACAGCTACTGACCTCACTCATAATGTGTACCTGGACCTGGAAAGCCCAGAACTTATTTAACTAGTGACTTACCTACCTACCTATGTGTGTATTTATTTAAACTAATGACCTAAAGTTAGTTATGTGTGCCAGGCCAGATTTGGCTAAGGCTTACCTTGTTAAAGATGCACTTCTATGTGTCATGTCCAAAAGCAGACTTTTCCGTGCAAAATTATAGAAGAAAAAGCCCCAGCAACCACCTGAGCATTTTCAGAGAAAAACTCTTGCAGCAGTGCAACTGGCGTATCTGCAAAATGAGCTATTTAAGACAAAGATTAATTGGCTAGCCACTTACATGTCAAAGGACCAATCAGCTTACACCACTGAGTTGATTGGCTAACAAATAGCAAGTTAAGAATCTATCAGCTTGGGCTATATTTACATGGCTGGACAGTCATTACATAGAAAGACTTTACTGTTTAAGAATTGTTGCCAGCAAATACATGTAATAACTGCTAATCCCTAATGAAATAACAGCTGAGTGCAGATATATTTCTGGGGATTTTTTTCCCTGAATTTCAGTGTTTCCAATAATCTTAATTGATGTTTAGGGGAAGGAAATTACATTAGCAATATTTTTGACTAGGGTGTGTCGGTATTACTTGAATATTCCTGAGAAGCAGGTTGAGAGAATTTATACCTGGTTTTCATTCATTTATGATTTTATAAAAATAATACAAAAGCAATAATCTTTCTTCCTTTATGTTTTTATAGTTGAGAAGCAGCTGCGTGCTAAGGCTTAAAGATAAATGCTGGAATCTCAAGTGTTTCATCAACCTTCAAACACCCTTACCAATTCCACAGTCAGACATGACAATATAGAATATCTTTACTCCAGCACCTTCAATGCTTCATAATGAATTCAGTAAAATGACTAAAACAACATTAAATTGCACTCTTGCAGACAACTGAAATTACACACTTTTGTTATTTAACATAATTGCCACAGAGCTTTGTTGTGTTTTTGTCATATAGGCAATTTAGATTAGATGATAGACGTCAAAAAATGTTAATCCAGTGAATATTTCTCAGGGTAGGTTTATCTTTGAAAGTCAATTTCTGTATAAACAAATATTATTTGATACTTAAATACACTTATTACACTATGCTTATTTGAGAAGAATACCCTTTTTTGTAAATATGCAATACCATCTAAATTTAAAAAAAATAATTTTCAAGAACATATCTGTGTTTACAATCTATTATAGGCTATTGAATGTATGCCAAAAATAAATAAATAAATAAAAAATGGTACAATAGTTCTGAAATACAAAATCCATGAAACAACAAAAATAGACAAGGTAACATAAAAATATCACATCATTACTTTGACCACCAGAAAGTGTAATTAATAATTTATTAAAACACGTGTGACAACTTGCTCCAAAATCATTGTGACAACCTGACAGTTATGAAAACCCTTGTCCTGAGAATGTAGCTTAACATTTATAGCTACAATCTACCCTTGCCTTAATGTATCCCAATGTGTTTATTAAGGTTCAATTATTGAACTACTGTTCCAAAGATAATTATCGACTGTAACAATTAAAGATGGAAAAGGATGAAGCTGGGACCGGCTTGACAAACACATTTAATGACACTTTTCACTGTGTAAAGAAATAAAAACATGCACTGCTTTTCAGCCAGCTAAGTCAAATCATAAAACACACACAAGAATGCAGACAAGCTTCGTCTTCGTCATCTGTTCTCCTTAAATAGTCCTATTTGATTTGATTTAGATTTTTTTAGGGTGGTGCCAAAAGCGAGTTGTAAATGCTGTAATGCAGTCAACAGGAATGCATATTTTACTAACCATACACCCTAACCCAAACCTCAACACTAAACCTAACCATCTGTGGAGTAAAATTGTAATTTTTAAATGACAATGAAACCTCTGAATCACACTCATCATTTTTCATGTGTACCCGATAATTCGCTGGTTTCCATAGGACCAGCATCTGCGTTGCAGAGATTGCTCATATAATGCTCTATCTTTGGCACACAAGAGAAAGGTGAACATGCTTGAATTAATGCAAAAATGTCTGATGGCGGTCAATGTTTGCCAGTAATTTGGGAGATGAGGAATGATGCTTGAAAAGTGACTCAATCTTACAGTTACTGAGATATAGCCCTTGTGACAACTAAGCCTGGTCTTCCCTGCATATTAAGAAAATGGCAAAATGAATGTGAAACCTTTACATTGTGACAAGCAGTAACCCTCAAGAGTCGTAAGACAAAGAGGTCTAAATTTAGAAACATTATGATAATGAAGGGCCACTGAGAATGCAGATCCAGGCGATCATCTCTGCTCCCAGTACTAACCCTTTTTGTTTCATATCAGTATTGAAGAGAACAGGGTATAGTCGAGTTTAAAAAAGCATGTCCATGTGTCATGCCAGGTTTGACGTTTTTGATGTAAACACCATTGGTTCTCATAAAATTATTTTTGGAGCTTTTTGGATTTTCAGTTTAGACCATGTTCATGCAAATTAGTTTGAAACCTCAGTTTACCTTTTCCTAACATCATCGTCTTCCAAGGAATGCTGTTATGGAGAGTGTTTTTGAAAGTCTCCCATATTAGTGGAGTAAAAACGCTGTTCTAGTGTAGATGAGAGGCATAAACATGGCTAAATTAAATACGTTGTCAAACAAAAACGTATTAGTGTGGGCAAGGCTTTAGTTGTTTGGAAATTAGCCATTGGCAGGGTGGTGGAATGCTAAAAGTAAATGCAAGAGTTGCATTGCAGATTGCTAAATTAGCTGTAATGTACAACCAACCATATACTTACCTTAGACACATCAGGCCTCTTTGAAAGTGTAACTGATCTCAGATCACAGTGCAATACAGAGAGGACAACACCAATACTGTTGACAATGACAAATTACAACAGTAGTCAGGAGACATGCTGCCTTGTCTTACTGGGTAATTATGCATACTCTCATTTAGCTTCCCTCCAGCAGGACCAAATTTGTTTGTGAGGTGCAGAGAGGCATATGAAGTAACATCAGTTATGACTGTCAGTGCTAAGGAATGGGTTCATCATATCACACAAGCAGTGGTTATGTCATCGGTTCAGGGATCATTTATTTAAAAAATGTTTAATGTTTATTGTTTTTTCTATGGCATCTCTGTTAACAGTGTGCATTCATCACTAATTCCAGCTATTGTGATAATTTAAAGTAACCCATGGTGTCATTTCGTGTTATCTCAGCTTCAATAGTGGACGAGTCTTTTGTCAGGTTGGAAGTTTTGGTAACACTTTCTATGAAGCCCATATTTATAGTGCATTGTAAAGGCATTATACATGCATTATTCTGCATTCATAATGTCTCATAATACACCTTATAAGTTATGACTTCTCATAAATATTTATAACTATAGTTTTAATACATTATAAGACTTCCTCTATTCATAGTAATAAATACGAATATAATACATTATAAAACAAGCTATATCCAATTTTACCGCAGCAGAAGCTAACAATGTTAATCATATAAGTGCTGTCGTGCAAAAGCAGCGTATGTAAACAGACAAAAGGCTTTATGTCGTGATCATATTATAAGTGGTCTTTGCCTGCTTTTAGTAAAGTTGTAAAAGCAATATCTTCTTATAAACAGCCATAACACAAACGTAACATATAATACATTACATGTAAAACGTATATAATGGAAGTTATTTATAAAACCAGTTTATATATATTATATAATATAATTCAAATATTTATAATACATTATAACTTCTGGAGATTAAATTGGATGTTGCTTGTGTTATAATGCATTATACTCTAAGGTATAACTATGAAAGGTAAGTATTATAATGTATTATAATTGTGGTTACAATTATTTATGAGAAATTATAACTTATTATGAGGTGTATTGTGAGACATTACTAATGCATTATAATGACTTTGCAATGCATTATAAATACAGGCTTCATAGAAAGTGTTACAGAAGTTTTATCTCACTTCCATATGCATTGTATAGCTTAGGCTATATATAGAGAGGTCAGTGCTAGTTGTCACATGGGCTGGTTGTCTGGTTGTCTACTAAAAGGTTTTGAGTTAAAAAATGCACAAATGCATTGTAAAAACAAAACGTGTTTGTCATTATGTTTTGATAACATTTTTGTTTCCATCTATTTTTTGTCCTTTCAACTGACTTGTATGAGTTTTTAGAGTCTTAACTAGATTTTCTTCACCAATAATTAAATTCAAATTGGTCAAAAAGTATTTCCAGTACACTGCAGGCTTTAATTTTAGCAACTTTTGCACCTCTTTGATTTTACTTAAATTTAAAGGTGCAGTCACACATACTTTAAAACAGTAATCTCAATGGGAATCCATGCAATGGACTTTCCCCTCACGGATTTAGCGTGGAATTCAATTTGGGAATTTGGTGAACTTTGAAGGGCAAATGTTTTGCGTTGACCAATGGGAAGGTGCTTAGTTTGGCAATATTCAAAAAGGACAAGGATATCATTTTACTTAAGTCTTACAGAGTATATATACAGTGTAGCTTTAAAAAGAGGCTGCTTGTCAATTATATTTTTTGCTGGTTTGCTGAACCTCAAGGCAGCAATTGAAGTATTCTATTTTAGTGGATAGATTTTTTTTTTTTTTTTTTTATGGGTTTGATGATGTGAATGAGTTGAGAAAATGCAATCTCCCCAACACAAACAGTACAGCCATAGCAGTAACTCAAAGTGTTATATATGTGCAACCAATTTAAGCTTCAACAACTCTAAAAAACATATCCAAGCATTATAGCAAGTAAACAACTTTGCCAAACAGTTAAAAGTAAAATATTCATCGAGTCTGTTGTCCTGCCACTACTAATACGGCTGCAGCTTTCCCAGCAGACACACGCAGCAAAGCCAGCCCTTCTTTTTTGTGCTTACGGGCAGGAAGTAAACAAGCAAGGACAAATGAAATAAGCCTGCAATTTCGAGGCAAATCTGACTCAACAGCTCAAAATATTAATGACTGTTGTAGACTTACCGCAGTGCATTGGGGTAAGAGGAGGTCAGGGTTTTGAACACTGGGTTTTGCTATGTACTTGCTCAATAATGGACACGTTATGCTACTTTATGCTAAGCTTGTAGGTTCTTGTGCTGTGGTGTGTGCATCAGTGTAATGACTCCGGGAGGACACATTACAAAGTTTCTGCCCTTCATACCACCGTTTATACTGTATTAACGGTAAATGAGTTTATAGCGATTAAGAAAATTAACAAGTTAAAATGTTTATTTAATCGCATGCGTAAACACATTAATTATGACAGCCCTAATTTGTAATTGTTAATGATGGAATTCAGTCAACAGGAATGCATATTTTATTACCCTAAAACCATAACCATAACCCAAACCCCAACTCTTAAACTAACTAGTAGTGGAGTAAAAAGTTACAATTTAGAGTGAGAACCATTGCTTATGTGAACGCAATTAATTGCTGATTTCTATGGGACCAGAACTCATAGTTTGGTGTTAACATGATTACTTCCTGTTTCTTTGGCACCCTAAACCATATCTTAGTTTTCTCACACAACACGCTATAAGAATGGATGCAAAAATGTGATTGGGGATGGCTGATTGTTAGAAATTCAGCAGAATGGGGTCACTTTCAGGGTACATTCAGAAGCAGCATCGATTTGTGTGATCTTGTTGCAATATCAATCCTTAAAATCAACATAAATTCAAAATGACCTTATTTACTTTCATACTTTTTTTTATCTTTGTTTGTCTTCGTAATCTTCATTAAAATATAATAACATCACAAATCCCTCTTACTTTTCAACCGCTCTCCTCCAACCACCTAGCTACATTCTGGTATGCAACACCTACTTCTCACAATCCAATCAATTTCCAAAACAATAAAGATGGCAATGGTCCAGGGCCAATGTGAGAGACTTGCAGGCCAGTTGATGGAACTGTCCCTTGCTCAGTAGGGTCAGCACTGCTTCTTACTACATCTTATGGCCGATGGTCATGGTACATGTTTTCTGTGAATGTTGTTGTTGATGAATCATGCTGATTTAAAGTTGATGTAATTTTTTTCAATGTTAGAATATGAGAATACTTTGTCCTAGCCCATCTTAAAGTGGAAAGACAATTCAAGAAGACCACTCTCTGTGCCTCTAGAATAACTTTGTTCTGAAGTCAATATGATAAATCATAAAAAGTTTTATTATGCTTGATTAAAAATTTCTAACATTGAAACAACATATGGATTTATGTACAACACTTTTTTTTACTTTCAGATTAATTAGTCACCCAGCCCTAATTTTTTTAAACACACCAAATAATAATAAAATCACACATTAATGTGATGTGGGCTTAACGAGCTGTTATGTGTAGAATGCAGTGCCAATGGCAGAGTCAGCCCACTCACAATGAGATATAGAGCGAGGGAGAGTAGGCTGTGTTGTGGGCACAAGTTTGGCACACTACGCTGTGTAGAAAACACAGGTGTATCCAGCTCAAACTGTCTCTGATTGGCTAGAGAAGAGGCACAAAGATCACCCACATGCTTTGTTTGATTTCCTGTTTCCCTTTATGGTATCAGACAAAAACAGATGTGCTCTAACATTCAGTTTAAAGAGAAGCCAAAACAATAAGCGTGACTGAGAGCAGATATTCTTTTCTTCACCCCATTGGTGCTCTGAAGTCTTCTGTCGCCATTGTTCACATTTCTATCATAGTGGGTATTGCTGCAGTCAAGCAATTAGTCTTTTGACTCAGCTGGGGGGGTTAATAATTGTTTTAATTGTGAAGAGTGACTATATTCGGCTCCAGTGTGCAGTTTAGTGGGCTTACAGCTGTGCTCTACTCCTGTGTTTCCAATCCTACATCTCTGACACGAACAGGTGAACAGCACTATTGTGTTTCTGCAAGGGATAACATCAGTGTTGGGGAAGCTTCTTTGAAACTGTAGCGTCCAAAGCTACATGCTACTTATAACTTAGTTAACCTGCATTCAAGCTACTCTATTAAAAAGTAGTAAACTACACTACAATCTACTAACAAAAAGTAACTACATAAAATCTTTTTAAAAAAAGACAATATTTTTATAAATACAGGGTGGGTGGCAACCCTAGTTCATGGCTACTACAGTATCACTATAGCAAAACCAGTCGGCAGCAACAACTCCATCCCCCGGCGGATGGCTGCGGCTGCTCCTTTGGGTTGGCTGATAGGGGATGAGGACTACACAACATCACATCCCTCCTCCAAGTTGGGAAAGGAGGCGGCGGGAACAGGCTGAACCATCAAAATAATGTTTGATGCAAATAAAAAGACACACACAACACAACCACACACATGGCAGCTGCATGTGGCTCTCTCTATCTCCCAAGCTGCCGCATTTGCTGCACTTATCCCTCTCCTTGGCTGATTAGCCCTATTCGGGGCTGGGCATGCATAGTCACGCCCTCCTCCTCATTACAGCTGTCAGTTTAGCTTAAAGGTGCTGTAAGGGATTTTGCCATTCTGGAATTTCCACGAGCTGAGCTGTTGAATAAGCTTGTGAGACTTGTACACTATTTAAGCTGAGATAACAGGAAATGACACCATGGGTTACTTTAAATTATCACAATAGCTGGAATTAGTGATGAATGCACACTGTTAACAGAGATGCCATACAAAAAAACAATAAACATGAAACATTTTTTCAATAAATGATCCCTGAACCGATGATATAACCACCGCATGTGTGATATGATGCCACACTTTGCCTGTGTCACGATGTGCTATTTTCACTTTAATATTATGTTTTACGATTTAACATTTATAATCGAGATAAACAACACTCTTATTTACATATTTTAATATGATCATTGAAGTGATTTATCCCCCAGATATTAATATTTGTATTGTAGACCTACTACACATATCCCAAACTAAAGAGGTGAAATTCATGATATGACTGATGTGAGTTCAATGTCAGAAAAAAAAAAATTCTCCCCTTTTCTCCCAATTTGAATGCCCAATTCCCACTACATAGTAGGTTCTTGTGGTGGCATGGTTACTCACCTTAATCCGGTTGGCAGAGGACAAGTCTCAGTTGCCTCCGCTTCAATCCACACATGCTGGATTACAATCGACAGCCTCTGTGGACAATGCAAGTAAAACAAGAACACAAAAAGATGATTCAGTGATAATGGGGATATAATATACTTCATTAAATGTGAAGAAAAAAACATACAGTAAGTAGCAATAGCTAATAATTCCTAATTCCTAATTGTTTCTTTGTAAGTACATTTATAATAGAGACATTATAAGGCTTACATGCTAAACAAATTAATAAATACATTAGGCTACTGTACTTTGAAATCGGTACACAAAATGCTTTCTAAATAGTACCAAATTGGGGTTCTTCAGCTTGTAACAATAGCAGAACCCTTTGTGGGGCTAAATTAATTGAATTATTTTTTAAAAGTTCCATAAAGAACCATACTTTAAAAGTGTTATATAGAACCTCATTAATGCTATGAAGAACATTTTTGATGCAAGAAGTTTTATTTTTAATTATTATTATTTTTATTTAATAATTTTTTTTTTTACTCATCTATATACCTTATCCTATAAAACATTAAAGACTCAATTACGGTTTTACATTACATACAAACAAACAAATAAATAAATAAATAAAAGTAAGCCATGTTTTTCCATTTGTACTTTTATTTTCTATTGAAATGAAAAATTGTAAATAAAAAAAAATAAAAAAACTACAATTTAGCTAAATACTGTACAATAATATAAATTATTGTAATAAAATCATTCCAAATACATAAATCACTCGTATTAATTAATACATCAACATAACCATTGCTCCACACATTAACTCTTAAATGCATGGAAGTTTAACCAAACACTCTTACATATTTGGATCTTTAGAGACCCGACACTTATTTACATCACAAATAGATCTATAAAATTCCCAGGTGGTGTCAAATTTACAAAATATTTCCAAGACAATTAGAAAATAATCGCACATAATTTCAGTAGTTCACCCAAATAACAATAGTCATATCAAACTGTTCGTGTGTTGTTCATGTGGTTTAACCCACACCTGGGGTAAAAGGCCTGACACTTGTGGTAAAAGGCCCCTTACATTATAGTCAGTACAGCTGCTCCATATACGCATACTACGCAGTCTGCGTAGGGCACCAACTCCCTAGGGGGGCACCATCTTACCCTAGGAGGGCACCAGAAAGTCCACCGGCTGCCCTTACTCGCACGTTATACATTATTCAAGGATCCGAAAGCAGTTGCGGAAACACAGACGATCGCTTCACGCTCATATCATACACCCCCCAGAACTCTGCGTAGGGCATCAATTTGGCCAGCGGCGGCCCTGATTATAGTGATGGAAGCGGAGAAGTGGAAAGAAGTATCCTCACCAACCACAGTTGGAAGACTGTAGCTGCTTATTAACTGTAAACCTATGACACAAATAAATTACATTGTATTCATTAATTACAGTGTATACATTTATTTTACATTTATTCATTTGGCAGATGCTTTTATCCAAAGCGACTATATATTATAATAAAGTATATATTCATGGTAAAAAGAAAGAAAGAAAGAAAGAAAGAAAGAAAGAAAGAAAGAAAGAAAGAAAGAAAGAAAGAAAAAGATAATAGGAGTACTTAAAACGTATTTAATAATTTTACTTAATTGCCTGATAGCTTTAAGGCAGACATATGCTGTTAACAGAGCAGACAATAACTCATACTGCAGGTGGGATGGATACATGAAATAATATTCTTTTTCAGAATATTATGTCAGTATTTAAAAAAAATGACAGCTCAGCTCTTGAGTTGGTCACACTTGCACATTCTGGTTGAGATCTATAAAAATAAATAAATATATAAATGAATTAAGACAATCTTATGAGTAGGAAATCACCAGCTACAGAAGGTTTTACTTAGTAATTGTAAACATTTAAATGGTAACACTTTACAATAAGGTTCCATTTTTTAATATTATTTAACATTAACTATAAACAATACTTTTAAAGCATTTATTAATCTTAGTTAATGTTAATTTCAACATATACTAATACATTTTTTAAATCAAAAGTTGTCCTTGTTAGCATTAATGCTCGATGAACTAACAATGAACAACTGTATTTTTATTAACTATCATTAACAAAGATGAATAAGCACTGTAAACAATATGTTGTTATGATACCTAAAGCATTAACTAATGTTAACAAATGGAACCTTATTGTAAAGCGTACCAATCAAACTCTTATCCATGTGCTGTGCTGGCTTTATCAAGCAGTGACAAAATTGACTGTTGTCTGATAACTGGCATAGTTTCATTTGCTCTGTGATTATTATTTAGAGCTTATAAGCAATAAAGTTGGTCCATCAGTCTCATGTCATGCAAGGAGAAAAAACCTTTCAGGATTATTAAATATATTTGCAAAAAATAACTAGATGCACGTTTTATTTGGAGTATATAGTCCAACATTTCTAAATCTAAAGGTTAAGAATCTGAGTAAAATTATTTATAATTGTCAAATGCTTAAAGGACAATGTTGTAACGAAATAAATGTTTTTTGCGCAATAAGTTATGTAAATGTTTAAAACAATAACAGATTATAGAAAGTTCCACCATACAGTTTACTGTAAAGCTTATTTGCGTTGGATTTGATGATGTGAATGAGTTGAGAAAATGCAATCTCCCCAACACAAACAGTACAGCCATAGCAGTAACACTAAGTGTTATATATGTGCAACCAATTTAAGCTTCAACAACTCTAAAAATCATATCCAAGCATTATAGCAAGTAAACAACTTTGCCAAACAGTTAAAAGTAAAATATTCATCCAGACTGGTGTCCTGCCACTACTAATACGGCTGCAGCTTTCCCAGCAGACACACGCAGCAAAGCCAGCCCTTCTTTTTTGTGCTTACGGACAGGAAGTAAACAAGCAAGGACGAATGACATAAGCCTGCAATTTCGAGTCAAATCTGATTCAGCAGCTCAAAATATAAATAATTGCTGACGAGGTCAGTGTTTTGAACACTGGTTTTTGTTATGTACTTGCTCAATAACGGTTGAGCAAGTACATAATAAAATTTGTCAATTTTTAACAACAAAAAACATGGTTACTAAAGTAACACTACAATATTGCTACAGTGAAACCATGGTTAATTTTCATAAGGGTTAAACATAGGGTGACTGCATAAAATTTAGCATAAATACATATTGAATACATCATTCAAACAGTCACAGTGTAGATTGGAAAATGTATGTGAACCCCCTAGGCTAATGCTAGAACAAAAGCTAATTAGAGTTAGGATTTGGCAAACCTGGCATCCAATTAATGTAACCAGAATGGAGGTGTGGGTTAACGCTACTTTGACTTTTATAAAGCACTCAAACATTTTGAGTTTGCTATCAAAATAGCATCTGCTGACGTGGACCATGTCTTGCAAAAGAAAAGAAAAAAGAGAGATCTCAGAAGACCTATGATCAAGAATTGTTGCTTTGCATATAAACTGGAAATGGCTACAAAGTTATCAACCCGAGCTTAGATATTCACCTCATAGGCGGAAATCGCGGGTGGGGGGGGTCAGGACCCCCATCTGAGGGTTGTCCCCCTAAAATATCATAAAAATATGTGTATTGTAAATAATATAATTATATATTCTTAAAATAATTGTTTAAGAAATAAAATAATACAAATGCAAATGGGGCAACAACAAAAAACCCCTTCAAAAATTGCTCTTGAGAATTTTTATGTTTATTGTCCCCCCCAACATTTTGATGAAATTTTCGCCCCTGATTCACCTGTGCACAGTTGTTTAGTAGATGATTTAGTACTGTTGCTACTCTCCCTAGAAGTGGCCGTCTAGCTAAGATGACTCAAAGGGCACACCGCAGAATTCTCTGTGTGGTAAAAAAGAACCCTAGAGTAACAGTTAAACACTCAAAGGAATCATTGGAACTGGTTAACATCAGTTATAGTATACTATACATAAACATTAAACAGGCATGGTGTCCATGGCAGGACACCACAAAGGAAGCTGCTGCTTTCCAACAAAAACATTGCTGCATGCCTGAAGTTTGCAGTGAAGACCACCTTGACACTACACAATGCTAATGGGAAAAGGGACTCATGAAACTACGGTTGAATTGTTTGCACTACATATGGTTAGTGAAGTACGGTGGAGTGAGCTTCATGATTTGGGGCTGCTTTGCAGCCTGGAGTGCCATCATCAAGGGAAAAATTTATAAAAATGTTTCAAGATATTCTACAGGATCATGTCAGAGTGGCTATTCACCAGCTGAAGCTAAGTAGAAGTTGGGTGATAATAACCCTAAACATCGATGTAAATCCGATAAAGAATGGCTTTAAAAAAAGAAAATCCACCTTTTGGAGTGGCCCAGTCAGAGCCCAGACCTTAACTCAATAGAGATGCTGTGGAATGACCTCAAAAGAGCCATTCACACCAGACATCCTAAGAATATGGCTGAGCTGAAGCAGTTCTGTAAGGAAGAATGGTCCAAAATTCCTTGTGAACATTGTGCAGGACTAAATCGCAGCTGGAAATGCTTGGTTGAGGTTATTGTTGCCAAAGAAGGATCAACCAGATACTAAATCCAAGGCTAACTTTATACACAGCACTGTGAATATTTAATGGATATACACAATAAAGTCTAGCAGACTTAAAGATTAGTATTGTTTGGTTGTTGTTAGCTTAAGCACATTGAGTTTGTCTATTCTTGTGACTTTGATGAAGATATTTTATGACTGTTTAAAAGAAAATCATTTAATTCCAAAGGGTTCACATACTTTTCCTAGCCACAGTAACTGAATTGAAATAATGTGATAAACAGCAGCAGTTAACTAAAAATGTCAGCTTGATCTAAAATAATAATGTGACTTTATTACAGTTTCCATGTGAAATGTCCAGTGAGGGGCGCCAAAAGCGAGTAAAATGTTGAGGTTTTTAAGGTGAATATTAGATTTTTGTTTAATGAGTAATATGTACTTCCCATACCCAAAACTTCAACCTAGCCAATAGTGTGCTAAAAGCAAATGAGAGGTGAACAAAACAACCTTACCCTAAACCAACACCTAAACCTAACCCGATATTTTCCTAAAAGCAAATGCAACATGAAAAGCACATTTTCACATTGCTTCTATGATACTTTTGGTTCACTTGTTAGCTTACGTGCTTGGCTAAACTTGAGCCTTTGTCTTCCAAGTCCACAGTCCAAGACTATATCAGGTGAGCTAATACAAAAGGGGGTCTGTAATACAAGCATTAAAATGTCAAATTATTTTTAATTATGTGTTAGAGTAAAAGTGTTTCGATGTCATAGCATAGCAGTGTGTGACTTTATAAAGTCATAATTAGACATTGTACTCATGATTTGTGTGAAAGAGAATAAAACGCAGTTGTAGGCCTTTAGTGTTAATTCCACCATGAAACTGCGGGGAAACATGGAACAGGCTACGTAAAACTAAAAAATGTTGTTATAGTAACGTTTGTTTTATGAGACTAGGTTGCAATATTTTTATCTAAAAAAAAGAGGCAATGTCCCTTTAATGTCCCTTCAGGGATTCAAGTTAATGTGAATTAGTTAATTTACATGAATTACAATTTTAATTTAATGAATTGGAGTTCCCAGCGCTAAATATAAGGAAATAATTTATTTTAACCAGTTTATTTACATAAGCTGGCCGATCAAACAGAAAGAACATTCCTTGTTATGTTGATGTTAAAAGAATGGTGCTACCACGATTGGTGTCCCAACTTACCTAATCCTAGTTACCTAAATTCTTCTGCAAAAGCACATTTCAGATCTTCATGGTCATTCACAGCATATATCACATGATAAAGGTTGATGACCATTAAACCATAATTAACTTTTCGTAAATAGGTAATGTTCGTAATGTTGGCCACTCCTTCATATATATATATATATATATATATATATATATACACTTTACATTAAAGTACATTTTTATGGGTTACTTATATTGAATCATTTTTATTAGATATTGAGGTGATAAGTACATATGTGGAAAAATGGTTTGCTATTTGGCAGGTATTGAAAGACACCCTTTTTCTGCATGTTGTTATAAATGCATATACATTATTTATAATGCATTTGTAAATTAATTATAAGTCATTAATTAACCCCTTTATAAACCCTTAACAAAGGGAACAGTAATGTAAAGTCTTACCAATTTATTTATTTATTTATAATATGTTTATTAAAAATATGACACATAAACTCATTTGCACAATACTTTATTGGTAATTAAAAATTGTATGCATTGAACAAAATAAAAGCAAACGTAAAACTTTTGGTCTGTTACATAACGTGATTTCTGCCTATAACTCCAATTTCCAATTCAACACAACGTCAAGGAAATACATAAAATGACTTCTAAAATGTTATCTTATAATTTGTAGCTTTATTGATACACTATTTTAGTATCCTAAGTTTAAAACATAATACTTAATCATTGCTGTTATATTAATCTAGAGCAAAAATGCAAAAGGAAAAGCATTAATACAGAGCTGTAACACAAAACCGAAATGCTTTAGGATACATAATTTTTACTATGGTTATACAGTGCTATAAACAAACAAATATATAGGCTATACTACCACTAGCAGCTGCAATTGCACTTTACTAGTCTCAGGAATAAAGGGGTTCAAACACAAAACGTATTAATGCCGAGCCAGAATGGCACGAATTGAGCCTCTATCTTCAAAAAGCCACTAAGATGAATGAAAAAGAAAATCCCAATTAAGAAATATATTTGTCAAAATAAACCACAATGTTGTCTAAAAGAGTGACACCTAAGAGTCATTAAAACTCAAAACGTATTGTGAGTTGTGTTGAGATTCTACACGATGAAGACGAATGTTTCCGTTCTTATTTCAGCACCGCAGCACTGGACAGCGACTGTACAGGATTTATACAAGTCCCTTAAACTTTGAGGAACTTCACTATATCCCTTACATCCCAATATCCTACAAAATATCATTCAGTAATATCTAACTCTATTCTGCCAGTAGGTCCATAATTCATCAAACAATAGACCTGTTTATAATTGTTCCTCTTGGACAATGTGACTAAGAGTGGACAAGACAATCCCCGTGTCAAAAGATCCTAAAGGAATGCTAATGGAATTTCTATCAAAACGACGAGCCAAACCTAAAGACTTGTAACAAAGAAGTAAGAATAAATTGGATGAAAAGACATTCGATAAATAAATAAGGCTTTTAGATCTATCCAATATGATCCTATTTGATTCTTCTGGGATTTCCGGCTTGATCCCATTTTGACACAAATTTAGGATAGAAAAACCATTAGTGTAACATTCTGGATAAAATTATTAATTCTATTTCCAGAATTGAAGATATTCTGAATGTATTCCTAGTCTTGGATTAGATGATTCTTATTTGATTCCATAAGGATTTATCCCATTAGCATTCAATACAGTCTGGATTAATTGATTAATGAGCTCCAGAATTTCAAATGATCCAGTAGTAACTCATTTCAGGATAATTTCATTCTATTGGGAATTGCTCCAAATTATGATAATATTACATTAACATGCAATACTGCAAGCATTCAGTGCTACTGGGGGTATCCAGATTTATGGCTATTCTAGTAAGATGTTATTTGATTCATAGAGGATTCTTATCTGAAACTATTAGGACTGGTTCCAAATTATGATATAAATTCCATCAGCATTCCATACAATCCGTCTGGAGAATGTTATATGATTCTTATTGGATTCTTATTTGATTCCATTAGGATTGGCTCCAAATTATGAGAACAATTCCATTAGCATTCCTTTAGGATTTTTGAGGAGTCTTTTCTCCTCAAAAAGCAGTTAGCTTGAAGACCGTTCATAGATTTCTTCCACAGGCTCCTCAAGCATTAAAATGAAAACTTATTAACTCTCTAGCTTATACAAAGGATTTATATATTCCGTAGGCAATATCATATGAATACAGAGGTTGTTGCATTTACAGTGTCCATCAAAGGCTGAAACTGCGTTATCAAGACACTGCGACCGATTCCAACAAGTTATCGTCCTTCATTTGTCCCGTGTGTGTCGTGTCCTCTGGGATCACAGGTGTCATGCCAAGATTGTCAGTGTTTGGATCACTCTTCCGCACCGCCGTGGGGGGTCTCACCATTTTACACTGTCGGACCACCGGCTTGCCTTTGGCCGCTTTAGGACTGCAGTTGTCGCGCTCGTATTCCTCTTGGGCTTTCTGGATCTTGCGCTTTTTCATCTTGCTTTTGTGAAAGTGGAAGGTCGTGATGGAGACGAATATTATCCCAATTATCATCACGATGAGCACGGAAAGCACGGCGGTGGATGAGAACGCCTGGAACAGCTGATCCACCCGGTCAAAGCAGGTGTCATTGTTGGTCCGAGCGGTTCCGTTAAAGGCACAATGTGGAATGGAAAGCGCCAGTCTCTCCAAGGTCCGGGTACTCATTTATTCCGGTTCGGTTAGTGTCTCTATTGCAGGGGAGAAATTGAGGAGATGAAAGCGAATAGAAATTTCCACCCCGACGAATGTGTGCACTATATTGCGTTCATTTCTTTCAAATGAAATATGTCCCAGGGGAGTCCACCTAAAATAGATCCAATGAGGAATCCAGCGTTAGACAAAAGTATGCAGGTTTTAGCGCATTACATTTCTAGTCACGTTACAGATTTAGTTGGCTAAAATCGCACAAACCCCCCTTTAAAACTCTTTCAAATCCAGACCTTTGACGCATACACAATCTATCCTACTGGTTAAATAAATAAATAAATAAAAATCAATCTGATTCGTAAACCTCAGAAAGGCGCGCTGCTCATGAAGTTTGCGGCATTTGTGCGCAAATAATGTCGCGTTAAATCGCTCCGCTCTTCCTCTATTCGGCGAAGCGATTCTCTTACAATTACAAAAAGGAATTTTGGTTCAGTATTAATTTCTCAACTGCGGCATTCCTTCAGATCAGCCACCAACCAGTGCTGTTCATCAATTACTGATTTAAGAAAACAATAAAGTAGACAATAAATTATCCACCGAAGGATACCTGGTGCCTTGCAATGTCAAGATGCATCAATTAAATGAATAATCTAAGATATAGCCTACGTTAAAACCGTTGGTTTACCTGTCTTTACTGTAGGGATCTCGCTGCTCCGGAGGCGAAGACCTGGCGAGTGCTGGTTGCAAATTCTGGAGAAAAAGGAGCGGAATCTAGCCAATCGCTTCAGCTCGCAATGACGTATCGCCTTTGATAATCCAAGCGCTCCAGCAACCTCACTCAGACTTGATTGTCTCTAGATGACAATCCAAGGTTTGTTATTCAAATGTATGGGGGTAAAATAAAGGCTATCTGTGAAATGATGTCAACAAACCTCCCCTCCCTTGTCTTTGAGTGCAGCACCCGCATCTTCTCGTGAACTTTACATGCACAATTAACGGGAATGAGAAGCGAAAACTTTACAGCCTAATCTTTACAAAGGTGAAGCGTTTTCAACAGAATGTTTCAATAATGAAAGAAAGCGTAATTACTTATACGTGATGGTGAATGTGCAGATATTGTTGTCAGTTTATTTTCACAGATAATCATTTTGACCATTAGAGCTACTCATGCTTAAGGACAGTTGCTATTTTATGAAATCAAGGAAGAGGAATTTGAACTGAATGACATAAAAATAAATTGGTAAAAATAAACTGGTGTTGGTGTTGTTTTTAATAATACATTTCATTTTGCTGTTTAAATCATAAATTTCCATATACACACAACTTTAAATGATACACTCACTGAGCACTTTATTAGGAACAGTAATATGCTGTTGTAGCCCATCCACCTCAAGGTTCGACGTGTTGTGCATTCTGAGATGCCATTCTGCTCGCAAAAATTTTACAGAGGGGATATCTGAGTTACCAGAGCCTTTCTGTTAGCTCGAACCAGTCTGGCCATTCTCTGTTGACCTCATCAACAAGACATTTCCGGCTGCAGAAATGCCACACACTGGATTTTTTTCATCATTCTGAGTAAACTCTATAGAGACTGTTGTGTGAGAAAAACACAGGAGATCAGCAATTACAGAAATACTCTAACCAGCCTGTCTGGCACCAACAATCATGCCACGGTCGAAATCACTGAGATCACATTTTTCCCCATTCTGATGGTTGATGTGAACTTTTACTGAAGTGCCTGACCCATATTTGAATGATTTTATGCATTACACTGCTGCCTTATGATTGGCTGATTAGATAATCGCATGAATAATTAGGTGTACAGGTGTTCCTAATAAAGTGCTCAGTGAGTGTAGTTGTCACAAATGAATCTGCCAATAAATAGACTATTAGCTTTTCAGCACAATTTAAACAAACAACTCATGAAACAGCAAAAAATAAGGTATGACATCTCACTTACAAAAGTATCAACAATATAACAATATTGTCAATTAGTCAATTGTGTAAACTTATGACATTGAAAACACATGTGACAAATTCCCTGAACCTGACATTGTCCTGAGAACAAGGTTTAAAGTTTTGGTTAGAATCTACATTAATTGCTTAATTGGGCCTGCCTTAATGTACTAAAGTGTGCTTTTATTATGTTCACTTAATCAGATTGTATTGTATTTTTAATCTGGAGAACAAAATTTGCAAAAATTATTGTTACGTAACAGGGTTTTAAACAAAGTGTTTGCAACCAACATTCAAAACCTCTGGTCCAAACATTTTTTTTTTACAATTATGCAGTGCTGGTAGTAACAGATTACATGTAATCAGGATTATGTAATCAGTTTTTAAAAAAAACAAGTACTTGTAATTGAATAACATTACATTTTATAATGTACATAATCCGATACTTGAATGGATTACTGGTGGAGTATTTTATGATTATGTTCCTACATTTTTAAATAGCTGTCTGAGTCAGAGTCTGATATACATGTGGCTTAGCCAGGTAGCACTACATACATTGAAGAAAGACGCAGTCCTGTTCCTCATATAACAAAGTAGAAATTTCTTGGTTTTCGAAGAAAGATAGGGGAAAATAAATCAGCAATACAATCTTTACCTTATGATAATTATATTTATTGAAAAAGAATTAACATCCCATCTTAAAAGGTGCTGTAAACTATGCAAAAAATGTTCCTGATCCCGGATCAGGTAATTTTAAATCACATTTTTCATCTTGACATTTGTATTAAGATGCTAACCATCTTAAACAAGCTTGACAAGACTACTGCAGTTCTGACCACAAATAATTTTGTTAAATAGCTCAAAAACAGCCATCTTTAAATAAAATATTTTTCCACCATATGTGCATAAGCTACCATGCACAGAATTGTGTCATTGTATAAACTGTGACAATCAACCATAAATGGCTTATATAACTCCATGACTACCACTATAAAGTTGATTTGAAATAATTTCTTTGTTTTGCTTTGCACTCTTTTTAGCTGATAATTAGTCTAGCTTACTTGTAGCCTAGGTAGCTTGCTATAAACCAATCCAACCTTGACATACCGGTCAAATAATTTCCTACGGTCTTCCCATTTAAATATTTACCCGTAATTATCCCGTATTTGAATAATCTTTGCTTAGTTCATTGTGTATGTACCGAATGATTTGGATTAGTCTAAGCAACATACCGTTAGACCTAGCTTTACTGCTCCACTACCAACATTCTTTCGTGGCTACTGTTCTCATCAACGACAACGCATATATTCACGACGAAGTATAGCTTGCAGTCTTAAATACAACTTATATGAAAAGCATTAAGATATAGGGGTGTATAATCATTGTAAAACAAATCTTACCTTGACGTTGTCTTGCCGAGACACACCGGTCTCTCCAGGTTGGGTTGTAGCCTCATTTGGCTTCAGACTGACGCGAGTCACGCGACGCCGGTTCAACGAATAACATGATTGGCCAAATCAATTCAACAAGGTAACAACACAAGCGTTGATTGGATCTCACTCCGGCCAACGTTTGTGATCAGCTAGCGAAATTAAATCTATTTTTATACTTTAATGTGCAACAATTGGCGTTGGAAACAATCGGTAATCTTTTTGTGAATTATTCATACAGACAAATAAAAAAATGAGCCAGGCAGCTGCTGGGTAACTATCAAATCAAAAACTAAACGAGATAGACGGACTCGGCCCACCGCCTACAAGGAGGTCTCTACCCTCCCTAACAACCAAGCCAATTTGGTTGATTAGGAGACCTGGCTGGAGTCACTCAGCATGTCCTGGGATTCAAACTCGGAAACTCCAGGGGTGGTAGCCAGTGAGCTACTGAGCTACCCAGGCCCCCAAGGTAGGCAATGTTTTAACTGTGTCAAACATTAACACAATGTAGTTTAATATTGTAAGATTATATATGCAGAAGAATTCCACCAAAATGTTTTGAAACGAGATAAAACCGGCCTTTCAGTTTGGAATGTTTCAATGGCGTAAATCACCGGCCTTCAACAAGAAACCCCCACCCAGTTAAAGCAGACTTCTCTTTTGTAAGGTTACAAGGACCACTAAGAACTCTAAGACATTTAATCTTAATCTAGCCTTGCTAGATAATGCTGAAACTCTCTTTGAACTGTGGTAACCTTTGTACCTGACAATTAATGATTATAGACTGATGGAACTCTTTAAAATGTGTGTAGTGATCAAGCACCTATAATTGATAAATATAATCTTGAATTTTGTATGATTCATCTTATTCTTCTAAGAATGGTAACTATAAGGCTTAACTTAATAAAATGCAATGATGTGTAAAACCAATATGATTTTGTAACCAGGTATTGTCATGTTTTGTTACCTACACGTATAACAGCCATAAAAAAATGTCATGTTTAGTATATAAGCATATGGGGTATGAAGAAAAATCTGATGACAAAGAATATCATGTTTCTTGTACCATTCTCATGATATAAAAGCTCATGATTAAATATGCACTATTTTTGAGTGGAACATTTTTAAGAGTCTAAAACAAAGAACCATATCTCAACTGTCGGAAAAGACAACCCAGTTGACCATCTGATTGGCGCAGGACACCTTTGGGGATGTGGCCAATTTCAGTTCAAATAGTTCGAAACAAGAAGAACGCTCTCTTCAGCTCTTCTTCAGCTTCGTCTCTTCTCTTCACCCTCTCCTCTTTGGCTCTTCGCTCTTCTGCCTGCATGTGCCCATGTGAGATCCAAGGGAACTCGGGACTCGACGTCCTGAGAAGGAGTGAGAAGGCCTCGCTTCACAATTAACCTAATTCATACAGAAAATAAACTTTGACCATACAGAAGTCAAAATATAGATGGAACAACTTTTGACCAAGAACCAAGCCACACAAAGAACGCAAGTACATCTCCAATATTGTGCTCATAGTGCTGGTGTGTTAATGTAATAATTTGGGTAATCTGATAGCAAATCAATGTAGACTCAAAGGATGAAATGGTTCTTAAGGTATTGTCAATAGACTCTGTAAAGTTAATCTTCACTGTACTGATCATTTATTTCACATTCTGTCACTCTTTTCACCAACCTTCTTATGTATATATGTATTAGATTAGATTTATGTTTAGAATAATAATAAAGTTTGTCTGTGTTCAAAGTCGACTTGACTGTGGTATATTTTGATAAATAATCTCATCCCTGTTTCTGAAAAAATTCGCTTCAAAGCTGTACCTTAATATGTGATATTATTTTCAACAAGCCATGAGAATAATATCACTCCAATAAGTGAATTAATCACAATTCACTTATTAAAGCAAATTCCTTACAGTAGAAATTGTGAGCTGATACAACTAGACGTTGTATTACTATTTCAATGGTGGAGAATCTATTAAGACAAATAATCTAGTTATTTGTTATTTATCTAATTTATAATGGTTGTCGAAACACGACTAATTCCATTATACATTTCATTACCTAATAAGGTACGATAAGGACAGTTTAATCCAGTCCATTGATTTTTTCCCACTATCCGGTTCCTTGCACCATCGCATGCGCATCTATCAATCCGCATCAGTTTGGTATTGTACTCCCGTGTTAAATTCCGTAACCGGTGGCCTTCATGTTCAAAATAAACTGTCCTAGTGAGTATCACTCTCGCTCACGGTGCTCTACTGTACTTCCCTGTCCTGTCCTGTGCTGCTGTTTATCTGTCTGAAAAACCTCACACGCTAGAGGCCAAAAGTGCACAAGGGATGGATGTTATATAAAGAAGGTATGACAAATCACAAAACATAATGTAACCAAATGCTATAATTTACTTAATAATAATAATAATAAATCAATATTTGAAATAACCATAATGTTAATTAAGACTTTATTATTAAAACTGTAATACAATAATACAACCAACCACTTTTATTGTATGAATCAATCATATCTCTCGCTAAACACTAACATTTTTATTTTTGACTTATTTTATTGTGGTGTTGATAACAGTTTGCTTAATAATTTCATTCCATATCTGGATATTTGCTGCAATATCATAGAGGATAAATTTCCTCTATGATATTGCATTACATTAGTTTTGTACATTATACTTAATAGCCAAAATACTCTGAAATATGTGTAAGAAAATAAACCTCAAATAGGAATGTGTTTCAGTCACAATGCACATTATGTAGTTTTGAGATGATTTAGAATGATTTAAATAGTTATTTCTATTTAATTAAATGTTGTATTCTTTACATTTTCCATTTATCCAATAATCCCCTTGCAGCAATGCAGGTCTTAAGACCTGTGAGGAGTCTGTTTCTCAAACTAGAGACTGTGATTTACTTGTCTTTTTGTTGTGCATCTGGGCCGTCCACTTCACTCTCTATCATGGTTAGAGATTCATTTTTCAAAACAGTAATGTAAGGAATAGTCTTCATCTCTCTAAAACAATAAACTTTTGATCAATTTAATGCATCCTTGATGAAAGGAATCATCAAAAGTACTTCTTTTGACTCTGAGAAAAAGGAAAAACTTTGCAGTGAGTATGCTGGGTATATCAGTACTGCATTACATTTCAGACATAATCTACCTGGCACATTTGTGTATTTGGACTTTTGACCCCTACAATATACAACAGACACAGAATCTCTGATTTCTTTGTGTGATGAACCCCATTCACATGGTCTCTATGGGCATAGGGTTGCATGCTATTCATTGATTCTTAAGAATGGGTTTTAAAAAAGTGTGCAAATCTATCAAATTATATTACAGTCCTCCATTTCATCCAATTTAATAATATGTTATTCTGTCAAGGTTTAAAGAGTAGAACCAAAACTCCATGAGACCTTTGCCACAGCTTTCAGGATGATACCGGAATCTGATCCATACCTGTAGCCCTCAAATAGAGATTTATTACATTCTAGAGATAAATCTGCTGGGCAAAAATATAATCTTAGACAGAGGTGTCAGTATTACATTAAACATGTGAGACCTGTGTCATACATACTCTTCTGTAGATCTAAAATTAGTCCCACTTTGATCGTTTTGGTATCCATCCAGGGGCGTCAAAAATGTTTCTAGCTCCCCATTAAACACAGCCATGTTGTTATATGCATTTCATTAGCACAAATCCTGTATAAATAGTGTATGTGACACAAAGTGTTTTCCTGCAGAAAGTCTGTGAAATTGATGAAGATGAGATCATATAAAATGTTACTGCTAATGCAATACACAAAGTTGGACTATGAATTTTATCCTAGAAATTTTCAATATCTGATAAATATGCCCTACAGATTCTCCCAAGCATGTTGCTAATCAAATGTTTGTTCCAACATTCTACTAATGTAAAATAAATGTATTAGCCCTTGGGGCCCCTCACATTCAATATGCTGAGATACAAGAATATGCGTTGTACCCATCACGTTAAAGTTTGTTAATGAAACCCAACGCAACCTAATACATGACCATCCTTCATGTACTACTAAAGACACGGCATATTTTAATTGTGCCACTAATTTATTCCGTAGGCTGCCTACCCAATGCCCTAAGAGATTAATTACTACATCATTTGTACTATGCTCACTAGATGCACAAAGTGACCTCCATTATCGCTCCAACCGCTCAGCACTTTTCATCGATTAATCTTTCAAAATCTTTCAGGATCTGATAGCCTCTATCAGTGGTCAAGTTGTGGGCAAGGTCACCATGATACTGGTTTCTGTAGTTTTTAATACACTTATAAAACTTATAGAACTAATAAAACTAACAGTAAATGTGTTTTAAATGGCAATGTACCTCAACTTCTGAAAGTTCTTTACTAATACCTATAGTTAATGGAGATAGTCAATATATCAATACTGAATTTCGACTCTGGGATCATTAAAGTACATTTATCTAATACAATAACTACAATAACTAAGTTTTTAGGAGGGTAATAAGCAGATATGTTGTAGATTTCAGTTGCTATGCTTTCACTAAGTGTATTAACCAGAATTCTGAATTAGGTTGACTTTTCTTGAGCCAAACTCACTCTGTTTTTTGAAATCCGATGCACTGCCCCCAAAAGTCACATGTGAGCTCCAGTTTCCGTCAACTCTGATGTTGCTGAGATGAGGGTGAATGATGTCACGCAAACATGTCGTCACTCAGGTAAATGTACAAAGTTAATGATAAACATTAACTTTTATAAAATAATTCTCATCAATGAGTCAAAGTTCCTACATTATATGATAATAAAGCCAGTTTAGCAAACGTTTGCAGAGAAAAGATGTTCAAAATATGGTAAATTATACTGCTTTTTTAAGTATTGTTACAATTGGTATTTCGTGTATTTGTTCAATTGTTATGTGTTTGTAGGTAGTAATTTTTGTTGACAGGGCCGTTGACGTGTTCACATGCTAACCATATTTGCTCTCCCGCCAAAATACTTATTTAATTATACAGGCTTGAGAAAGACAACATATTGTTTTCCTACTTCAGTTTAATACAGAATAATTAACCATCAAATTATTGACAATTATTGCACACCTATATACTGATCACGTTGTGGCCATTACGCCTCAGGTTTGCATACATTTTCATTAATTCGATGTTCGAGACAATCATTCTGCTTATACCAAAGCTACTACCCCTCAAGACGTTTTTTTTGTCATGTTTCCTTAATTTAAACACAGTCTGTCGAACTGCTTGCACCACGTATTGAGCATGTTATGGTATGTACAGTATCTACTGGTGCGGAAGAAATCCACTCAATGTCACTCACCATGCCAGAGAGCTGGTGCATTGGGTGTAGGCTACATCATGTGTGTATCAGCTCTGATTAATTTCCATCCATGAGCAATAATATCATTTTTAATATGCACGATTACAGTTGGAAAGATGCCAGTGTTAAAAGACATTGTTGATTTATTACACTTTTGCTTCCCCACTCACTAATGTTCAAAATGACCCAACACATAGCCCAATGGTGGGTTGATATAGCACCGACCCATTGTTGGGTTATTTTAACCCAATGCATTGGGTAGCAAGTTTTACCCAATAAATTGGGTTATAAAATTATTTTTTGGGGGGGCCAAAATGTTGCTTTAACCATCCTATTATTATTGGTACTATTATTATTGCTGTGTAAATAAATTATAATGCACAAGTTACAAATCTCTTGAAAATGCTTTATTTCCATTAAATTAAAAGTTGCAAACATTTTCATTAAGTAAATTGTTGCAATTGTGTTATCAATTTGCAAGAACCACCACAAATAAATAAGTAATAAACTTAAGTAATAAATAAGTAGGCAATGGTCAACGTTGCTGGCAAGGATGAAGACGATGACGATGGAGAGATGAACACAACTGCAGTTTATTAAACAAAAGTGAGATCCAAAAACCCTAACTAGAAATATGAAAACATGAACTAACATAAACATGACTAAACTAGACTTGACACAAACAAAACATGACTTGACTAAATCTTGACTTGGCTTGGCTTGGCTTGGCTTGACTTGACTTGTCTTAAGCAAAACAACAACAAAGTTACATTAACAATACTCCACAAAGGACAATGGCAAACATGAGGGCTAAAATACATTGACATGGTAACACGTTAACAAGACCACCACTGAAAATACAAAACTAAAAACAAAATAACAAGAAAATGAAACATGAACCAGTAACAAGACAAGACTAAGACTAAGACTAAGAATAAGACCAATGAGAAAAAAACACATGAAACATGGCGGGAACAGAATAATCATATGACTAGACAAGGAAGTGAACAAATTTCAAAATGAAGGACCTGAAGACATGAACAAGACTAACTTTTCAAAATAAAAGACACAAAAAACAGGAACCAACAGAATAAACATGACAAATCCCTCCTCTGAGTTCAGTGTTCTGTAGGGAGCTGGGGGGGGTGGGAGTCTTGAGGGGTGGAATGTGGCGAGATAGGGCGTGGGGCATGGGATCAAGGTAGAGTATGGGGGGGGCATGAGAGGATCGAGGGGTGGAGCCAAGGTGGAGTCGTAGGGATGGAGGTGGGCCTTGGACTGTGGACCAGAGGCAGGCATTTATTAGATAAATGTAATTAAACATCAAGTTGGCAGTTTTTAATATGATTTATTGAGTACAAATTCATATGGTACAAAGTGCATTTACACCCCTAAAGGTACAAATTTTTTAAATTTTTCTGACAGTTCATCGGGAAATAGAATGCCTTTATGTTTGGAGATCATAGATTTCAAGATGGAATAGCCCACATTTAACTTAGAATGGAACGCAGCATAAACCTAACCGTCAGTGGAGTAAAAATGTATTATGTACCGTGGCACAACCCAACGAAAGCAAATCACTCCCATTATAATCAATGATGCTGTCTACACTGGATGCATAAAGGTGTGGTCACATATAACTATGGATGGCGAAATTCCATGAAGTACAGTCACCATGAGAATCCATGCAATCGTGATTCACATGATGGACTTTTTGTGGTGTAGAATTTTCCCTCGTGGATTTTGTATGGAGTTAAAGTTTGTTGAACTTTGATAGGTGAATTTGCTTGGTTTGGCAATGTCTTCTGTGTGGGTGGTGCTTCATACACAGCTACACTGAATATTCACAATGGACAAGGATATCATTTTAGCTGTGAGTTACTTATTACTTTAAGTCTCACAGAGTATAAAGTGCAGTATTAAAAAAGAGGCTGCTTGAGAATTGTATTTTTGTTGGTTTTACACAAGATCAGCATCTGCCCACGGCATCTTAACCCCTGGAATTTCACCATGCGAAGGCATGTGTGACCTTGCCTTAAGTTAATGTGATCATGTTGCATTAAGCAATACCAATGGACTAAATACAAGGCCTTGGCAAGCAATTAAACTCCAAATTGTATCTAGAAGACACAAAAAACTCAGATTTTTTTTTAATCCATGTGCACCAGGAGGCAGATGCAAAATTGACTGTAATAAAGCAAATTTAACACCATTACGAGCGAACATAATTAGTGATGCTTGCAAAAAGACCCTAAAAAATTCACAAGTTGTTAGATATTCTGTAATTTCTAAGTTATCAACTTAATTAATATTTATTAAGTATTTATTATTTATTAAAATTGAGTTGGCCCAAATTAATTAAGTTGGTTACCAAGGATGTGCACTTAACTTACAAAGGATGACATGCAGACCTGTGGATCTTGCTACAATATCTACAGAAGAGAAGATAATTACAGATTTATTTGATAAGTCGCTAACAATTTTAAAGTATTGTTGTTCTTAACATTCACTGTCAGGAAATACTGGATGTAATTAGTTATTTAACTTACTTTATGTCCAGTTAGAAGCCATACATTTTCTTTTTTTTATGAAAGTGGGAAAGAGGAAGGACAGAGGAGAGGAGAAATGAGGTCGGGAAAGGTCCTTGAGCTGGTACCAAGGCTGGACTGGGAAGAGAAATCGGCCCGGGATTTTGCATAGTAACTGGCCCAAAAGATGTTGGGTGGGTGTTCGCTGTTTTCTGCATATCGCGGCCATTCGGCACGTTTCGCAGCCAACCCATCGGCCCGCTCGTTTCTCCAGATGACCAGTCCGCCCATGATCGGGCCCAAAGTGCGCCGGCCCACCGGGAAAATGCCCGGTATGCCAGATTACCAGTCCAGCCCTGGCTGGGACTTGAACTCACGTGTGATTAAACCTATTAGCGATGCCTAGCTAATTGATAAAAATACTAGCAACATCAAATCAAATCAAATCAAATCACATCAAATCACTTTATTGTCACACTACCATGTACACAAGTGCAACAGTAGGTGAAATTCTTGTGTGCAGTTCCGAGCAACATAGCAGTCATGACAGTGACGAGACATATACCAATTACAATAAACAACATACTTACACAACACAATTTACATATCAAATGTACACATACTTACACAACACAATAATTATATACAATGTGCAGTAAACAATACACAATATACAATACAATAAGTAGGAGTATATGAAATATATATATATATATATATATATATATTTATATATATATATATATATATATATATATATATATATGAATATGAAGTAGTATATTGAGGAGAATATGTTGACAGTCCAGTGTGAGATTATAGAAAAATAAAGTGCAGTGCTAATTATTGATCGTGATAGATCAAGTGTTCAACAGTCTGACTGCTTGGGGAAAGAAGCTGTCATGTAGTCGGCTGGTGCGGGTACTGATGCTGCGATACCGCCTGCCTGATAGTAGCAGTGAGAACAGACCATGACTCGGGTGGCTGGAGTCTCTGATGATCCTCCGAGCTTTTTCACACACCGCCTAGTGTATATGTCCTGGAGGGAGGGAAGCTCACCTCCGATGATGTTCCTGGCAGTTCGCACCACCCTTTGCAGGGCTTTGCGGTTGTGCGCGGTGCTATTGCCGTACCAGGCGGTGATGCAGCCAGTCAGGATGCTCTCTACAGTGCTGGTGTAGAACCGTGTGAGGATGTGTTGGTTCATTCCAAACTTCCTCAGCCGTCTCAGGAAGAAGAGGCTGGTGAGCCTTCTTCACAGCGGCCTCAGTGTGGGCCGGACCATGCGAGTTCTTCAGTGATGTGGACACCGAGGAACTTGAAACTGCTGACTCTCTCCACAGGTGCTCCATTGATGGTGATGGGGCTGTGTTCTCTGTCTTTCCTCCTGAAATCCACCACAAGCTCCTTGGTTTTACTGACGTTGAGGGAGAGGTTGTGCTCCTGACACCAGCGTGTCAGAGTGTGCACCTCCTCTCTGTAGGCTCTTTCATCATTGTCAGTGATCAGACCTACCACCGTCGTATCGTCAGCAAACTTAATGATGGCATTGGAGCTATGTGTTGCCACACAGTCATGTGTGTACAGTGAATACAGTAGGGGGCTGAGAACACAGCCCTGCGGGGCTCCAGTGTTGAGGGTCAGTGATGAGGAGATGTTGCTGCCCATTCTAACCACCTGACGTCTGCCTGACAGGAAATTCAGGATCCAGCTGCACAGCGAGCCGTTTAAGCCCAGAGCCCGGAGTTTCATATCAAGCTTGGAGGGCACTATGGTGTTGAATGCTGAGCTGTAGTCTACAAACAGCATTCTCACATATGTGTTCCTTTTTTCCAGATGGGAGAGAGCAGTGTGTAGTGTAGATGCAATGGCATCATCAGTGGAGCGGTTGTTGCGGTAGGCAAACTGCAATGGGTCCAAAGAGGTGGGCAGAACAGAGCAGATGTAATCTCTGATTAACCTCTCAAAGCATTTGCTGATGATGGGGGTCAGAGCAACAGGACGCCAGTCATTTAAGCAAGTGATTGTGGCTTGTTTCGGTACAGGCACAATGGTTGATGTTTTGAAGCATGTGGGGACTACAGACAGGGAGAGGGACAGATTGAAAATGTCCGTAAAAACACCAGCCAGTTGATTCGCGCACGCTCTGATGATGCGGCCCGGAATGCCGTCTGGACCCGCGGCTTTACGGATGTTCACCCGTCGGAAGGATCGGGTTACATCCACAACAGAGACGGAGAGTGAACCAACCTCTGTAGCGTCAGCCGCGAATACTCTCTCCGCGAGGGCGGTGGTGTTGTCCTCAAAACGAGCATAAAATGTATTAAGTTCGTCCGGGAGAGATGCAGCGGTGTTCACATCGGAGTCTTTATTCCGTTTGTAGTCCGTGATGGTATTAATTCCCTGCCACATACTTCTAGAGTCAGTGGTGTTGAACTGACCTTCAAGTTTGTGCCTGTACTGGCGTTTGGCTTCACTGATGGTGTTACGGAGGGCATAACTGGCTTGTTTAGGCTCCTCCGTGTTAGAAGAATTAAAAGCGGAGGACCGCGCATTGAGTGCCGCGTGAACCTCGCCGTTTACCCATGGTTTCTGGTTGGGGTATATCCGTATTGTTTTGGTCGGAACAACATCCTCTACGCACTTCCTGATGAAACACGTTACGCTGTCAGCGTAAACCTCGACGTCGTCATCAGAGGCGGACTGGAACATCTCCCAGTCCGCGTGATCAAAACAGTCTTGTAGCGCAGAGTCTGATTGGTCCGACCAGCACTGGATCGTTCTGAGGGTGGGTGCTTCCCGTTTCAGCTTCTGCTTGTAAGCGGGCAAAAGCAGAACGGAAGAATGGTCCGATTTGCCAAATGGGGCCGGGGGAGGGATTTGTAGCCATCCCGGAAAGGAGAGTAACAATGATCTAAAACCCGGTCCCCTCGTGTGTTGAACTTTATGTGTTGGTGGTATTTTGGAGCGATTGTTTTGAAGTTGGCTTTGTTAAAGTCCCCGGTAACAATGAACGTAGCCTCAGGGTGCGTGGTTTCCTGCTCACTTATACTCCCATACAGTTCCCTGAGTGCCCGGTCTGTGTCGGCTTGTGGGGGGATGTACACAGCTGTGATTTCCCTCGGTAGCCAGAATGGTCGACACATAAGCATGAGATATTCCAGATCAGGACAGCAGAAAGACTTGATGAAATGTACGTTCCTCTGATCACACCATGATTTGTTGATCATAAAACATACACCACCACCTCTGCTTTTACCGGAGAGGTCTTTCGCTCTGTCCGCTCGGTGCACGGAGAAGCCCGTGATTTCGATCGCCGAGTCTGGAATCTCCGCAGCCAGCCAGGTTTCAGTAAGGCAGATAACACAGCACTCTCTCATCTCTCGTTGGAAAGAGATCCACGCTCTCAGCTCGCAGAGCTTGTTGTCCAGAGACTGAACATTTGCCAGTAGTATACTGGGTAGCGGGGGTCGATTTGCACGACATCTTACTCTGATGAGAACGCCGGCTCGTTTTCCTCTTTTCCTTCTGCGTTTCCGCGGCCGAGCAGCCCAGACAAAGGGCTCCGCCGGCGTGTTTGTAAACAGCGGGTCGGCATTAAGGAATTTGATGTCCGGTTTTCGATGTGAAATTGTAGAACCAATGTCCAAAAGTGTTTGGCTGTCGTAAACAATAAGGCAGACAACATCCAAGACTAAAAAACAAAGAACTGTAAACAAAACAAACAATAAACCGCAGTGTTGTAACGGAGCTCGCAACGCAGCAGCCATACTCGGCGCCATCTTGAGTCCAATTCATAGCAACATGCTAGCAATGCCTAGCTAATTGCTAATACATGATAGCAGCATGTTAAAACATGTTAGCAATGTCTAGCTAAGTGCTAATACATGCAAGTAACATGCTAAAACGTGCTAGCAATACCAAGCTAAATGCTAAAATATGCTAGCAACATGCTAGCAATGCCTAGCTAAGTGATAAACCACACTAGGAGCATGCTAGCAATGCTGGCTAAGTGCTAATACATGCTAGCAACATGCTAAAAATTGTTAGCAATGCTTAGCAAAGTATTCTCTCTCTATCAATAAACTTTTAGACTAGGCTTTTTCAAGCCAACCTAAAGTTTGTCCACAAACTTTTCAATCTAGATTTACTTAAAATGGTAACATTTTTGAAAATAAAATGTTTAGTTAGATTACCTTAAATATATATAAAATAGTCACATTTATATAAATATTTCTGTTGGTTTTACTTAATATTATAACCTATCTGAAAAAAAAAGTTTATTTAGATTTAGATTTAATAAATGAGTTTTCTTTGTACAAGAAAGTAAATTTTGATGTTAGTTTTACTTAACATTCCACCTCAACTAAAAATAAAAATGTTACAGTTACTTAATATAAATAAGTTTAACAACTTAGTATATCATATTACATTTACGGGGGAAAAATGCATGCAGATTGTTGCCTCAGTTGTTTTAGTTGATAAGGTTAAATATTTTTAGAGTGTAAGGTTAAGGATATGAACAAACCCCTAATGATTAAACTTCAGCATGTAACTTATATCATTTGTGCTGCAAACATGAGTGATACCTCAAATCATGCTGTTTACTGAGGATCGGACTTAAGATTAAAAACAAATTTAAAAAACATCTTACATTGATGGAGGGACATGAGCCATATATAGGGACCAGAATAACTCTTTTAACTTGGGCTAGTCAGCAACCAGCCAAAACACAAAGCAATGCCCTGGCAACAACCCACAACACACTAGCATCGTTTTTTTGTATGTGTAAGTACCACTCACATTTTCATTAGGAAATTAAATAAATCTTAAGATTGAGATCTAGTTGCTATTATAATTTGGTGTCTTGACATTTAGAGGATCTCTTCACCTGTTGACAGAACTTTGGCATCAGTTTGTGTGGGAGAGCACAAGCTAAAAGCATCTTACTTACATTCTGTACAACATGACAGACAGTCGTGGTCAGACTGGATCAATCCTAGGACTTCTGCCCAAAAAGGAATAATTATCAGACTTCAAGGACATGAGAACTTTACTATCATCCAGATGGACATGATAAAGCTAAATCTGCTGTGATGTTGGTGACCAGCTAGCTGACATCACAATTTAAATGTACTCCTGTGGCAATATACTAGGAACTTAATGAGATCCTGTTATGACATCAGAGGAACTTTAAAAGATGTAACCGATTTTTTCATGGAAAGTATGAAAGTATGCAAACAATTTTCCTATTCCCTTAGACAGATATTGTACCAGCTCTGTGACAGCTGTAGACAAAAATGTGTCTGTAGACTGTGGACATTGATGATATTCACTGGTCAATTATTTTGCCCATTCTCATAGTGTTGTATTTGAAGTGGTTCACTGAGGCTATGATTCATAATGTTTGTCAGTTGAGGGCACTATTGTGTCACTGTTGAATCTGACAGCAACAGGAACAAACAGTTTTGCTCAGTTTTGGTCTCAAAATTATGTTTGGAGGGCAGGGTTTTGGAATGAGGGGTCGTGGCTAATTCAACAGCTCAGTCGTGTGATAGCTTCAGAATACTAAAAGCTCTTTATGTTTTTCTTATGTCATCATTGGAACATTTAAAAGTCCTTCGTTAACAAGATTACTTAATGACATTATTTAAAACGTTCTACAATAGAACATGACATTATTTTATCATGATATAAATGGAACTTTAAAGTCAGTCTTTTAGAAGAGACAAAGGTTGACACAATCCTTAATAGTACTAATGCTTCTTAATTAACATAAACCAACTGGTTACTGGCACCTTGGGTATGGACTACTGCAATAACAATTACATTTGTACTTCCAAGGTCCTCTGTATAATATATGAGAATCTGCCTTGAATATAATGAAACAAAACTTGAAATGGGCTTTTCATAATACAGTGGGGTCCAAATGTCTGGAAATAAAGGTAAATGATTTCAGAAAGAGGAAATATTTCAGATTCTGCACTATTTCTAGGCCCCTTCTTTTTTTACAAAATGACAGATTTCTTCAAGATTCTCCATGGGGCATTGCAAAATCACTTGGGATAACAGATTAACAGGTGTTGCATAAATTTCTGGAGTTCATGCCAGCTTGAGCGCATCATTTTATTAAAGTAAAAGTTGCATTTAATTTAATGTAAATTAATGTAAACCTTTCACATTATCATGCTGACAATTTTGAATGAAAATGTTTCTATTAAATAAGAAAAACCCAACCATATATATTGTTCAGGGGTTGAATCTGTCTTTAAAGTTGTCAGCATTTTGATTGATATAAATCTAATTAAGAACAGCTTTTCATTTCAATAACTTTGCCAATTATTTAAGGAGTTCAAGTCAAGATTATGTTCACCAATCCAAGCAAACCATACTGTATCTATTCATGCAAGGCCTCTCCTCAAGACATCATTCCTTTAGCATTCTCTGCCTGGTGCTGTTAGCTTGTCTCATCAATCATGCACATTCAAATTATGCGAAAGGCTTTCAGCGCTTCTCTAACCTGTTTCCACATAAATCAATCATACATCTATATTGCATACTAATAAAATGGTTTAAGCTCACACTGAGTGTTCAAGGTTCTGTATCAGTTACAGAGGAGGAAACAATAAATTTGCAAAACCCTAAAAGAGACTTATCTTGAACCGCTAGCATAAAAAGACTAAGACGACAACAATTTCATCCTATGAAATCTGTTTCAAAGCATGTCCTTTAAACACAGAGTCAGGTATTTCACCACTCTAGTTTGCTCTGTTATTTAACAGACTTTATTTATTTAACTGCCAGTGTAAAGATTAAAGAGTATAAGAATGTGAGCAGCTTTTCTCCACCCAAATCCTATGTCTGTCTCTTTTACTTGTATCTGTCTGTGCTATGACAAATATAACAGATGACTCTGTCTCCATCCAGTGGTAGTTTAATGTCTATCATACCTTTGTCTGACGCAAACCACTGATGCCATTTGTAAGTCAATCAATATTTAAAAAAGTGGAACTAATTTGACACATTTTTAAGATATTTTTACTCCATACTTAAACATCATATGAACTGCATTGTTGACCCTATAGCAGTCTGCTCCAGACTGCTATACTGTATGTGTTGTATATGTTCTCTATAGGCCCCTCTGGGCTCTGTTGGCTCTCATCTCATCTGCTTGAAATAGGCTTTGCCTCTCTCTCCCATTGTTCTTTGTTTTATAGTGTTTATTTTTTTTTAAATGTTTCTCTGTTTAATGTTTTATGTTTAATTTCATTTAATTTCAGAAATGTGGATAATTTTGTTCACATATCTGATTAACATTTTATTCTTATATGATTTGAACATTTTGTGCACACATCTGATTCAACATTTCATTCTTTTATAATTTGGACACTGTTCTAAGTCCCCATGTTCTACAGACCACTTATACAGTATAAATGTTTGAAAGTAGCCCACAAAACTGTTTTGGAAGATAAAACTATTGCCTGACTGCTTTTGGGAACTGTCAAGTTATGTTCACAATTTTCACATGGAGCAGAGCCCCAAAATCTATGGGATTTAACCATATAGGGACTTTAAATTTAAGTTACAAAAAGAACGTTTCTTTTATACTTCTGGAGTTACAGCACTCCAATTTTGGTAAAACAACATAAAAACGTGTAACTTTGTTTTTGTTTGGACACCATTGGCATACAATGCAGCAATTAATGCTAAAGTAAACTGATTTTAGTAATATACCTACCTTATGTCTGTGCAAAATAATACAATAATAACACCACCTTTTTTTGTTATTTTTTGACCTGTAAGTTTGCTCCAAAATCATAGTCAAAAACTGTCATGTTGACCCATCTAGAAAATAACTGATTACTCAGTAAATATGGATCCTTGGGATTTAATATTTTGCCTTTCTTCGTCTTATGTTTATCTATCTTCACAAAACATGTTAACAAATAAAAAATGTAAGATGTTTCTGAAAGTTTCGGAAATTTGGTTGATTTGACGTTACGAATACTGGAAACGTGTTGGCTGTTTTTTTTTTCTTCACAATTCGGTCCAACAAACAAACAAATAAATGAATAAAATTTGATTTCATACCTAGGCACAATCACCTGGGCAGATATTTTTCAATGTAAACAAGTGCCATACAAACGCAGCTCATATCTATTTGAATGAGAAAAGATCAAAATCTCCAAAACGGTTGGTCAAAATTACGATTAAAGAGCATATTTACAATTAACAGTCAAATCTGACAACACTGGTATCATAAATTGTGCTTCTTTCCTCCGATTATGCTTTAAAAAACGCAATGTTCCCTTGCTTTTATAGCTAATGCGCATGCGCTATCTCGATATGATTGACAACCGATGTCTGTATCTAAAAGGTGATTGGCTTTTTTCCCTGAAAGACGGTTGGGCGTTCCAATTTCGCCTATTCATTTTAATTGAAGTGGCCCATCTCTGCTAAATAATCTCTGGCACACTTTATATTTGTCAACAAATTTTTTTTTATAATTACAAGCAAAAAATTATGTATACAAAAAGATATAATATCAAGAAAAACATAAATTCAGTCAAGTGTGTGCAAACTTTTCACTTGTAGTGTATGTAAACAGTTCTTATGTAAGTCTATACAAATCAATATTCAGCATGCTTCTCCCCATTAGCTCACATCTCGACTCTACACGCCATTGCCTAACTTAAAAAACTAGCAATGTCGACTTTAAAAAATATGTATTTGCATACGAACTCCACAATAAACATAAGAAAGTTGTATTTAAAAAGTTGGAGTAAGTTTAGTTCATCAATATGTATATTTATTATATAATCACACAAGTGTCGTGATTCAGGCACGCACAGGCCAGCAAATTCTCACAGCCGTATATTTTGGGGTCCTTCGGCGTCAGACTGCTGCTTTCTCTGAACAGCATCGTTCGGCAATGGCGGACTACGATCAATACGATGACCGGGATCGGGCTTACGGGAGCTTTGGCGGTGGAAGGGGGTAAGAAATCCCGTGGTAGAGCATGCATCTGAGTGCGTAAGAAGGGAGGCAGCGGGTGGGTGCGTGTGAGCGCGGAGTTTGTGTGGGATCAAGCGGGTGTAGGCCACGCTAGCGTCGCGCTCTCCCGCGATGATGAATGGAAGGCCGGGCACGAAACTCAGCCCACATGGACTGAATGTCTCACGGCATAGTCAGCATTTTAGTGCCTGTGCACGTTATGTAAAGCCACCCCATATCTTCTCTGTAGTAAACATGATTATTGCAATCATAATTGCTGTATTTGATTAGTTCGACTGCGTTCTGCATGGATATAGCACGAATTGAAGATATGCAATGGGCCTTGAATCAAAAGCCAGTTAAATCTAATGTATTAAGTGTTTTATTGATCATATATGTAGTGTTTGATTTTTGATCTAGTCTGGCGTACTCATCACAAAGTTTTGTTGACATTATCGATCAACAGGTCAATCTGATGGCATACACTTTTGGTCTTCATGAAATCTCCCCTCCAGATGGCTTTGTATGCATGCGTGCACAATGTCTCTCACAGATATGTGAGAGTTATTTCAGTTATTGAGAATAGAAACAGAAAGCAAGCATTCCTTTGCTGTTTGTAAGCATGTCAAAATGAGTATCATAGTACTGCCACGTTTTTGGACCGGTGTCATACATATATAATGGTAAAGTGGTATTCATTTAAATGCGTTGGAACATCATGTAAATACCATGGTATATAAATTTGGTAATTATTCAGTAGTACCATGGTGTATATACATTGTGGGTGTATGTGTGTATATATATATATATATATATATATATATATATATATATATATATATATATTAGGGCTGCATGATTTGGGGAAAATGTCAATTTGTGATTATTGAGGCTAATTCGATATAGTAAACAAATGGTATCATGAATCAACTTGCTTGGTTATCAAGGAAAATGCAAAAATAGATTACTGATAATGCTGAAATAATAAATATTTTCATGAAAATAAGATTGTCCAAACAAACAGGGACATTTAATCAGGATGTAACATGTACTTACTATAAACTCTTTAGAAAAGGAAACTGGATATAAAAGTGTGGTTCACTCAAACCACTAAAATTGTTGTTGTTGCTGTTGTGTTTTTTTTTTTTTTTAAATGACCAACTGGTATTTCCAAATCCTCTTTCTAAAAAGTTCTACTTATTGCTGGTACCTCTTGTCCAGTGTGAGGATCATTTTCTGAAATCCCACTTTGCTAACGATGCATCATGTCTGTTTATATCTCTGTGAAGACTTGTCATATGGCGTGACACTCGCAAACACATCTGTAATTGTGCTTTGTTTTGTTTGGCTTACTGGGCTTTTTAATGTAGTCAATGAAAACTGTTGATATTTTAGTAATATTTTAGTAACATTTAGTCATATTGTAGAAAATGGACAAACAGCTCTCAGAGAGAATGGCCTGTCACGTCCACACATGCACTTATTTAATATAATTGCAGCATTTTGCCGTCATATAATCGCACAGGCTGACAGTGCGATTTGATTAATCGTGCAGCACTAATATATATATATTTCGGTTTCGGCCCAGAATTGTCATTCCGGTGCATCCCTATATATATATATATATATATATTTAAAAAAAAATTAAAAATGGTGTGTATAATTGTATTAATTTTATACTTTTTCATTAATTTCATGAATTTAATGAATCTGAATTGAAAAACTACAAACCAATAAAATAAATCACACTTTTATTTAAAGTAACACCAAAATTGGACAAAAAAATATATTAAAACTATATTAAATATTCTTCTTTCATTTCTGTAAAAATCTAATTTTACAGATTGTATTAACAATTATCCAAATATTGTAAAGTTTTAGAAAACTATTATATGAAAAACAACAGTCAAGTAATGAACTTAGCTAGCAACTTTCAAAAAGTTTAAATATGCAACAGTAATTTTAATTAAAACAAAAGGCAGAACACAGAATGGCAGAGGGCCTCTGTTCCACTGATCTATATATAACTATAATATATAATTATATAGATATAGATCAGTGCTCTATTCTGTTTATGTAAACGTATGTACACTTTAAGTGAGCATTATTGTGCAAAACAACAGTAATTGAACTAAATCCAACCTCTACTGTAAACGACAGATGTATCCTCAAGTGAAGAACAAGGGTAATGTAATTGCTATACACATCATATTGGACCGCTTTCTATTTAACTACAAGTGACCGGTTTCTCCTAAAGAACAAAAATTGCTAAACTTTCTGACAGTGTCTCCTGTCAGAAAGCTCATCAAGAACATGAGATGCTGCACTGAACAGTCTCTCACTCTCTGTGCTGGTGCTTGGGCAGATAAATACCTGTGCGCAATCCGCGCAAGCCAAGGAAAGCGGTCTTTGTTTATGCTACCGTAGTCAAGGGGATTGTCGCTTCTGGCAATGGGTAGTTCAGCTAGATACGCCTCAAGTTGTGTTGTAGCTGCGCTAGTTGTGACACTTTCCTGTAGAATCTCTTGCTGTAGTGTGTGTGTGTGTGTGTGTGTGTGTGTGTGTATATATATATATATATATCTTGACATTTCTTCTGAATAAACACTGCAGATCGCAAATTTGATGTCCTTATCAGAAACTTTGAAGAATTTCCACACCGCTGACATGATCGGCCTTTGTTTGGTAGCGCTGTGATAAGGGCTAGATCGATCCAGAGCGAAATCAGAGCACTGATTGGCGGGGCGAGGAGGTATTTTCGGCTCATATTTTTGGCCTTTTTTCTCTTTCGGCCAAAAACCGAAAGTGCCATTTTCGGCCGAAAATTTTCGGTGGCTGAAATTTCGGTGCATCCCTAATATATGTATATATCAGTTGAAGTCAGAAGTTTACATTCACTTTGTTAGTATTTGGTAGCATTGCCTTTAAATTGTTTAACTTGTGTCAAACTTTTTAGGTAGCCTTCAACAAGCTTTTCACAATAAGTTGCTGGAATTTTGGCCCATTCCTCCAGACAGAACTGGTGTAACTGAATCAGGTTTGTAGGCCTCCTTGCTCGCACACACTTTTTCAGTTCTGCCCACAAATTTTCTATTAGATTAAGGTCTTTGTGATGGCCACTCCAATACCTTGACTTTGTTGTCCTTAAGCCATTTTGCTACAACTTTAGAGGTATGTTTGGGGTCATTGTCCATTTGGAAGACCCATTTGAGACCCAGCTTTAACTCATGGCTGATGTCTTGAGATGTTCCTCATGATGCCATTTATTTTGTAAAGTGCGGCAGTCCCTCCTGCAGCAAAACACCCCCACAACATGACGTTGCCACCCCCATGCTTCACGGTTAGGATGTGATCTTCGGCTTGCAAGCCTCACCCTTTTTCTTCCCAACATAACGATGGCCATTATGGCCATTTTTGTTTCATCAGACCAGAGGAAATTTCTCCAAGTAAGAACTTTGTCCCCATGTGCTCTTGCAAAATGTAGTCTGGCTTTTTTATGGCAGTTTTGGAGCAGTGGGTCCTCCTTGCAGAGCAACCTTTCAGGTTATGTCGTTTTAGGTCTCTTTTTACTGTGGATATACATATTTGTTAACCTGATTTCTGCAGGTCCTTTGTTGTTGTTCTGGGATTGATTTGCACTTTTCGCACCAAACTACGTTCATCTCTAGGAGACAGAATATGTCTCCTTCCTGAGCAGTATGATGGCTGCATGGTCACATGGTGTTTATACTTTCATACTATTGTTTGTACAGATGAATGTGGTACAATCAGGCATTTGGAAATTGTTACCAGCGATGAAGCAGACTTGTGGAGGTCTGCAATTTGGGAGGTCTTTGATTGATATCATGGGAAAATCTAAAGAAATAAGCAAAGAGACACCGAGCCTTAAAATACAGCCACAGGTGCACCTCTAATTGAATCCAATTAGCCTATCAGAAGCTAATTGACTGCTTGACTAAAGGCTTGATATCATTTTGGTCTAATTTTCCAAACTACTTAAAGGCACAGTTCACTTAGTGTATGTAAACATCTGATTTCAACTGTGTGTGTGTGTGTGTGTGTGTGTGTGTGTGTGTGTGTGTTATTACACAGTACTGTGCAAAAGTGAGATGTTTCACAAAAGCTTTTGTCTTAAGATAGTTATTTATATCTTCAGTTTTAGTGTGTCAATAGGAAATATAAATGTTAGACTCAGAAACATTATTAGCATATTTTGCAAATAGAAAAGATTAGAACAGGGAGCCCTGCAACAGATGTCACGGCCCCCACAAAGCCCCCCCACTGAACATTTTGTCAGTCTGAAATTACATGAAGAGACAGAAGCAATTGAGATTAAATAGATCTATGGCGAATTCTCCAAGAAACTTGGAACATCCTATATGCCAACAACCTAGAAAAACTGTGTCCAGGTGTACCAAGGACAATTGGTGCTGTTTTAAAGGCAAAGGTGGTCACACCGAATATTGATTTAGCTTTATGTTTACTGGACTTTGTATGACATTAAGTGATAAATGAAAACTATTTATGGCATTCATTTTTAAGACCTCCTAATTATGGAACATTTTTCACAAGTGCCTAAACCCTTTGCACAGTACTGTGTGTGTATGTGTATATATATGTGTGTGTATATATATATATATTAGGTATTTGGGTTGATGACAAACCTTCTTGAGCTCCTTCATGTGCCTTCTGTTACTCGGAGTACCTAGTATCAGTAATATATCATTCAGTGTGGACAGCACAGATCTGTAGATGTCAGACATGCTCTGCCAAGGAGTAACATGTCACGCTGTACACATCTCTGCATCAGTGAGTGTCTCTGCATGGTATTCATATCAATCTGACACCAGAGGAATGTTCTTGCATATTGGATCCCATCAGGAGCTCTCAGCATTGCTTTGCACAGACTTAAACTACTAGTACAGAAAGAAAATAACTGAAAAGACTGCAAATATTCTTTCTGCAATCTTTGTCCAAAGCCAATGATTAACTATTGGTATTGCTCTCTTTTAGTAGCTGGTTATTAGACTTAAATTGGTAGTCTATATTTACATTGCCCAGGCCAATTAATTGCCTGTTATTTAGACAGTTTTTGAAAACCAGCATTGGCCAAAAACATGTGTTTGTTTGATATCAGCAATTCTGTATTTCTCATTTGCCATCATGAATTCATATATCTGTATTATATTGGTCACACTGCTCTCTAGATATTGTGTTGGCCATTTAAAAAAAAACATTTAAAAAATGTTTGCATAAAAATATTTAACTTGTGATTTTACAAGCGGAAATATAATTTCATATAGCCTTATAACGTGGCAATAAAAAGTATGTAAACACTTTAGAATTGCCTGCGTTCATGTATAAATTTATCTTAAAATCTAGTTTGATCTTCATCTAAGTTACAATAATGAACAAACACAATCTGTTATCTAATAACACACAAATGGTTGTATTGTTCTTATATTGAACATCATTCAAACATTCACATATAGGTTGGAAAAAGTATGTGAACCACTAGGCGTCAATGACGTCAACAAAAGTTAATTACTGTCTGGAGCTGGCAAACCTGGCAACAAGATTGGATTAGAACTACTTTGACTTCTATAAAGCACTACAACATTTGAAATGTACTTTTCACAAGAAGCATCTGCTGACGTGGACAATGCCTCGCAAATAAGAGATCTCAGAAATAGGGCAGAAGCGATTAGTCAACATTATCGAAAATGTTGACAATAAAAAATATTGTCGACACGATTTCCATTGTCGAATAGTCGTTTGATCTCATTTAACGTAACATGAGATCATATGAAACTCTGACACATGAGAGTAGCACTGCAGCTCGCGCCTGAATGAGGAGAGGAAGAATTACACCACGCACAGTACAGATGCACTCTAAACTTTCCAAACAGCATCAGGTGATGTAGATTGCAAAGTATGAGGGAATTATACAAAATAACTAAGTACAGAAGCACTCTCATGGTGAAATATAGTGGAGCCAGAGCTGCTGTTCCACTGAAGCAAAACTTGCAAGTCAGAGCATCTTTTAAAGGAAACCCCTCACCATTATATATTTAATGCATCCGTTATTAAAGTTCAAATAATAAGAAAGCAAGTCTTGTAAATAACTACAAACTCCGAAACTGGCATTTCTCTTTGCTGTCAGCACCTCTTATGTGAGTTGAGTGAAGTGTCCCGATCTAAGGGGAAGAGAGATTAAAACAGCACCCGGCTGATGCACACTCAAACTCCAATCAAAGTGATCATCCCTATGCCCTAATAACTACGATAGACAGAGCTCTTGATGTGGGCACTCTGAAGGGAGCATGGCATCACAGTTTAAATATAGTCTTGTGAAAGGGACCTTTGTGAAATAATTAACTTTCTTTTGTTTGGAACAACCTTTCAAGTAGCGTGCCCTTCAAGGGCGCATAAATGCTGCTTGGAAAACGGCCTCCTCTAAAAATCCTTCGAAAAAGTTGCTTTCACCTGAGAAGTAGCATACAAGATATTTAAACTTTCTTTTAGAGAATAGATTTGAATAGAAGTATATTTGTCTTTACTGCACTTGCAGAAGTTTAACAAAATGAAAAAATGCTTATTTTAAGATACATTCATTTAAAGTTCATCTAAATATCTTATATGTTGCTTCTCAAGTAAATGTATCTTGTTTAAAGGATTTTTAGACCATTTTAAATGGAAAACAAGACAAAAACAGTTGATAACAATAGGATTTTTTTGCTTTCCAACAAAAACATTGCTTTGCTCTTGTAGTTTACCAAAGACCACCTTGACACTCCACAATGCTAGGAAAAGGTTTTGTGGACTGGTGAAACTAAGGTTGAATGTTTGGAACGAACGCAGCACTCCGTATGGCAAAAAAAAGTCATCCCAACTGTGAAGTACAGTGGAGGGAGCATCAGAATGGCTTTAAAAAAAGAAAATTGTGTGGAATTAATTTGGAGTACTCTTTATTATGTATAGAAACACAAACCACTAACTACACAATAAAATGCATGAGTCATATGAACCGCTTTAATTGTGTTTTTATGGTTCTTTTATGTCATTTTTGGAGCTTGACAGCAACAAACATGACTAACACTCAGTATCGGATTTGGATCAGGCTCGTTGGACTGATACCCGATCCGTCTAAAAGCTTTAGCATCGGAGCCGATACCGATCCAGTTATCAGATTGGTGCATCTCCATCAGACATCCTAAGAAAATGGCTGAGCTGAAGCAGTTCTGATAGGAAGAATGGTCTAAAATTCTTTCTGAACCTTGTGCTGGTCTAATCTGTGGCTTTCGGAAATGGTTTGTTGAGGTTATTTTTGCCAAAGGAGGATTGACTTTTTATTAAATCCTGTGGTTTACATTTTCCAAAGTAGTTTGAATGTTAATGGGTTGTGTTCAATAAAGACATGTAAGATTATAATTGCTTGTGTATTGTTCGCTGAAGCACATTGTGTTTGTGTACTTGTGACTTTAATGAAGATGAGATCACATTTTATGACCAATTAATGCAGAAAACCAGCTATTTCCAAAGGGTTCACATACTTTTTCTTGACATTGAAGCTCAGTAAGTAAAGAGACTCCGCTTTCAGATTTCATTAGTTCTTTTAGTTTAGGGGGAAAACGCTTGGTGATAGAATCACAATGGATTACAATCAGCATTTGTGATGATATGCAGCTTAGTGCAACGAAAACCTTTAGATCACCTTGACATCTTGTCAGTTCTTCAGTATAAAGAAGCTCATTGGTCACTTGAAGAGAACACAAGCCCTCCTCGGCAACAGAATAATTTTTTCCTGTCATACTGGATCCTTTTTTCCCATTGCTGGAACCATTAACTCAGCAGGGAGGCTGACGGCTGCTGGCAGAAGCAAATGCGAGCTTAGTTTCTAACCTGGTGGCTACAGATTACTGCAATTTAAATCACTGCAATCACTGCAATTGGCTAGTGTGGTGCCGGCTTAACAAGAATGAATGTCAAAAGCAGAGGCAGCACCATGTTTTGTACAGCAGATTAAAGTAAGCTCTCCTTGTATTGTTCAAATATCTGATTCAAACATTCAGGGCAAGTGCAGAATTGAAGAGGAGAAACTCCTCATCTTTCCTACTGCCTCCACCACCACAGTTCGGCAACAAAGAACTCTCTTATCCGTTCTTTCAGAATGTGAGGCTTTTTTGCACTTATTTAGTGAACAATGTTCACCACTTAAAGGTGCACTCGGTAATGTTTTTCATCAAAGTTTAACAAGACATGAATTATAATTTTGCAATATATGTAGGAAAACATGACCACACATTAAATTGAAGACTCCAGTCATTTCAGTCACCTTATGAAAGCTGTTTTATTCTACATGGAGAGGGTCCGCACATGGGGGCTGCCACATTAGAATCACATGACCAGCCGAATACTACTCTATTATTGTCAGTAACCGCACTGTTATTTGACAATTTCCCTCATTGATTTCTGCAATGGCATCTCAAACGGCAAACTATTGATTTTAAATTATGCTTCATCCAAGCCGATAGGTGTCAGTTTAAGTCCAAGGTGACACAAAGATAAGTTACCGAGAGCACCTTTAAAGTGGTATTCTTTCATTAAAACTTTAAAGGTATTGAAGTGCCAAATTGTCTTTGTTGACTCTTAAAGACACCTACAAAAACACTTTGGTGGTATCATGGTACAGTGGTATCAAATGGTATTAAATGATACCATATTCATGTACCATGGAAATTTCAATGGTATTTCAAAGAATATCATGGTATGAGTCCAAAAACATGGTATTACAATGGGACCATATTTTGTTTTTTGGTGGTGGGAGAGCTTTTTAGTCTAAAAAGCTTTCTAGGCTAGAAACTGTTGTATAAATACGCAATCTTTATATTAAGATTATTTTTCAGTTGCTGATACCAATATCTTAGTTGAACACAGCTGATATAATGCTGATGTTAGGGGTGCAATTAATGATTATTTTGATAATTAGTCTGATTATTTCTTTGATCTGATTAAAAGCAAAATTGTATTTCCTATATTTTTATTTAGAAACACTAAATATTAAGGGTCTAACGATTCTGTTTGTTTCACAATACAAAATGTACTAGACAATACTATCACCATACTTCAAAGAACGCATGAGTCAAGAAATGTTTAAGTTTGAATGTTTTTAATGACTTTTAAAACATTTGCCAAACGGTTCCTTTTCTTTACTTGTAGAACATAAGTACAGTTCATTAAAGTGCAAAATGATCCATCAGGGATGGACTAGGACTTAAAACCAGCCCACCACTGGCAATAGTGTCACATCAGAATATAAATATTATTAATTCTGCCAAGCTGAAAATACTTAATTATGTTAGATACATATACTTGCACACTCTCACTGATTACATACAATATTAAATTAAAATATTTAAAATGTAAGTTTTAAAAAATTGTCAGTAATGACATTTCTAAAATATCCTTTTCAAAAATACTTTTTAATGGCATTGTAAGCTTATCCAGTAAAAACATTTTATAAATGCACAATACATTTACTGGTGAAGGCATTACATTTAGCATTATCAGGACCATCAAATATTCCCCCATTGCATTATATATTACATTCTGCATTATGCAATGTAGTTTAATAATGGACAATCATCTGTAAACTTGCATTGTCTGTGCAGATTCTCTCGCACACTTTTAATGCAGGCATTGGTTCTCTCACACTGGCAAGTATGGCTTGGCAATTAACGTGCAATATCTATATTTATCACGATATACCTTAATATTTGCACATTGCAAATAAGTTTGCAGAAGAAAAAAATCATATTCGTAAACAGTCAAAATGGTGTGTACATAACTGAATTGGGGGCCCAGAGACAGCCAAAGCATTGTGGTCTGAGGGATCTTCCTCCAAAATATTAAAATATTTAGTAGAGTTTATCAATCGAGTGCCGTTGGATATGAATGTTAAAAGGTCATCTGTTCGTTTTGAAGCATAATGACAGCAGTGCAGTATTTGTTTGAATATTTTTACATTCAAATTATATATTTCTTTACATTCATATACTCAAGTACGGGGCATTGAAGCCCCTGTGGCTGAGGAGTGATACTGTACAGGGGTTCAGGGGTATCCCCCGAGAGAAAATGTATAAGTCTGAATGGGCCATTTTATATTTTCATTAAAGAAAGAAAGACCAAGCTACAAACTAGTAGTTTTATAGCCTTTCCTTGTCAACCATGCCAGAGATGTAATTAATTAGCCCAAATTAGAACATTAGATCGTTATTAAAGGCTCATGCGCTGATTAATGAAGCAAAATTTTGAAGGAAAAAAGTTATGGTCTAAAGGCACTTTGGAACCACTTTAACTTATGCGGCGCCTCATACTCGCATGCGGGGAAAAGAGACTGTGTACAGGGCATAAATAAAGCGTGTTCAGTGCTAGAGCAAAATATTCAAGAATACAGCTCAGAAAGATCATATTTGGTGTGACACTATTTTTCTAGTGTCATCACTGACCATGATATTCATTGTACAGTATAAGAGAACTTAATGATAAAAAAATTAGACCAACAAAATTTGCAATTTAACTCAATAAATTTAAAAACAAATGTTTATTCATTTGCCAAGGCTGTTTTTGGAACGTCCTCAAAGGGCAAACTACTTCTGCAAATGAGACGCTGTATTTGGTCCATGGCAAAAAATTTCAAAATGTTTAAATATCAGTTTATCACTGTTTTATGTTTTACCTCTTATTTATGCAAGAAAATAGTTATCTGACAATTGTTTATTTTGGGGGTTGTAGAGCTGATATAGGTGTTTGTTTGTTCGACCACAGACCCAGAGGTGGTGGCGGCTCAAGCGGCCCCCGAAAGCAGAAGGAACTCCCCACAGAGCCGCCCTACACAGCTTATGTTGGCAACCTGCCTTTCAACACGGTGCAAGGAGACATAGACGCCATTTTCAAAGACCTCAGCGTCAGGAGTGTGCGATTAGTTAGAGACAAAGAGACAGACAAGTTCAAAGGTGGGCTGCCATGCACAAAACAACACATTTTGAATAATGAGGATTTAGTATTCATGTAACCCTGAATTGTTTTTTTTGTTTTTTTTCTTTTCACACTCAAGGTTTCTGTTATGTAGAGTTTGACGATTTGGAATCTCTAAAAGAGGCTTTGACGTATGATGGTGCTGTAAGTGTTTAAAATTACCTGGAAGTTACTATGTTGTTACTATTATACTAGTCGGCAATAATGTTACTCGCCTAGTGGTCGACAATCCTTTTTTTTCAATAGCTGACATCTAAACAAAGAGTTTCATCTTACACAACATGCGATTCACTCAAAATATTTGAAAACAAGACATTTATACTCCAACATTAACATTTCAGTTGTTATTCAGTTGTCAGTATATCCCGTATTCAAAATGTCACAATATTTGCGGATTAATTGTCCTTGCTGATATATTAGTATTTCAATAGCGGTGTCATTTTGAATATGGGATATACTGGTATAGAAATGGTCAAATTCCAATAATTCTCTGTTAAATCATGCATCCAGAACAATATACAGTAGTAAAGATTGAAAACAATTTAATACTTTAGTAACCTGGTATAAAAAAAAAAGGAGTATACTAATATTATCTGCTTTCATTATTGGCCAGCTCAGACCAATGCTCAGACATATTAAAAGCTGGGTTAGCTTTATACATCTGCGTTGATCCTACGGCATAGGCTACATGTATCTACAGCAATTATGGCATTGTCTACACCATTGCCTGACATGTACCTCTCCAAAAATTAAACAATGCTTTGTGTACACGTTAAAAGCACCTGTTTAGAGTTGGTTATATTGCTTATATGCACTGTAATGTCCAGCTTTAAAATGACACCCATTATGTGTCTGTCAAGCAAATTGGCTGTTTTAAATTTCAAAAATAAATCAGCACATTTTATCAAAAGTATGCCAAAATATTAATTTATTATTATTCAATTGATTCAAGAGCAAGCATACAGTAAATACCTAGTTTATTTTCTATCTGCATGGAAAACATGTTTAATAAATAATGTAATATATATATAGTCTCAACATGAATACATTTTTAATGCAATAATAAGAAATAATTTAGAATCCACAAATTGCATTGCTTTTGTTTATTTATGAAATGTATAATTTTTCTCCATATACTAGTACTTGGCTGTTTATTTACAGACACAAATGCAGAACTATAATGCAAAACAAGTCTACGGCATAGGTTCGATGCAGAAGTATAAATGGACCTTTAGGCTAATACAGATTATGATTTATTTATATAAAGATTATTAATTACAGTGTTTCTTTAACAGCTTCTAGGGGATCGATCATTGAGGGTGGATATCGCAGAAGGCCGAAAACAAGAACGTGGAGCCGGAGGCTTTGGCTTCCGGAAAGACGACAGAGGTACTGTGTCTGCCAGTATATTGGGTTATTTAAAACACATTTTAAAAGTCTTTTAAAAGCTGTTTGATTATATTTTTAAGGATAAAATGGTGTTAGGGCTGGGTGGTATGACTGTATAGAGGCTTGCTTCGCAATGGTAGAATTGTGTCGTTAATACAGTAACATGGCTATCAAACATCTATGGCATGGCTATCAGCAACAAGAAATGGAGTAATGCAAAAGATGACTCAAACAAGTTGAGATAAGGAAATACATTGTTGGTAATTGTTGGTCACAACGCAAAGGTGAATTTATAGTTGCAATGTCGCAAATTGACTCATTAAAATATATATTTTTTGCAGGTGTTTACATGTGTTGGTATATCGACTATATTATATTCAATGCCTTTGAATTTGGCTCAACCAGTCGAATTCTTGGTCAAGAAAACTTGGGCAGTGTGTGATCAGGCTGTGCTGATGATGAAATATGCAATTAATTTGCAAACAAACAGTTATAATTTTAACTTTCCTGTTTTGAGTCTTTTGCCTTTAACTCAATTGTTATTGTAAAGCAACTATTTGCAGAAATTATAATTTTTTAATCATTTATTTCTTGCATGCATCAAGTTCCAAATAAAAGAAAATAATCAAATGAGATGAAATACCTTTCGTTTGTGATGTATTTAGCTGGAGTATTCACAAACACTTGCTATCAAATGGTTATTTACTATATTAACTCTTTTTGCTGAATTCCCTGCTAAAATATTTAGGCTGGTGTATATATTATTATAATTATATTAAATTATTTGTATTCTGATTCAAATTTTGGTCATACCATCCACCCCTAATTAATGTAGAATCATTTTGAACTCTGATTTTTGTCTTCTCATTCTGACCTGTTTTGCTATAGAAAATTATATTGTTTATGAAGCTAAAAATTACATGCACTAATTATACTGAACAAAAAGTTTACATTTGTTAACATAGAAATTAAACCCGTTGACTTCTCTGTCATACCTTAATAATTTTTCATGTGTGCACATTTCATCTTCAGATCTTTTATTCTTTTCTGTTTTTCATGCTTAAATCTTATTAGCTCCCCTTCTTTCCCCTCTAACAAATGGAGTGCTTTTCTATTGACTTAACTTCTCTGTGTCACTGGTTTCTTCTTGTAAGCAGTGTTGGCAGTCTGATTGGTTCACTAGAACAGGTATCTGGTGGGCCTCTTCTTCACCCTACACTTAGTTTTGAATTGCAGCATAATTAAACAGAGAACCCCCCCCCTGTCCCTTTCAGGCCGTGGTGGCTCACGTGGGCCCAGAGGAGGGGGACGTGACCCCAGAGACGACTACGACAACTCTGGAGGTGGAGGAGGTGCGGAGAGTGAATTGGGCAAGATCTCTAGATAATCAGCTAATAACTTTAGGACCATGTCTGTGACATGCTGACATTAGCACCACTTCCTCAGATGTATTTTTTCCTGAAAGATTTTTCTAATTTATTTTCTCAGTAGTAATTTCATAATGTATTTCATAGGAGTTAAGTATTTCATAAGCCATGAACCAAACCAACCAGCTCTGAGGTGAAACACTTTAATGAGGGAATGAGCTACAATCCCATGAAGCACTGGATAATTAAATTAAGTGGAAAAATATAAAAGTATTGATTTGTTAATGTTTAGCAATAAAAATAAAACTTCAGATACATACAAATAGAAGTTGGAGAGTGTAGGGAGGAAGACTTGATTGTGTCATTTACAGTGCATCATGGGAGTATGGGAGTGTGCCATTGGTGCTGGGCTCTTTTGCTGCCATTTTGGACTAGTGGATTGTCTCCCCCAGGATCATGGGTAGGGTTAGGGTCTATATCTAAAGGTTAGTTATCATTAAAAATCAGTTATTGGGATTTTTTCTTTCGGAACCAGACTGTTGCACTCATTACCACAGACAATTTCATTGTTTTCCTCAGTTTGTAAAAAAAGAAACGTAAATTTTCTTTACAGTATTTACATGTAACGAAAGCCAAGCAGGAAAGTGGGTAGCATTGCAAATAAACATTTTAATTATGCAACTGTCAAATCGTATTAATACGAGTGTTGGGAAGCTACTTTAAAACTGTAGATCACCGAGCTTCAAGACACTTGCATCGAACTTGAACTAGCATACTTAAAACAAATTAAAAAAATAAGACAATTTAAATATAGATTTATTTGCTCCAATTAAATAAAAGGAACTATCTGAACGAACTGATTTGCTAAAGCAAAGAAGACACTCTGATTCACTTGTATAAATCAGATTTCACAATGAGTCAGACTTTAATTTCCCTGTTCACTCAATTGTATGGCTGCACAATACAATGTCTCATAAAAACAACAAAAAATAAGTTGCATGTTTGTAGTGTTGGCTATTGATACAGACTTCATGATTAAAATCTGTTTCACAAGCTTGTGATTCCTTTCCAATTGGATTTCAATTCATTTGGGTATATTTCAGATAGAATCGGGGTTAAATTGGGGATTGATGGTTCGGAATGTCATTCCAGCACCTCTGATTTAATAAAATAATAATAAATAAATAAAAATAATTTTATATATAATCTAAAGTCAGAAGTTTACATACACTAGGTTGAAGTAATTCCAAATAATCTAACCACTCCACAGATTTCATATTTGCAAACTATAGTTTTAGCAAGTCGTTTAGGAAATCTACTTTGTACATGAAACAAGTAATTTTTCCAACAATTGTTTACAGATTGTTTCACTTATAATTGACTATCACAACTTGAGTTAACTGTGCCTTTAAGCAGCTTGGAAAATTCCAGAAGATGATGTAAAGCCTTTAGACAATTAGCTTCTGATAGGAGGTGTACTGAATTGGAGGTGTACCTGTGGATGAATTTTTAGGCCTACCTTCAAACTTAGTGCCTCTTTGCTTGACGACATGGGGAAAATCAAATGAAATCAACCAAGACCTCAGAAAAACAAATTGTGGACCTCCACAAGTCTGGTTCATCCTTGGGAGCAATTTCCAAACACCTAAATGTACCACGTTCATCTGTACAAACAATAGTAAGCAAGTATAAACACCATATATAAATATATCCCAGAACAAGAGCAAAGGGCCTTGTGCTGGAGGAAATGGGTAGATAAGTATCTATATCCACAGTGAAACCAGTCCTATATCTACATAACCTGAAATGCTACTCCGCAAGGAAGAAGCCAATGCTTCAAAACCACCATAAAAAAGCCAGACTACACTTTGCAAGTGCCCATTTGTGAGCTTCACATAAATGATTTTGAATTTTTGCAAACTGAGGGAACATTCAAAATGATGTGGCTAAGTTAACAGCATGTCACAGATACTGACCATAGACCTTAAAACAACACAGAAGATTCATTTTACTTCTGTGATACAAGGGATTTTATGATCAACAGGGCACATTTATATGTATGTTCATTGAATTACCTTTTCATAGATTTATGTAATTATAATTTTTTTTTTTTTTTTACATATTCATGAATTCTCAGAATTCATCTCATCGCCATCAGTCATGTTGTCACAGGAGTCTCCCTGCTGGGGTATAATTAAAGTTGTCTAGAAATACTGATCTAGGATCAGAATCTCCTTCCAGATGAGTCCTTAACCTATCCTGGATTATTTATTCTGTACAATTTTGCAGTGCATTGAGAGCTTGATGGACCAGTTAGTCACAACCTTTCTTTTTCCACAGGATATAGAGAAGATGACTTCATGGGTGGGAGGAGTCGAGGAGGCGGTCGCCCTGGTGACAGAAGGGGAGGTGGAGGTGGAGGCATGGGGCGCTTCAGAGATGGACCTCCTCGCGTAGGCCAGACAGACTTCAGAGAACCCTCAGATGGTGTCGCAATTTAAAATTTCTTTGAAAAAGCAGATACCTTGTATACAGACTTGAAAGTCAACATAAAATAAAATGGACCCCATTTACTTTCCTAATACATGCTTTTGGTCTTATAGTGCATGATTCATTAGAGCATCAATATGTAATAACTCCCTTCCTTGGGAAAAATATATTTTTTGGCTGACATCACAGAGTCCGCATGGGTGGGGAAAATGTTAACTAATAGCACAAAAGTAGGCCTGTTGCAGTTATTAAATATTCACCTGATTGCGATTATATCGAGATTATATACGAGAACTGTGGTTTATTGTGCACTTCAAATGTGAATCACATTTTACTATCTAAAGGCCATTTTAAGCGAATATGGAAATGACATGGACGGTGTGTTTTTGCCTCATTATCCGGTGTTGTTGCATCATGTGAGCGCTCCAAATAGACTGACCGTCCCACTGATTTGCATTGCGGACCACATTCAAAGCAGCTCCTGAACCACATGTGGAGGTCGATGCCAAACTTCTGGGCAAGGATTTTGATTGGTATCGCAAAGCGTCCTGTTTCACTTGAATGTGATGTTTGCGTAATGTCAAATTATCTCAATTAGTGCGGGTTTATACATGCAGTGTTAATGTCTCGCAGTGACACTGAAGATACGGCTGCTTTGAATAAAGTAACATTTTCAAAATCTCATCAAATCTCAAAGGTCTTTGTTCATGCGCAATAATTCAGTGCAATTAATTATAAGAACTAAAGCGTTTACACAATCCCCCATACTGTAATAAGGAATTTTCCTACGAGTCCCAGGCAGCAGCGGGCAGTAAGCGCAACTCCAGCTCTACTGGCAACATGCAGCTGTAGAGACATCAACAAACCACAGCAGACAGCTAAAAATGGACCAAGACTAATGTATAACAAAATGACACATTTTAAGTATTTGGAAAATTTAATATTTAAAATATTTTTCCAAGTCAAGTTTTTAAAGCCTTCATGGAAGTCATAAATCCCTGTTTTATATGATTCCAGGTTGAATAAATGTTTTAAGGTGTATGAAGCGCACACACGCCTTAAAAGTATGAAAGTTTGCATGACAGTTAATCATCAAAATTGTAAAAGCCCTAAAATAGAAATCATTACTCATTACTGTTTAAACCCTGAAACTGACAATTAATCATCATAATTGCAATTATTTGTTTGACAGTTAATCAGCCAAATTTCATAATTGTGACAGCCCTACTCAAAAGGCATGGTTATAGGCTGCTGTTGTATGTATTGCAGCCTTTTTAAAATCATTCCAATAGTGAGCACAGAAATTGTGTGTGTGTGTATGTATGTATGTATGTATGTATGTATGTGTGTGTGTGTGTATATATATATATATATATGTGTATACACGTTTAAGCACAAGGCAATAATGGTGAAGAAATAACAATAGACTTTACCAATAGCATTACACTTGACCTTAAGCCCCCATGTGAGGGTGCCAGTGGGAGTAGTCCTCCACAATTCACTGCAAGCTTGCTTTTCGGTCTGGCTCCATTCTGGTATAGAACACCCGCATTCAATGCATTCCCAATGGATAGGATAGTACCACCCAGAATTTTGTTTCATTGAATATCTATTGCACTTTGAAATAAGTCATATTACGTAAGTAAAATTGGGTGGTGAATTCCATTTCATGTTGACCTTGAAGTTTTGATTATTATATATTATATACAATAATAAAAAGTATAATTCTCAATCATTTTCATTTCCTTTTCACAGAGGAAAGAGCACAGAGGCCAAGGCTACAGTTGAAGCCCCGTACGGTGGCAGCTCCCCTTAACCAAGTGGCCAACCCCAACTCGGCCATCTTTGGGGGTGCCAAACCTAGGGAGGAGGTAATTCCCAAAGACAAACACTAAGAGACTGCAGCCTCCCTCTGCACTCCAAAAGGGAGCGAAAAAGAGGGGGAGGGTTGTACGGGGAGGGGGGAGGCCCCTGGATAAAAAAGGAAAAAAAACGTATCGATGCCAATAGGAATGTGATAAGGCCTCAGTCATAATTCCTACCTGTTTGAGATGAACAGAGGAGCCCCTACTTCTGAATTCAGATTGCGCAACTATATATTTATTCAATGGGAAAACAAAATACACAAAAGGCCACGCCCACATCGATCATCATGACACCTGCGCACACCAACGAGCAGTTCATGAATGCATGGCAAACTGTTTAACAATGGTTTAATGTCCACTTTTGCTTCCATGTAATTAGTCCCTGCTCTGTACTGTAGTTTTCATCAGGGGAATGTTCTTTGAAGAGTTTTTTGTTCTTCAAAGAGTTTTTTGTAGATTAAACTATACACATTAAGCCCTTTCATCATGCGATAAACAATGTCTCCACAGTTGACATTCGATCGGCATTCGCATGAAGCAGTATTAGAGGTTTATTGGATTGCTAATACAACATTTTATTTTGTTCTCTGGATTTTTGCTGAACTACACCTAGACGTAACTACATTTATTTCAAAGCATCGCCCCTTTACATTTTTCCACCAATTTAAACACAATAACATTGGAATGCACACTGGATTATACATGTGGTGCTTGTTTTTTCGCCTGTCCTGATGGTGTCTGTAAATTGCCGTGTTTAAGCACAGTGTAGTCCAGTTGTACAGTCAGTGTTCATATTTTGAGCTGTGAAAAGGTCATTTAACAATGTTAATTTCGGTAGATCGACGGCAGTTCCACCTACTGCAGCGTTTGTGTTGAACTGATTCTAATATTGCTTTGTCATAATGTTCATGTGCAAATGTCAACACTTTAGAATGGACCCTGTGTAACCATTTTGTTCTTTTTTTGTTTTGTTTCCGTTCTCTTAAGAATTAATATGTATCAGTGTGGCTGCATTATTCTGGAAGGCTATACTGGATTCTACCGGCTTTGATCTCCAAAAAAAAAAAATCTTTCAAAGACTTCAAGCAGGCAGGGGCACGAGGTGCTGGTCTCCTCCCGAATCCTAAACGAACCCTCATCCGATTGGCTTAGAAAGCATGTGGAGGTGGGGCCTCTAGAAAAGGGTGTGGGGCGTAGTCTTTACTCTGCCCTTGTCTGTCCTCACAAACTCCTCCCACACACCTGAAAGAGCCAAAACATGGAGGACAGCATCTCCAGGTTGATTTCATTGTGTTTAAGGACTTTATGATGTATATTCTCCCTTTCCAAAGTATCTTTGTGTTTAAACCAGCCATTTGGAATTTGTAGACACGTAGGAGTAAAACCTGCTGTGTCCTTTTATATTTTGCTCTTTACATTTCTTTACTGTGTTTGAAAATTAAAAACTTGAGCTTGATTCTTAATTAAACGACTTCAAAGCGAAGAGAGCTTTTGAATTTGTTTTTAATTCTTTATGAAAGATTTTAGACTAAGTCAGGCCAATCCAGGTGAGAAATGCTTTCAGGAACAATGTGCCACACCATTCATTTTGAAGAGCAACACGTATGCATGATTGATTTGGTTGGAGACACTTTGGGTCTACAGCAAAATTCACAGCTTGATGGCAATGTAATTCTTTCAAGAAAACAAAGGCATTTTAAACTACAATCCATTTTTTAACACCATCAGTTGTACTGCCTTTCCGTGTGAAGCTTATTAAACAAAAATGAACCGCTCGCAAATTACCAATTGAGGTGACAACAGGCACTGTAGTTTCATCATCTAATGGATCAATTGTAGAATCCTCATGGGAAATCCATGATGCAATTTTTGTTTTCCATTTTACTGCATAAAAATGAGGAAGTTCAACACTGCTTTTTTACTGTACTATAGAGGTTGGCTGTTTTTATTATTTTCTTTTCATTTTCCTACACTGTTTATGGCAATAAATTGTATCATCTTACAGTGTTTGAAATGGATGTGTTGAGACAACAGGATGAATTTATTCTCTGTCCTGTGAAACTATATGGTGATTGCTGGAGACATTTAAAGAAAAGGTTACTTTACCAAAACTTGCCCTCTGAATTATTGTAGTTGGTTTATCACAAGAGCTTCAGGAGTTGTGTTGCAATCTTCTCTAGAACAAGGACATAGGTCTTGTTAAAGCAACACACACACTGTCTTATACTTGTTGGGACAACAATGGTCTGTACACTTGAGTAAGACACAGGAGGTAGTCATTCTCATCATCAGAAACATGAGCTAGTATCCTGCAAATGTAAAGAATAAAAGATTTAAAGAGGAGACCCTGATTTTGGGGTGCCAAATGCTCTAAATAAAAGGTATTTATTATGTGATTTTGGGAAAAGGGATGCATAATATATAAGGATTTAGAGGTATTCTGTATATGGAAACCAGGACTAATTTGGAGGTGAATATTGTGAAGTAATATCCTGGTAAAATATCACCACACTATCCTGTATGTATGTGTGTATATATATATATACACACACACACATACAGTGCCTTGAAAAAGTAATCAGGTTGATTCCAAATGTAGTTATTTTTTATAATTATTTATATACACACAGTGCATCCGGAAAGAATTCACAGCACTTCACTTTTTCCACATTTTGTTATGTGAATTCCAAAATGGATTAAATTAATTGTTTTCCTCAAAATTCTACAAACAATACCCCATAATGACAATGTGATAGAATGTGTTTGAAATCTTTGCAAATTTATTAAAAATGAAAAAAATCACATGTATATACAGTGGATATGAAAAGTCTACACACCCCTGTTAAAATGCCAGGTTTTTGTGATGTAAAAGAATGAGACAAAGATAAATCATGTAAGAACTTTTTCCACTTTTAATGTGACCTATATGTGAACAATTCAATTGAAAAACAAACTGAAATCTTTGTGGGGGCAAAATGAAAACTAAAAACCTTACAATAACCTGGTTGCATAAGTGTGCACACCCTCTTATAACTGGGGATGTGGCTGTGTTCAGAATTAACCAATCACATTCGAACTCATGTTAAATACAAGTCATAACACACCTGCCATCATTTAAAGTGACTGATAAATCACAAATAAAGTTCAGCTGTTCTAGTAGGATTTTCCTGACATTTTCTTAGTTGCATCTCAGAGCAAAAGCCATGGTCCACAAGAGCTTCCAAAGCATCAGAGGGATCTCATTGTTGAAAGATATCAGTCAGGTGAAGGGTACAACATATTTTCCAGAGCATTAGATATATCATGGAACATAGTGAAGACTGTCATCAAGTGGAGAAAATATGGCACAACAGAGACATTACCAAGAACTGGACATCCCTCCAAAATGTATGAAAAGACGAGAAGAAAACTGGTCAGGGAGGCTTCCAAGAGGCCTACAGCAACATTAAAGGAACTGCAGGAATTTCTGTGGAAGTACTGGCTGTTTGCTACATGTGACAGTAATCTCCCGTATTCTTCATATGAATGGGGTAGGGTGGCAAGACGGAAGCCTTTTCTTACAAAGAAAAACATCCAAGCCCAGCTGAAGTTTGCAAAAACAAACATCAAGTCTCCCAAAAGCACGTGGGAAAATGTGTTATGGTCTGATGAAACCAAGGTTGAACTTTTTGGCCGTAATTCCAAAAGTTATGTTTGGCGCAAAAACAACACTGCACATCACCCAAAGAACACCATACCCACATTGAAGCATGGTGGTGGCAGCATCATACTTGGGGGCTGTTTTTCTTCAGCTGGAACTGGGGCCTTAGTCTGGGTGGAGGGAATTAACAGTTCCAAATACCAGGCAATTTTGGCACAAAACCTTCAGGTGTCCGTTAGAAAGATGAAGAGGAAGTTCACCTTTCAGCATGACAATAACCCAAAACGCACATCCAAATCCACGAAAGCATGGCTTCACCAGAAGAAGATTAACGTTTTGGAATGGCCCAGCCAGAGCCCAGACCTGAATCCAATTGAACATATGTGGGGTGATCTGAAGAGGGTGGTGCACAGGAGATGTCCTCGCAATCTTGGAGCGCTTTTGCAAAGAAGAGTGGGCAAATATTGCCACTTCAAGATGTGCCATGCTAATAGTAATAGACTCCTACCCAAAAAGACTGAGTGCTGTAATAATAACAAAAGGTGCTTCAACAAAGTATTAGTTTAAGGGTGTGCACTCTTTTTTTATTATTTGTTATTTACATAATTCTGAATAAACTATAGTGACTGTTGTGTGTGATCCCAGTAGATCAGCAGTAACAGAAATACTGAAACTGTTTTGCACCAAAAATCACGGAGATCACATTTTTTCCCCATTCTGAAGGGTGATGTGAACATTAACGGAAGCTACTGACCCGTGACTGGAATAATGTACAGATTTTGCTGTTTCGGAAGGAAATTGGTACTTTAATTCAACAAGTGGCATTCAACTGATCACAAAGTATAGTCAGGACATTACTGATGTAAAAACAGCAGACAAACCCCCTTTCTAGCAGCCATCACTCCTACACATTATCCTTAAATAATCATGCTAAATTGCTAATTTGGTAGTAGAAAAAAAATCCTGTTATATCAAGCACAGTTAAAAGCTATTTGGTTCGATAAATTAGTTTGTTTTTGAGTTGCCACAGTATGCAATAGACTGGCATGTATTAAGGTCAATATTAGCAAAAAAAAAGAAACAGCTTTCTCTAGAAACTCATCAGTCAGTTATTGTTTTGAGGAAAGAAGGCTACAATGCTTGAAATTGCCAAAGAAAACTGAAGATTTAGTACAAAGGTGTATACTACAGTCTTCAAAGACAAAGGACAACTGGCTCTAACAAGTACAGAAAGAGATGTGGAAGTCCTGATGTACAACTAAACAAGAGGATAAGAACATCAGAGTCTCTAGTTTGAGAAATAAACACCACACATATCCTCTGCTGACAGCTTCATTGAATTCTACCCGCTCAACACTAGTTTCATGTGCAACAGTAAAGAGAAGACTCAGGGATGCAGGTCTTATGGGAAGAATTGCAAAGAAAAAGCCACTTTTGAAACAGAAAAACAAAAAGAAAATGTTAGAGTGGGCAAATAAACAAAAAATGTACAACAGATAATTGTAAAAGAGTATTATGGATATTAACCTCACTGAGCATTTGTGGGTTCAGCTAGACTGTACGGTGCGTGAGAGGTGCCCGACAAGACAGCCACATCTATGGCAAGTGCTACAGGAAGTGTGTGGTGAAATGTCAGAGTATCTGGACAAACTTACAGCTAGAATGCCATGGATCTGCAAAGCTGTTATTGCTGCACGTGGAGGATTTTTTGTTGAGAACTGAGTTTAAGACTTTTTTTTTTTTTTTCAAATTCTAATAGTAATTTTTCACATTATTAATGTCCTTACTATACATTGTGATCAGTTGAATGTGAATAAATGTACCAATTTCTTTCCATAAGAGCAAAATCTATACATTATTCCAAACTTTTGGCTGTCAGTGTATATTATGTATTTAAATGTATTTTAACAAATAGGATCAAACATATTTACTTGCATAAAAGCTTATCCTGTATAATACACTTCAGTTAAAAACATTTGGCATAATGTTAGCAGACATTTCAGGTGATTAAAGCTAAATAATCACAGATGCAAAATATTAACAGAACTTCAACTAGAAGGTATTAATGATACTTAACCAATCTGATGTGGTTGTTGCATTTTCATCAGTGGACACGCAATGTTTTTTCTTCAAACATTGGATCTGATCAAGCTGAGAACATTAAACATATGTACTCTTGTTCACATGTCGCATGTTTTAAAAATGCACTCATCTCATGTTAACATTTTTAAATGTTTTCACCATAATGTTCTAATTGCACAATAGAATGCAGAAAATGAAAGTTGAGTTTTTAAGCTTCAATTTGATTCCAAGTTTCTGAACATTGATGAAGGTTTTGATATAAAACAAAGTTTTAAAATTTGTTTTCAAAGACTTTGAAGATGCTAAATTGTTAACAGATTTTTTATATTTTAAAGGGTGTTGCCATGGCGAGGCGATAAATAATGGCAACAAATGAAAAAGAGGAAGTGCTCATATCTTCGGCATGCATTGTACGATTTAGATCAAAATTTATGTTTGGAATTGGGGGCTGATCACATGGCTGTAGCTATTGTGGGGCACTATCATAGCGCCACCAACTGGCAGCAGGAAGTGTGGAACGTTTACAGACTTTGGAATAGCACTCTTATTTTTATCTTAACTGCTTCAAATTTGTTTATAATAATGTCAAAACAGTACAGATTTAAAAAAAAAAAAAATCGATATCTTAACTACTGTTGCCATGGCCACGCATTAAGCACTATTCCTTTTTATGTATATTCATATGTTTTCGAGGTACTTGGCATGCTTGAATATTTATGATCTTTTGCACACACATCAGAATCGTCGGCCATTAGGGCTGGGCAAAGATTCATTCATGGGTGTGTAGAGGGGGCTCTGTAGTGCCAAATAGTTCAGGGATTCTGTAGCACATTCCTTTTCAGCTACAGTCACCAAACTTTGAACATGTATGTAGATCTCATCAAGCCAGACAATTTTCACACCACAGACATTAGCTCCATCAAACAGGAAGTCAGCCATTTTGGATTGTTTGAAAATGGTATGCTTTGGAATTGAAATGCTCCTCATAGGGAATTCATCTGACTGGCACCAAACTTAGGCAATATCATGCCAAAACATTGAAGATGCTAAATTGTGAAAGGATTTTTTATGTCTCAAATGGTGTCTCCATGGCGACGCGATAAAGTAACAAAAAAAATAGGAAGAATTGTCTCATATCTTCTGCGAGCATCATGTGATTCACATCAAAATTGACCCGCATGTTTGGCCTTGAGGACTGATCACATTGATGTATCTACTGTGGGTCACGGTTGTAGTGCCACCAACTGGCAGCAAGAAGTGTGGCCCTCACAACAGTCTTTGGAAAATAAATTTACATTTACACAAATGATGCATTGTTTTACTAAAGCTTCTAGGAGACGCTGGGCCTACAATGCTTGATTTCTGTTTGCAGCTATATTTATTATTATTATTCTTTTCAAGGTTTTCAGTACTTTTTAGGTACTTAGCATGTGTGAAAACTTGAAATTTTGCACACACATCAGAGTCCTCGGCCATTAGAACTGGGCAAAGTTGCAGGGAGGGGTGGCATGCAGGGGAGACTCTGTAGCTCCCCCTTGAAAATGGGCAAAAATGACCATGCCCATTTTTATCTAGACTCACCATAACTGGTATGTATATAGTTCTCATCAAGCCAAACAATTTTCATACTCACAGTCATTAGCTCCACCCAACAGGAAGTCAGCCATTTTGGATTGTTTGAAAATGAAATACTCCTCATAGGGAATTCATCTGACTGGCACCAAACTTAGGCAACATCATGCCAAAATATCGTAGATGCTAAATTGCTAATTTATTTTTAATATTTTAAATGTCACCATGGCGAAACAATAAATTTATGCCGAAAAATGGTAAAAAGGAAGTGCTTTATATCTTTTGTGTGCATTGTATGATTTTGATGAAAATTCAGCTCTATGTTTGGGAATGGAGGCTGATCACATTGATGCAGCTATTATGGGTCATGGTGATAGCACCACCAACTGGAAGCAAAGTGTAACACGTTTAACAGACTTCAAAATAGCCCTCTTGTGTTTACATGAATTGCTTCAAAGTTCTTTAGAACAATGTTGATGTAAAATAATAAAGGGATATTTGATATCTTAAATACTGTTGCCACGGCAACACATTCATTGTTATTATTAATTTTCTTCCTATATTTGGGTGTTTTTGAGGCACTTGGCATGCTTAAAATTTCAGAAATTTTGCACATACATCAGATTCATCGGCAGTTAGGACTGGGCAACAGTTGCAGGGGGGATGGGTGTGTAGTGGGAGGCTCTGTAGCACCCCCTTTAAAATGGTCATGTAAGATGGCCTCTGAAGCACCCCCATTTTCACCTAAGGTCACCAAAATTGGTACATATATACAACTTCATAATTATAGTAATTAGCTTCACCAATAGGAAGTAGGCCATTTTGGATTTTCTGGAAATCGTAAGCTCTGAACTTTTAAATAGTCTTCCTAGGGAATTCATGTGACTGGCACCAAATTTGTACAGCATCATGCCATGACTTTGTAGATGCTAAATTGCAAACAGATTTTTGATATTTTTAATGGTGCCGCCATGGCCAAGTAATAAAATGATGGCTAAAAATTTTAAACAGGAAGTGCATTTTTTAATTGGAAATTGCAAATGGCATATTGTTTAAATTGGGTCAAATCTTTTGGGTAGCTTTCCACAAGCTTCTCACAATAAGTTGCTGGAATTTTGGCCCATTCCTCGAGACAGAACTGGTGTAACTGAGTCAGGTTTGTAGGCCTCCTTGTTTACACATGCTTATTCAGTTCTGCCCACAAATATCGGAATGAGGTCAGGGCTTTGTGGTGGCCACTCTTAATACCTTGACTTTGTTGTCCTTAAGCCATTTTGCCACAACATTGGAGGTATACTTGGGGTCATTGTCCATTTGGAAGTCCCATGTGTGACTGAGCTTTAACTTCCTTGCTGATGTCATGAGATGTTGCTTCAATATATACTCATAATTTTCCTTCCTCATGATGCCATCTATTTTTTGAAGTGCACCAGTCCCTAATGTAGCAAAGCACCCCCACAACATTATGCTGCCACCCTCATGCTTCATGGTTGGGATGGTGTTCTTTGGCTTGCAAGCCTCACCCTTTTTTTTTTTTTCAAACATAACTATGGCCATTATGGCCAAACATTTTTTATTCATCAAACCAGAGGCTATTTCTTCAAAAGGAAGATCTTTGTCCCCATGTGCACTTGCAATTTCTCTGGCTTTTTTATGGTGGTTCTGGAGTAGTGGCTCCTTCCTTACTGAGCAACCTTTCAGGATATGTCGATATAGGACTCATTTTACTGTGGATATAGATACTTGTCTACATGTTTCCTCCAGCATCTTCACAAGGTCCTTTGCTGTTGTTATGGGATTGATTTGCCCTTTTCGCACCAAACTACATTCATCTCTAAGAGACAGAATGAACGGTATGATGGCTGTGTGGTCCAATGTTGTATATACTTGCATACCTTGGATTAACCAGACTTGTGGGGTTCACAAAAAAATTTGGCTGATTTCTTTTGATTTTCCCATGATGTCAAGCAAAGATGCACTGAGTTTGAAGGAAGGCCATAAAATACATCCACAGGTACGCCTCAAATTAGCCAATTAGCCTACCAGAAGCTAATTGGCTTATTGCCTAAAGGCTTGACATCATTTTCTGGAATTTTCCAAGCTGCTTAAAGGCACAGTTAACTTAGTGTATGTAAAATTCTGACCCACTGGAATTGTGATATAGTCAAATAAAAGTGAAACAATCTGTCTGTAAACAATTGTTGGAAAAATTACTTGTATCATGCACAAAGTAGATGTCCTAAAGGACTTGCCAAAACTATAGTTTGCCAATATGAAATCTGTGGAGTGGTTAAAAAATGTGTTTTAATGCCTTCAAACTAAGTTTATTTAAACGTCTGACTTCAACTGTATTTTCTTCCTCTGTGTATTTTTGTGTGAAAATGGTACAAAACGATCCTACTAAAAGGTACGTGACATCATATAAACAAGAGTTAGGTCAAAAGTAATTAGAAGGTAATTTGATTAGATTACCTAAAATATTTAATCCAAGAGATAACATTACTGATTACAATTTTAGTCTTGCTGTTAGTAATTTGTAATCAGTGCCAGATGCAAGATAATCTACCCAGCACTGAATAGTAGTTATATGAATTTTAATGAACAATAAAAGATGTTAAAATAACCCTCTTAGCAAAAAGGCCAAAAATAAGGAAGTTTTTCCATCAGATGTTTTTCCTGCACACAATAACTTCTATAGCTTCGTTACAGAACTTTTGCACATGCAACCTTATTCCAGCGGAGGGCGCTGCTGTCCAACTTGTGTTTATTGTTCAATTTCAGACCGTACAAAAACAATGAGTGGACGTTGTTTTGTTACGATGGGTCTAAAATAACTCTTCAATTTTAAGTCTTTACTGTGTATTACCAACTCAGTTGATTTTTAATGTTGTTATTCATTTATAAATTATAGCCTACGGTGTTATTACGTGGCACAAAATACTTTTCTCAGCGCTGGTCAGGATGGACTAATCACACCCGTTTTTTATTTCTATTTTGAATAATAGGGCTATTATTTAGATATTTTACAAAGTTTTTTTAACATTATATATATATATTCTTATTGAATATTTACATTACAAAACAGGGAACATTACAAAATTAAAATAGGTTACTGTGGCTAGTTTTAGTTTGTCGGACACCAGGTCTTGGAATATATTTACTTGTAAACTATTATACTTTATAATGCCTTAATATCTCAAATAAGACAAAAACGTCCTGATGCGACTTAATTAAATATTCCCATATTTTTATCGGAAATTCACAACATTTACAAACAATCATGTCCTGATTATTTTTATTTAATATGTATTTATACTGTTAGAGCAAGAATCACACAGAACCTTTCTATCAAAGAATATCTGAAGCACGTCAGACGCGACGCGTTTATGGTCGACGTGCACGTTCTCCTATAGTGAAAGAGCTGACGTGCGCGCACCTCAAACTATCTCACAAGTCTAAGCGTCAGTAACGAAATTCTAACAATTCAGGATACCAAATGTGTGTAAATTCGTCCCAGATTAACTATACAGTGAAAACTGGACGGTTTGTTGAAAATCTGTTTCATTGTGGGTGTTTTTAATAAAGTCTTCTGAAGCCTTCAGACTTTGAACATTTGTGGCTGCGGTTTCCAATCGCTTCTTTTCTTTTAAATCGAGGTAAGTTTGATAACGTCATTTAGACTGAAGAAACACCGTCAATAGAAAACAAACACTGGATGTACTTTACGTTTGTCTCAATGAATATGTCTCTTGAAGGTTTTGAACGTAAAATTACAAACTTTTTTTCGTCGTTCAACGTTGGCGATGTTATGAATTTTGAAGCTCGACCGTGTCGCGTGATATTCTGAAGTACTGTGATGCAATGAGAATAATCCCGATACTATTTTATATTGTGTTACTGTGATAACGTATAGTGAACTGTGTGTGTATATATAGTACTGAGACTACGGTTTAAAACGCTTCGATAATGCTAACTTTATATATACATTTAAATGTGTATGCTGTAAAATCCTGATACTGTACTTTAAATGTGTAAATAGTCCTAATTATATACAATAAAGTGTAAATAGTCCTGATACTACACTGTGATACTTCGACACTACACTGTTGCATTTAAAAATCTATTCTGTAATAATTTGATACTATGTAGGCTACTGTAACTTTGATACTAGACTGTGAACTGTGTGTATAAAATTCAGAAATTATGTAATATGTGTGTATTTAATTCTGATTCAATACAATGAAGTGTTTATAATTGTAATCCTGATACTTCAAGTATAGATTAAGGATTATACACATTTAATTTATGCTATTGGCAAATATTTATTACTACATATACTGTGGTGTGTTAATCCTGATACTGTATTGATAAGTGTGTGTATATAAAAATTATACATAGTTTTTAAGTGTGTGTTTTGTTAATGTTAGTCAGGGCGATTTGTTCAACATGATTGGTCGGTCTAGGTGCACAAAAATTTGCCTGTGGTAAAGAGGAAGTTTGAGAACTGAAACACGGATGTTTGAGGTTGCAAAGTCATCGTGTGAGCATTGAAATGTGTGGTTGATTCGCAAACAGGGAGGAAGATATGATCAGAGTAATGGCCAGATCCTCACATTCAACGCGTTTCATTCGGGATTGCTTCTTGTGTAAAGAATGCAGTCCCAGCAATTGCAGTAAATGTTACTTATACATTTGTTACTATGTACTTTTTCTCTTTATAGATGTCAATGGCTTGAATTTTATATCCCAGGCAGTCTGTCCCTGAACCTCACTGTCACTGATTCCCTTTCAAGGCAAGTATGTCTTTTAAAGTTATAGTTTCTGAAATGGCTTATTTATGTTGTTTAAGTGGTGCTTGCAAGGCAGCACTGTATCGGAATTCCTAGTTTGATGCTTCTCTGTAATATTCAGCAATTAATTAAGTGGGAACCACTTGAGGCTCACCAATGGTTTACATCTTGTGGTGAACCCTCTGTATTCACTCTGGTGAAGTCTTCTCTTGATTGTTGGCTTTGACACACATACACCTACCTCCTGGAAAGTGTTCTTGATCTGGCCAACTGTTGTGAAGGGTGTTTTCTTCACCAGGGAAAGAATTCTTCGGTCATCGACCAGAGTTGTTTTCCGTGGTCTTCCGGGTCTTTTGGTGTTGCTGAGCTCACCGGTGCGTTCTTTCTTTTTAAGAATGTTCCAAACAGTTGATTTGGCCACACCTAATGTTTTTGCTATCTCTCTGATGGGTTTGTTTAGATTTTTCAGCCTAATGATGGCTTGCATCACTGATAGTGACAGCTCTTTGGATCTCATATTGAGAGTTGACAGCAACAGATTCCAAATGCAAATAGCACACTTGAAATGAACTCTGGACCTTTTATCTGCTCCTTGTAAATGGGATAATGAGGGAATAACACACACCTGGCCATGGAACAGCTGTGCAGCCAATTGTCCCATTACTTTTGGTCCCTTAAAAAGTGGGAGGCACATATACAAACTGTTGTAATTCCTACACCGTTCACCTGATTTGGATGTAAATACCCTCAAATTAAAGCTGAAAGTCTGCAGTTAAAGCACATCTTGTTCGTTTCATTTCAAATCCATTGTGGTGGTGTATAGAGCCAAAAAGATTAGAATTGTGTCGATGTCCCAATATTTATGGACCTGACTGTATATACCTCTTTTCTTGTCAAAATGCATTTATTTCCATCTTAGGAAAGAAAGAAAAAACAATATGTTGCAATATAATGCTTTATTAACATATTCCAAACAAAGCCTTCGACAAAGACAATGCACAATAATATCACCAATTCAAGTAACATTAACATGTGTTGCATATTTATTGCAATGGGCATTAAATCCCTTAAATGTCATCCTCCACATTATTAGTCTGCTGGTAGACTGTGGCTATCCGCCTTGTTACGGCAGTCGTGAAGCTGGGTTCATGACTCGCATCAAAGCGGCAACGCTAGCGTTGTGTGCCGCTTTGGACTCACCATGAAAGCGCTTGCAAATAATGTCTCATTCTGTATTTGTTGGTTAATATTTAGTGTGCTTCTGTGGTAATTCAAACGTGCCTTACATAGGCTGAAAAAATACTTGATTTCTATTACAAGTCCCATCTGGGTTTGTTTTGTATATAAAATAGTGTTAAGATGTCATTTCTCCATCATTTTATTACTGACAGGGAAGCGCTGTGAGAGAATATTTTATGTACTGAGATAACCTCCACGGCTCTTTCATAGGAGAGAGCGTAGTGGTCAACTAGCATGTTAAGACAGTTCCTCCCAAGAATGCCTATGTCTGTCAGTGTAATGACTCCGGGCGGACACATTACAAAGGTTCTGCCCTTCACACAAGTGTTTATGCTTTATTAACGGTAAATGCGTTAATCGTGATTAAGAAAAATTAACGCGTTAAACTTTTGAAATGAATAGCATGCGTTAACGTGATAATTCTGGCACCTCTAATAATATATTATAAATTAAATATTTTATTGCATATATATATATATATATATATATATATATATATATATATATATATATATTTGTTACATATTTATTGTTTTTATGCATCATTTGTACTATTTGCATTGTCTTAGCATCTGGAACCTTTTGAATATGACACTGAAGTTTACTTTAAGATGCTATGTAAACAAAAAAAATTATTTACTTTTTTTTTATATAAAAAAAACAAACATATTTCTATAGGACTGCTCATTGTATTCTGACACATTGTATTCTGACACTTTACTGAATTGGGACATAGCAAGTGAATATGTTTGTTTATGTCATGATTCCTTGTTGTCTGCCCCGTGTTTTCCGTTTCACCCTTCACTGATCACATTTCATGTCATGTTTTCCTTGTTGTCCGCCCCGAGTCTCACTGTCCTTGTAGAAAACTACAATTCCCACAATTCCCGGCCTCCCTCACTGCCTGCACTCATCATTGTTCTCACCTGTGTCTCGTTTAGTCTTTATTGTGTCCTTGTGTATTTAAACTCTGTTTGTTCCTCCATTCCCTTGTCGGTCGTTGTTTGTGTTTCATTGCATAAGGTTATGGATGTTTCAACTGTTTTGATGTCTCCCTGTTCCGAAGTTTTCTTCGTTGCCTGTCTTCCCGTGTTCATTTCAGCCATGTTTTCTGTTTCGTGTGCCCTTGAATGTGTTCGTGTTTTAGTTTCTGTTTACCCATCGTGGTAGTTTCTTTTGTTCCTGTCTGTTTATTTGCACTTTGTTAATAAAAACCGCGTTTGGATCCGCACCCCCCCGTCTGCCTTCTCCTGCTTCCCACACACACCGTAACAGTTTCCCACTCCAGAATATATTTCATTGTTCAAGGGATCATCACTGTTGTCAGGTCAATGTAAATAGTCTTTTTTAACACCTACCACAGTTGTAGTAAAAATGTATAATAAATTATTCAAAACAATAACATTTATGTCAAAATACCACTGTTACTGTCACTGCTGTAAAGTCATGATAAATGTAAGCAAGGGTGATGTGTCATTTTTTCATTGTCAGTGCTGAATAGAAAGTCAGGGCTGTCCACCTCTTTGAGAGGTTTAACTTCCTTGCTAGTGCTTTAAACTCGAAATTTTGTCTCGAAAGTCTGTCACAATATCAGGGTAAGCCTTGTGACCAGCCGTGATATAAAGTGATCAGCTCTGCACTTTCCCATCTCTGGCTGTAACTCAAACATTTTTAATGTGCTGCTCAAAAGATACAAGGTTCCCCGATCTCTCAAATAAGTAATTTTATAATATATAAAATATAGTAAATCTTATTATATACATTTAAATCATTAAATATATATATATATCCCTGAAAAGCTTGCTTTAATTCTGATTGAGAGATACAGGGGGAGTTTTTTTATTGCATCAGACATCTGTTTGCGATCTGTTACCCAGAATAAAACTTGCTTCGGAGTAGATAATCCATGCAGCATAAATTAAATTACAACGTAAAAAAACGACCCACATTCTTGAGTCCAAAAACCAGGGTTTGTTCAGACTAATCTCAAAATTACCTCAGAAGCCACTAAAACCGTCTTCGTAAGACAGGCCTCTGATAATGTCATAATGGCTGGCTGCTTCAGCTGCTGATGTCAACCGGGTCTGTTCTATGCCACCCATTCCTCTGTCTTTGTTCTCCAATCAATGGTATTTCCCTCAGGAAATGCAAATCTAGTTTGTTTTGGCTATCAAACATCAACTGTTAAACTCAGATCCAATGTTGTATTACCAGTAAATGAGATTTCAAACGGTTATGTTATCTATACGAGGGTGAATACTCTTGACACTGAAATGTTATAAGGCTTTTCAATGCATTCCTGTCTTTTCACATGTAAAATACCTTACCATGTGGCCAACCTAATGAGTCATTCATAAATACACTCTGTCCCTAACTGTATGACCTGTGACTCCAGGCATTGCAAGTGCCCTTCTGCTGTTGAGAGCCTTGTCTCCATGTATATTGTCTAGTCACAATGCAGCTATTGGTTTGGGTGTACTGGCACTATTGACTGGTGGGCCCAGCAGTGACTACATTTTGTCAGTTGGAGAACGTGGACACATGCTGCCATGTTTGCTGACACAAAGAAATATGATTTTTTTTTTGTTTGTGGAGTAGTTTTTTGTCACCATGAATAAGTTTAGATTTTCTTTTTAAAGAAATCTGTACAGTGTTCGAACTATAAAAAGTAATTTAATATTTTATATTAAAAATGAATTTTCACGCATACAATGACTGGAATGCACCTCTTTACAGTGGTGTGCCACAATATGAACAATTTTATTTCATGGTGATGGTATATGACAGTTATCTTTTCAATAAGATGAAAAAAGGTTTTATGTATTAAATAACAATGTGGTAATGCGTAGTGGTAAACACTCAACTTAGATCAACCTTACAGGGCTCCAGACTATAAAATGTCTTAGGAGCCATTGGCTCCTAAACTGAAACATTAAGGAGCCAAATGGCTGTTTTTTGTCACCAAATCACAGAATTGCTTGATATAGATTGCTTTTCCGAAACAAGATAGAAAGCCGAAGAAAAGGAAGACAGCTGATAACCCATTCATCTGAGGTTTAATAAACATATACACAAACATAAGTTTGCATTCCCTTTTGTCTCATAAATGTTCACACCCTTTTTATAATTCATACAAATATAAGAGATAAAATATTTTTTTTTTAGTACTGCTCTTCAGAATCTTCATTACAGATAATTACATATAGTAGTGTGTTGTCTTCTGTTTATATATATATATATATATATATATATATATATATATATATATATACAGGTGCTGGTCATATAATTAGAATATCATCAAAAAGTTGATTTATTTCAGTAATTCCATTCAAAAAGTGAAACTTGGATATTATATTCATTCATTACACACAGACTGATATATTTCAAATGTTTATTTCATTTAATTGTGATGATTAAAACTGACAACTAATGAAAATCCCAAATTCAGTATCTCCGAAAATATATATATATATTAGGGCTGTCGATTTAACACGTTAATTCAGTGCGATTAATCACATGCCCACTTATAAGGAAGACTCCTGAGAAATGCAAGCTTGTAGTACCACCTGTTTACTCCAGAGGGCCGTAAGTGATACTTCAGCTGTATGAAAACGCGCAGTTTATACAGTGAAGAAAACACGGTACGTTCTTGCATTCAAAACACTTGATGGAGCGCAAATCCGAACTAAGTGATCTCAAGATTTGTTTAAAATAGTGCTGCACGATAAATCATATCGCAATCACAATCGCGACGTCAGCCTGTGCGATTATATTACTGCAAAATGCTACGATTATATTAAATAAATAAGTGCATGTGTGGACGTGACAGCCCATTCTCTCTGAGAGCTGTTTGCCCATTTTCTACACCGCTAATAAAGATGACCAGTCAGTCTCAGTTTAGGGAGTGGCATGTGTGGTCATGTCATGTGAGTTTCCGGTGTGCAGCGTGGAAATCAGGTGAAAATGGACGCCGAGTAGACCGACACTGAACTGGTGGCCAGAAAAAAAAAGACAGATCATAGCTTGGCAATATATCTTTATTTCATCCTTAATTAAAGATAAATGTGAATAAACAGACATGATGCATCGTTAGCAAAGTGGGATTTCAGAAAATGATCCACACACTTGACAAGAGGTACCAGCAATAAGTAGAACTTTTTAGAAAGAGGATTTGGAAATACCAGTTGGTAATTTAAAAAAAAAAAAAACACAACAGCAACAACAACAACAGTTTTAAGTGTTTTGAGTGAACCACACTTTTATATCCAGTTTCCTTTTCTAAAGAGTTTATAGAAAGTACATGTTACATCCTGATTAAATGTCCCTGTTTGTTTGGACAATCTTATTTTCATGAACATTTGTATGTTCTTATTTATTGTTCTATTTTATTTAGGTCTAATATTGAGAAAATAACAAGTTTGCAGTAATGCAAAGATGTTATTATTTAATTTTGTAAAAATATTTTAATTTGAAAACACTATGCATTTATAGTCGCTGTTGTTGCTAGTTTGTTTGTTTGAGTTGAGAAATACACATTTCAGCATTATCAGTAATCTATTTGTGCATTTTACTTGATAACCAAGCAAGTTGACTCATGATACCATTTGTTTACTATATCGATATCGCAATATTAGTCTCAATAATCGCAATATGACATTTTCCCCAAATCGTGCAGCCCTAGTTTAAAGATTGAGTATTAAACTATATTTAACTTGACACAGTGACCTAAAAATGTTATGTTTAAGATGCAACGCACCCGAGACGCTACACAAGCATGTCTAACGCAGGTGTGTGCGTAATATGGTAGTAAACTATACATTGTATTCTAAAGCCGCTTTTTGTATTGTCTTATTAATGATTAACTCTTCTGCCACAAGAATGTAATGCATTTTAATTATGTTCATAATGCATATTAAGAATATGTTCATATATATATATACATATATATAAATATTTAACAATAATATATATATATATATATATATATATATATATATATATATATATATATATATATAAAATTGTTAAATATTTAAAGATAACTATGTATAATTCTTTCATCATTATATATTGAATTATTGTTATATGAGGGCTTTCTCACCAAATATTTGTATATGCAATTAATTGCGATTAATTAATCGGGACACCATGTAATTAATTAGATTAAAATTTGTGTGTATATATATATATATATATATATATATATATATATATATATATATATACATACATACACACAGGTCTGGAAAAAATTAAGAGGCCACTGCAAAATTATCAATTTCTCTGGATTTACTATTTATAGGTATGTCTTTAAGTAAAATGAGCATTTAGTTTTATTCTATAAACTACTGACAAAATTTCTCTCAAATTCCAAATAAAAATATTGTTGTTTAGAGCATTTATTTGCAGAAAATAACAACTGGTCAAAATAACAAAAAAGATGCAGTGTTTTCAGACCTCGAATAATTTAAAAGAAAACAAGTTCATATTAATTTTTAAACGGCACAATTAGAGATGTCTCGATCGATCAGTTGCCGATAAAATCCGCGATCGGCCGATCGTGCCTAGATTGCACTGCTCCTCTAATGAATGAATGCATGCTTTCTCAGCCCTTGAAGCATGACAGAATGGCCTATGGAGGGTGAGTTGTTGGCAATTCTAAGCATTCACGAATTTAAACTTTCAGTCACGATGTAATTGAGATGAATATGCTGGTTTGTTTTTAAAAATTAGTAAATTACCTTTTGTATGAATATTAATTTGCCCATTTTCTACAGTCATTATGGTAGTTATTCAGACTTGTTACACAGTGAACAGGAAGAGGATATAGAGGCTGCTAACAGGTTTATAAACAAATTAAACAACAAATAAACATGCAAATACGTGAGTTGTGACAATGTCATGTTCTCTGTTGTCTTTTGTTTTGTGCTTTTATGTTGAAGCTTAGTTTAGCTCCTGTTTCCTGTTTTGGTTTTTGTAGTCCTTTTGTAGTTTCTTTTATTACCTTGTCTTGTTTCACTGTTGCCCTTTGTTTTTCACTTTTGTCCCTTATGTAACGCCATAGTCTCTTTGTTAGCGCTGGTGTTTTCCGTCATTGCTTTCACCTGTCCCTCGTTAGTTTGCCATTGGTTTCTGTTTATTACCCTGTCATCTTGTTTGAGTTCTGTCTGTTCATTGGCCCCTGTTTTCCCATGTCCATGTATTTATACCCTATCTGTTTGTTCAGTTGCTGTCGGTCGTTGTTTGTGAATGGATGTATGGATCGTTTCATGTTTTGCTGTTCTTGCTCCCTGATGTTAATTCGTGTTCGTTCCCCTTCGTGGATGTTTGTCAACTTGTGTTCACCCGTGAGTAACTGTGTTTTTGAAGGCACTTTTCCCATAGTGGACTTTTGATTTATCCCAATGTTTGTGTTCTTTTCATTCGTGTGTTAGTTTGACTTTGAGTTTATATTCCCCTCGAGGACGTTTCTTTTGTTCCCGTGCTTTTTCATCTGTGTACATATATGAATAAAAACTGCGTTTGGATCCGCTTCTGCCGTCTCCCTTCTCCTGATTACCCAGATCGTGACAGACAATCAGACGTTGTGTTGAATGAGAGAGACTGAGCAATCATGAACACTTTTAACTTTACTCTCTTTAACATGAGCGCTCTCTGTGTCAATCAAAGACATGCACTCTTCAAGTGCTCTCAATATCTCATTAGTCACTCCTCCCAATTTAAATCAGATTAATGTTGGTCACAATACCACTAATAATAAATATAACGGTTTAAACTTCAATAAGGACACCGCGTCTTCATGCATGTATTTAATAATTGGTGATTTGTGTTGCAGTAAAATGCAAAGACAGTAACTGATATTATTATTATATACAAAGACCATAGATTATGAGTTCTCACTGGAGCAGTTTTAGAGCTGGTTATGAATCTATTTTTCTTATATTTGAATGTATCTCTGGGTGTGTGATGCTTTCATGGTTTTTACTGGTTGTCAGTATGTCACAATGGCATTTTGATATTGGCAACAGAACTATTAATAACAGTTTCGTTATTGTTGAACTTGGGCCCGTTCAAGTGTAACTGTTAACGCTACATTTAAGTGGAATTGTAAAAATTTTAATGAGTTTTTTTTATAGAATTAACTTTTTGTGACTATTCAAGTCAAGCTGTTTACACCATTTGTAAATGTATGTAAGATTTATATTCATCCATACAGATCTCAGTGGATTTGTGACTTATCTTTGTACCTGAATATTAAAGTTAAAATAAGCTTTTACACCCTTTATAAGTAGAATTGATTTTATATGTTAGTTTTATAAAAATGCTAGCTGCCCTAAGTTAAATGCATTAAGATGAAGACATCTTTTAGTTACTTTGTTTACTTAGTTATTTTTGTAAACAAACAAAAAACAGTCTGCAGCACTATTATCTATGCAAATACAAGTATCGGATCGGAACTCTGTATCGGCAGATATTTAATATTTAAATATCGGATCGGGATCGGGGGGCCAAAAAAGCTGATCAGGACATCCCTAAGCACAATACAAATGTTTTTGCTTAGGAAGAGTTCTGAAATCAGTATTTGGTGGAATAACCCTGATTTCCAATTGCAGCTTTCGTGTGTCTTGGCATGAAAAGCTGCATCCATCCTCCTCTAGAGGTTTTCAGGGGGGTTCAGGTCTGGAGATTGGGTTTGCCATGACAGGGTCTTGATCTGGTGTGCAACATTTGATGCCTTGCACACCAGATCAAGTGTGCCTTGACGATGTCAAGCCGATTTTTGGCTCATCTTACCATTAATGTATTAAATTATTATTATTAATATTGTTATTATTAGGCTATTATTATTATCAAATTAATATTACAAATAATTTGCCTGCCATCTATGCACATGTATGACACGCTGTTTGTACAGAGGCATGCAGTTGTGTGGAACACGCGCATGTTAAAGTTTCTCTCACTTTCTTTGTTTCTGTTTTCTAAATAATTTTTTTTGTGCAAGAAAAGTATCGTCTATAACTACGTATACACCCAAGGATTTTTTGCGAAAAAGTTTTAGCGCATCAAAATAAAGCGATGGTAACGTAAAAAATTTCACAAGTGTGTGTGTGTGTGTGTGTGTGTGAATATTTTTCCATTTAACACTATCCTATAAACTATGTCGATACTTCAAATGTTGCGAAAAACCCAAAAGTTAGCCTGTGTTAATCATGACGACAGTATAAATCCTTGCAAGCTAATTTATTGTATGTGATTATGGATCGATCTTAATGGCATATAGATCTGATACTGCAAACATGCATATCGACAAGTGCACAGAGAACAAATGAATGGCCACTCTTTGTGATTAATTTAATCGCGGTCGCCATCAGTTTATTTATTAAAGTTGCTTTTACACACCATTAAAAATAATAGACGGCAGTCACGGAAGTAGCCCACAAAACAAAAAACATATAATTTCTGTGTACAATGATGTTTTAAATTACAAATAAATACACAATACTAGGGGGAAAACATCAGTGTGCTTTTTTGGAACACTAACATAGCCCAATTCTGTTAAATTATTGTTTAGTTTACTTTTGAAAAAATTCCCTGTATGAAATTATAGAAATGACCAAACAAAAAAAGCATTCAATTGAAATAATAAATATCCAAACGAAAAAAATTATATTTTTAGGCCTTTTCTTTTCATAAACTTAAATTAGCTTTACCCTGTTGTGTAGACAAAAAAAGTCAGCTGAATGACATTCTCAGAATGTACTACACTTTTCAAGACAAAAAACAGATCTATTTGTCCAATGCTGATTTAACTTTCAGAAAACAAGCTTTTGAACATTATAAAATGTTTAAATGTTTTAAATCTAACCCTCTTTACCTTGGATCGCATTTGCTGAGCTTCTTCAGAAAATGTAAATTGCATTATGGCACAAAAATGTATTTGAGATGTCAGTCAAGTTCAGTTGGTCATTAAAAGTTGCTGGACAAATGTGCGGGACATAATGCAGTTGTGATGGCGATGCTTTAGATGATTGTTCAAAATAGCCTATTGAATATCAGGAATATATGTAAACCCTGATATTACAATGCATAATTTTTTCTTTAAAAGCTGTGCACACAGCATATACACTTCGATGGATTGTCCTTATACTAAGACCAAACGTTTCCCCCGCTACTTGGTGCAGGTTGCCAGCTTGAACAGGGCCATGGCGATTCACTTTCAGGTCGGAACCTACGATAGGCATCGCAAATTGCAAATCCTCCTCTTCTGATTGCTTTTATTTTTCAAGACTCAATGCTAAGGATTTTTCTACTGGCCTGGTTGGGTCAGTGCTTCAGATTTTTACTGTCCTTGGCAACATTTTCACTGGCCCAACACAAAAATACAAATAGCTGTTTTTACCATCATGGCTTTAAAAAAAATATGTCTATTTTTTACCTATCTTATGTTTTTAATACAATGTCCATGGTGTCTTGAGTTTGAATTCAGAGCATGCTGAGGGACTCCAACCAGGTCTCCTAAGCAACCATATTTCCCTGGTTGATAGGGAGGGGAGAGTCACATGGGGTAACCTCCTTGTGGTCAATATAATGTGGTTAGCTCTCGGTGGGGTGTGTGATGAGTTGTGTGTGGATGCTGCAGAGAATAGTGGGAAATCCGTAAACGTTCTCTCTCTCGCACCACCATCCGCAGTCAGCCTTTATCCCTCTCGGAGGCTTGATTAATCTGATAAGGGACCGTATACAGTACATATGTAACATCTTAAGTTCAGTAAATATGCACTTCATATACCTGTTAATTCGCCATTCAAATTGTGTTAAACTGTGTCTCTGTAAGCAAGTGATGTGATAATACTATCGCGCCTGTTTATAATCAGCAAGGCTGTCTACATCGCCAGTGCGCGTCATTGGCAATATCTAGTTTTGCCTTGTGACATTCTGGCGCTCCTCATAATACAGCACAGTCACTTTGCACGCAACTCAAATTCAACAAGAAAGGCAGAAGTAGCAAAGATGCTTTGTGTAAAGCTACTTTACAAAACAACTTTGCAGGATGAAGAGTAACGTATCGGTTACCTAACGTAACCTCGGTTCTCTCTAGATGAGGGAACGAGTATTGCGTAAGCTAGCTTACGCTACGGGAAAGATTCATCTTTTCTGAGATATTGAAGCCAAAAAATTATCCTTAATTTTTGTATCCATTGTCAACGCAGTGCGGCAGCTGCAGACCTTGAGCGGGCTAGCTAGCGAGCTCATAGGTTGCTCTGCGGCAACTGCTGCAGCCTATAGACGAGCTTGGGCTGAACTCGCATCCAATGAGAGGCGTCCGGCGCTCACTGTAACAAAGCCCGCCAAAATGGGCGTGACTAGAGTGCATATAAGCGTAGTTCGTAGGCTGGAACCCTGGTTTTCATTGACTGAAGCGAAAAGTTGCTCGTGGCGCGAGCACGGCCGGCTACGCAATACTCGTTCCCTCATCTAGAGAGAACCGAGGTTACGTTAGGTAACCGATACGTTCTCTTACGAGAGGTTCTCTCGTATTAGCGTAAGCTAGCTTACGCACGGGAACCCATTGTCAACGCCGTGCGCGTCAAGCATCCACTTTATGAGCCCCAGGGAATTAAGGGGGGACCCGGGGAGCCCTTATGAGTGGGGAAATAATATTTGGCCGGCAAGAATGCGGGTCATTGATTGTGTAATACATAAGCACATAGTGGGAAGGGAGCGACAGAGCGGCGGTGCCGGTCTGTGTGGAATGTGTCCCATCAGTGCAGCTCACCAGGGGAGCTGTAGCGTATTAAACCGCTAGTAGTTTTGCCTGCAGAGCGGGCACTTCCATATTGTAAAATCTGACAAAGGTGGAGGGGAAGTCCATCCCGCTGCCACACATATGTCGTGAATGGAAATCCAGCTGGACCATGCCCACGAGGATGCCATGCCTCTAGTGGAGTGAGCCCTAATGCCCAACGGGCATGGCAGGTCTTTTGACGCGTATGCAGCAGCAATAGCGTCCACTATCCATCTAGATAGTGTCTGTTTCGAGGCGGCGAGACCTTTGGTGTGCCCTTCGAACGAAAAGAAAAGCTGCTCAGAGCGTCTGAAAGCGGCGGAGCGCGCAGTATACAATCTCAGTGCTCTGACCGGCAAAGGAGATTGGCGTCGCGTTCAGCTATCGGTGCTGGCAGCGCCGATAGGAAATGACCTGTGCTCTGAAAGGAGTACCGATCACCTTGGGAACATAGCCGTGTCTAGGCTTTAAAATGACCTTGGAGTCACTTGGTCCAAACTCAAGACACGCAGCGCTGACAGACAGTGAAGGTCTCCCACACGTTTGACTGATGACAGGGCAGTCAGAAAAGCGGTTTTGAGTGAAAGGTATTTCAAATCCACGGATTGAAGTGGTTCGAAAGGGGGCTTTCATAGTTTCGAGAACTATAGAAAGATCCCAGATAGGAACCGATGGAGCGCTGGGGGTTCATCCTTCTAGCTCCCTGAGGAAGCGGATGACCAGCTCGTTTTACCCCATGACTGGCCGTGCAGGGGTTCAGCGAGCGCCGCAACGGCCGCCACATACACTTTGGCGTGGATGGGGATCTGCCCTTATCCAGCAGCTCTTGTAGAAATACTGAGCAGCGACGACACCCCACATGTCCGCGGGTCCAGGTCTCGGTCGGTGCACCATTTTGAGAACACAGACCATTTTGGCGCATAGAATCTTCTCGTGGAAGGGGCTCTAGCGTGTATGATGGTGTTTATTACTCCTTCTGGCAGAGCGACGGGTAGTCGTTGATCACCCACGCATGCAGCCCAGCACTCTGGGTGGGGATGCCAGATCGTGCCGCGAGCTTGAGAGAGGAAATCTGCTCTCACTGGGATGGGCCACGGCTGTCAGTGACAGCTGCGTAAGCTCCGGGAACCATGTCTGATTCTCCCCAGCGGGGCTATGAGGAGCACCGAGTAGCGCGTTCCCTGATCCTCTGCATTACCTGTGGCAATAGCGAGGCGGGAGGGAAGGCGTAAGCGGGCGTCTGGGCCAGTCCTGGGCCAGCGGCGTCCTCGCTTCGAGAAAAATATTGGGCAGTGAGAGTTCTCTTTGGGCGCTAAAGAGGTCTATCTCTGCTCTGCCGAATAGGTGCCATAACGTCTGGACTGTTTGGCGTGCAGGGACCATTCTCCTGGGGAATATTGTCTCTGGACAGTCTGTCCGGGCCGTCGTTCAGGTGGCCTGGCACGTCGCGTCGCCCTCAGCGAGCTCAGGTGGCACTGGGACCAACTCAGTATGCGTTTAGTCAGATGGAAGAGGTTCCTGGATCTGACACCGCCCTGGCGGTTTAGGTAGGATACCACAGATCTGTTGTCCGAACGGACCAGGACGTGGTGACCCTGAATGACCGGGAGAAAGCGCACGAGCGCGTACTCGACCGCTATCATTTCCAGACAATTTATGTGAAGGAGCTTTTCCTGAACTGACCATAGGCCCCAACCCGTGTTGGACGCGTCTGTCGAGATGACTTTTCGGCGAGATACAGCTCCCATTGTCACTCACCGCTGATACCATTCGGCCACTGTCCAGGGCTGCAGAGCTGAAATACAGGTCTGAGTCACCTTGATGGGCTGGCGGCCTGTGGCCCAAGCCCGGCGAGACGCGCAGGTGTTTAGCCAATGCTGAAGCGGGCGCATGTGCAGTAAACCCAGCTGAAGTACTGCTGCGGCTGAGGCCATGTAGCCTAGCACTCTCTGAAATTTCTTCAGAGGTGTGAGGCTGTTCATCTGAAATGACGCTGGCTAGTCAGCTGCACACGGCTGCAGCTGTGTAGATAAGCGAGCCGTCATTGCCACTGAGTCTAGTTCTATTCCAAGGAAGGAAATTGCCTGACTGTGCTGTAGTGAGCTCTTGGTCCAATTGACTGCAAGGCCCAAACTGTTCAGATGACTGAGGAGAACTGTCCTCTGAGACAGAAGCTCCGTATGTGATTGTGCCAAAATCAGCCAATCGTCCAAATAGTTCAGAATTCGCAAACCCTGACTCCGCGAGGGGTGCGGCGCCAGCGTCCATGCACTTCGTGAAGGTACGGGTGCTAAGGACAGGCCGAACGGAAGGACGGTGTATTGATAAACCTGGCCGTCGGCGAATCTCAAGAATGGCCTGTGACGGGGATTTATCTGAATCTGAAAGTATGCATTTTTCAGATCGAGAGAAATAAACCAGTCCCCTGGCGCACATGCGCGAGGAGTTTGCTGGTTGTAAGCATTTTGAGCGGTCTTTTGCAAGCGCTTTGTTCAAAACCCTGAGATCTAATATTGGTCTGAGGCTGCCGTCTTTCTTGGGGACAAGAAAATAACGGCTGTAAAACCCCGACTTCGCTCAGGGGGCGGCACTCTCTCTATGGCCCTTTTGCACAGAAGGTTTGCTATTTCTGAGCGAAGCATGCACGCTGCTTCCGTGTTCAAAAGTAGTTTCGAGCAGCTCTGAAGCAAGGAGGACGGCGATCGAACTGTAGCAAATAGCCCTGTTTTATTGTGCTTAACACCCATTCGGATATCCCTGGAATATCTTCCCACGCTTTGAAGCGTAATGTTAGAGGGTGAATGGCCAAATCGCTCTGATTGCCGCACAGCAGCTGAACAGAATGTGTGAGCGCTTACTGTGCTTATGCTGGACTGCTCGCAGACAGCATGGACAAGCTGTTCTGTGAGTGACTTCCGATTGAGGTGAATGGGGAAAGAGTCACGTCTGTTAAGTGATGCGCAAGCATAGCCACGGGCACGGGACTTACATACAGAGAAGTGTTTGCTGGCCGTGTGACAGAGCGGGCAGAGAATGGGCGCGCACGTATTCGTGAGCGCATTTATTGACTCTAACATTCGAGTGGTTCGTAACCGCTTTTGAGTGTGCTCTGATGGGGACACAGAACGTGTAATGCTTGTGTGTAGAGGTGAACACTGAATTGTGGGCACATTTTCTACACATAAGGCATGTTTACTCTTTACAAGATTTCTTTGGGTCGCCGTGAAAACGGCGTTTGAGTGCAGGCAAACGGGTAATATCACCGGCTTGTTGGCTGCTGAATCCACCACTGCAGTAGCCTGAGAGAAGGCTACTGCAGTGGTGGATTCAGCAGTAGTAGCCTGAGAGAAGGGGACTGACAGGGGGCGAAGCTTTGAAGGTGGTCCGGCCGTGGCGGGACTGAGCCGTCGTTTTCTCAAAAAAGCTAGGAGGACTTCGGTTGCTCAGGTTTCAATACAATCATAGGCCGAGGCCCGCAGGGGGGCGGCGGTCTGCGGCGGCTGTATGAGCGCGATCGAGGGTGGCCGCCCTGTCGACGCTGAGAAGTCTGGCTTGTTGAGCTGGGCGCTGTGAAGAGGCTCGTGCAGGTGGCTGGTCACGTGGGCGGCCTGCAGAGGAGCTAGCGCGACGAGGCAGAAAGAGATTCATGGCTTGGGCTTCGAGAAACGGTCAACAATGCCACTCACCGCGGAACCGAAGAGACCGGACAGAGAGAGCGGCGCGTAGTGCGTTCAGCTTCTCCCAAGTCGGCTAGTCAGATCTGAAACAGCCTCTGTCTGTAAGACGGCCATGGAATGCAGAGCAAATGCGGCTTGGCCGGTGGCGGTATAGGCGCGGCCAACACAGGCGGAAGTAGTTCTGCAGGCCTTAGGCGGGAGCACCAGCTTAGACCGCCATCTCGCGAGGGCGGGCAAAGGTACGGCGTGGAGTCTGTTGGGAGCCTGCTCAGGGGCGGTGACCACTCGAGCCCGAGGCGGTCGACGGCCAGTGTGAGGAGGCGTTAGTTCCCCTCGACTCGGCGGGTCCTGCTGTATTCCTGGGCGAGGAGGAGGCGTGTGAGCCTGACCACTCCTCGCTGTCCGAAGCCATGATGGAACAGCCCTTATCCTCTGCTTCTTCGTCCGAGATGGCAGCAGAGCAGCCGCTCGGCGGCAACTGCGGCGTCCGGGTGGGCGGGGAGGGTGAAGGCGATGCTTCGAGGGAGGGGCTCCGGCGAGGCAATCGCTTCTACCACTGGTTCCGCCAGCCTTTGAGGCGCCGCTTTTTACTGCGCGGCTGAATGGAAGGCGCGGCGGCTTCGGTCCTGAGCGCTCGAGTCGAGCCCGCAGGGTCGACATCGGAAGCTCCTCGCAGAGATCGCATCCGCCTTCAGCGGGGCGAGCTCTGCATGCCCCAGTCCCAGGCAGAGAGCGCCAGATGGCGTGGCGGTCTCCGGTGCTGAGAGGGCGCGGCATGAGGCGCAAGTGGAGCGAGGCATCTTTAAAAAGACGCTCGTACTCTTTTGTGAAGTTCATAAGAACTAGCTTGCTTTAAAAAAGGATATGTCGCCGGATGGCGTAGCTCGCAGGACGGCTGAAGGTGGCGAAGACGGCCGGCTTCTTCGAGCGCTGTCCACGCTTGCTTGATGCCCCTCGAACGGCGACGCGGCTTCCAGTTCAGAGATGCGAAGAGCTTCGCTGAAGAGATGAAAATCAGGGTTCCAGCCTACGAACTACGCTTATATGTACTCTAGTCACGCCCATTTTGGCGGGCTTTGTTGCAGTGAGCGCGGACGCCTCTCATTGGATCGCGAGTTCGCCCAAGCTCGTCTATAGGCTGCAGCAGTTGCCGCAGAGCAACCTATGAGCTCGCTAGCTAGCCCGCTCAAGGTCTGCAGCTGCCGCACTGCGTTGACAATGGATACAAAAATTAAGGATAATTTTTTGGCGTCAATATCTCAGAAAAGATGAATCTTTCCCGTAGCGTAAGCTAGCTTACGCAATACGAGAGAACCTCTCGTAAGAGAACTCTTTAACACATGTTACACCGCTCATCTCCATCTCTCTGATTCAGAAATTAATTTCAGGCCCTGTGTTGGAAATTTGCATTGTAAGGCTTTACAGGCAAATTTCAGATATACAAGTGGTGATTTGAATGACTAATGTTTACTCTTTGAAATGTGATGACTTCCTGTTAAGTCAATAGGCACACTGGAATGTTTGGGCATAGCAATATGGCAGCGCAGTGGGTTCAGTGTTATGACATAATCAGCAAGCCAGTCATTACAACTGTCATCCCACTTAAATCGGCTGTGGCTCAGTTGGTAGAGCAGGTTGTCCACTAATCGCAGGGTTGGTGGTTCGAATCCCAGCCCACACGACCCCACATGCTGAAGTGTCCTTGGTAAGACACTGAACCCCAAGTTGCTCCCAATGGCAGGCTAGCACCTTACATAGCAGCTCTGCCACCATTGGTGTATGAATGTGTGTGTGTGTGTGTGAACGAGATGCAGTGTAAAGCGCTTTGAATACCGTTAAGGCTTAAAAAGGCGCTATATAAGTGCAGATCATTTACATTTATGCATTTGGCAGACACTTTTATCCAAAGTAGCTTACAGTGTACTTATTACAGGGACAATCCCCCCGGAGCATCCTGGAGTTAAGTGCCTTGCTCAAGGACACAATGGTGGTGGCCGTGGGGATCCAACCAGCAACCTTATGATTAACAGTTATGTGCGTTAGCCCACTACGCCACCACCACTAATCTTATGTTTATATGCGTATAATATAGCTGCCTAATATCTATAGCCCAATATTTGTAGCTTTGCTGCTGTCAGACAATCCCTTACACACCATTTCCAATGAATATCAAGTTTAAATGAATGATCTTGAACAATTTAGCGGTGACCCCATTAGACCATCTTAAATATGGGACGAATCGCATCCCATATTGATTCGATACGTGACACATAATTTCATTTTTAAATACAGACGATCACAAATTTTACAGGATGTGTGGCAACCCTACTTGGGACTGCCGCTCTGAAATGATGATTGGATTGCTTTAAGACTAGCACGTTATGCATGTAGCTAGCGAATTCAATGCTACATAAAGAGACCTTGTCCAAAAAGTATGAATTGTAGTAGGGCTGTACGATTAACTGAAATCGCAATATGACCCAGTGCGATTTTCAAACCGTGAGGGCTGCGATTTAATTAAATAAATAAATAGTCTCAACGCACTGGCCGCTATGTTGCGCCTATGTGTGTGGCTGTTTTGTCTGTAGTGTGGATTGCTTTCTTAAATACAATGGGATCATTGTATTACACATATGTGATTCTGTGCTCCATACTCACAAACTATCTGGTGACCTGAGTGACAGTTGTGCTCTAAGTTTGGTTTGGTGTACTATCGTGATCTGAGCGCATTATTTTTATTTTTTTTATTTTTTTTATTTTTTTTGGGCATGCCCAATTCCCAGTGCACTATAGGTCCTCATGGTGGCTTTATAACTCGCCTCAATCCGGGTGGCAGAGGACGAATCTCAGTTGCCTCAGCGTCTGAGACAGTTAATCCGTGCATCTTATCACGTGGCTTGTTGAGCGTGTTACTGCAGAGACAGCACACTATTCTCTGCTGCGTCCACGCACAACTCACCACACACTCCACCGAGAGGGACCACATTATAGGGACCACGAGGAGGTTACCCCAACGTGACTCTACCCACCCTAGCAAATGGGCCAATTGGTTGTTTAGGAAGCCTGGTAATAATAATAATATAATAGTTATAATGATGATTATTATTAGGCTATACAATAACATATTTCTTAGCATTATTATTATTGCAATAATATAATACTCAAGTTGACTGGATTTAAAAAATAATTATGAAAAGTGGAATGACCCTTTCACAAATTGGACACATTTTTTTTTTTTTACAAAGCTGACCGATGCTATGTGATTATGATACTTTACCCCACCCTGTTTCACTGTTTTATTTAACTATTTAGTTTGGTTCATTTTAGAGGACTCAAGTGTGAACACCCTTTCTAGAACAGTATTTCTGTTCGGCATTAAAGCATGGGAAAAACATGGTTTAATTTTGGTTAAAAGGAATCACACATGTTTTTTGTTGTGTTTATCATATCGCAGTTCAAATCACAATCACAATTCTTTTGCTAAATAATCGCAATTAGATTTTTTGACCAAATCGTTCAGCCCTAATTCATAGCATTGATGGATTATTGTGATTAGACAGCTAATAATTAACGACAGAGAATCGAAGCCTCTTACTTATTTATGTAAACCTGGAGGTATTAACACAATTCTACAATAGAGGTCAATGTTACACAAAACATTGCAAATGTACAGTTCTATCCTTCTAATTTGTAATTTGTACTCGGGACAGAAAAGATCTCATGACCCAGCAGACAATGGTCCGCGACCCACTTTTGAGTCACGTCCCAGTGGCTGAGAAACCCTGCTGTAGATTCTAAAGAGCTGGCTCACAAGAAGGCTTAGGATTGATGCCTTTTTCACATATCGATAATTGGAACATTTTCCAGATGATTATAAATATACAGTGGGTACGGAAAGTATTCAGACCCCCTTAAATTTTTCACTGTTTGTTATATTGAAGCCATTTGCTAAAATCATTTAAGTTCATTTTTTTTTCCTCATTATTGTACACACAGCACCCCATATTGACAGAAAAACACAGAATTGTTGACATTTTTGCACATTTATTAAAAAAGAAAAACTGAAATATCACATGGTCCTGAAGTATTCCACCATCTTGCTGTGTCATCACCATTTATATCTATACAACCAATATGTTTATGATTAAATTACTCCTAGAGCACAAATGTATTTATAAGAGCACAAAGTTCTTCATAGATCTAGCCTCTTTATTTTGCTCTCAAAGTGCAACAGATTGATGCATTTAACTTTAAAATGTGCAAACTTTTCTTCCGAGGGGACTGTGCCCCCGCACCCAAATAGAGCGTCCAATGTCCACCCACCACAGTCTCACAAAATCCTGTGGCATACACTGGCCAGTATACTTTTAACAATTGCTTGTTGAGGGAGTTGCCCTTGTCCAATCCAGTTTTGACTGTGGCAACCAATTCTGAATGATTTGTCTATATCAGTTTATTCAAACCATGTGCCCAAGCCTTGAGAGGTGTAACCATGGCAGTGTTACCGGATCAGGCTAGTGCTATGAGGGGGTGTGTGTTTGGGTATGTGTAAGAGAAAAAGGAAGATACAGTGTCATCAGTAGGAGTGTCGCAGAGCTCCTGTGGTTTAGATGGCACACAGGCTTTGAATAAATGATGCATGTTCTACTTCTTCAGCCAAGAGGCTCCTGCTGAAAGCTTATTAACCACCTTGACTGATGCTAGGAAGAACATACTCCTAATTCAGTTCCAGGTGTATTGTTTAGAGGAGTCTAATCCACTTTTTAAGAAAGTACATCCTCCTTTTAGGACTAAGGTGATTTAATCTATATTCCATTTGTTATACTTTGAACACTTACTAATGTAAGTCTCTTTCTCAACCTCTCGCAGCTGGTGTGGAGCATGTGGGCCAGCTGCTGTGGCTTGCTCTGTCTGGATGATTCCACAGTGGAGGACACCAGAAGTAGCTCACGTCATCAGGCCTTCACTAACTCTGGCTTCAACAGCTACCCATCTCCCCCGGCTCCTGATCACACATGCAAGGCATGCGGTGGTCGCTTTGACAGCCTGGCCAGGAAGGTAAATTACATTTCACATGACTTACTGGTTTAGACAGAGCTCACTTAAAATTCCCTCATGTAATGTTTAGCTAACAGAAGCATAAAAAACAATGATGTGAAATGTAGACGAACAACTGTTAACTTACACAGGCTTGGACCTTTTGGATAGTACATGGTTTCATGGAAAATCAGGGAATTTCAAATTGTGTTTTAAAGATGCAGAAAACTCATGAAAAATAATACTTTTCTATAATAGAATTTAAAATATATATATTGCTTATGAGTTGAGTAGAACCTGTCTGCTGACCTTAGCGATGTATGATTTGTGATTGAATCATACTTTTGAGTTGGTTCTTTCCAGTGAAACTGTTGAACCAATTCATAAATAAGTTTTAGTGATTCGGTAACGAATATGTTTCCATTTTGAAAACACATTGATTTCACATTTATGCCTCTCATCCACACTGAAACAGCATGTTCCTCCACCAACAAAATTGAGCATTTCGAAAACACACTTTGGAAATCGATCATGTCAGGAAACTTAATGTGGAGTTTTCAAATGAAAACAGATTAGTGTGAATGTGGCCTTAATTTGAATGATTTTTAAAATCCCTTATCAATTATCACAAATTACTAGAAAGTTTATGAAAAATTGTTAGTCTATAAGTGTGAGAGCCCTCTTCGTATACTCTTATAGTATACTTAATGAAAGTGTATTTGTAATTTTCTAAAAGGTGAATTCAATCCCTATTCCAGCCTAGAGTTTAAAAGTGGTGCAGTATAACTGAAGGGGGATTATTGTTCCTTTAAACAGATATTTGGTTTCTATGCTTGCTGATTAAACAGACTAAATGTTGTATGTGAAGGTTCTCAGGATGTTTTGTCAAGTTTATTCCAGTTCCATCTAGATATGTTGCTTTTAAGGCAGCACACTTCCAGGTTGTCCCACCAATTGTGAAAAGAAGGTGGAGAATCCTTGGCATTTAATCTCATCGCACATTGGGATGTTATAGGACACATGCTGACTAGCTAAATGTCTTAATCTACAGATAAAAATTACCTGTTGAACTACAATAAACTCGGATGCACAAAAGCTACTTGGACAGCATTTTAAAGGCATTATAGGCATCTGAAATGAAGGTTGTTCTAAACAGTAGATGGCGAATACATGCTGCCATCTAAGATACCTAATTTTGACCACATTCTAAGGCAGCACTATGTTTCCTTCATGGATAACAGTGCAATGCGAAAAGCTTTTGGATATAAACATGTATCCAATATGGTGGGATAAGTCGGGACTGTTTTGTCTAATATTTGGGTGTGCTTTATTTTGGTCACACATTATACACACAGGTTTTTGCATGTATACAGTGAAATGTATTAGTTTTCACATATCCCAGCTGAGCTGGGGTCAGTGTGCAGGGTCAGCCATGATACAGCACCCCTGGAGGGTAAGGGCCTTGCTCAAGTGCCACCTTGGTGGTGCTGGGGCTTGAACCCCTGATCTTCTGGTCAGTAACACTGAGCCTCAACCGCTGAGCCACCACTGCCCATCTATCGATATGCCCCGATAGATCGGCCATCGATCAAAATATTCGTCTTAAATCCGTGAATGCTTATCGGCTGATCGTGCCTAGATTTAGGGCCAATCTTTTTTGAAGCATGCAGGCAATCACACACAGACTGCTCCTCTAATGAATGAATGCTTTCTCAGCCCTTGAAGCATGACAGAATGGCCTGTGGTGGGTGAGTTGTTGGCAGTTCTAAGCATTCACGAATTTAAACTTTCAGTCACGATGTAATTGAGATGAATATGCCGGTTTGTTTTTAAAAATTAGTAAATTACCTTTTGTATGAATATTAATTTGCCCATTTTCTAGAGTCATTATGGTAGTTATTCAGACTTGTTACACAGTGAACAGGAAGAGGATATAGAGGCTGCTAACAGGTTTATAAACAAATTAAACAACAAATAAACCTGCAAATACGTGAGTTGTGACAATCAGACGTTGTGTTGAATGATAGAGACTGAGCAATCATGAGCGCTTTTATCTTTACTCTCTTTAACATGCGCGCTCTCTGTGTCAATCAAAGACATGCACTCTTCAAGTGCTCTCAATATCTCATTAGTCACTCTTCCCAATTTAAATCAGATTAATGTTGGTCACAATACCACTAATAATAAATATAACGGTTTAAACTTCAATAACGACACCGCGTCTTCATGCATTTGCTTAATAATTAGTGATTTGTGTTACAGTAAAATGCAAAGACAGTAAACAGACCATAGATATTAATGAGTTCTCACTGGAGCAGTTTTAGAGCTTTTTATGAATATATTTCAGAATCGGAATCAGCTTTATTGCCAAGTATGCTTACACATACAAGGAATTTGTCTTGGTGACAGGAGCTTCCAGTCTACAACAATACAAACAATACCAAAAACAGCAGCAAGACATAGGTAATTAAAACAAAAAAGAATAAAAAATAAATAATTATACAAATACGTACTTACACTCACCTTCATACATACCCACATACACACACGTAGTGCAAATCTAATACAATCTGTATATAAAGAACAAAAAAACAGTATATTATGTACAGAGCAATGTAAGTAATGGCAGAAGTGGATATGTTGGATAATATAAATTAAAATTAAAATTAAACTGTGTATTGCACATCATTATTGCTCAATGGGGCAATTTAATTGTTCATTAGATGGAAGGCCTGAGGGGAAAAAACTGTTCCTGTGTCTGACGGTTCTGGTGTTCAGAGCTCTGAAGCGCCGGCCAGAAGGCAATAGTTCAAAAAGGTAGTGGGCAGGGTGAGTGGTGTCCAGAGTGATTTTACCAGCCTTTTTCCTCACTCTGGAAGTGTATAGATCTTGAAGGGGGGCAGGGGGCAACCAATAATCCTCTCAGCAGACCGAACTGTCCTTTGTAGTCTTCTGATGTCTGATTTCGTAGCTGCACCAAACCAGACAGTTATTGAAGTGCAGAGGACAGACTCAGTGACTGCTGAGTAGAACTGTTTCAGCAGCACTGGTGGCAGGTTGAACTTCCTCAGCTGGCGAAGGAAGTACAACCTCTGCTGGGCCTTTTTCACAATGGAGTCGATGTGTATCTCCCACTTCAGGTCCTGTGAGATGGTAGTGCCCAGGAACCTGAATGACTCCACTGAATGTATCTCTGCGGTGTGTGATGCTTTCATGGTTTTTACTGGTTGTCAGTATACCACAATGGCATTTTGATATTGCAACAGAACTATTAATAACAGTGTAAAGCAGTTCAATGGAAAGGAGGAGGCGAGAACCGGCCTGGCGATATAAACAATATTTTAATGATTAACTTAAACAAAAGACAAACACACACACATGATGGACATGTCCGTAAACGATCTCTCTCTCATTGCACCACCGTCCGCAATCTGCCTTTATCCCTCTCTGAGGCTTAATTAGCCTGATAAGGGACCGGGTGTGTATAATCACAACCCAGCCCCGCCCTCCGCCCTGTCACATACAGTTTCATTATTGTTAAACTTGGGCCCGTTTAAGTGTGACTACTTAGTGCTACAAGATTTCAGCAGTTAGCGGGAGATGCGTATTGAATTTCCATCGCATCTATATTGAGAGTTGCAGCACTATATAGAAAATACAATTATTTCTGGTTTTCTATATTGAGTTTTTCCTGTCATAATGGACATAAGTAATGAGATGTTTATTGAGAGTGTGTAATTGAGAACTATTATAAACTTAACCATTGTGAAATCTAATTTACATGAGGAAAGTGCTGTGTGCCTGTTACTGCATGTTTTGCTTGCAGGATGTCTTTTTAGTCAATGTGTGAGTAGTTCTGTACAGCAGTGGTTCTCAAGCTTTTTTGTACCAAGGCTCATCTTTGTAAATATTAAATTTCTAAAGCACACCATTTTTTTTTTTCTCAAAATACAATGATGCGTACATCCTCATATACACCCGCCTAAAGGATTATTAGGAACACCTGTTCAATTTCTCATTAATGCAATTATCTAATCAACCAATCACATGGCAGTTGCTTCAATGCATTTAGGGGTGTGGTCCTGGTCAAGACAATCTCCTGAACTCCAAACTGAATGTCAGAATGGGAAAGAAAGGTGATTTAAGCAATTTTGAGTGTGGCATGGTTGTTGGTGCCAGACGGGCCGGTCTGAGTATTTCATCTGCTCAGTTACTGGGATTTTCACGCACAACCATTTCTAGGGTTTACAAAGAATCGTGTGAAAAGGGAAAAACATCCAGTATGCGGCAGTCCTGTGGGCGAAAATGCCTTGTTGATGCTAGAGGTCAGAGGAGAATGGGCCAACTGATTCAAGCTGATAGAAGAGCAACTTTGCCTGAAATAACCACTCGTTACAACCGAGGTATGCAGCAAAGCATTTGTGAAGCCACAACACGCACAACCTCGAGGCGGATGGGCTACAACAGAAGAAGACCCCACCGGGTACCACTCATCTCCACTACAAATAGGAAAAAGAGGCTACAATTTGCAAGAGCTCACCAAAATTGGACAGTTGAAGACTGGAAAAATGTTGCCTGGTCTGATGAGTCTCGATTTCTGTTGAGACATTCAGATGGTAGAGTCAGAATTTGGCGTAAATAGAATGAGAACATGGATCCATCATGCCTTGTTACCACTGTGCAGTCTGGTGGTGGTGGTGTAATGGTGTGGGGGATGTTTTCTTGGCACACTTTAGGCCCCTTAGTGCCAATTGGGCATCGTTTAAATGCCACGGCCTACCTGAGCATTGTTTCTGACCATGTCCATCCCTTTATGGCCACCATGTACCCATCCTCTGGTGGCTGCTTCCAGCAGGATAATGCACCATGTCACAAAGCTTGAATCATTTCAAATTGGTTTCTTGAACATGACAATGAGTTCACTGTACTAAAATGGCCCCCACAGTCACCAGATCTCAACCCAATAGAGCATCTTTGGGATGTGGTGGAACGGGAGCTTTGTGCCCTGGATGTGCATTCCACAAATCTCCATCAACTGCAAGATGCTATCCTATCAATATGGGCCAACATTTCTAAAGAATACTTTCAGCACCTTGTTGAATCAATTCCACGTAGAATTAAGGCAGTTCTGAAGGCGAAAGGGGGTCAAACACAGTATTAGTATGGTGTTCCTAATAATCCTTTAGGTGAGTGTATGTGAAATAAACTGTATTAAATTTTATGCTGCCTCTGAAACACTATTCAAAAATGTAAAATGGACTTGAAACTATGTCAATTATATCTGTGGAAAAAACACAAATTTCATGGAATATTTGAAAAAGGTTATTTAGGTTGTAAGGACAAATCAGGGCTCTACACAAACATTTTTATTTATGAAAAAAAAATGCAAAAGAATAATGACAGATAAAAATAATATGATGATTATAAAACTATTTTTGTTTAATTATTTATTGGAATGTGCATTGACCTGGAATGTGCATAAGCACAATGCCAGGCAGCTGCTTGGTAGTCTCATTATAAAGTGTGAACATTTGAACAGGATATGCAGTTTTAATAGGTTTTTGCAGTCTGGCAGTGCGTGGTTATGTTACAATGCACACCTCCGTTAGAAGCAGAATACTGTAAGTTTGGTGTGCTGTCACCCTCTCCATTTGTGCAAAGAGGCTCTTATTGTTAGAGTGACATTTCATGGTTATTTGTTTATGTTTGAGATTTTGCTTGTCACGTTGAGTTAGACGAGGATGCTGACATGCTGTTTACTGGTATCAGCTTTTTATGGATTTGTGCATTTTTATTTTACTCGCTATTTTTCTCAGAAACTTGCGTTTGAGTGCAAGGTTAAGACATAATCCATTAACAATTATTTATTCAAATGCTGTCCTTCATTTTGACAGATAGGCCTACAAGCAAGAATCTCCACTTAAACCATTCTCACATTCAGGGAGGCTGCAACATATGGTGACTCTACCAACTTGGAGGAATACACAGCATCTGTGACCAGCTACATCAGCAAGTACATTGATGATGTCACCTTCTCCAAGACCATCACCACACGCTCCAACCAGAAGCCATGGATGACTGCGGAGTAGCGTGCACTGCTGAGGACCCGAGACTCCGCCTTCAGAGCAGGCGACAAGGCTGCCCTAAGAACAGCGAGGGCCAAACTGTCCCAGGCCATCAGAGAGGCAAAGAGAATCCACAGTCACTTCCAGGACAGCGGCGGCACATGTGGCAGGGCATCCAGGCCATCACCAACTACAGGACAACATCAGTTGCCTGTGACAAAGATGCCTCCCTTCCAGATGCGCTGAACGACTTCTACACTAGGTTTGAAGCACAGAATGATGTGGTGGCGATGAAGACCACCCCTCCTCCCAACAACCAGGTGCTCTGTCTTACCACGGCTGATGTGAGGAAAACTCTACATAGAGACAACCCACGGAAGGCTGCTGGACCAGACAACATTCCTGGCAGAGTGCTCAGTGCGCAGACCAGCTGGCAGATGTTCTTACCGACATCTTCAACATCTCTCTGAGCAACGGCGTCGTTCCAACGTGCTTCAAGGCCACCACCATCGTCCCCATGCCAAAGAAGTCTTCAGTGTCCTGCCTCAACAACTACCGTCCCTTCGCACTCACACCCATCATCATGAAGTGCTTGGAGAGGCTCGTCATGAGGCACATTAAGACCCAGCTGCCCCCTCACTAGACCCACTGCAGTTTGCGTATCGTCCAAACCGTTCAACAGACGATGCCATCGCCACCACCCTCCATCTGGCCCTCACCCACCTAGATAAAAAGGACTCATACGTTCGAATGCTGTTCATAGACTTCAGCTCAGCAGTCAACACAATAATTCCTCAGCACCTGATTGGAAAGCTGAACCTGCTGGCCCTGGATACCTCCATCTGCAACTGGACCCTGGACTTCCTGACTGGGAGACCTCAGTCAGTCCGGATCGGGAACAGCATCTCCACCACCACCACACTGAGCACTGGGGCCCCACAGGGCTGTTCACTCTGCTGACTCACGACTGTGCAGCAATGCACAGCTCGAACCACATCATTAAGTTTGCTGATGACATGACTGTGGTGGGTCTCATCAGCAAGAACGACGTGTCAGCATACAGAGAGGAGGTGCAGAGGCTAACGGACTGGTGTAGAGCCAACAACCTGTCTCTGACTGTGAACAAACAAAAGAGGTGGTTGTTGACTTTAGGAGTACACAGAGTGACTGCTCTCCACTGAACATTGATGGCTCCTCTGTGGAGATCTTCAAAAGCACCAAATTCCTAGGTGTTCACCTGGCGGAGAACCTCACTTGGTCCCTCAACACCAGCACTATTACTAAGAAAGCCCAGCAGTGTCTCTACTTTCTTCGAAGGCTGAGGAATGCACATCTCCCACCCCCCATCCTCACTACATTCTATAGAGGGACTATTGAGAGCATCCTGAGCAGCTGCATCACTGCCTGGTTTGGGACTTGCACCGTTTCGGACCGCAAAGCCCTGCAGAGGATAGTGAGGACAGCTGAGAAAATCATCGGGGTCTCTCTTCCCTTCATCAAAGACATTTACAAAAAACACTGCATCCGCAAAGTACCCAGCATTGTGGATGACCCCACACACCCCTCAGACAAACTTTTCACCCTCCTGTCGTCTGGCAAAAGGTACCGAAGTATTCTGGCCCTCATGGCCAGACTGTGTAACAGATTCTTCCCTCAAGCCATCAGACTCCTCAGTACTCAGAGACTGGACTGACACACACACACACACACACACACACACACACACACAAACACACACACTTGTCCTGAGTTGCACTTTATTTATTGTCACTTTATACCTGGCTGCTACCTCAATAACTGCTATGTGCATAGAACACTATCTCATAGTATGTTATGTTTACATTTGCCAGTTTCTTGCACTAAAGTGTACTGGTCTCTCACTGTGCCCATTGTCCTGTTAATTTTTGGTAATTTATTGTACTGTCCCGTACTTTTTGCACACATTTGCATGTGCACTTTATATTTATTTTATTTTACCTTTATTTAACCAGGTGAGCACGTAGAGAACACATTCTCAATTGAAACGGCAACCTGGCCAAGATAAAGCGAAGGTGCAAGACATACAAATAGTTACACATGAAATTATACAAATTAAACATTAAATACACAAGGAACAAAATTTTAAGTAAAATACAAGTTTTCTGGGCAATAAAATAGACAGTGTCGGTATATAAACAATTAGTGAAATATAATCTATAGTAAAGGCATCAAGTTGTTATCGAGAGAGAGAGAAAAAAAAAAAGCAACTAGAGCAGAGATAAATTAAATATTAATTTATAATAAAGGGGTCAACATGTGCAACGGACCGGCAGAAAATCTGATAGTCCTTTTTTAAAGGAAGTATATGTATGTTATTTAGTCTGTGTAGTCTCATGTGGTTCTGTGTTTGTCCTATGTTGTTTTTGTGTAGCACCATGGTCCTGGAGGAATGATGTCTCATTTCACTGTGTACTGTACTAACTCTATATGGTTGAACGACAATAAAAACCACTTGACTTGACGTTGTATATCTTCACTTTCTCTCTGTCTATGCATTCACGTGAAAGAGAGAAGAGGATAGCACTCACAGCCATGTGAGACTGAGAAAATGGCCCTTTGAATGCAAAATTAACTAATGTGCCTCTTTCAAAAGTAATTGGTATATGATGCAAGATTCATCAGGGAGTTTTTCCATCTGATTGTAGGTTGCAATAATAAGTTCATAACTCGCACCGCTGCATCCAAATAATTGTCCAAATTCGCACACAGTAATTTTCATGCTCTGCAAATTCCATGGCACACCGGCACACCTGCCACGGTACACCAGTGTGCTGCGGCACACCCTTTGAGAACCACTGCAGTACAGTATTCTATGTTGAGTCATAAGAGCCTTTATTGTAAAAGATTGTGTTGATAAATAAGTTTATAGTGCATTTTCAACATGTTTTCCTAAACCATCTGCAATCCACAGACTTTGACTTTTGAGACATGGTATGATATCTGTTAATGCTGCATGATTAATTGAGTTAAGTTTACACCTAGATAATCTTTTTCATTTTAGACCATATCTGCTAAATATACCGCTTTCTTAATGGATTAACAAACTTTACTTGCCAGATTAGACATTGTGTTCCAATCTAAAAGTGCCCAGCATTTTTTGTGTCCCACAGTAGAGAGTAAGTCATAATGGTTTGGAACAAAATGAGGATGATTAAATTATGACGAATTTTCATTTTTGGCTAAACTCCCTCCTATCTTGCATTGCAGTACATGTGCATGGACTGCAAGAAAAGTTACTGCAGCCAGTGCTCGACTCAGCAGGACCTCCAGCCATGGCTGTGCCATACTTGCCAGCGTTTCCAAGGCATTTTATTTGCACCAGCAGAGCTGATGAAGCTTAAGGTGAAGGACCTGAGGGATTACCTCCACCTGCATGGGGTCCCCACTCAGACGTGCCGTGAGAAGGAGGAGCTGGTCGAGCTGGTTCTTGGCCAGCAGACACCTACATCTGAAACGCACATTTCACCCCCAATGAACACAGACACAGACCAGGAAGCCCCTAACACTCCAATCATAACAGCGAGCCCCTCAGAGAACAATGCTGCTTTAGATCTGGGACCCCAGACTCAAGCAATGGAGGATGAACAGGTATAAATAAAAATCAAGGTTCATATTTGCTTTTTATATGCCAGTTGTCACCCCCTTTGGTTAAGCACCTTCAGTCAAATTGAGGCCAGAAACATGATCGATGCAAATACGCAAACGCAGATGCAAATTGCATTGCTGTGGTGGTAACAAACTTCAGTACTCAAAGGGGGTGATAGAGTTGCCTTCAAATGTTTGCACTATTAAAAGCAATTCTGTTATTCAGGTAGCTAGCAATTAACATGATGACAGTTTAACTTGCTCAGAAAGATTGTCTTCAAACTGTTGCTCCTGTTAACCTGAAAGAGAAAACTGACTGTAGAAGACCGTTATGTTGGTGTCAGTTTATGACAGATTTAAAGGTGCAATATGTAATATATTTACTGTACTAAAGCATAAAATTATCATAATATGTTATCAGAGATTTAGGAAACATGCAAAGTTGAAATACTGGCTTCTCCGAAAACAGTGTTACAGCCAATATATTCTACTTTGAAATGTCGGTTCCGGGCCGGAATTTCTGTTTGTGTTTTGGCCTGTGTGATCACACCCACTGCCCATTTCCCAATTTTTGACACCCTGGGTTGCCAGATTTGAAACAAATTAGCAGGCAAGCAGGCACAGCACACTGTAGCCATGGAAGCCAGCATTACATCTAGCTAACATTGACAGAGTTATAAAAAATCCACATGAGCTGGTTTATAATTTGCAAACAATAAAAACATTGCAAACATATAAATTGGCTGATCAAATTACAGTGTAAGGCTCGTTGCTTGCCATCGTCAGTTTGCTCGTTCCTGTCGCGTGTCATCAGCCTGGCAACCTGAATGAGCTTCTTGTCTCGGGAGGAGGGGGCGGGGTAGACAACTATCTCAAATATTTAGAATTTGGACTGCAGTACCATTTTAAACGCTTGATGACAATGTTACATATTGCTCCTTTAAGATTGCTACGTTATGTAACATTAAGCTTGCATAGCTACTTGCTTACATGAAGTGTATGGTTTGTGCCTAAAGGCTAGGGTATAATTTGTTTTTCCGCATGCCGTTCCCTCTCACGCACGGTCTAGAGCTCAGCCTTTTAAAGTGTACTTTTTTGACCACGAGCCCATACAGACCGCTCCCGGGTCCGCTTGAAATGGTGGTCTGGGGTACGGTTCATTTGAACTCTGGTACAGTTTGCTGCTGATATGAACGCAGCTGTACCAAACTGCGGAAGTGAACCACTTGTGATGATGTATAATTCCTGACTTTGCAGGCTCGCGATCGCAATTACTGTGGTATAATGCTATTATTCAATGCATCCACGGCAAACAAACACAAGTGGTGTTTTCCTGGTAAATCCAAAGAGACAAATTTCAATACTTCACTTAACACATTGACGTCTTCTAGAGTTTTTACCTAGTTACAGTGGTAAACTGTTGCCGCTTGTACTCACAATGATGATGCAATCGGGCCGTGGTTCGGACCCAAATAATATGATGTGTACAGAGACCAGCGGGAGGGGAAGAAATGAACCCTGGTTCGGTCCAAGCAATCGAGCCAAGAATAAAAGCACCCTTAGTGTCTCACAGCCAGACCTTTGTCTAAAATGCAAAAGGTCTGGGCCATATAGCAGCTTAAATTGGCCAAGAATGCCCATTTAGACAGGAAGAGCTGTCTAACTTAAAAGGTGATTGATAAAAAGTCCTTTTACTTGCAGAAGTTTCATCTAACCAGCTAATCAGATTTACGCTGCGTGGATTGAGAAAGCGCTTTACAATTTAGTGCTAAATACATCAGACGGTAAGAACGTGCAATAATGATAAAGTTGCATCATGCGCGCTGTGTGTGAGATTTACTAGAACACGATAAACAGACTATACTTTGACCTTTGAGATCAAGTGTGTAAACCCCCCCCATCTGCCATTGGTTGAACAAACAGGTAGGCCCACACCAAACTCACAGCATTGGTTAAACCAGTAGTTGGCATCTCAATGGACTAAAATAAAGTAATGTTTTGAAAGTGCCACCAAACCACAGAGTTGAATATATATTTGATTTATATTTGTCTGCACATTAAACTGGGATAGGAGAAAGTATTTTATCATGAAAATAAAATACATACAGCACCATTAATCAAACAATTTTCTAGTCATTTATCAATGCTAACATCACCTTGAGGGTAGTACTTATCTTCTCCATTTCGCTCACATAGAGCTCTGTGTAACTCACTTCTGACATGGACTATCTCTTAAGTAGACAAAAGAATGTGAGATAGTAGTTATTCCTTGAGGTAAAGCAGATCAGGTGCTCAGCTGTTAACCTTAAATTGGTGGTGTAACCTATGACCTCTAGAGCTTGTCAGTGGCAGAACCGACAGCTGAAAGCGAGATGGACACAGACCTACAGGTGGAGCAAGACTTGCAGGTATCTTCTGATGTTACTCACCTCTCCTTTTTTCTGCTGCTATAATATTGCCAGTGTTAAATATGGGCAAAGGGATGTATGGAAAGCAAATAAGGTGATAGCAGTATGACTTAATCTGTCTTGCTTGATAATGTTTGAGAATCTTTGTTTTTCAGTCTTCTTGTTGTAATGAGACAATATGGTCTCTGGAATTGATTCAGTTCTCTGTAATCTGCTTGGAGAATGTCCTCTTTGTGTCTGTTAAAAAGCTTTGCTACAAGCTGTGATGAAGCACTGCTTTGTTAAAGTCTTTTGCCAAATACACTTATCACATCAATCTATCTTGAATCTGATCCCAAATTTGCTTGTTGAAGGCATGGTATGGCTACAGTTTTTGCATTTAAATGAGAATTTTGCCTTTTTGCTGTGTCGTCTATTGTTCAGTCAGGTCTTTTTGGTGTGCGGCTTGAATAATTCCTGTAGGGTCGGGGAATATGCAAGAAATATTTTTGTCAACCACACTGCCAAGGGATTGGTGATTATTTTTGCTTTATTGATTTTGCTTTAACAGTTTAACAACGTTTTCCTTCATGAAAGTATCCGTCTATGGTAACGGGTGCAAAATTGCTAATACAAATTAAGATCTAAAGACAACTATAAATGTAAGCAAAATAATGATGATAATAATAATATTGAAATATAAATAAACCATTACCTCTAGAAAGTTCAACACAACCCACAATTTCTACTTGCATAAAACAGCTACAATAGTTTTTTACTTCACTTAGACTGTAATTAGTCTGTAAACAAATAGAAAACACAATTTTTCCTATTTGGTGTAAACTTAATAAATTCCCTTGTGTTCCCCAATTAATGCTGCATAATAATTTCCACTGTGTTCTTATTGAATTTATGTTTGTATTGCTTTTCATTAATACCGCCTAAAGAAAATGAAATTGAACTCAATTTTAGGTTCAAGGTGAACATGTTTTTGTATTATTTTATGTAGGGATGTCCAGGTATGTCCAGGTGTCCGATTTGGGTGCAGTTTGAACATTTGGTAGAATGCCAACATTATGACACATGCAACTGCACCTTTGCATAGTAAAGTAGGCTAAAGTGTTATCATCTAAACATGACCTTTAAACCTTAGATCAGTGGCTCCCAAACTTTTTACAGTGGTGTACCTCTTCAAACATTTTACATCCTTTCGCGTACCCCTTTCTAACGCATAGATACAATTCACACAAGGTAATTTGAAAATGTCTATTTAACACAATTATCTTTGTAAAACAACTCCCTTATATTAAACATGTTATATTTGTACATGTTTTGTACATTTTATATTAATCATATACGTATACTGAATAAATGGCTTACCGATTGAGATGGGAATGCTAGATATGATATAACTTCATAACTTGAAAACTCCCCCCTCATCATGTCGCGGTATGCAAGAATAGCATTTGGATCTGTGCCTGGAATTGCGCATCATTCCAGGTACGGCATTGATGGCCGAATTCGAGCATTGTGGGAAACTGGGCAATTGCACAGTCAGCTCAAGGGGCTTTTTATATCACATTTGACACTGTTAGCAAGGTTTAGCTCATTTGCTGAAAAAACATCATGCAACAAAGTAAACACAGGTCTCTACCATGCAAACAAATGTGATTGAAAAGTACTGCGTGTGAATATGGAAAATTATTTTGTGCTGCTGAATATCTGACACCTGTCATCAAAGCTTATGAACTTATACCATCAGAATTAAAACTCCCTATGCATCTAACCTTGAATACAAATTACGTTTTTAACTGCGAAAAAATAAATAAACTAAAATCGTGGACGACTAACATGTGTGAGTCTGGTAAAACAGTGAAGTATTTTACTTGCTATCACTAAGCTACGTCACCTAGCATTGGGCTGGGCTGATGAAAAAAGATACTTGTGTGATCCACGACACATTAGTAGAAGCATTTTTTTAACCGCAAATTATCTGTTTTTTTCATTACCTATTTTTCTGACCTTTATGACACAACCATTTTGGTGTTTCTACACTAGAGGGCACACAAAATATTTTTTGTCAGTGACAAATATATGAACTGGGTTTGAATGTTATTTTAGACTGTGATGAAATTGAAAGAACGGTAAATCTCAGAATGTCATTCGGGTACCCCATTGTCACCTCACGTACCCCAGCTTGGGAAACACTGCCCTAGATGTTAATGAACCACTCAGTGTCCTGTACCCTACCAGTAGGATATTATATTTGAATAACAACAGAGGATGGCCAATACAGAATGTAGAGTTAGGCAGAGTGTTTTGCTCCAATTCATAATCTAAAACCTTTCTTATCTCCCTTTGAATCTATCTCTCCATGTCACATGTTGCGTGTGATGTCATGAGTATGTTTGAGCTATGCCGGTGTTGTGCAATTATTTGATCCCTCTTGGACCCCAAAATAATTCCATTGGTTAAAAGAACTTGTGTCTTTTATTTGGTGCCTGATCAGAAATCCTTCAATATAATTTGATTTATGTAATTTTAACAATGGAAGTGTCAATTACTGTCAATAACCGTAGCAACACATTGTCAAATTAAACATTTCATTTTCACTTTGTGTTTTCAGCTAGCATGCTAACTGATTGAGTTCACACATGAAATCCTGTCCCTCTTGGGTAGTTGTTTATAATGCCTGATTCCATAAATGTCTGCTACTTATTCCTGTTGTAGCTTATCATGTAAATACAGATAGTAAATACAGTATTACCATATCCATTGATTCACAATATAGCAACAAAAATAACGTTTTGATGCATTGATTGCATAATGGAATGCTAGCATGTCAGGCTTGCTAACTGAAAATGGAAAGAGAAATGTTTTATTCAACCATTTGCTGCTTTGGTTTAATCATGTAATATCATATATATCTTGTATTAATTTAATTTAAGTGTTTTCATGATTAGCATTACATATTATATTATGTAATACTTTAGGATTTTCAAACAAGCACTGAATAGAATACCCCCACCCCCCAAATAAATCACTCAAGAGTCGAAGTAGGACAGGATTACATGGGGAAACTCAATAATACTACAGTTAGCATGCTAATCAATACGCCTGCTTAGCGAACATATAAAGCACAAGTTACATTACGTAATCATATTAAAACATTACATTTCATGCTAGATGATAAAAGGATATACTCTTCTGATGCTAGTGAAACTTTGTAACATGTTTTTTTTTCGTACCACTGTTTCCTTAAGATGAGTCGCTTTGGATAAAAGCATCTGCCCAATGAATTTTTTTTTTATGTAAATGGATATTTACCAATGGATATGGTAAACAATTATTTATTTTCCAAGACCGTGAATTAAAGCATGATCAAATTTACTTCGCACTGCAAAAATCCAGGGGCGAAATGCAGTCATCTCAATGGGAATCCACACGTTAATTTTGCGTGTAATTCAAGTTTGCTGAACTTTGACAGGTGAAGTTCGCCGTGTTGACCAATAGGAACTTGCTTGGTTTGGCAGTTACCTCTGTGTGGGTGGTGCTTCATACACAGCTACACTGAATATTCAAAATGGACAAGTATATCATTTTAAGGCAAAGCTTCTTTTTAACAGATTTAAAAAGAGGCTGCTTAGCAATTCATTTTTTCCTGGTTTAACATTCTCTGGGAGAGTGAATGATTTAACAACGTGCTCTGTTCCTTCTTTGCCATTAACATGATTGGCAACAACATAAAAAATGGCAGACACCTCTTACCAGGCATTACAAACAGCTACACCTTGGTGTACAAGGGGGATTGAATTCTGCGGAGGTTTGAATCTTGCATGACACTGGCCAAACTTTTCCTGGCTAACCTAATCTAGTTGTGGTTGGGGCTTTTGGTGAGTTCAAAACTAGATTTCGATAATCATGCTCCCAATCAGTAAATGGAAAGTAAAAGACTTTGGCACTCTTTCATTTTCTATGTCTGTTGACCTCATGATTTGCCAGATTCTTTTTTTCTAAAGTTTGCTTTCACTTTCAGTGGAACTTGATCTGCTTGTGTTTGCATGCCAAATGTCTTGCATACTGAACTCTGGGGATTCCAAAAGGTTTATGAAGAGATGCACTGATGCAACAATTGTTTGCATACTTTCTTTCTGTCTCTTTATGTCAGTTGTCAGACTCTGAGGAGGTGTTGGCCCCTGGGCGGCGGGCGTCTCTCTCAGACCTCAGATCAGTAGAGGATATTGAGGCTCTGAGCGTCCGGCAGCTAAAGGAGATCCTGGCAAGGAACTTTGTCAACTATAAGGGCTGCTGTGAAAAATGGGAGCTGATGGAGAGAGTAACGCGCCTGTATCATGACCAGAAGGACCTGCAGAACATGGGTAAACATTTTTAATTGATTGAGTGAATTCAGCCCTTAATACGTTGCTTATGTATCTAGTCATATGCTATAAGCATAAGCTTAAATTAGCCTCATTCTGTGCTGTTGCTGAAGTTTATTGTGTGGATGGTGCCATTTCTTTAATCATGCTCATTAGGGGTAATTTTGTTTGTGAGTGGTTTTCAATGGCCCTTTTTTTTTTTTCTTTTTTTTTTTCTTTCTTTTTTTTTGCCATTTTAGCTTGGTGCCTTTTTTTGACGTGCAAAAAAAGACCTTACCAATGAAAATTAGCAAAATGAGAATCAGACTATTTAAGTGGAGCAAAAAAGTAAGCTATGGGTGGGAAATGGATGGTTGTGAATTTCCACATGGGTAGGGTTGCAACGGTATATCACGGTTTGAAAATGTACGGTTATCATACCATGTACATTTGCTAATCTATGGTATTGAAAATAAATTCAACGAGACAGATACGTGCGCATCTCCTTTCCTCCTCTACTGTCCCACACACACAGTGTAGAAAATGTCAGAGAGAAGCTAAGCGAGGGGGTCTGACGTGTGTGTGTGTGTGTGTGTGTGTGTGTGTGTGTGTGTGTGTGTGTGTGTGTGTGTATGTGTGAGTTAAAGCAGTCTTTCTCAACTGGTGGGTCATAGTTATATTCGGACTGGGATGCGGAGGGACCAATTTCAATTCTAGTGAGATTTCTCTAGTTTAAAGTGTTACGGAGGAAATTAAATCGAACCTCTCAAACAGTAGGCAGCCCTGACTTGCCAAACAGCACTGAGGAAAAAAGCAACACTGTGAAATGCACCAAAAAAATGTATAACTACACATCATCACCTTTACTATATTGTTATAATAGCTACACTGACCTAACTGTGGTAACGAGGAGCCTTTCCTCCTGTGTAATATGTGTGTTCTGTATGAATTATTTTTGAAATTAGAAAAAAACTGGATAATAATGGGCTCATATAAGTAAATGTGCTCTTCAATTTTTAAAAAGGGGGAGAGAATACTTCCTGTAGCTTTTGTTGTTGACATTAACAACAAAAATAATGCCATTGATGCATGTCCTTGTATTTGAAAACCATGAAAAATCTATGCAACATAAAATGAAATGCAACCCAGGATACATTAAATACAGGTTATGTTTTTACTATGGTGGGTTGCCACTTGATTTCCAATCTGGGTCCTGAAGCAAAACCAGTTGAGAACAACTGAGTTAAAGGTACAGACAGGAGCAGTCACCCACCTACAGTATATGCTAATTATTAATAATCAGAGGACATTACTTTAAAAGCTGACACAGATGTTATTTTTCATTTAGTAGTTATTTTAACATGTTATGCTAACATGTAAACTAACATGCTTTAGTTATATATCATGTTATAGTTACATGCAATTTTTTATTATGTTTATAATTTGGTTTATTACAATTCTGTTAGCTTTCTTATTTATTCTATTTATTTTATTTTCAAAAGAGAGTCTTTTTTACACATACTTCAATTTAAAAAATGGTTTCAAATGTGTTTTTTAAACATTTGTTTCGAGTGTTTGCTCAAGCAAAAAAAAGGGTCATTGTAACTGATGATAATACTTTTGTAATACCATATAATGTGATACCATGAAACTATGATATTTATTGAGATGGTTATCATAGTGTGAAAATCTCATACCGTTGCAACCCTACAAATGAGCATTAATTCTTAGTATTTGCCGAGGTATGCATCACTATTTATTTTGTTCACGTGTAAGTTCGTTTTTGTTTTGTTTTTTCAAAGTTTTTGTTGAGGTGTGGTATTTCTTTTATAAGCGATCTGGTTTAATGATACAATATAAAATGGGCCAAAAATCCCATAGATTACAGTAAGGGCCCTATCTAGGTACCAAAATAGAGCGCAACAGTGCCTGTCCACTTTTTCAGCCGTTCTTGAGTATTTTTCCCAATTCATTGGGATTTCATAAATTCTTCATAAAAGAATTCTAAGCCATGATAAAAATGTGAATCACAACATAAAAGTAAAAAAGTATTTGAAAATCAGACAAAAAGACAAAGGTACAAGTACTTTCTCTTTAATGAGGGCATCGACTACAATTCCATGAAGGATTGCCAATGACCTAATTGAATTTAAAACACTGGAAATAAAACTGTTGATTGTAAGTATAGTATTAATATATTTAAAGTATTTAGCAAATATTCAAGTAGCTTTTTAGTATAGAGAAACTGACTTTATTGCGTCATTAACAAAGTGTGTCATTGGAAGGGAGGTCACTGCCGGGTTTGTTTGGTGCCCTTTGTTGGTGGCAGTTCTTTGATTGGTGGATTGTTCTTTTCAGGATTCATGGGTATTGTTATTCTTCACCAGAAATTACTCAAGTAAACATACTTTTTTTTTTTTTTTTTAAATGAAGTTAAATTAATGTTGACTGATGGCTTCAAAAGAAGCATATACCATCGATTTACAACCTCAGAGCTCACGGTAACTCTCTCTATAAGTTTTATAAATGATCAATTAATTATCTTGAGAAAATGAATGAGATTTTTACTTCCAGAACCAGACCATTGCACTCTATATCATAAAGGTTTGGGGTGGACACTGTTGACTAGAAACCACTATGTGCTAAAACCACCCATAACATACCAATTTGGCAAAACGAATTGGTTACCTAACGTAACCTCGGTTCTCTCTAGATGAGGGAACGAGTATTGCGTAAGCTAGCTTACGCTATGGGAAAGATTAATCTTTTCTGAGATATTGAAGCCAAAAAATTATCCTTAATTTTGTATCATTTGTCAACGCAGTGCAGCAACTGTAGACCTTGAGCGGGCTAGCTAGCGAGCTCATTGGTTGCTCTGCGGCAACTGCTGCAGCTTATAGACGAACTTGGACGAACTCGCGTCCAATGAGGAAGCGTCCGCGCTACTGCATCAAAGCCCGCCAAAATGGGCCTGGCTAGAGTGCATATAAGCGTAGTTCGTGAGGCTGGAACCCTGGTTTTCATTGAATGAAGCTGAAAGTCACTAGTGGCGTGAAGCACGGCCGTTACGCAATACTCGTTCCCTCATCTAGAGAGAACCGAGGTTACGTTAGGTAACCGATCGTTCTCTTACGAGAGGTTCTCTCGTATTGCGTAAACTAGCTTACGCTACGGGAACCCATTGTCAACGCCGCGGCGCCAAGCATCCACTGCATGAGCCCCGGGGGTGGGGGGACCCGGGGGAGCCCTTGTGAGTGGGGAAATAATATTTGACCGGCAAGAGTGTGGGCCAGTGTGTGTGTAATACATAAGCACATAGTGGGAAGGGAATGACAGAGCGGCGGTGCCGGTCTGTGTGGAATGAGTCCCATCAGTGCAGCTCACCAGGGGAGCTGTAGCGTATTAAACTGCTAGTAGTTTTGCCTGCAGGGCGGGCACTTCCAGATTGTAAAATCTGACAAAGGTGGAGGGGGAAGCCCAGCCCGCTGCCACACATGTCGTGAATGGAAATCCCGCTGGACCATGCCCACGATGAGGCCATGCCTCTAGTGGAGTGAGCCCTAATGCCCAACGGGCATGGCAGGTCTTTTGACGCGTATGCGGCAGCAATAGCGTCCACCATCCATCTAGACAGTGTCTGTTTCGAGGCGGCGAGACCTTTGGTGCGCCCTCCGAACGAAACGAAAAGCTGCTCAGCGCATCTGAAAGAGGCGGAGCGCACAGTATACAATCTCAGTGCTCTGACTGGGCAAAGGAGATTGGCGTCGCGTTCGCTATCGGATGCTGGCAGCGCCGATAGGGAAATGACCTGTGCTCTGAAAGGAGTACTGATCACCTTGGGAACATAGCCGTGTCTAGGCTTTAAAATGACCTTGGAGTCACTTGGTCCAAACTCAAGACACGCAGCGCTGACAGACAGCGCGTGAAGGTCTCCCACACGTTAGACTGATGACAGGGCAGTCAGAAAAACGGTTTTGAGTGAAAGGTATTTCAAATCCACGGATAGAAGCGGTTCGAAAGGGGGGGCTTTCATAGTTTCGAGAACTATAGAAAGATCCCAGATAGGAACCGATGGGGGGCGCGGGGGGTTCATCCTTCTAGCTCCCTTGAGGAAGCGGATGACCAGCTCGTTTTTTCCCAGTGACTGACTCAGCGAACGCCGCGACGGCCGCCACATACACTTTGAACGTAGATGGGGATCTGCCCTTATCCAGCAGCTCTTGTAAAAACACGAGCAGCGACGACACCCCACATGTCCGTGGGTCCAGGTCTCTGTCAGTGCACCATTTTGAAAACACAGACCATTTTGACGCATAGAGTCTTCTCGTGGAAGGGGCTCTAGCGTGTATGATGGTGTTTATTACCCCTTACTACTCTGCAGAGCGACGGGTAGTCATTGATCACCCACGCGTGCAGCGCCCAGCGCTCTGGGTGGGGATGCCAGATCGTGCCGCAAGCTTGAGAGAGGAGATCTGCTCTCACTGGGATGGGTCACGGCGCTGTCAGTGACAGCTGCGTAAGCTCCTGGAACCATGTCTGATTCTCCCAACGCGGGGCTATGAGGAGCACCGAGTGACACGTTTCCCTGATCCTCTGCATTACCTGTGGCAATAGCGAGACAGGAGGGAAGGCGTAAAGCGGGCGGTTGGGCCAGTGCTGGGCCAGCGCGTTCTCGCTTCTCGAGAAAAATATTGGGCAGTGAGAGTTCTCTTCTGACGCAAAGAGGTCTATCTCTGCTCTGCCGAATATGCGCCATAACTTCTGGACTGTTTGAGCGTGCAGGGACCATTCCCCTGGAGGAATATTGTCTCTGGACAGTCTGTCTGGGCCGTCGTTCAGGTGGCCTGGCACGTGCATCGCCCTCAGCGAGCGCAGGTGGCACTGGGACCAACTCAGTATGCGTTTCGTCAGATGGAAGAGGTTCCTGGATCTGACACCGCCCTGACGGTTTAGGTAGGATACCACAGATCTGTTGTCCGAACGGACCAGGACGTGGTGACCCTGAATGACCGGGAGAAGCGCATGCGCCGCACTCGACCGCTATCATTTCCAGACAATTTATGTGAAGGAGCTTTTCCTGAACTGACCATAGGCCAAAAACCAGAGAGCCCTCGCGACACCGCGCCCCAACCTGTGTTGGACGCGCCTGTCGAGATGACTTTTCGGCGAGATACAGCTCCCATCGCCACTCCCCGCTGATACCATTCGGCCACTGTCCAGGGCTGCAGAGCTGAAATACAGGTCTGAGTCACCTTGATCGGCTGGCGGCTCATGGCCCAAGCCCGGCGAGACGCGCGGTGTTTAGCCAATGCTGAAGCGGGCGATGCGCAGTAAACCCAGCTGAAGTACTGCTGCGGCTGAGGCCATGTAACCTAGCACTCTCTGAAATTTTTTCAGAGGCGTGAGGCTGTTCATCTGAAAGGACGCGGCTAGTCGCTGAACACGGCGCGGCTATGTAGATAAGCAAGCCGCCATTGCCACGGAGTCTAGTTCTATTCCAAGGAAGGAAATTGCCTGACTGGGCTGTAGTGAGCTCTTGGTCCAATTGACTGCAAGACCCAAACTGTTCAGATGGCTGAGGAGAACTGTTCTGTGAGACAGAAGCTCCGTATGTGACTGTGCCATAATCAGCCAGTCGTCCAAATAGTTCAGAATTGCAAGCCCTGACTCCGCGAGGGGTGCGAGCGCTGCATCCATGCACTTCGTGAAAGTACGGGTGCTAAAGACAGGCCGAACGGAAGGACGGTGTATTGATAAACCTGGCCGCCGAGGCTAATCTCAAGAATGGCCTGTGACGGGATTTATCTGAATCTGAAAGTAGGCATCTTTCAGATCGAGAGAGATAAACCAGTCCCCTGGCGCGTATGCGCGAGGAGTTTCCTGATTTTAAGCATTTTGAACGGTCTTTTGCAAGCACCTTGTTCAAACCCTTGAGATCTAATATTGGTCTGAGGTCGCCGCCTTTCTTGGGAACAAGAAAATAACGGCTGTAAAACCCCGACTCGCTCAGCTGAAGGCGGCATTTCTCTATGGCCCTTTTGCACAGAAGGTTTGCTATTTCTGAACGAAGCATGCAGGCTGCTTCCGTGTTCACAATAGTTTCGAGCCAGCTCTGAAGCGGGAGGGCGGCGATCGAACTGTAGCAAATAGCCCTGTTTTATTGTGCTTAACACCCATTTGGATATCCCTGGGATAGCTTCCCACGCTTTGAAGCGTAACTCTAGAGGGTGAATGGCCAAATCGCCCTGATTGCTGCACACAGCCGCTGAACAGAATGTGTGAGCGCTTACTGTGCTTATGCATGACTGCTCACAGACAGCAGGGACAGGCTGTTCTGTGAGTGACTTCCGATTGAGGTGAATGGGGAAAGAGTCACATCTGTTAAGTGATGCGCAAGCATAGTCACGGGCACGGGACTTACATACAGAGAAGTGTTTGCTGGCCGTGTGACAGAGCTGGCAGAGAATGGGCACGCGACGTATTCGTGAGCGCGCTTATTGACTCTAACACTCGAGCTGGCTGTGTCCGCTTTATGTGAGTGGGCTCTGATCGGGACACGGGAAGTGTAATGCTTGTGTGTAGAGGTGAACACTGGATTGTGGGCACATTTTCTACACATAAGGCTTGTCGTGTGACAGAGCGGCCAGAGAAGGGACGCGCGCATGGATTCGTGGGCGCGTTTATTGACTCTAACACTCGAGCGGGCTGTGTCCGCTTTATGTGAGTGTGTAGGGGTGAACACTGGATTGCGGGCACATTTTCTACACATAAGGCATGTTTGCTCTTTACAAGATTTCTTTGGGTCGCCGTGAAAACGGCGTTTGAGTGCAGGCAAGCGGGCAGTATCACCGGCTTGTTGGCTGCTGAATCCACCACTGTAGTAGCCTGAGAGAGGGGGACTGACAGGGGGCTAAGCTTTGACGGTGGTCCGCCGCGGCGGACTGAGCCGCCGCTTTTTCAACAAGGCTAGGAGGACTTCTGTTGCTCAGGTTTCAGCGCAACCTTAGACTGAGGCCCGCTGGGGCGGCGGTCTGCGGCGGCCGTCTGAGCGCTGATCGAGGGCGGCCGCCCTGTCGACGCTGAGAAGTCTGACTTTGTTGAGCTGGGCGCTGTGAAGAGGCTCGTGCAGGAGGCTGGTCACGTGGGCGGCCTGCAGAGGAGCTTAGCGCGACGCGGCAGGAAGAGGTTCATGGCTTGGGTGGCTTTCTGGACTTCTGAAAAGCGGTCAACAATGCCACTCACCGCGGAGCCGAAGAGACCGGTCGGAGAGAGCGGTGCGTTGAGGAACGTGGAGCGCTCTGCTTCTCCCATGTTGGCTAGCGTTAGCCACAGGTGTCTCTCGGTCACAATCAGCAAGGCCATGCACTTCCCTAGAGCTTGGGCTGCAGCTTTGGTGGCGTGAAGGGCGAGGTCCGTCGCGCTTCTTAGATCTGTAACAGCCTCTGGGTGCCTGCCTTCTCATCCCACTCCCGAAGAAGGTCCGCTTGGAGGATCTGTAAGACGGCCATGGAGTGCAGAGCAGATGCGGCTTGGCCGGCGGCGGAATAGGCGCGGCCAACATAGGCGGAAGTCGCTCTGCAGGCCTTAGACGGGAGCACTGGCTTAGACCGCCATCTCGCGGAGGGCGGGCAAAGGTGTGCTGCTACCGAATCCTCGACCGGGGGGATGGAGGAGTAGCCCTTCTTGGTGGCGCGGTCCACCGAATCGAGAGGGGTGGAGACGTGGGAACGGATCCTGGCCGAGAAAGGCGCGTTCCACGACTTTGCAAGCTCAGTGTGGAGTTCCGGCAGGAAGGGAGTGGCCCGGGCCGCGGGTGTTGCGCGGCGACGGCTCTGAAGAAAGCCTGTGTGAGGAGGCGTGTTAGTTCCCCTTCGACTCCGGCGCGGGTCCTGCTGGATTCCTGGGCCGAGGAGGAGGCGTGGGAGCCTGACCACTCCTCGCTGTCCGAATGATGGAACAGCCCTTATCCTCCGCCTCGTCCTCCGAGATGGCCGCAGTGCGGCCGCTGGGCAGCAACTGCGCGTCCCGGGGGGGCGGGGAGGGTGAGAGCGATGCTCGAGGGAGAGGCTCCGGCGAGGAAGTCGCTTCTATCACCGGTTCTGGCAGCTTTTGGGAGCGGCGCTTTTTCCTGCGCGGCGGAACTGAAGGCGCTGGCGGCTTCGGTTCTGAGCGCCGAGTCGAGCCCGCAGGGTCGACATCGAAGCTCCTCGCAGAGGTCGCATCCGCCTTCAGCGAGGGCGAGTTCTGCATGCCCCAGTCCCAGGCAGAGAGCGCAGATGATGTGGCGGTCTCCGGCGCTGAGAGGGGCGCGCATGAAGCGCAAGTGGTGCGAGGCGTCTTAAAAAGAGGCTCGCTTTTGTGACGTTAAGAACTAGCTTGCTCTAAAAGGATACGTCGCCGGATGGCGTAGCTCGCAGGATGGCTGAAGGTGGCCGAGACGGCCGGCTTCTTCGAGAGCTGTCCAAGCTTGCTAGATGCCCCTCGAATGGCGACGCGGCTTCCAGTTCAGAGATGCGAAGATCTTCGCTAAAGAGATGAAAATCAGGGTTCCAGCCTACGAACTACGCTTATATGCACTCTAGTCACGCCCTTTTTGAGGGCTTTGATGCAGTAAGCGCGCGGACGCCTCTCATTGGACAAGAGTTCGCCCAAGTTCGTCTATAGGCTGCAGCAGTTGCCGCAGAGCAACCAATGAGCTCGCTAGCTAGCCCGCTCAAGGTCTGCAGTTGCTGCACTGCGTTGACAAATGATACAAAATTAAGGATAATTTTTTGGCTTCAATATCTCAGAAAAGATTCATCTTTCCCGTAGCGTAAGCTAGCTTACGCAATACGAGAGAACCTCTCGTAAGAGAACCACTCACATCATAACAATGTGGTAAAACAACTCACAACATCTTAACAACCATGTAGCAAAACCCTGGCATTGAGGTTAGAGACGTTTGCACTGGCATGGGCTACTTGCACTCGGGGATGTTCCAGGGTAATCGACTAGTTGTCTTACAACTGACTATTCGATTAGTAGGGTTGACTATTATTAACATTTTTAGTGGTGGTAGTTTTAATGTAGCCAATTTATTTGTTGAATATCCATTAGTTACCATGTTAAAGTGCTTTACTTTACACCTGTATATCCCTCTTACGGAGCCTAATTATACATTATTATCCTTAAGTCCGAATAGTCAACTAGTCGTTCATACAACCAACTGACTAGTCAATTATGAAAATCGTTTCGTTTTGAACATCTCTACTTACAATATCTTCAGAAAATGTTAAAACCTAATATATTGTGCATGTTGATCACATACATCACACATACATCACTAACATGAACTATAATTGTATTTTACAGTGACAAGCACCACAGAGGGTACAGGTGAGTTTAAGCTTATGACTTATACACTAACCTTACCTTTTTGAAATGTCCAAAATTCTATTTTTCATTATGACACTAAATAATAGCGCTTCAAAGATGTTAAAGTAGCTTTCTGGCAAGTGTCTACCATGAATTCACATGTCTGTCAAACTTGCTGGTGTAATTCGCTAACATTATATGTGTAAAGTGTGAATTATGTTTCTTTTCTGTGTTGCATACAGACACTGGCTCTGGGACAGCCGTAGAGGAGAATCTCTGTAAGATCTGTATGGACTCACCCATTGACTGTGTTCTTTTGGAGTGCGGACACATGGTCACATGCACCAAGTGTGGCAAGCGCATGAATGAATGTCCCATCTGCCGACAGTATGTGGTGCGGGCAGTGCACGTGTTCAGATCCTGAATGGCATTTTCTATCTACAAAGCTTGTTCTCATGACCAACATCTCTCAGATTATATAGTCCTTACCCCAAACAATGGAATTAATATACAATAAAACTAGAACAGTCAGGTGGCCTGTAATTCTTGCACAATTATCTTGTGGCAATTAAAACAATGTCAGAGACGCTAAAATCTCTAAGCAATAACAGTACTGGTATCCGGTATATCTTACCGAAATAACTTTTCAAAGTGTGCCTTCTGAAATTGCCAGAAGTGGAGACTTATTTTTGATCATGGAATGTTTTGATCATGGAATGTTCTGTTGACAATGCCAATGACGCCAAGTCATCACATCATAAACAATTTTTTTGTGCCCGTATTAGTAAACGTATGTCGACATATGTTTAGAGATAACTTTATTAATGCACACATGCTGTGTGTAGTGTTGTAATAAATACAGACAGGATCTTCTTAAGGTGGATAACTGTGCCTTGCCTGTAACTGTAATGGTTCCTTTCTCTCAAACTTTTATTTTTCTATATATAAATTAAATATATATTATATATATCACAGTGACATCTTCTGGAAGGAAATTGGTACTTTAATTCACCAAAGTGGCATGCAATCATTGCTCAAATTGAGGGGGGCTGGGGGGATCTGGGACCCCCATAAGGCATTAGGGACCCCCCATAAGAAGTAAAAAATAGACTTAGGGGGGTCCCCAAGCTGATTAAATTCATGCAGTGGATACGGCGAATTTAGTGAATTAATTATTTACAATAATTTATATTAAGTTTGTTTATAGGCTAGTTGTCATGTCTCTTTAAAATGTAAATGCCCCGCCCCACATCTAAAGGCCGCTAAGCACATAACATCATTGACATGACTGCTTGCTTGGCGCCGCTCCGGTGAAACTAACTTTAGCTATAAAATGGATAATAATAAACCTCCACTTGCAGTTGAGAAGAGAAATCTTCTTACTGACTTTTTTGAGGGGTAATTTTCTCTCTATATATCTTTCTACTAAATCTATCCACTCCATGTCAGGGCTTTTGTATTCCTTGCATAAATTGGAAACATCAACCTCGTTTGCTTGCTCGCTTTCCAGAGCATTAAAGAGCCACACCAGATGCTTGTTAGTGGACCATCCATTTCAGTTGTGGGCAAAGAGACCCACAGAGTACCTAGCCTGAGTATGAATATCTGTTTGAGATTCATTCCTCATTTTAGGTTTTCGTTATCCCTGCTTCTGAAGAAATGTTATGCTTACCAGTGATGCTTGCCTGTCCTGAGTTCTGTTCTAATCCGAGGAGATGTTGATGATACTAGCCAGTGAATACTTACCTATCATGAGTTTTGGTTTACCTACTGGTTCCTGAAATTACCTTGATGACTGTTATGGATGAATGCTGAGTTGACTTTTGAGAATCTCCTGTGGACATGCCTGTTAAACTTATGAACTATTCTAAAGACTGTATCCTGTTTGCCCAGTTGTCCTGTACTCTTTGAATAAAGCTCCCGCACCTGGGTGCATACCTAATCTCCTCTCTATAGTATCATTACAGCCTTATAGTATTTTGCCATTCTTTTGCTACTGTTGAAGTAATAAAAGGTCCTTTGGAAGTTACTGACTGCTCCTTTATCACTGCTTTCTGAGACATTATGAAATGATTATTCCTGTGCCTCTGTTGAATCTGACAGTGATGCCATCCAGTAAGTCTGGAAGCCATCTGATTATTTTTCTACTGTTTTTGAGCCATTTTGAGGTCACATGCTTTTACGGGTCTTCAAGTGCCTTATATGTAGTCCTCTGGTATATTTGCCTTGGTTGCCCTTTTGGGTCTGCTGCTTTGTCACCCTCAAAATCCAGTATTACTTTGAGTAAGCCATTTAAAAAAGAATAGTAGCTTATCTCTCTTTGTTATATAACATTTGGACTGAATGTTTTTATTATTATTATTATTATTACTCTTTATCAACACAAAAACCTGTTCTTTTATGTAAGGCTGTTTTTAATAAATAATATATAGTTATGCAGAACAACTGGCTCTAACAAGGGCAGAAAGAGATGTGGAAGGCCAGATGTACAACTAAACAAGAGGATAAGTACATCAGAGTCTCTAGTTTGAGAAATGGATGCCTCACATGTCCTCAGCTGACAGCTTCATTGAATTCTACCTGCTCGACACCAGTTTCATGTACAACAGTAAAGAGAAGACTCAGGGGTTCAGGCCTTATGGGAAGAATTGCAAAGAAAAAGCCATTTTTGAACTTTTGGCATTTGACAACAGATAATTGGAAAAGAGTGTTATGGATCTTAACCCCATTAAGCTTTTGTGGGATCAGCTAGACAGTAAGGTGCGTGAGAAGTGCCAGGCAAGACAGCCACATCTATGGCAAGTGTTACAGGAAGTATGGAGTGAAATGTCACCTGAGTATCTGGACAAACTGACAGCTAGAATAACAAGGATCTGCAAAGCTGTCATTGCTGCACGTGGAAGATTTGTTGATAAAAACTCTTTGAAGTAGTTAAGAAGTTCTGAATTTTTTTCAAATTGTAATAGTAATTTTTCATGTTGTTAATGTCCTGACTATACATTTAAATCTGTTGAATGTCACTTTGGTGAATAAAAGTACCAATTTCGTTCCATAAAGAGTTAAATCTGTACATTATTCCAAACTTTTGGTGTGTGTGTGTGTGTGTATTCTGGATAAATTATAAGATTCCATCACCAACCAGGCTGACAAATTTTCAAACCGGAATTGCTCCCTTTTGTTGATTCATCTCACATGAGAAACTGCAAATAGTGTAAACTGCTGAGAAACAGCACATGCATAACCTCAAGACAGTTAAGGGTGTAACTTCATTTTAAGCAAACTCTCATTACAGCTTTGTCTAACTTCACCGCCAACAAAAAGCACTTGTGTTTGTACTACCATCCGGCTTGTGTGCACAGACCGCAGTTAATACCACCATCATGCCTTTATTACTTTGACTAAAGGCTCATTTAGCTCAACTAATCTAAATGATTTCTCTTTGTTTAGCAAATAAAAATGGCATGAGCTTCCTTCCCTCTGTTTAGAAGTTGGGAAGATTACAGGATGAATCTCAAAACCGGTTGGCCACCGAAAAATGATCTGTCTCTCATCATTTAAACACCCTTATGTAGTCTCAACGTCATATTACTTTTTTCTTCTGTGGAACACAAAGAGATATCGGAGGATATATGAAGAGTTTTTCTCCATCCAGTGCAAATCAATGGGGTCCAAAAATGTTAAGCTCCAAAAAGGACATTAAGGCAGCATTAATGCACATTTACACGTGCTGTACATGCTCTTTGCATGCATAAAGAAGTGTGAACAAGCTTCTCTTATGAACACTCCAAGGAGACTGCAGATGTCAAGATTTTTTGTGAAAAAAACAAGAAATTGTCCAAAGAGAACTAAGGGGCTATTCACACCAAAATGAGTTTTTGCATCCATCTGTGCAGTTATTCCAATAGAAACATGAGCTAGACTAGAGGGACGTTTATGACCAGTGCAGTGCCGCATTATTTACAGGCCATGTCAAGTTAAGAAGAAAGTCAAATTTAAAAAGTGTGTTTCGATACACTGGAGTTCTGAACAACCCCTTTTGCATTCTCAAACTATTGTCCCTTTTTTATAAAAAAATATTTCACCCCAAAATGTTCATATTTTATCCACCCTCGGTCATCAAACCCTGTATTATTTTCATTTCAGGCAGAATATCCGAACTCCCCTTTTAGGTACATGTTAAAGGAATACTCCATGTTCAGTACAAATTAAGCTTAGCCGACAGCATATTGTTTATTACAGCAAAACATTTTTTCCCTCGAAGCCGAAATCGAGGTTACAGTGAGACACTTACAGTGGAGGTGAATGGGGATTTTTGGATGGTTTAAGAAGGCAGAAGTGTGACCGTATAGTTTTATAAAAGCACTTAAATGAATTCTTATGTTAAAACTTATTTATTTCAGCTTTAAAGTTGTTTAAATCGTCGTTTTTCCAGTCATTTCATTTTTTTTTTTTTACAAAGTTGTACAATTGCCTTTAACTTAACACAGAAAAGGTTAGGAAGTGATTGTATCATACTAAAATCATGTTAATACTCATATTGTTTACATTTTGTGACTATATTTCTTTAAATAGTGAGTATTTTAATGTGTACGGATTGGCCCCATTCACTTCCATTGTAAGTGCCTCACTGGAACCCAGATTCTTTTTTTTTCTCTCTTTTTTTTTTAAGGAAGGTCAAGTCAAATATTTTTTTTTGTTGTACTCAATATTATGCCACAAATGATGTTTGAGTTTAACTTGTATTGAACCTAGAATTTGTCTTTAAGTGAATAACTATTTACATTTATTTTGGCCTATTGCTCTGCTTTCTCATTAGTAGAATGTTCCAAGGTTTTTTTTCCCTTATGTTATGCTATCCATCCACACTGTTTTCTAAGAATAGTTAGGAGCGAGTCAATGCTAACTGAATTGTGAAGGCTTGAGGGGAGGGAGGAGCTGCAGTAAAAAACAGGCCTTTACTCGTCCTATGATCTGTGAGGCACCACATAAATATAGCATGAGTGTTCAGGCATGTTCACCTGATATTTCCTCCATTAACGGGAACAGAAGGCTAAAGTGGTGCTAATACAATTCCTGCAGGAGGTCTACCATAGGCTGCACTGTAACAACACCTTGAAACTGATCATTGGTTGTCTTAAATGCTAACACAGTGTTGTTCAAGGCCTATAAGTCTGACAGCACTTTGACTGAATGACTGTCATACAACAGAGGCTTCTTTTACCAACACACCAGGTGCACATGCACAACAATCCACGCTTAAGGATTGCATAGACATTTTTTCCTCTACCCAAGCAATATTTCACATTCGAGAAAAGGCATCCAATCAGAGAGTGTTTTTTTCTTCCGAATGAAACGTTCAATATCAGTGGTCCGTAGCAATATGAAAATGCTGTTATTTTCTTGACCACCAAGCTTATTTTCACCCAGTTGTTATAACCGTAATGCATAGGAATGTTTTACTTTCAATTCTCAATTATTTTCATGATTAACACAATGTTTTTAATGCAGACTGACGAGCTTACATTAAACACTGGATTACTTAATTGATTTAATGTAACTGTGAAACTGTATAACAGCGTATCTTTGGAAGTTATTTAATGTATCAGCAAACAACAATGTCATCTCCTGATGGTATTTGATGTATAAAATATGAAGAGTGAATGCTTTCATTTTCAAGTTTGAATGGTAACAGTGTGAACCAAATGACTTATTTTCTTAACCAGATCCAATATATTTTAAAGATTTGATCAAATCTGTACTGACACCAAACTAGATTGGTGTGCTTTGTTGTTTAGGAATTTTTGTATTAAAATATATTTACAATGTTTGTGTTTGATTGTGTTTGTTTTAAGAACAGTATGTTAATAGTTCAAAGACATCCGTGAGGCGGTTAAACAAGTTCTGCTGGTTCGCGTGCAAGTGCGTGTGCTGCTAGTTCAGAGTGCGTTAAACCGATCAGATTGTCTAATTTGTAAAGAACAAAGTATTCTCATGAGGGTGGAGTATTGTTACTGAGTTACAGGTTATTGTTAGCTCATTCCCCCAGACAATTGACCGTTCCTCTCCTGGGTTCAAACTCCCATTTCATAATAAAGCAAATAAACATTTTATAAAGGGAAGCATGACATTGCTATTTGATAACAGCAGTTACACAACTTAAAAAAGAAAAGATCTTTACATATTGTACATTGAGTCCCCATATAGGGCCTTAGCAAGTAACACATATAGCCTGTTCAGCACATTAGCACTTGTGTGATGTTGTACACATAGTATACACCAGTTATAGTCATGATAAAGTCGATTAAATGACAATTCAGACATTCTACGAACGGCTTTTCCAGTCAAATTGGTGCCGGATCAAGCTGTTGTATAATTGATTTTATAGACCTTTATTCACAGAAGCGCCATCTTTGAATTTTGGCGAGCATTACAACGAGGCTGTGAGGGATAGCTCTTCAATGTGCTGTACACATGTTTTAAGTGTTTTTTACGGTGGCCATAAAGTGCAAAACAAAACAACAAATCGAAAAACAACGGCAAAGACAAGAGCAATCCAGAAACACATCAATAAATCAGAAAACGGCAATTCAGTCGAAACGGAAAGGCTAGGTACATTACGTTTGAGCAGCGAGGCAGACGAGGAGAGAGGATCCAAATGCAGTTTAGACTTTTATTAAATGAACAAACGAATAAACAAAGGAAAAACCCACAAGGGGGAAATAAACTTAAGAACCAGGGCAGCAAACATTCATGCACATACATCAAACAACGATCGACAAGGACTGAACAAGAAACCAGGGTTTAAATACAAGAGGAACAAACAAGGGAATGAGGGACACCTGGAAGAAACAATCAAGGGAACACCAATCATAATAACAAACTACAAAGGACTACAAAAAAACCAAACAGGAAACAGGGGCTAAACTAAACTTCAACATAAGAGCACAACAACAAAAGACACCAATGAACATGACAGAAACCAAACAGGAACCAGGAAACAAGGACTAAACTGAACTTCAAAATAAAAGCACGAAGACAAAAGACACCAATGAACATGACAGAACCCCCCCTCAAAGGATCGGATTCCAGACGATCCAAAACAAAAAAAAAACAAAAAGACAAAAAGACCCACAAAGAAAAAACAAAATGAGGGCACCAGGGGCAAACAGACAGTTCAAGGGGGCACAAGGGGCACAGAGACAGTTCACGGGGGTACAAGGGGCACAGAGACAGTCCACGGGGGCAATTAGGCAGTCCAGGGAGGTGGAGAGGGAAGACAGGCAGACCAGGGAGGCCGAGAGGGCAGGCAAGCAGTCTATGGGGGTGTGTCAAGGGGCCAGGGTCAGGTGGCCTGGGGGACATCCACTGGGTAGGGACAAGCTTAGGAGGCCAGGGAGGCGTCCACAAGGCAAAGACCGGTTCAGGGGGCCTGGGAGAAGGAGTGGCCACTGGGGAAGCTGGTGGAGCCAAGGTGGACTTCTGAGGCGGAGCAGTCATGGCCTTGGGTGGCGGCGCCGAAGGCGGCGAATCAGCGTTGGGCGGAGCCAAGGGAGGCGATGGCAGAGCTGGGGGAGCCACTGGAGGCGGAGCCGAGGAAGGTTCAGGAGGTGGAACTGAAGGAGGCTCTGAAGGCGGAGCCAAGGGAAGTTCAGGAGGTGCAGCTAAGGGTACCTCAGGAGGCGGAGCCGAGGGAGGTGGCGCCGTAGGAGGTTTCAGAGGCGGAGCCCTGGAAGGCTCTGGAGTCTCTGGGAGCAGAGCCGTAGGAGGCTCGGGAGGCAGAGCCGTAGGAGGCTCTGGGGGCAGAGCCCTGGGTGGCTCGAGAGGCGTGAGAGGCAGAGCCCTGGAAGGCTCGAGGGGCGGAGCCCTGGAAGGCTCAAGGGGCGGAGCCCTGGAAGGCTCAAGTGACTTGAGGGGTGGAGCCTTGGGAGGCTCGAGAGACTTGAGGGGCAGAGCCCTGGGAGGCTCGAGAGACTTGAGGGGCAGAGCCCTGGGAGGCTCGGGAGGTGGAGCCCAGGAAGGCTCGAGAGGTGGAGCCCAGGAAGGCTCAAGTGACTTGAGGGGTGGAGCCTTGGGAGGCTCAGGAGGAGGAGCCCTGGAAGGCTCGAGAGGCAGAGCCCTGGAAGGCTCGAGAGGCGGAGCCCTGGAAGGCTCGAGTGACTTGAAGGGTGGAGCCTTGGGAGGCTCGAGAGACTTGAGGGGCGGAGCCCTGGGAGGCTCGGGAGGAGGAGCCCTGGAAGACTCGAGAGGCGGAGCCCTGTAAGGCTCAAGTGACTTGAGGGGTGGAGCCTTGGGAGGCTCGGGAGGAGGAGCCCTGGAAGACTCGAGAGGCGAAGCCCTGGAAGGCTCGAGAGGCGGAGCCCTGGAAGGCTCGAGAGGCGGAGCCCTGGAAGGCTCAAGTGAATTGAGGGGTGGAGCCTTGGGAGGCTCGAGAGACTTGAGGGGTGGAGCCTTGGGAGGCTCGAGAGACTTGAGGGGCAGAGCCCTGGAAGGCTCGAGAGGCGGAGCCCTGGAATGCTCGAGAGGCGGAGTCCTGGAAGGCTCGAGAGGCGGAGCCCTGGGAGGCTCGAGAGACTTGAGGGGTGGAGCCTTGGGAGGCTCGAGAGACTTGAGGGGCGGAGCCCCAGGAGGCTCGGGAGGAGGAGCCCTGGAAGACGAGAGACTTGGGAGGCGGAGCCATGGAAGGCTCAGGAGGCGGAGCCCTGGGAGGCTCGGGAGGAGGAGCCCTGGAAGACGAGAGACTTGGGAGGCGGAGCCATGGAAGGCTCAGGAGGCGGAGCCCTGGGAAGCTCCGGAGGCGGAGCTCTGGGAAGCTCGGGAGGTACTGGCTCATGGACATCGGAGGCGACAGGCGCTGGCTCAGGGACATCGGAGGCGACAGGCGCTGGCTCAGGGACATCGGAGGCGACAGGCGCTGGCTCAGGGACATCGGAGGCGACAGGCGCTGGCTCACTGACATCGGAGGCGACAGGCGCTGGCTCACTGACATCGGAGGCGACAGGCGCAGGCTCACTGACATCGGAGGCGACAGGCGCAGGCTCACTGACATCAGAGGCGACAGGCGCTGGCTCACTGACCTCTGAGGCGACAGGCGCTGGCTCACTGACCTCTGAAGCGACAGGCTCTGGCTCACTGACCTCTGGGGCTAAGGGCTCTGGCTGGTTGACCGTGGCTGACGAGGGCTCTGGCTCGCTCACCGTGGGCTCTGGCTCGCTGGCTGTGGAAGGTGTGGCGTAGCGAGCAGAAGCTTCTGCCCTCCTCCTCCTCCTTCGGGCTGACGAGGTTGAGCGCGCTGGCGCAGGAGCAGAGGAAGCTGGGCACACCGGCTCTGGAGCGGACCAAGCTGGCGATGCTGGTTCGTGGATTAAGGCAGGAGGTTGGCTTGCTGGCAGGTGGGGCAGGCGCGAAAGGACGAGCCATGGACGACTGGAGGGTCACCACTGCGGGAGGAGAGGCAGGGTCCTCCTCAACAACGCCCACAGTGAGTGACGAGCCGCAGACCAGCAAAGTCTCCTCCACGAATTCCAGGAGAGTCCAGCCGCGCGTCGGCGGTGGCAACCGCTCCTTAAGCGAACTGTTCAGATTGCCCCTGAAGAAAGCCACCAGGGAGGAGTCGGGGAAGTCCGCGACACTCGCCAGCTCGAGGAAGTCGCGGATGTGGTCCTCCACAGGACTGTCCTCTTGTTTCAGGCAGAGGATTCTGAAGTTCGCCTGTAGTACTGCTGGATCCATATGCGGTCGATCGTTCTGTTACGTTTGAGCAGCAAGGCAGACGAGGAGAGAGGATCCAAATGCAGTTTAGACTTTTATTAAATGAACAAACGAATAAACAAAGGAAAAACCCACAAGGGTGAAATAAACTTAAACGGAGAACCAGGGCAAAAATAAACAGAGAACTAGGGCAGCAAACATTCATGCACATACATCAAACAACGATCGACAAGGACTGAACAAGAAACCAGGGTTTAAATACAAGAGGAACAAACAAGGGAATGAGGGACACCTGGAAGAAACAATCAAGGGAACACCAATCATAATAACAAACTACAAAGGACTACAAAAAACCAAACAGGAACCAGGAAACAGGGGCTAAACTAAACTTCAACATAAGAGCACAACAACAAAAGACACCAATGAACATGACAGAAACCAAACAGGAAACAGGAACCAGGAAACAAGGACTAAACTGAACTTCAAAATAAAAGCACGAAGACAAAAGACACCAATGAACATGACAGTACCATAGCTTCTCACCTGACTGGCTGTGTGAGTGAGACCTAGTACTTTCTTCAGGATTGGTTCACTGATTATATCAAAATCCATGCCAAAAGGTCACTGACTGAAAAACGAAATCATTTTGGAGTGTTTTCTCTCTCTGGAACTTTAAAACACAGAGTAAAAACATTGAGCGGGAAAATGTCTTTTTAGGTATGATGTTCATGTATGGTCTTGTGGTTTATCAAACTGCACTAAAATGTTGGTGGTGTTTAAGCATTCTTTCAATTAACTTTAAAAAAAAAAAAAATACTGTTTAAAAAGATTTTATCAAAATGATAAAGGTTCAGGTTGCTGCCAATGGATAGATTTTCCAAGTCTAATTATATGGATACAGTATTCAAATATTTTTGAAAAAACACCACTAAAAATGTAATTTTTACATTACAAAGGGGCCCTGCGATGGACTGGCGACCTGTTCAGGGTGTCCCCCGCCTTTCGCCCAATGTTAGCTGGGATAGGCTCCAGCCCCCCGCGACCCTGTACACAGGATAAGCGGTTGACGATGGATGGATGGATGGACATTACAAAGGTTCTAGCAGGCTGCCAGTGTGTGAATGACTAACTTACATTGTTTTGATGTTGTTGTTTTATTATTATTATTATTAAAAAAAACAGTTGAATACTGTATATGTATAATTCCACATCCTGGGAAAATCTCACCTAGAGTAAATAAGCATATCTAATAGCAGCCTTCTACAACCTTTACAATATGAATATAATATGTTGGTACATTTTCAGCAATTCCATTTTCAAAAATAATTGAACACTGTACTCATAATTGGACAAGCTGGCTTCAAATGTAGAAAGTGAGCCATCACGCCAGCAGTCTTCTGCAACCTTAGAATGAGAAAATGTTTTTTTAATAACAGTGTTTATGTTATAATATGCAAGTTTTGGTAGACAAAAAAAACTCAACTTGTAAGTTGTAAATCAGATGTGTTCTAGGAGCTTTGTGATAGCTTTATCTAGTGCATGTCATTGAAGAAACAGCAAGTCTGTCTCTCACTGCCTTAATTTAAATATAACAGCACCTATAATTTTATAAACTATAATTTTAACAGCATCTTGTCAGCTTACATGTGTCTGTTTTGGGTCGTTATGCTAACAAGTAGTTAAATGGTAGCTATGGGAATTCTGAGGTGAACAAGAATTTCCCAAGGTATCATTTTTGCATTGGCACTGTACATGTGACTCCACATGTGAGATAAAGTGAATTCTTGGGTTTCAGTCACGTGATTATGATGACGCGCGAAGGCGGAGCGCTTTCAGATGGAGGGCAGGAAGTAAACATGGAGAATACGTCTGTGGAGGAAACCGTTGCGGAGAGTCCGTATTGTACGAATTTAGAACCAGTTTCAAGAAATAGATACAAGGATTTAGTAAACGCATATGTTGGACGTGACGGGATTGTTGCTTGTGACTGTCACGGAACTGGCATCTGCGAGATTAAGGTAATATTACAGTCTCTGTTGTAGTAAAGTCCCTAAATCTCGAGTCTGAGTCGTGTCTCAAGTCCTAAACTGAGCAAAAAGGCAGAAAATATATTTGTTAATCTATTGTTCACGTGTCCTTCTCTCTGTGATTTTAGTGTCCACACTCTCACCAAGATGAAGCCAATCTGCGCTTGTGTGCTGAGGAAAAGGGCTTCTGCCTCATCAATGATGGGGATAATGTCATGCTGGACCGGACTCATGACTACTACTACCAAGTTCAGGGACAGTCAGGGGCGTCGGACTGGGGGGGTAAAGGGTACCGAGTACCCAGGGCCCGAGGCAGGGGGGGCCCCTTAGAAGTCAGTTTTCTATACATACATATTTGGTACGGGGGCCCAGCAAGATGGTTTGTACCCAGGGCCCAAAATTTGGTGCTACGCCCCTGGGGACAGCTTCACATTGTAGACGCTGAGTACTGTGATTTTGTTGTGTGGAACCACAATGACATTTTTGTTGAAAGGATTTTGCCTGATCTTGAACTTTGGGATAATGTTATCCCTAAAGTTGAGTGCTTTTTTAGAAACGGTATACTTCCAGAAATTCTGGGACAGCAAGTTACAAACTCACATGTGTAATGTAATGAAAGGATCCAGGCACTCTTGAAAGTGGGCTGTGTGATATTGCTGTTATATCAATACGGTTGTATGAGACAAGATTACATTTTGACTATTGTTATGAGTGTGGTCTTTGTGAGTTCTGGCTGTTGTATAATTTAAATGAAAAGATTAAATGCCATTGAGAAGACAGAATTATACATGGTGGTTTATTTACAAGATTAGATTTTTCAACAATTGTTATAATAACAAGAACATGGTGTGCAATAACAGATTAGAATCCATTTCATTACATATAATACATATAGCCAGTACAATTGGACTAGTGGATAAAAAAGTATTACACTTGTTGAAAACATATTAACAGACTGATATGGGTCGGGGCTCAGGTACTACTACTCCATGTCCTCTTACTTATCATCATCAGAGCCAAGAAGTAGGGATCAGGTATTGGACACTACATATGTGAGGGATCAGGTACTGGACTGACTGATTATTATCCCTATCCCTCCCTCCTCCTTACTCCAATGGGACAATAGACTCCGAAAGATTAGACAAGACACAGCAAATAACCCCAATCTTGTCAATCAATGCTAGTGCCTCACCTTGTTTTGTTGCCATGTGCTCTATGGGCATAGCCCTGCTTTGCAGAATCTGATATTTTCTTCTGACTAAACCGATAACTCTCTCAACATGAATACGCAAATTCGCTATTTTTCTTGTGTCTGCCACCTCATACGCTGACAGCTGTTTTCTCCCCTTGGTAAATGCAGGTATCTGTAGTGAAGCACAGTAAAATCCCACACTATCACCAATATTGAACCCACGGTCTGCTAGGACAATATCTCCAGGTAACAGGTTTTTTGGGAGGCCACTCTCTATTGTGATCTGTTTATCGCTGACTCTCCCTCCCCAGGCACAAGATATGTAAGTGACATAGCCTTGGGGTGCAACACCAATCAGAACTTTTACAGTATGGTGATGCTTGTAGTTTAAACATGTCGCTCTGGCCACTCAATTTGAAATTCCAACCTTTCATGAAGTATGTCAATTACTTTATGCCAAACTCTAGAAGCAGTTGGCAGAGAGATCTTGAACCTGAAAGCTAAATCTTTCAGCGGGAGATTTAGTCTCAGCTTCATCAAAACTAAAATGAACTGTTCAAATTTAGACAGCACAGACATAGGACCACAGCTGATGTAGGGTTTGCACAGCTCAAAAATCTGAATTAAAACTAAGAAGTTGGGGAGCCCCGTGTAGAACATTGTCTTGTCTTAGTTTTTTTCAAAGGACTCCTTGTTGAACTGTGTGTCCAGTGCTTTGGCTCGAAGATCTCCCAGCTTTGTTGTGTTTTGTCTCAGAACATCCTCCATCTTCTCAATGTCATCCATTGTTAGCTCAGTCTGGCATCCGGCAACTACATTCAGGGTTTCCCGCAGCACTTTGAAACTAAGGCGGCCGCCTAAGCAACACACGCCTGCCACCTTAACTACGTCGTCAAAAAAATATATATGAGCGATATTCGCCGTGTTACTCTGTCCTATTTTCTCCCTTTCCATCTTTAAATATGTGATAAGCCTTCGTGTTCGCTTCAGTTTTGTTATCAGCGCGTTCTTCCGCAGCGGCGCCGAGCGTGTGTGTGTTCATCTGAGCCTCATTGGTCTGTCACTGCTCGTCAATGTCAGAATATTTGAGATGACCAATCAAATCAAAGTAGGCGGGCTTTATGTTCACAGCGCGAATTTTAGCAGAGCGACTCGACAGTAAAGGAGCGACTCGACGCTAATCTAAACTTCATTCACTTTCCATGTATAGATCAAGACAGACTTGCGGAACAGACTGCAGGGGAACAGTCTGACAGCCTGCATCAAAATATGCATAAATGGTCCACTCGTAAAAGAGTGCAATTACCGAAGGGCCCTTGAATTGTTTTTTTCTAAACCAAGGAGGATAGCCTGTAGCGATGCTAGGTGTCAGCTCTGCCATAAGCAGTGATTGTAATAAGCTTTGCACATTTTGACGGACTATTAGATGTAATGTTATTACCTTGACAAACTAATACATCATTAAAAAGATATGACTCAAGTTCCAGTATTTGTCTTAATTTGTGTCAGGAGTTATGCAATTCCAAATACACCCCCGTCCCGCCCACCCCCCACCCCCACCTTAACTAACTCATTTTCTGCGGGAAACCCTGACATTGAATGGTACTTTAAGAGATTTGTCACTTTAGTCATGTTATTTTATGAACACGCATGTACCAAAAAAAACTGCATACTCTAATATTTCATTGGACCGCCTTTAGTTTTAATTACGGTGCAGTTTGTCGTGACATTGTTTCAACAACTTTATGCACCGTCACAACATTTATTTCCATCATGAGTTGCATACATTTTTGGCCGAGATCTTATACTGATGACAGGATAGTCGAACCACTCCGTAAAGTCTTCTCCAGCACATCCCAGACTTTCAATGGGGTAAAGATCAGGAATCTGTGGTGGCCAATTTATGAGTGAAAACGATTCCTCGTGCTTCCTGAACTACTCATTCACAATTTCAGCCCAGTGAATCTTGGCATTGTCATTCTAGAATATAACCGTGCCATCAGAGAAGAAAAAATCCATTAATGGGAGAACCTGGTCATTCAGTACATTAAGGTAGTCAGCTGACTTCATTTTATTGCAGCATAGTTGCTGAGCCTAGACCTGATCAATTGAAGCAACCCCAGATCACTTTCTCCAGAGACTTGTACAATGGGTACTATGCATGACGGATGCATCGCTTCATGAGCTTCCCTACTTAACCTGACATGCCCATCGCTTTGGACTCATCAGACCACATGACCTTTTTCCATTGCTCAAAAGTCCAATCTTTATGCTCCCTAGCAAACTGAAGTCGGTTTTTTTCCGATTAGCCTCAATAGCAAGTGGCTTTCTTGTGGCTACACAGCTGTTTAGTCCCAATGCTGTAAGTTCTTTTTGCATTGTGCATGTGGAAATGCTCTTACTTTCACTATTAAACATAGCTGTGAGTTCTACTTAGATTTTTTACCATGTGACAAAGCACTTTTTTTTGATCTCCGGTCACGATCGTTCAAGATTTTTTTCGACCACATTTCTTCTGCAAAGCTGACAGTTCACCGCTATCCTTCCAGGTTTTAATAATGTGTTGGACAGTTCTTAACCCAACTCCAGGAATTTCACCAATCTCCTTAGTTGTGTCCTTGATGCAGGCCAATAAGTTGCCCCTTCTGAAACACAGTAACATCTTTTACTCGACCATGGGATATATTTTCTGACATGGTTGTTTAAGAAATGAGGAGCTACACACTGCATCAGTTAGGGTAAAAAGAATTGTTGCCAGCTGAAACATATTAATCACTGCAATAATGATCCAATCATAGACTCTTCGATCTGCTTATTTAAATCCAAACAGCAACTTTTTTTGGCCAGGAAGTATATCTAGCTCTATAACATTCATACATACTTTTTCAGATTCTGTGAAAAATATTCCTGGCTTATTAGTCAACAGTGACCCCCAGTGTATAAGAGATGAATATATATATATTTTATTTATTTTTTTAATCCCTATATCTATGTTTAATAATTTTCTATTTATTATATGTAGGTCTCAAACAAAACAAAAAAATAGGTGTCAAATAATATTTCTGTGGAAATATATTATCTACCAAAGGTTCTTAAACAGGGAGTTCGTAACCCTTTAGAGATATACCAATTATTGTTTGATTTCAAACTTTTTTTTATATTATTTGTATTATATTTTGGTAAAATATGCATTTACCAAAAATACAATACATCTAACTTCAACCAAGGCCACATTTAAGAAGCAAAAGTTCAGTTAAATGTTAAAGGGATTGTTCACCTAAAAACAAAAATTCTCTCATCATTTACTCACCCTCGTGCCATCCCAGATGTGTATGACTTTCTTCTCCTGAACACAAACTAAGATTTTAGAAGAATATCTCAGCTCTGTTGGTCCATGCAATGCAAGTTAATTGTGGCCAGAACTCCCAGAAGGACTAAAAAGCATATAAAGGCAGCATATAAGTGATCCATAAGACTCCAGTGGTTAAATCAAGATCTTCAGAAGTGATTGTTTTGGGTTAGGAACAGTTCAATATTTAAGTCCTTTTTCCTATAAATCCTCCTCCCTGCCCAGTAGGTGGCGATACGCACGAAGAATGTGAATTGGCAAAAACAAAAGAAGAATGTGGAAGTGAATGTGGAGAATTATAGTAAAAACTTAAAACATTGACTTAAACATTGATTTATTTCTTACCCACACCAATCACTTCTGAAGATATTGATTTAACAACTGGAGTCTTATGGATCACTTTTATGCTGCCTTTAAATATTTTTGGACGTTCAATGTTCTTGCCACCATTCAATTGTATTGTGAGGACCTACAGAGCTGAGATATTCTTCTAAAAATCTTTGTTTTTGTTCAGCAGAAAAAGAAAGTCATACACATCTTGGATGGCACGAAGATGAGTAAATGATTTACATTTTGGGGTGAACTATCCCTTGTCTCTTGCTCATTAACCCATTTTGCCCAAATTTATTTCGAAATTTAAATCTAATCAATGATGCAAATATCTTTTAACGTATTTAGTATGGATAAGCATCATCAAGTATGTAAATTATTTGTGTATGCATATCTTTTTTTTTTTTTTTTATCTACCATACATGGATAGTTTATTCTGTTCTGATGAAAAGCAACCCTTCAAGAAATCATTTCATAATCAAAAGTTAAATGTTCATTAAATTCTAAAGGATGTAACAGGAAGTATATAAAAAAAAACGTTTTTGATTTTATGAAATATTTCTGATATGATATTTAGCTTCTGCAGTTCAGCAACTTTTTTTGACATAATTAATTACCCTTGCTGTTGACTGGATTGAATTGTCCCCTCTTAAATTGTCAAATTTAATTTAAACCTGAAGTATGTCATTTCTGCACCACTAGCGCTACCAAACGAAATGGCAAGAAACAAAACAAACAAACAAAAAATGTGTTTACAGCATTAGGAATACGCCCCCATATACCGATAATCAAACAAAGAGATAGTCCCTAAGCGGGTCTCTCAACACAAACACAGAACAGTTTTCAAGAAAATTAACCTATTTAAATTAAGCTTCAAATTATATCTAAATCATTTTTTGTTTAGCCAAATAAATGGCACCCGCACACATAATATATGGCTGTTTTTGAACCAAATCTATCTAATGTCAATACAGTGGGCCCAAATTATTTGCCTGAATGTCTGAAACTTCTAACTTGACTTTTCTTAGCCATGTTTATGTATATTATATTGTCCAATGCAACACAAGTCAAGCATTTTAAGTGTGTCTTAAAAATCCAAATGCTTTTTACCATGATAGATGGTCTAAATTTGGGGTTAGGTATGACATAAATATCATTATCTTATATTTACACATTACCATAATCCCATGAATATATTTATAGCATTACATGCAATGATAGTGGTGAAATGTGAGTTGGTCTATTTTTATGCATCTATACTGTACAGTATACTAGCATTTGTGCCATTATGCTGTTCTTAATAGGACAGGTAATGTAGACCATTACAAAAACTATTTCTGTCTTTTTGTTTGCACATATCTGTTGGGGTGTCTCTCGTCTCATCTCACTTCCTGTCTTAATTGTTCCTCCCTTGCAGATAACTAGGTAACAGTAGCATGAACTGTAAAGCTTTTGCACCTGCATAATAACGCTTACCATCAAAGAGTTTGTTTAATGTAGTTTCATTGGGAGCAGAGGGTATGTATCTTGCAAAAGTAAAAAGAAAGATGAAAAACACAATTGCTAAAGCAACCATGCCATTTTGTGGTGTTTTGATATAAACCAGTCCTTTGCATCCCAAGTACAACACTATCAGTAGAACATGGTTTTACATGTAACGAAAATAAACACATCATAAACTTTTTGTGAATGTGATGTGACCTACTTTATCCAATTCTTTTTTCTGGATTAGTTCACTGCAAGTCACACATTGTCTGAATGCCATTTTGGCATTATATCGAAGACATCTGAGGATCAAGATGCTTTCCATCATGAGGAATCTTGTTACAGATTAGATAGAATTCCTGAGAATAATGACGCCACAACTGTTGGACGGTAGTAAATTTTGAAAAATTCAGTAAATATTGGAATGGTTTGTGTTAATTTCACTCTTGTTTAGATTATAATTGTTTTAAACATACACCTGTACATCAATTTATTCATGCGATTATCTAATCAGCCAATCGTGTGGCAGCATTGTAATGTATAAAATCAAGCAGATATGGGTCAGGAGCTTCAGTTAATGTTCACATCAACCATCAGTATGGGGCAATTTAGACCGTGGCGATTTAGACTGTAGCATGATTGTTGGTGCCAGATGGGCTAATTACTGTTATGCTGCCTTTATGCATTTTTTTTGGAGCTTCAAAATTTTGGTCACCATTCACTTGCATTGTATGGACCTACAGAGCTAAGATATTCTTCTAAAAATCTTTGTTTGTGTTCTGCAGAGGAAAGATAGTCATACACATCAGGGATGACTTGAGGGTGAGTAAATGATGAGAGTATTTTTATTTTAGGGTGAACTATCCCTTTAAAAATGTTGTGTCAGGTTCAAGGCTAAAGCAGTCAGACCTATACATACACTACAAGGCATTTGGAAAGTACCAAAAATAAATAATAAAGGCCTGAGAAAAAGTTTCCATGTCAATTTTAATGAGACATTCATATTACAAAAAGGGGGACAAATCTGTTAATAAATCTGTTTGTTTTAATACAAAATCAATCCATGGGACATGAACGTGCCAGCACTGCAATATACCTCACTTTACATCACATGCCTTAAAGCTGATGTCAAAATACTTTTTCCTATTCCATCATAACATACAATATAAATAAGCCAAATGTACATAGATTACCCCAAAAGTGTTAATTCTGTGGTCTGTTTGCAATTAAAATATTGCTTTCAAAGAAAAAATAAATAAATTATATATATATATATATATATATATATATATATATATATATATATATATATATATTTTTTTTTTAAATCGAATAAACAACTACTTGTGAATCATTCAATGGAGAAAGATGCTTTTTGGTTCCAGATGGTTACTACAACTACCAGCAGAGGTTAACTGGGCCAATTCCTGACTGCATTGTCCAGCCCAAGAGCACCACATTGGCTCAACCAATAGCATAAGATTGGGGCGGGAGTCCCTAGCAGTTTGTCCAACCAATTAAAGTCATGTTGGCAACAAGCTGTGTAAACAGTCATTCCATAATTACATTTGGTGAAACTAGTAGCAGAGAAATTACACAATTCAACTTTAAACTCCTAAAACATTCAATGAACAATGACAACAAAATGAAAGTATTTAGAAGTTGCTGCAGTAACTCCAAGATGAACAACTCGATAGCCAACTCAGCATGTCAGGTTCCACACCCTGTGAAGATCAGGGTTTGGCGTCATGATCGTCTTCACAGGAAATCCTTTGCTCAATGAATTCTGTGCCAGCCCTATAGAGAGATGATGTACTGCTGTTAGCTTTTGTGAGGATTTCACTTATCATTTCTCTGCTTACGTGCTACTTTTTTGAGAAGCCAGGCAGCCCAGACTAGAACTAAACCTTTACTTAACCCCCTTACTTAACTGAATGCAAAAATGATTTCATAGTTAAGTTGTTTCTTATTTGTACTGTATAGTGTTGCATTATACCAGGAATCTTATATTTGTAAGGTTTGACCTGGTTTGTAAGGCTGTAAAGTATAGTTTGTAAAGTTGTCAAATCTACATTGAATTGACGTTGACATGCAGTGTTGAGACTTTTTGAGATTTTTTAAAATTACATTCTCACATGCATTTATAGAGATTTTTTCAACAGCTTGCGCAAATGTTCAAAGAGCAGGTGTTCCCCTGGTGCTGCGGGCTTGTCGTGGCATATTTCCTTCTCAAATTCCGATCTTCCCCCAGGTTTGTAGTTCTTGCTTATTCAAATTAGCAACCGCTATTCTTACTATGATATTTGGGTTTATACTTTATATAGGTTTGAATTGTATGCAAATATAATACAAAATGCAAGTCAATCAAGTGCCTTTTTCTCTGTTTGTCATAGATGCGTTGTTGAGTGTGAACTGACTATATAGGCATATATGATTAATTTAAAGTGCCTAATATTGAAAATATAATATTTATGGGGTCAGGCTACAAATCCAGGTCCACTAAAATTGTGGATCTGGGATTTGAAATCATCGGATTATTCACTGTTTTTGACGTCAAAGCGTAAACTGGCGCACAACACTTGTGCACACTGGATAAGTCTGTAAGAACATTGGTAAATGTGTTTACATGTGCGAAATCAGTATAACTGGAAAAAAAATCTACCTGGGTTGATTGGATTTTGCTTAAACAGTTCATGACATTCCCCTGATAAAAGAAAACTGATTAAAGCATTTACCACACACCTTGTCAGGTTGTTAAGCATTATCGGTATAAGATCATATTTGTTAACATGCCCTATTGTTGTTACATGACATCATATTTCATGTTAAATTCAGCGAGTGGCATCTTGAAAATAAAAGTGGTAATTTTACATTTTAAGTTTTGCAAATTTTTTTTATTATTTTTATTTATTTGTCAGTCCAATCAAATAATGATTCAGGGAAGAGATGTTCAATATCACATCAACTATTACTTTAAATTTCTTCACCACATTGGAAATAGAAGGTAAAGTTTCATTGTATTACATTGTGTTATCTTGATAATTCATGCACACAGAAGACTTGTATACCATGCATAGTATACATACTTTATACTGCAGCAGGGCCATTTCAAGCTATAAATGGTATAAGCAGCCACTTAGGGCCCCCGAGCCACCAGGGGTCTTGCAAATCAGGGCTGTAAACTGCGACTCACGTCATTTATGGTTGGGCCTCGATCTGGGTTGGGGGGTTGTAGATAGTCAAGCGTACAGTGTTATTATGAACAATAAATGACATAAATTAAGAACTATAAATACAAAGGAGTGTATTTTTAACCTTCTTCTAACAACTTTAATATTAAAAGATAATAGAATGTTTCCCTTTCATGTTCATTATGGATGAAAGACATTACAAACAACATCTCATTTAAAGAGAAAATACAGCTTTAACTTAATATTTTTACACGTGTGCTCATCTTCTAATGAATTAAAATACTTCAGAAGACATGGCGACATTTACGGTTAAAGGAACATAGTGAGCAGCGATGCTCCCTGGTTTCTAAGGTGCATTCTGGGACTTTTTAGGGCGCAAACGTTTCAGTGCACTGGAACGATTTTGCAATTGAGACAGACCTAGAAATGTTTGACTCATTGATCAGTGCCCTTATACTGAACTAGGGAGCTGATTGAGACGCACCCTTGGTATTCCTGTCATATCTATATACTGCAGCAATATTATGAGTAGTATGCTGCTATAATAAGCTGTTGGTGTCTTGGGCCCTGTCCCAAATGGCACATTCCGGACTTGTGGACTTCCTCAGAGTCCACACTTCGGTGACGTCATGTAGTGCAGACTTATAGGGCCCCTCGCGCAAGTCCACAAGGGCGCATTGAGAAGTATTTTTGGGACAGACTCGATTGTGAAGCGTGGTTATTGTTGGACAGGAGCTGCAGGTTCGGTTCGGGGAAATATGCTGCCTATTGTTGTTGTTTTTACTATTGTGTTTGCGAGATGGCTTGCCATGCAGAGAAATCACATTTATACGCTCCGACGTCGTAGAAGACAAGATTATTTTTCATGCATACAAATGCTGATGTTATGCACGGAGGAAAGGGTAAGCAAGTAAATGTTATTGACTTTGTAGATAAACATATAACTTGTCAAAAATTGTTAATGCATTAAGTGATTATTATTTGATTTACTGTTTAATTTTCTTTATTCTTTATATACATATATATATATATATATATATATATATATATATATATATATATATATATATATATATATATATTATTATATTTTTATGGGTACCTTGTTTTTTTATGTCGTTTTTAATTTACAGGTTTAAATATCCATACTTCACTTACATATGACTCAGTAAAGCCCTGCCATTCGGTTCTATATAATGAATCGTTATGCGATCAGCCTATTATTCAGCGCTATTACTATGTTTGAGACATCAACCACTGGTCGATGACCATAATGTTTGTATAAACTGTAGGTAACAACTGGTAAAATGTACACAGTCATAAAAACCATAATGATACTTTCACTTAAATATTTTCTTCTCAGCCATGTTATCAATTGTCTGTGTCCGTGAGCGAAAGCGCTCTTCACACCAGTTGTCTGATTGGCCTTTCGCAAGGACTCCTAGGTACTTGAAGTGCGTGAAGCCTGGATCTATGCGGGCTTCGCGCAGGGGCGAAAATTTCATAAAAATGTTGGGGGGGACAATAAACATAACAATTCTCAAGAGCAATTTTTGAAGGGGACACCAAGGTTTTTTTTGTTGTTGCCCCGTTTGCATTTGTATCATTTTATTTATTAAACAATTATTTTAAGAATATATCATTATATTATTTACAATACACATATTTTAATGATATTTTAGGGGGGGACAACCCTCAGATAGGGGGGGTCCTGAACCCCCCGACCCCCCCGCGATTTCCGCCTATAGCTTCGCGGAAGACATCTTCAAGGGTACAAAGGGGGCGCTGCTGAGCACACTTCAGAGCGTTAAAATGCTAAATGGGACGGCCTAAGGACTCGTAGACTCAGCGAGCACGCGCAATTTAAGTCCACGAGACCGAAAGTCCGCATGAAGTGCGCCATTTGGGACAGGGCCTTGGTTTGGGTGCAAAACTTTCCACAGGAAATTGCTCTTGGTATTGTTTCAATCTAATGAAATGTAGATGGTTAAAAAAACATTTGATAAATGGACTCACGTTGCATTTAAACAGTATTTCTTATGATTTTAACAAAACAAACATTTAAAAGCCTATTTAAAGGTCAATTCAACTTTGCAACCAGTTGTTCGTTAGAATTGCACCACGCCAAAATATCGCAGTAACGCACAACCTCCCATTGTTTTCTATTGTCCTCATACACTAATTAAAACCACCATAAAGCTTTTTAATTACTTTATTCGTCTCATTACCCCAGCATAGTATGCGTCCTTTATGTTGATCAAATACGATATGAGGCAGTCTATTTTACGTTGCACTCAGGATAGCCAATCATCTTCCATCTGGCGTCGGCGTCATGGACAGGCGTAACCAATCAGAGACACCGCCTCTCTACCACCGCCAAGCTTGTGTGCGGAGCTCAGCACTCAGGAAGTGAGTGCAGGGCCCGAGCTGTTACTCCGCTTTCACTGTCATACATTTACACCAAGAAGTTGTTTGTTTGCCGTTTCGACAGAACATTTCGACCCGAAATCCCGACTGCAACCACAGGTAAGGAGCGTTTTGACATATTTAAGAAAGTTAAAATAGGAATATGTGAATAAACAGTTTGTTGTGGACAAAAGTGCCATGTTTTGACAGCAGGGTTTGTTGTTTAAATGCACTTCTTAAGTAGGCGAATTAAAGACATGTACGATATACGTAAGTATGCGTAATTGACAAATGGCAAATCTAAAAGCTACTGATTCTTTTGATTATAGCATGCAGCTAGCAGGATTAACTACGTAAACTTGCACAATTTAAACGAATAATAATTTCTGTGACGTCTCACGTCAGTTTTTTTTCTCCCTTAATTTGTACATGTTGTGTTATATATGCATTTATAAAATGTAGAGAATAGCGTTTAGGGTGCGCTTTTACTGTCCCATCCTAAAGTGCGTGAAGTGCCGAGCTCGCGCAGTGAGTCTCGAGCTGTCAATGAGTGTCTGCGCGCGGAGCGGCTCATATCGGGCGTTGCTTCGTAGGTTTTCTGCAGATTTGCACATTTCCGCTGTTCCGAGGACGCGGTTCTGACCAAATTAACTTCTTTTTTGGTGAGAAATCCTTAACATTCCTTCATATTTGGTGTCACTTTACTTCAAAAGAAACATTTAGGGAATAGCTGGGAATTTGTCGTAGATTGACTCGTAAAAGTTGAGGTGATGTCACACACAACTCTGAGGTGTTTTTTCCACAGTTTTTTCTCAGCTGGTTTACATAATTGTTGTGTATTCCTGTCAGTTTGGGGTCTTTAGTGTATTTTTTTGTTGTTGATAAATTTGACTACTTTTATGTATAAAACAAGCATAACAATCACCACAATTTGTCAACCGTTGATTAATCATCATCTGTCAAAGTCTTTGGTGTTCAAACAAGCTTGAACCCTTACAAAAGTACTCTAATGGGGTTGAATGCTAATAAGCCTGATCTCACATAAAAATCATTAAGTGAGAGCCGATTTTACTTTAGCCGAAATCGGTATACGTTGACCGAATTTGAAAACACTGTCCCCAGAGGCTAAAGCGGTAAATGTTTCAGAGCATATAAACAAGTGTGACATCCATCTATAACCAGGAGAGATCGGCAGAAGCAGTAGTAAAAAATATTGTTTTTAGCTGAATAGGGTGTAAAATCCGCGCATCTTATCACATGGCTTGTTGAGCGCATTACAGCGGAGATCTAGCGCATGTGGAGGCTTCACGCTATTCTCCACGGCATCCACGCACAACTCACCACATGCCCCCACTGAGAGTGAGATCCACATTATAGCGACCACGAGGAGGTTATCCCAATGTGACTTGGGGGGTGGTAGTCAGCGTCTTTACTTGTTACGTTCGTGATAGTTTATACAAAAATTATTACTACCTCGTTTGAATGGGGATTGAATTGTGGTCTCCAATGCAACTGACACAGCTTGCTTCCAGTCCTTACGTATGTCAGATGGGAGATGGGCATGTCAGTGAGTCGGCATACTGTTGCGGTTCCTAGGGTACCAGAACTTTCGGAAACTGCATGCCGACTTCCCGTGTGATCATGTTGTGCTAATACCGTGGTGGTACTTTGATAGCACGAGAGGTACTTAAAAGTAAACCAGTGTACTGCCACAATAACGGCCAAAAACATGGTGTTATCATGGTGCATTTCCAAAAAACATGTTAGTACCACTGTTTGTTAGTGAAGATATCCAGGCACTGCCTATCTGAGAGGATTTGCCAATGTATTCAGGCGAGTTTGCCTCTTAAAATGAATTCTGTTTGTCTGTGGTTTCTATTCCCATGAGACTGTATGTTTTTGGGAAGCACCTGAGCCCTGTTGCTCCGGCAGTGTCAATGCTTGTTCATTAAGTTGTGAAGTAAACATTCAAGAAAAGATTCAAGAGAAAACACGAAAAGGCTTAGCTAAAAATTTATTTGAGAGTGTCGTTGGGAAAGAAAGCTCTGGAGTGTGAGGTCATGGGGTTTTTGTTGGCTTAGTGTACTGAGATTTCAGGCCAGGCTGTGTCTGATTTGAAGCAGACATCTGTTAGTCCTGCACAAACGGTCTGGATGTTTAATCCTTCCATTGGAGAAGAGGAGGAGGGAAATGAGACCCCCACAGTGTGTGTGACAGGTGTCCCCCTGCTATTCAGCACCTCAAGCAACTTTTCCTGCCTGTTTGAGTGTGTATTTGTGTCTGTGGTGGCCCTTAGAGACCTTTGTCTGTTTATTCCTCTCTGAGGTTGTGTATTTGCTGGAGTTTTATAGATAAACTCAGACTCTGATTGAATGTATAGTTCACATGTATTGATCTGTTGTCCTAATAACACTGCATTGTTGTTATAGGGCTGTCACATGAGAGTGTGCAGTCTGCCTTTGTGTGTATATATTTGCACATGCACAAAAGAGAGTGAATGGACAGAGAAAATATGATTTGTTTTTGGCGGCATTTCCCAGCTGTCTTGCTCAGTGGTGTGTATCCTTGTGTCACCGTAACATGCCCCATAGGACACATACTGTTACCATTCTGATGTCTGCGCATGCTAACAGAAAGTAGGTGTATGTTTGTGCATCTCGCACATGTGTACGTTTCCTCAGAGACTAAACTTAACCTTCTCCATTCATGTTGCAACACTGCACTTTCCATTCTAGGAAGCAGGAGACCTAGCGTCAAATTTCATGATTGCTCAAATGTACACACATTGGACACTTTGGATCGAATTGCTTTTTCACTGTCAGAGTTTACTACTCAAGGTTTAAAAAACATACAGCACCTTACATAGTACCTTCACAAGGTCTGTAATACATTATTTAACCCTTGAGATTGCAAACTTACAACTCCAACTACGCACTTATTAATTTAACCCTTGTGCATCAATTCAAGTTACTCCTTGGAGGGCAAAAATGTCCGTATCAAGAAACTGCCATAATAATGTTATATATTAATATTATTTTCCACTTTAAATTAGTAAAAAAAATTGAACCAACATCAGTCCTGATCATAACTACTAAATATTTATTCATTTTCAGGATTTTAACCCTTTTAAATGCCAGTTTGTTTACATAATGCAACTGTTGGTTTACACACACACACACACACAGCACACACACACACACACACACACACACACACACACACACACACCCTGACATCCATACCAACACACCCACACAATTTTAGCTGCATCATTTATTCAATTGGCCTGCAGTGCTCTATAATACAACAAACAGAAAATCTGAAAAAGCAAGTATTTGCTCCATAGGCTAAACGTGAGAAAAATGGCACCATCTGGTGGAAAAGTTTACAAAAATTTTATTCTGAAGCCAAATGGGTCAAAGTCATTTTTGTCCTTAAGGTCCTGAGTGTAACTAGTTTGTGCATACAGTGTATTATAGATGCATTATAGGAACTGAGGTTGAAATATAAAAATTCCCCCAAAAATAAAAACCTTTGGCAAAATTTATGCTGTTGGTAGTAACACAGCCTAAATGACCGAAAAAACTAAAATGAAAAAGACAAAAATGTCCCGAAGGTCGCAAAAGGGTTAAAGATGTTATCTGATTTACAGCATTTTAGCAAGTGACATCACCCTTCAGATGTTTGAACACAACGTTACAAGTTAAGGAATATGATGGGTTTAAAACAAGTTAAACTCAATCCACAGCATTTTTGGCATAAAGTTTATTACCACAAAAATGTATTTTGACTTGTTTCTCATTTTCTTATAAACATTTTTATAAAAACTGGGTTACAGTAAGGCCATTACAATGGAAGTAAATCTGGAAATGGTAAAATTCTCACTATTTCAGAAGTATAGCCACAGGACTAGGGATACTCCGGTATGGAAATTATTGTTCGATACTAGGGTTGTAACGGTTCTAGGTAAAAAAAAATAACCTTACGGTTCGCCATATCATACACTTTGGCAAAGAAAATAAAGCGCCGAATAGACATGCACAGTTGTAACCTCCGCTAATGCACCTGTATGGCTCTGTATATGGACACAATCTGCCTTTGTTTCATGTCAACTTTCTACAGAGAGAAGCTGTCCGATTAACTGTTAGTATGTTAAATCAGTTGATGACATCACAGTTCTGCATGCGTTAATTGACAAAATGGCAAACGGAGAAAACAAGCCGCAAGATAGATGCCCCTGCATCATTTAAGTCTCCTATCTGGGAACTTTGTCTTTATGCAGTCAATTACAACAGCGATGGTCAAAAAACATTTACAAAATAGGCACTGTTTACAATGGTAATACATTGATATTTGCTTAGCTATTTACGCTGACATCACCTGGGAATATATAGCGTGCGGTGCGCACAGAGCCGCAGGTGAGCCTAAAACTGCACACAGACACAATCCTTCCGTCTTTAAACAGGCACTTGGTGCTAGTTCGGACAGACATGAAACAAGAACTAAAGTGCTTGGGGTGTTCATTTCCAAAGTTATGTTGCCCTGCTCCATTGATGAAGATGTGGGATGTCCATGTATGATTAAAATACTCGAGTCGCGTTATGACATCCATTCTCATTTTAATTTTAATAGCAAGTTTATTCTTCTATAGTGACGTACAGATTCTGAACATTAAATGTACGTTGAATTTGAAATGCACATTATGTTGATGCATGTAGTGTAAAAATACAGGTATTCATTTAAAATGTTGAGTTAGTATTTTTTTTTTTAAGTAATTTTGGTTTTAATTTGGTCAGTAATTGGCCGATAAATATCGGCTACAGATACATTGTTCATCCCTACACAGGACTGAAACAATGTGTGTTAACCACATTTTAGGGTGATATAATCTCTTACTAACCTTTTCTGTGTAAAGTAATATTACTACCTCATTGCCATGATGACGAACCGCCGTAGTTGATAATGTCGACTAATAGTTTCAGCCATATACTGAACGCATTTGTGCTGAAATTGATGAAACGATCAAAGTATTAATGACAAGTAGTTTGTCAATATTCATTAACATCCCTACTAACAACCCTAAAACAACCATAAATTTAAGGATTTAAACAACTTTACAGCGCAAATAATTGCTACACACGTTTTAACAGAAGAATTAATGCAAGTGCTTTTATAAAGTTATAGGCCTAAGCTTCACATTTCTGCTTTTAAACACTTTTTTATTTTTAATTGGCCCCATTCAATTCCATTATAAATGCCTCACTTTAACCTCAACTGCACCGTGACTTTCGGGCGAGAGACAGCACTAACCACTTTGGAGAAGCGCACACACATCAGGTGAGTTCATCCTTTCAAACAGCTAGACAGAGCCTAGCTGAATAAAACAAAACACAGGTCTTCAAAACTATTTTCAACTTAACATGGCATATTAAAAACATGAAGGGGTTATTGCCAGAGTCTGAAATTAACACCCACGGAGTGCCAAATGCGGGTACATTTTCTATTTGGCTGGTGAATTTCACAGCGTAACACGTCATTCCTTTCTATCAGTTAGTGTCAGCTTGTAAAATAATGTAACGCGCTTAGTTTTGTCCTCAAGGGGGCTCTGTATGCCTTCAGTCAGTAAGGTGGAAGGTGTTCACATAGAACGGCTCTTATTATGTAGTGCTGCTGCTTTTCAAAAGTCTCAGGTACCAGTAAATCTAGAAGCAAGATGAAGGCAATGTTCAGAAGCATTCAAGCTTTCGGGATGAAGGGAAGACCACCCTTGGATTTCCAGTTGATGTGTAATTTTCAATAACCCACCACCACATACAAATTCTCTGGAAATGATTGCATTATAATATGGGTACAGAATGATTGTCATGACGATTTGGTCTGTTTCGTTAACTGTTCTTGATTGTGCAGCCTTATCTTTCTCCCATAATCTCCTGATAGAAGTTGAAGCTCCACCCTCAGACTCTGAATAAGGAGGGAGTAATACACTGATGCCTCATGACCTTTTCCAAAAGCAGTAATCACCTCTCCCAAAGCATCTGCCACCTTAAGGGGAGTGTGCTACTCCCAAAAACCATAGAGTGCATGTGGCGCCGTTGTAAATACCTATTAAACTGAGATCTGGGAATCCCAAAATGATGACCCAAATATTCTCAAATGTTCTCAATACTCCACTCTCATACTGGTCGCCGAATGTAGTAACCCCCCTCACAATCCACTCTTACCAACAGAAGTGGAAGAAGGACACTTATTGATTTGGGGTTCAGCCATATGCTTGTGGCAACATTTAAATAAATGTCAGACTTAAATACTCTGGATACTATTGCCCATATCAGGTGCAAATGTTAAATAATGGGGTGTTACTTAACTTCAGTTAGTTTGTTTGTACCGCTACTACAGGATGTCTATAAAGTAACTTAATCCAACCAATGAATGTACTCCCGAACCCGTACATTTCCTAAATCTTAAAAAGATAATCCCATTCTACCATATCAAATGCCTTTTTGGCATCAAGTGAGATGGCAGCGACCAGAGTCTGATCATTCACTACTGACCACATGATATTGATGAGTCCCCTAATGTTATCAGAAAAGCTATGGCCCTGAATTAACCCCACCTGATCTATATGTATAAGAGATGTCATAACATAATCGGTTAGCCAACATTTTTGACAATATTTTACATTTAGCTGGCTCAGGGAAATTGGATTGTCATTTTTACACTCACTTGTCCTTTTTAAGGGACAATTACATAACAGAAAATACTTTGTAAAACAAACCACAACCAATAGGCAGAATAAACACAAAGAATATGTAGATTCATTCACAGAACTGTCTCGAAGGTGTGTTCCTCCATAAAAACAAATTCCAGCCGATATAAAGCCGTTCAGTTTCCTTAGACAGACACACAGGTGTCCAGTGAGTCGGCTGTTTGTAAGTGCAGCAGATGACATAATCATTCCAATGTCCAGCAAAAAGAATCCACAAAACAAACTCCAGCCAACAGGAGGCATAAGCAAAGAATCAAAACATGCGTCCCAGTTACTCGGGTGGTCAAGAGTCAAATTCACTCAGAGGCTGCATTAAAAAATACACCATGTCTTACTCAGTCTGTCAAATTTATATAAGACATCCTTTGTGTGGGCATGTAGATATTTTGCGGCCATACCCATCATCCATTCTCAATCTGATCAGGAACCCCATTGCAAATGCTATCTTCCATCAATGCAAATGTTTCTTGACTTACTCACTCCAATGTATTTATGAATGAAAGTGCATGTTTGGGACAAGAAATTACTTTGCACCCATCCTTCGGATCTATTCTCTTTTTGGCCGGAAACATCAGTTCAAAAGTGATCTTCTATGATGAAATATTTTCATACACTCCTTGAATCGATCGCATTTCTCTCTTGTCAAATTCGCAAAATCTGAGAACAAGAAAATATCGTGATTCTTCCAAGAAAGCTTTCCTTTGCTCCTCTGCTCATGCAACATGAGATCTTTATCAGATGATCTCGAGCATTTGGCCAGAATTGATTGGGGCCTGTTTCCCTCAGCCGATCTGCGAACCAGGACTCTGTGAGCTCGTTTGATAGGCTCGGCCTGTTATGTCGAGCAGACTCTGGAAGATCTCATCTAGGAATTCTAACATATCTCTGTCTTCTTCATGCTCAGGTATTCCAACAATCTGTACATTTTTCCTTCGGCTCCTATTTTTAAGATCTTAAGATCTGGTCGCAAACGGATTAGCGGATCATTTCCGATTATCCTTTTCCGATGACTCCAGATAATCAATAATCAATTTCTAAACATCTGCCGCTCTTGTAACCAACTCAGAGAATTTAGTTTCCATTGCTGTAATCGATTGACGTAATACAGCAAGATCTTCGTCAGCATCACAGACATGTTGGACAGTTGATGCTGGATTTCTTCTCCCGTCGCGCCATATAAAACAAGTCCCTGGTCGGCAGGCCCGTCAGCAGTTTCAGCATGAGCATGTAAGTGTCTTTTAATGTCTCCAGAGCCCAAGGATTTTGACTTATTTGCCATGTTTACCTCACAGAACAAATATGTAACTAGGTGCATAAAATGTCACCGGATATAACAAGAAAATAATTTAAAAACTAGCAAAGTGCGCAGAGCTTGTCACTCACACATCTGCTCCTCGCATGGCATCATGTGACCCCCCCCCACCTCGAGCCGTTCTTTTAAATCTACAGCACGAGACATAAAATGCTACCAGTGTAGACAGTCTCCCAAACAAATGACTCCTTTGAGCCGTTCTATTAAATCTACAGCACGGGACATAAAATCCCAAATTTGAAATTAAATAAGGTTGCTCCGATAAAGTGACCAAAAGCATCACCAAACAAGTAAAACATAAAAATTGTACATAAGAAATAATTACACTTGCAAACACAACAATAACTAAAGCTATATTACACAAAATATTACACGTCTATTTGATGAGATTGATGTTTTTACCGATTACAATAATATGTGCAGTGCACAATTTTTAATAAGTTATCAAAAGGAAACACTTCTGATTTGTCTGCAAAGCACTTGTTCAGTTTTGGTCATAATACCTGCATTCATTGGAAAGTAGAGCTTCTAAGCTTTAAAACAATACCTATTTTTTGTTGGACAAGACTGTAGTTATTAACATTTTGATAATATTTTTTTCCCTCAGTTTAAAGGCTTAACAATAATGATCGTTCACTTAAAGATTGGTTTTAATCCAGATTCATTTTTTTCTCCAGCCCTAATAGATATTTTATTCTAATGTTCGCTGAAGTGGCCATTATGGCTATGCTCAGAATCATCATGAATTACAATTGAATGCAATTAAAAAATTATGAGTGAAATCAATCTTTGGTGGCTAAAACTTCCATAGTTGAATGGACTACCCATGTGAGGCTATCTGCAACTTTTCAGTAATGAATATGGAGTGTTTCTCTAACGTATTTAATTGTGCTTTCTATTTTCATTGACCCAATATGACAGCGTGAGTTGGGCTGTTTGCATTTTAGACACGCACGCATACGCTGCTTCATAAGACCAAATGTTACCCTCCTCCTCCTCCTCTTGTCCCCTGCATAGCCCACGCTAATCAGTTTGCCTATAGTTGTAGAGGCCTCCTGGAGAGCTAATGGTTTGCTTACAGCTCTGACAGGAGAAGTGACGGGGGTGGTGGGGGGGTGCTGGTCTAAAGGCTTTATAAGCCACAGATATACATTGTCAAACTTATTTTATGCTTTGGACGTTAATATCGTCACACTTTACGGCTGCGCATGTCTTGGCCTCTGTCCCGTACTACAAGGTTGATGACCTCTCTGTTGCCATGGTGATGGACTGAGCCACACAAGTGACAGATGGAGAAGGTTACAGAAAGCAGAGGGAGTGGTCTGCCTTGGAGGATGCGACACCCCCTCGACATCAGAGGAAAGTCCTGCAAAGTGGATCACTTTAACATGCTGCTTGGGCAAATGGATTATAGCTCAAAACAGTCTACCACCCTGCATAATTTAGTTCACTAAACTACTCATTAAACAATAAGCACAACATATTTAGTCTGTATGGACTTCAGTAAAGGCCCTAGAGGTCTGGAGGAGCATTCATTTTGAAGGCCTGTAATTGAGACCCTATAACCTGACCAGTGCTGACAACATTTTGACCAAACCATAAATAACATGCTCTCTTTTATTTCATCTCTGAGTGAGTAGACCCTGATGCACAGCATCTGAAATATGCAATTAAGTTAACATTATGAGAATATTTATATTAATAGTTTTTCCTTAATTACTGTAAATTTTAAGACCTAGCCAGGAAACATTCTTTCAGATTCTCACAGGCTCACATGCTTTTTCATAACATGTTATTTTATAACCTCACAGTCAAGACCAATGACCCCCACCCCCATCAACTACCCTAAAATGATCAAAGCTGGCCTGTTTTTTCAACCCCCCTTGTGCTGTCAGTCTCAGACTGGGGTAGAATCACTTCTTCCAGGTCAGTGCTCTTCACTCCATCGATGATAGAGACCGATAGAAGCAATGGAGGACAGTGATGAGCAGAGGCAGAGAAGGAGAAAAGAATCAGAGGGATGGGGGAGAGAACTACAAGTCAGGCTGACAGATGAAGAGTTTGGGGATTTATGGCGGGCGAACTGAAGGACGGAAGAGAATGACAATGGAGAAGAGCAGGGGAGGGTTACGGCAGGGCGACTGTGTCTTAAGGTTGCATGTGTGGAGAGAACTTGCATGTAATGAAACAAGTAGTGATTGACTGAAATTCCAATGGCCAATGTTTAGCAGTGTGATTTGATTGATTAGGGCTGGGATTTGATACAGATTTCCTGATTTCCTTCCGATTTACAAGCTCTTGGTTCGATTCCGATATCAATTCAAATGGGTATATTTCAGTAAGAATTAGGGCTATGTTGATATATTGTGATCTCACAATACTTTAAAATAATGTGGCAATATTTATATTCAACTATGTGTTTTCACATCATACCAAAAAATTATACCGAAGAATAAATAAAACAAATCTGATCATCAATCATTTGTTGACAGCTCTTGCCTTTTGGCATGAGGTAAACACTACTGTGACATTTTGTCTTTCAATCCAAAATACTTGCATACCCACGACAGGAGAGTATGTGCTATCCGTGTTTTTTTTTCTAGGCTACAACTTCCACAGTTTTATTGAAAAATTCTGTTACAGTTTAATGTGATGAATGTTAGTAAGGAGGTTGATGTGAAGATGGGAAAAGTCTTGTAATTGATGCTGGTGCAGTGCAGGTAATTTCTCTTCCCATCATTAGCGCTTTTCAGAATATCGCAGCTCTTTAGCCATTTGACAAGGTTGGAATGCTCCATAGCGCTTTAAAATAGAAAATTCTCATGTAGAAATCAAATGCGCCACAATATCGAAGTTAGCTCAATATAATCACGTATTTTAGCTGCTCTGCACTTTTCTGCAACCTGAGCTCAGCCCTGTTGATGGGCAAACATGGATGGAGCAGAGCGCAACTTCAGGCTTCAATCACTCCATGCACATCCGTGTGGCCACACGAGAAGCATATTTAGCGCTTATAAATTGAGATGAACATCATAAGGTTGCTGCATCGCCTGACAGAAATGCGTATGGACGTCGCTGGCATTAAAGTCTCAAAATAAATGCATCTTAATTTTTTTTTTTAAATACATCGATGACATTGCATAGGTTATTTGATTGATGCATCGATCCAGATCGATGGATCGTTACACCCCATGTTGTCTAAATAAGTGCAAATCTGAAAGCAGTGTTCCTCAGTGCAGGGAGAGTTGCTTCTATTAGTGAAAGAAACTGAAACTGAGCCCATTTCGCTTGTGGGCATGAGATTCTCACATGTTTGGATCTAGGGCTGGGCAAAATATAGATTTTCCGCCTAATGGCAATCTTTATTTGAACTATCCCAATGTCGATTCTTAAAATCCTAAGATTTCTCTTTTACTCTGCACAAATCTCTACAATGCAAGTAAATCTCTCACATATGCGACCAGAAGTGTCACTATGATTGTCACAATGATTAGCCACTGGTTGATCATTTTTTAGATTTCATGCACCAGTGTTTGAGATCTTTTTACTCTGTGCTGAAAGTAGCCTTTTCAGTAATGGCACCAAGACTTTGGAATAGTTTGCCACATTCTATCAGATTCTTACCTACAATAATTTAAATCATCCCTTAAAACTTACTTTTTCTTTCTCGCTTATCTATAATCTGCTCTGGCCTTTGGCCTTTTGTCTCAATGTTTACTTGCCTATTTTCTGGCTAAGTCCTATCTGGTTTGTTTTCTAATAGTGTAATTATTTGTTATATTTTTATTTTAACATATTAATGTTACACTTTGCTTTTATGCCTGATGTGCTGCACTTTGGTTAGAGCTCGTGTTGTTTTAAATGTGCTATATAAATCAATTTGATCTTGACAAAGTTTTTTGTGACTCTCACCATGTAATGTGTGTCCAAAGACAAGATCCACAGATTTTGTCTATTTGTCTTTGCATAATTACTTTTTAAATATCCATTCTGTTCTTTAAGATCAAAAGAAACATTTAATCCTAATCACACATTGCACAGACTCTGAAGCCATTTGAGCAAAAACATAAAACTTGCAATACGTATCGTATCGAGAGGTGGCTGGAAATATAGAGTGGACCTTTTAACTAGGTACAGTATGAAAGTATTAGTGCTGTTAGTCACACATTTTTTTTATTGTGATTAATCGCATAATTATTTGTAGTTAATAGTGATTAATCGCACATTTTGAAAGTGCTAAAATGTGACACTATACAGTATAGACTTCTTTTCTTGCCAAAATGCATTTATTTCCATCTTGGGAAAGACAACATGTACTTTGTACATCAAGCATTAAGAGGTCATTTCTCTATAATTTTATCATGGAAGCACTGATTTGTGTGTTTGCAGAGATTCTTTTTTATTTAATGAGATAAATTCCGTGGATCTATCATAGCAGAGAGCGTAACAGTCAAGTAGCGTGACAGTAAAGCCCATAGAATGTCTATGGGACCGCTCCGTTTTACTATCTTAAATGCTAAGTTTGTAGGCTCACCTTGGTAGAAGGGCTCTGCGTGCGTCAGTGTAATGACTCAGGCAGACACATTAGAAAAGTTCCGCCCTTCCCAACCTGTGTTTATGCTGTATTAATGATAAATGTGTTAATCTCGATTAAGTAAAATTAACTCTTTAAGCTTTTTAAATTAATCGCACACCTCTAGAATGACAAAATGGACATTTTACTAATTATATTTTATTAGTTTTTCATCATTTTGATCACATTTGAGCTTTTTAAAAATGAACAAATCCATGTAGTCCATCAGTAAATGTGATTTTTTTTTTTTTAATTACATATGGTATTTTGTTAAATTTTTATTGTTTAAGTTCATAATTTGTACTATTTACAAGTATTTACATTGATTTGTTGAACACGTGCTAAAACACTGCACTGCCTCTTATTGACAAGAGAATATTAACAAGAGAAGATTTGAATGTCTTTAACTCATCCGTGCTATGCGTGATTAGAATTAAATATTTTTGTTTTGTTGTTTTTGATCAACAACTGACTGTAAAGAATAGAAAGGGCATCAAAAGAGACATTATTCAATGACAAATGGATTGTGTGGATCTCATATTTGGACACATGGTACAAGTCAAGCCAAACTTTTACTCTCAACACACAGTGAAAACTTCATGGTGCTGAATACTTCACAACAAATACACAATCACTGGTGAGGGAAATCTGAACATTTACCATCCAGTGGCTAATCATCATATCTGTTAAATAATTTTTAGTCGAATAGCATGAAATTGGGTTGCAAATACAAGTGATTTTCTCTCACTGTTGTGGAGGAGGGTTGCTCATAGTGTAAAAGGTCGATCTTGGGATTTAAGAATGATATCAAGGTTGTTCAAATGAAGATTGCGATGCATCAGAAAATTTATATTTTTACCCAGTCCTATATAAAATGCTGATAAATAATGCAATTTTCAATAAATTTCAATACAAATAATTAAATAATTATTTGACACAATGTTTAGCCAAAATTAACTAAAATATGGGTTTTTCAATGTCTCAGAGGTCGACCGATATTGTTTTTTTCAGGCCGATGCCGATCTTTTGAAATCCGGGTCGGCCGATGGCCGATTAATGCAGCCGATTTATTTTGGCCGATATTTGGCCGATATGTGCTTGTTTTTAACCTCTTATTTGAACCTTTTATTTGAAAGATAAAATGTAACACAAATAATTACTTAAGATAGACAAAATTTGACAACAAATACATTTATTGAACACTTGACACTTAAATTAAAAATGTATAATGTAAAAACATATTGTGTAAATAATGTATAACAAATATATTAAATAAACAAAGCAGGTGTTACGAACTGCTCCGAGACACGAAGGTTGAGATCCAAATGCAGCTTTAATTAAGGGGCAATCCAGACACGTAATCCAATATTCAGAGGATCCAAGAGAAGCACAGGCATAACTAGGGATGGGTATCGTTAAGGTTTTAATGGTATTACTATCTTACCGATACTGCTTATCGATCCGGTACTTTAACGGTATTCTTAATGGTTCTTTTTGTTTATATATATATATATATCCAGGCTGGCGAGATAAAATAACTTTCTCTTTATAGCAATAAAGGATGTATTTTCTTAATTTCTCCAGTACCGACAGCAGAACCGATAACATCCGAGCTTACCAAAGCCAGTCCTTCAATAGCCTATACTGCGTTGATATATTTGTATTACTTATTTCTCTGCATTGAGTGACAACCCTCTCAAATATAAGACAGAACAAATAAAAGTCTCAGATTCACTGTCTGTAATTGCAAAATTCTTGCTTGCTTATTGTGACATGATAGCAACCCTTCTTCTGTGATAATGCAACTTCAACTACGCTATCAATATCCAAAGTAGCCGAACGTCATGTCAACTATCGCGTTTGTCACGTTTTTTTCTTGAAGTTGGCAGTAACATATCAAAAGTTTTTAATTAAATATAAAGAAGTTATACAAATTTAATCCTTACTGTTTTCTCCAAGGAACTTGGTCTATCCAAAGTAGCCGAATGTAATGTCGCGTTTTTTCTCGAAGTTGGCAGTAAAATATCAAACGTTTTTAATTAAATATAAAGAAGTTATACAAATTTAATCCTTACTGTTTTCTCCAAGGAACTTAGCTCCTTCCTTAGGCACTGGATGAGGTCTGCTCACTCTGCTGGAAAATGACTCTAGGGGCAGCGTGCGTCGAACACGTGTTCCACAACAACACTAGGCTGCCCACAGATGCGCCTGCCTAATAATCGGCTTGATATACTTGGATATTGGCCGATGGCGATTATGTAAAAAAATGCTAAAAATCGGCCTATTAATCGGCTGGCCGATTAATCGGTCGACCTCTAGTCTCAATGCCAATATCTAGAAACCAGGGTGGATGATATAATGCTGATATAAGTAATATAATTTAATAATAGCAAATAAGACACCCAAATTATTACTAACATTTATTTTAAACAAAATTCACTCAAAAATATCTGAAAACAGAAAATATCCGCTATCCATTGACAAAGTCAAGAAATCTTACGATTCTGATTCCTCTTAATGGTTCCACTAACAAATTAAAATTTAAGGAAGAATTGTTTGGAAATAAGAACTGCAATTCTTATTGCATTTACTGCCCTCATCAGACTATTGCCAAATGGTGAGATAATTTCATATTTGTGGAGATCAGATTTAACAAATCAGAAATGTAATACAAAGGCATGTTTACACAGATTTTTTGGGTATAAATGCAGTCTAAGTGATGCTAACTAAGTCATAACTTGCCCATCAGTGACCACTCTGACAGCTGGATAGGCCAAATTGTTTCATTCACTAAAAAGAGTTTAGAAAACTCAGAAACATTAATTCAGATATTGCACCACTGTTAACACTATGCTTTTGATTCACTAAAAAGAACTAGCTTAAAAGAGTAATTTATTTAGGAATCATAGTATCCTGACCGTGCTTCATGTGGTGCACTGAAGATTCAGTAGAGGGGCATTTCTGCCACTGAATTGTGCTGCAGGAAATGTTGTCAGTATTTAATAAGTTTTGCCATCCGTATCGGCAAAAATTGCACATTTGGGAATCATTAATGGAACCGGAAGTAAAAATATCTGTAAAAATATCAGTTTCTCTGGATTTACTATTTATAGGTATGTGTGAGTAAAATGAACACTTTAGTTTTATTCTATAAACTACTGACACCATTTCTCTCAAATTCCAAATAAAAATATGGTCATTTAGAGCATTTATTTGCAAAAAAGATGCAGTTTTTTCAGACCTTGAATAATGCAAAGAAATATTCATTTTTAAACAACACTATACTAATGTTTTTAAGTGTTCAGAAATCAATATTTGGTGTAAAAACCCTGATTTTCAATCACAGCTTTCATGTGTCTTGGCATGCTCTCCACCAGTTTTTCACATTGCTGTTGAGTGACTTAATGCATCTCCTGGTGCAAAAATTTAAGCAGCTCGGCTTTGTATGATGGCTTGTGGCCATCCATCTTCCTTTTGATCACATTCCAGAGGTTTTCAATGGGGTTCAGATCTGGAGATTGGACTGGCCATGACAGGGTCTTGATCTGGTTGTCCTCCATCCACACATTGATTGATCTGGCTGTGTGGCATGGAGCATTGTCCTGCTGGAAAAAACAATCCTCGGAGTTGAGGAACATTGTCAGAGTAGAAAGAAGCAAGTTTTCTTCCAGGATAACCTTGGCGTAATTCATGCATCCTTCACAAAACCGATTCCAGCCTTGCTGATGCACCGCCAGATCATCACCAATCCTCCACCAAATTTCTCAGTGGGTGCGAGACGCTGTGTCTTGTAGGCCTCTCTAGGTCGTCATCTAACCATTAGATGACCAGGTGTTGGGCAAAGCTGAAAATTGGACTCAATAGAGAAGAGGACCTTACTACAATCCTTATGGTCTTTTGCAAACCTCAGCCTGACTCTTCTTTGGTTCTCATTGATGAAGGGCTTTTTTCTAGCTTTGCATGACTTCAGCCCTGCCCCTAGGAGACTGTTTTGAACCATCCTCGCCCTGCACTTCACCCTATGGAATATTTAATCATTCATTTATTGATTTAATTATCATTTACTCAGTTTCATAATCAAAGTGCAAATCAATGGAAAAATACAACTTAACTTCTTTAGTTGAGAAGTTACATCCTCTCTGTTAAACTCTGTATTCTCTAAAGGAGATGTATGTGTGTGGATACTAAAAGGATGATTTAATGTTTTAATAAGAACAGAGACAGGAACTGACTGCTGTCAAAAAAGGCAGATGATATACAGTATGTGCATTAATTAATGTTAGAAATTATTTAAAATGTGTGTGGACATACAACTCTCCATTTTTAGGAATGTGTATAACCAATGACTGGAATAAGGGAAATCATTTAAAATACTATTCAAATTAATGGAGAAAGTAAGGATAGTTAGTCAATATAAAATATGTAACCATATGAAGCGATTACAGTGTGTTTTATGCATATAAAATGAAATAGTCATGCTTTTGCCATCATTGAAGCAAGTTGGGGTCAAGTGTGACCAGCTAGAAGGGAGATGGTGAAGACAAAACTAGGGAGGCATAAGATGATTTCATTGGATAAAGAGGCCATCACTCAAAGAGATAAGGGGAACAGAAAATGCATGACTCTGAAGTGTAATTTTAGATGCTCCATGGACCATCTTGGCTTTGTTACTCTAATAAAAGTAAATTTTTTTTAATCAGAACTTTGCACCTCCAAGAAATCTTTGACTCGACTGTGCTTCGATTGCCATAATAGAGAATCTGCTACGACAACCCCAGCTGCCATTTGCCATTCTTTTTGTAGGTCACTTGATGTCATACTACGGTTGTTGAGAGGCATTCGCATGAGTTGGCGGTCGTCCCAGCCAGTGGAGAATCGTTTTTTGCCTTCTGCCGGTCTGTAGCTTTGTTGTCCCCAATGTCTGCTGCTTGACCTTGTTCTTATGAACCTGCCGCCATCTTTGAAAATTTAAGGATGGAAGCACCCTGATACTCACTGTATCCCTTTGCCAGTAAAGCCTGAATTGAGCCCTTCTTATCCTCACTGAAAACTTTTTAACACATTTGGCATGGTCAATTGTTAATTTTTTTATTCCAATTACTTTTGAGGTACTACTAGCACTGATTTTTGCCATCCAGCTGGTCCTACTACAAGATATATTGGTCTATCGCCCAAAAGAAGTTGTACTTTTGCACTTCCCTTTTGTCTGTTTGTTAGTGGTAGATTTTGCATACCATCCTGCAAACACTCTAAAGCTCAACACTGCAGAGCAATGATGCATATGCATGTTTACATTTGAAACACCACCTCGTCTGTTTAGTGTTGTTTTTCTTTGAATGCGTCATGCTGCCCTGCTCATAACCATTTTTCTGCTGAGCATATAAGCATGTTGAAACCACAACATGACTGTACATAAATGAGCACGAAAATGCACAGCAGACCTTACACAAGACAAAAGATGTCTCTTTGCTTGTGATTTAGTTAAGACCTAATCCCAGCAGTTAAACCATCAACGCTTGTAATATATTTATATCAAAACATCATTAATGATTGATTATTAATAATTTTTAAATAATGATGCATCTGCTTGGTTATTGTGAGGGTGCATTGCATACTAGATTTAACTTTTTTTCAGGGTGCAAAACTCACTGCTGTGATTCAAGGGTGTTTTGGGTGGTTGCAAGTAGGACTCTTTTTTTTTTTTTTAATCTATATATTACAGTAAATAATCTTAATACAATTTAAATTTTAAAGTTGCCAGATTTATCTATTGAAATTGTTTTCTTAGTCCACAAGAGAGTGCAACAAATAAATATAAGCCAAACAGCAACATGTTATAAATATTGCAAAGAACATTCCTGGCAGTTAAAAAAAAGTACATTTCATTTTAAACTTTGTGCATAAAAAATGAATAAAACGATTTAGCCAGTACATATTCCTAAATGTTAAATAAAAACTATAAAGAGGGGATTAAAAGCTTCAATAATCATTTGCATGTTAACATGGTGTTGCACTGGTTCCACAGAATCAAGTAGGGGGTCAACCGATATATCTGCCAAAATTCTGATTTTTTTCATTATCGGCGTCAGACAAAATTTTCCAGCTTGGCCGATTTGTTTCTTGAGTGGCTGAGAATCGCCTGCTTGCATGTGAAGCAACTGAGACATGTAAATGACCAGCCACAGTTCTTTTGTTGTTATTTGCCATCATGTTACTACATTAATAGACCAGTGTGCAACACAGTCTTATTTATACGGTCCACATGTCACAGCCACGGCAGACGCGTTTGAGCTCATAATGTGCTCACATATTCCATTCTCCCTCTCTCCTCAAAAAGTTCCCTCTAAATTTTAACTATCTTGTCTAATGATAAAAAGGAAAATATCTATAAAATGAATATCAGATGCCATCTACAAATATACGTATATCTCATTTAAACAGATGTAATAAACCAACCTCACACAACTTCAGCAGATCTAGCATCCTGTGGAGTGCTCATTTATTTATCTCTAAACATGTATTCTATCAGACTCTCCTCAACAGTTCCCTGTAACCTTTTTTAATTTTTAAATTTTATCCCCTTTTCTCCCAATTTAGAATGCCCAATTCCCACTACTTAGTAGTCCTCATGGTGGCGCAGTCACTCACCTCAATCCAGGTGGTGGAGGACAAGTCTCAGATGCCTCCACTTCTGAGACAGTCAATCTGCGCATCTTATCACGTGGCCCGTTGTGCATGACACCGCGGAGACTCACAGCATGAGAGGCTCATTCTACTCTCCACGATCCTCGCACAACTTACCATGCGCCATGCAATATTTTTATAGTTTATATTATTATAAGTTAAAATTTAGTGTGTAATTGAGTAAATATAGTGTTAAATAAGAGGTTAGTCATTTTTTTAGCAATTTTATGTTTATTTTCTTTATTGGCATTGTATCGGCCTATCAGCCACCTAGCTTTATGGATAGCAGCCATTAAAAAACCCATATCGGTCGATCACTAGACTCAAGCTTCATAATAACGGCAATACCACAGTGTTTTTCATTCATTACAGTTGTTTTTCGGTTGAACTCTGTTGTGAAGCGGCTCAGGCTCAGCCCAGGAACTGTTCATACAGACAGCACAACAGAATGGAACAGAATGTGAGAATTTCAAGATGCACATTTTCAAATTAAACTCCTTTCCTGACAAATCATTTTAAACCCATTGCTCGATCTGAGAAATGCTGAAAAGAGAGACGGAACGGGCAAAGATCTACACTTAAGGGGCTATTCAATCTGGGGCTGGGCAATAGGAAAATGTAATAAGATATCGGCGATATCTGACAAATATGCCGATGGCGATTGCGACACTCATTGACCGATGATGATCAACAATATCAGGAAATTACAAAACCTTTGTAATTTTATGCACATGGCAGGTAATTTTGCTCATCTACCCACCACTGTGGCAGGCTAACTGTAAGACATCTCGGAATTACACATTTTAAGAAATGCTGTTAGACACAAAGACAAGTGCTTGAAGCAACCCATTTTATTATATTTTAAAGATCAGACGAAAGAAAAGCCGTCGATGCGCATCACAAATGCGTGCAGCAGGAGCATGTCTCGTAGAACGCGCATGAATAGTTCTCACTCTTTCTGTTTCAACTGTCTGAAAACTGTTTGCAAGAATAGTGTTTTGTATGAGAATGCTGCAAATGTCCTCAGACTTTCTTAAGACATACAAGAACTTTAGTTTAATTAATTTCCACAGATCAGCTAGCCCTTAACATGCATTGTGAAAGCAAATCTGCAGTTTCACTTTATAGCCTATACATGTGTATTTACCTAAACAAGTTCACCTTGAACCTAAAATTGATTTATATTTCAGTTATCATCATCATCATCATCATCATCATCATTATTATTATTTGGCTATGTGTACATTTATAATTATCTTTAGATCCTAATTTGTATTCATAATTTTCCACTTGTTGTAGATGGATACTTGCGTGATGGCAAATGGAAGGGTAGATTTTAGAGCTGTCATAATTAACGCGTTAATGCATGCGTTTAATTTGAAAAGTTTAACACTTTTTTTTCATAATCGCGATTGAGACATTTACAGTTAAAACAGCATAAACCAGCATAAACACTTATTTGAAGGGCAAAACCTTTGTAATGTGTCCACCCGGAGTCATTACACTGAAACAGCGCTTCCGTGTCAGTGATAAAATTAGTTGATACAAACTACAACACTATTTGATTTATAAAACAAGCCCAGATGAGACTTGTGATGGAAATGAAGTATTTTTCAGCTTATGCAGGTCACATTTTCATTACAACAGAAGCACGTCAAGTCTTAACTATCACCAAAATGCAAAATGAGACATTTTTGTCTGTAAGCGCTTTTCATGTGGAGTTAAATAAGCAATGGTTAATGCTGGGGTTGACGCCCTTATGCGAATCATAAACACACCTTCACGATTACTGTAGGAAAGTGGAAAGCCACAGTCTACTGGCAGATTAATTTTGCGGAGGATGAGAGTTTAAGAGATTTAATGGCCATTGCACTTCAAACTAAAGGAAAAAGCAATAAAAATAATGGAAGTGGTCAAAACAGTTGTATATAACTAACTAGTGCTGTAATTTTTTTTTATCACGATTAATTGCCTAATTTTTGTAGTGAATCGAGATTTAATCGCAGATTTCGAAAGAGCTGAAATTTGACACTATATACTTTTCCTGTCAAAATGCTTTTATTTACATCTTAGGAATGAAAGCAAAACAAAATGTAACAATATAATGCTTTTTTAACATTTTCCAAACAAAGACTTCCACAGCATGAAAATAGAGATGTACAGTCAGGTCCATAAATATTGGGACATCGACACAATTCTAATCTTTTTGGCTCTATACACCACCACAATGGATTTGAAATAAAACAAACAAGATGTGCTTTAACTGCAGACTTTCAGCTTTAATTTGAGGGTATTTACATCCAAATCAGGTGAACGGTGTAGGAATTACAACAGTTTGTATATGTGCCTCCCACTTTTTAAGGGACCAAAAGTAATTGGACAGATTAACAATCATAAATCAAACTTTCACTTTTTAATACTTGGTTGCAAATCCTTTGCAGTCAATTACAGCCTGAAGTCTGGAACGCATAGACATCACCAGACGCTGGGTTTCATCCCTGGTGATGCTCTGCCAGGCCTCTAAGGCAACTGTCTTCAGTTCCTGCTTGTTCTTGGGGCATTTTCCCTTCAGTTTTGTCTTCAGCAAGTGAAATGCATGCTCAATCGGATTCAGGTCAGGTGATTGACTTGGCCATTGCATAACATTCCACTTCTTTCCCTTAAAAAACTCTTTGGTTGCTTTCGCAGTATGCGAAAGATGTTCATTGTCCATCTGTACTGTGAAGCGCCGTCCAATGAGTTCTGAAGCATTTGGCTGAATATGAGCAGATAATATTGCCCGAAACAGTTCAGAATTCATCCTGCTGCTTTTGTCAGCAGTCAAAAACAGTTGCCTCTGTTTCTGAGACAGTCAATCCATGCATCTTATCACGTGGCTCGTTGTGTGTGACTCCGCGGAGACTCTGCATGTGGAGGCTCACGCTACTCTCCACGATCCACGCACAACTTTACACGCACCCCTTTGAGAGCGAGAACCAGTAATCGCAACCACGAGGGGGGGTTACCCCATGTGACTCTACCCTCCCTGCAACTTGGCCAATTTGGTTGCTTAGGAGACCTTGCTAGATTCACCTCAGCACATCCTGGATTCGAACTCGCGACTCCAGTGGTGTAAGTCAGCTTCAATTCTCGCTGAGCTACCCAGTCCCCCATGAATAATAGAATATTCACTGATCCCTCGGCCGGGGGGTTTACTATGTAATCGGATATCGCAATATGTTTTTATAAAAATATTGTAAAATTTGAAAATAGATTTAAAGACTTGTTCTGATCCATTCAGCTGTGCTCTGTCTAGCTGTTTGAAAGGAAGAACTCATCTGGTGTGTGATTATTGATCATCATTTTCATGATCGATCATTGCTGTCACATCCCAGTACTCAAGTGATTGAGTACTCATGCCCATCCCTACTAAAAATGTATTGGTGGTCGCTAGTGTGTTGCTAACTGGTTGCTTATTGGCTCTAGCCATAAGAGCCCATTCATCTCTCTATGACTTTTCACTATCACTGTAAATCTATGGGATTTATTAAAAACCACCAGGAAAAAATTATGAGGTTGATAGCTTAGAAAATGTATAGCACCACTTTCCTTAAAACACACTATTTGAGGTATCATTCTTGTTTAATACTTGCGGTTCTGAGTTTGTTAAAATCCACTAATAAGACAAACCAACGTTTTGTTGTGATTGAGAACAAGTACATGTACAAGTACGTCAATAAATGGAGATCAGTGAAGTCCGTTGAACGGGACCTCAACACATCACTTTATCTCGAGAGGCTTTTTAAAGGACTTCTACCAGTGTGTTACAAAGCACAGTGATGGGCTTGATTTACTGTGTGTAAATTAAATCTTTTGTCATTATTTAGTTGCTGTGCTGTCCTGGTCCACCCTGTGTCTACTCTTACTCAGCAACAAGTTGTCTCTTTAGTGTCATGTCACCAGAGCAATGTGTCAACCCACTTAGACCCAAGTTCCCTTACATTTACTGGGTGGCCTCTACCTAACCCAGGGAAAGACGGAAAGGGAGATTGGGGGAGGGTGAATGACATAGAAAAGGAAAGAGAAGGAGAGACCACCAGCCACTTTGAAGCTACTTTCTGGTTCCTGTGTTGGGCTTCTCCCCCATGGGACAAAAGGCCATTATGTGTGGGTCAGGCAGGGGGCTCTAGGGGGTTTTGTGGAACAGGGGTGGTGGGCGGCATGGCTAGATCCCTCCCATTTATTGATCTGCTTGGTCCATTTGGCCTCACCCTCTCCACCACAGCCAGGCATACCAGCTGTCTGCTCTGTGCCTCTCCCAGCCTCCTCTGAAGACACACACTCAGCAGATCATATGGCCACAAAGTATACATTAGCATACTTATTGGACATTGGACAACAATTTAAAAGAGAGGTGTGAATCTTCACTAGCCTCACAATTTGATTCGATTTTGATTTAAAGGGTAAAAATTGTATTACAAAATGATTCATGATGCATCTTGTCCTGCAATTAGTTTTTTATCAATACACATACTCAGTATTTAATTTATACTTTTTTAGAATTAATCGATCCCTAGCCTATAACTAGAACCACAACTATCGGTTGCTTGTCCAGTTTGGCTACATGAGATATCTGCTTCTGTGTGAGTGCAGATGTCAGCTTCATTTTTCCACACCACAGGTGATAGTGAAGTGACACAAATAGCAGGGTTGCTGCTTAAGAAATCAATCAAGCTTTTCGTATACACATTGTTCCGATGAGCAATAGACCGGCAATGAGCAACAGCCAAAGAAATAGAGCGTGCAAGAGGAGAGAAAGTCATTGGGAAGCAGGAGAGAACAAATTATTCGAAAATAAAAACTTCTTTAGACTTGTGGTATTGAGAACATTGTATTTTTTGGTTGTCTTTGTACTTTTATTTTTGTTTTTTTAGATTATAAAAACATGTTCAGCACAAAATATTTCCATTTACTATAAATTTCAGCTTCTCTAACTTAAAAAAAAAATTAAAACATATATTAATTCTGAAACTTGGGAAATAAAGCCCAAAGTGTCTTCTTTCAAAAGATACTACAACTGTGTCCATACTCCAAAGGGTCCAGTAAATACAACCATTTAAGTTAAGGTATTTTCATGGTTTGTGCTCAAAAAGGGGGTGTGTATCAACAGGTTAATGCTTTAAAGGGATAGTTCACCCAAACATGAAAATTCTCTCTTAAGTTACTCACTCTGTCTTCTGAAGTGAAACGATTGCTTTTGTGAAAGTTATTTTTAACTATAAATCATTGTGATGTTATCGCGTTGGCATGTTTATGCGAGAAATGACGCTCGTAAGAACGGTGCTGTTTACAGCTGATTAGGAGGAACACTGAACAGAAGCTCCATTGGTTTTGGTTTATGTCTGTATTTGTATCTGTATGTTTACTCACAAAGGTGTGTTCTGTGCTAATCCTGGATGTCTCAACTGAGAGAAAAACATGAGATTATATCCAAACATGCCAGCGCAAATATGTCAGACAACAGACTTTGTGAACTCCACCCTCTCATGAATGCGTATACTGCTGCTGACCGGAAGTGATGATTTATAGTTAATTTTAAATATTTATCTTTTCCAACACATTCAAGTGGCAAGTGGAGTCGTGAATTTTGGAGCTATTTTTCTTCAAATGTATTCTGTGAAAGAAAGAAAGTCATATACAGTGCATCCGGAAAGTATTCACAGCGCTTCACTTTTTCCACATTTTGTTATGTTACAGCCTTATTCCAAAATTGATTAAATTAATTATTTTCCTGAAAATTCTACAAAAAAAAACCCATAATGACAATGTGAAAGAGCTTTGTTTGAAATCTTTGCAAATTTATTAAAAATAAAAAACAAATAATTCACATGTACAGAAGTATTCACAGCCTTTGCCATGACACTCAAAATTGAGCTCAGTTGCATCCTGTTTCCACTGATCATCCTTGAGATGTTTCTACAATTTGATTGGAGTCCACCTGTGTTAAATTCAGTTGATTGGACATGATTTGGAAAGGCACACACCTGTCTATAGAAGGTCATATATAAGGGTACAGAAAACTTCTGCAGCATTGAAGGTCCCAATGAGCACAGTGGCCTCCATCATCCGTAAATGCAAGAAGTTTGGAACAACTAGGACTCTTCCTGGAGCTTGCCGCCTGGCCAAACTGAGCGATCGGGGGAGAAGGGCCTTAGTCAGGGAGGTGACCAAGAACCCAATGGTCACTCTGACAGAGCTCCAGCATTTCTCTGTGGAGAGAGGAGAACCTTCCAGAAGAACAACCATCTCTGCAGCACTCCACCAATCAGTCCTGTATGGTAGAGTGGCCAGACGGAAGCCACTTCCCAGTAAAAGCCACATGACAGCCTGCCTGGAGTTTGCCAAAAGGCACCTGAAGGACTCTCAGACCATGAGAAACAAAATTCTCTGGTCTGATGAAACAAAGATTAAACACTTTGGCCTGAATGGCAAGCATCATGTATGGAGGAAACCAGGCACCGCTCATCACCTGGCCATACCATCCCTACAGTGAAGCATGGTGGTGGCAGCATCATGCTGTGGGGATGTTTTTCTGCGGCAGGAACTGGGAGACTGGCCAGGATCGAGGGAAAGATGAATGCAGCAATGTACAGAGACATCCTTGATGAAAACCTGCTCCAGAGCGCTCTGGACCTCAGACTGGGGTGAAGGTTAATCTTCCAACAGCACAACGACCCTAAGCACACAGCCAAGATAACAAAGGAGTTTCTACGGGACAACTCATTGAATGTCTTTGAGTGGCCCAGCCAGAGCCCAGACATGAACCCGATTGAACATCTCTGGAGAGAGCTGAAAATGGCTGTGCACCGACACTCCCCATCCAACCTGATGGAGCTTGAGAGGTCCTGCAAAGATGAATGGGAGAAACTGCCTAAAAATAGGTATGCCATGAAGATGCATACACAAGAAGACTTGAGGCTGTAATTTGTGCCATAGGTGCTTCAACAAAGTATTGAGCAAAGGCTGTGAATACTTGGGTACATGTGATTTAAAAAAAAAAAAAAATTATTATGATTTTTTTTTTATATACATTTGCAAAGATTTCAAACAAACTTCTTTCACGTTGTCATTATGGGGTATTGTTTGTAGAATGTTGAGGAAAATAATGAATTTAATAAAATTTGTTATAAGGCTGTAACATTGTGAAAAAGTGAAGCGTTGTGATTACTTTCCGGATGCACTGTACATCTAGGATGGCATAAGTCAATCCGTACATCTTATCACATGGCTCCTTGTGCGTGACACTGCGGAGACTCTTTGCACGTGGAGGCTCATGCTACTCTCCACGATCCACGCACAACTTACCACATGCTCCATTGAGAGCAAGAACCAGTAATCGCGATCACGAGTAGGTTACCCCATGTGACTCTAACCTCCCTAGTAACCTGGCCAATTTGGTTGCTTAGGAGACCTGGCTAGAGTCACACAGCACCCCCTGGAATCGAATTTGCATGTGGTAGTCAGAGTCAATATATGATTTGAATAAATATATTCATTCAAAAAGATGTCAGTTAAACCATTAACTGATTAGGCAGCTGCCTATGTTTTCGGTCATAGCCCGGATGTCGAAGATGAGTCGATTGTTGAGTTTTGGGGAGAGACACAGAGGAAAAAACCTGTTCGTTTAAATGGACTGGAGACAAAAAGTCGTATATATTTATCAAAAAGATTCTACTCAAATTGCTGCTCTAGTCTACCAAGACAGTTGTTGATTGAAAGAAGAAAATCTACACTAGCGCCTCTTTTCGGCAACGCTGAGAATGCAGTGCATACTTGACACATTTCAAAATGCAATGACGTGTGAAATCGAGCTTGTGCAGCAAGGTGTGTCTGCGTTCATGTACTTGCATTGAGTATGTTTGGGGCTTTGTGGATCACAAAAGGTGCAGGTTTTGTCCCACTCTGGGGGCAAATCAAGAAGTGGATATTCATTGACATCATCGCTGGTTATGGTTTTGACCTCAGTTTATTCTGGAGGAACCTTCCGGTAGTTATTGTACATGTAATTGTGCGTTGGGAAAGGAAACCAAATTCCTGCCTCACTCCCACACTTTACAGGAAAAGGAGAGAGTTTGGACTTGGCATGCTGTAGGAGGTCCTTTCAGGAGTGGGGAGTGTGAATCCTCTTCCATCCTCCTGTCTCCTCTCGCTGCCCCTTTTGTCATTTCTGGTCATTGGTGTCATCTCGATGATGATCTCCCTCTCCTCTAACAATCTTCCATGTGGTTATGAGGACAAGCTGTGTGATTCAGAGTGTGATAATTTGGGTATGACACACACCCCTGCTCACTTTTATATGTGTGTGTCTACAGGGGACTCTGCAACACTACGAGTAAAAGGATCTAACCAGCAGAAAGATCTCCCCATCATCTTTATTACGATGGCCAACACAGTGAGTTATAATGTTTGCATGTTTGTGTGGTGTAAAAGTCTTTTGATGTCTTCTGCTGTTAAAGTTTTGCTCTTAACAACTTAACAATGCTAAAAACAATCCTGCTTTAATAAAAAAAGTAATGTATGTGATGGATATATGAGAAATGAAACCAGTTTATCAAATGTCTTATCTGTCTGGTTTGTATAAGGTTTCCTTTACATACCTCGCTTTTACTCCTTGCATATATGTGTATATGAATATTTTTTGAAGCACATAAAACTATAACACCTTGTATGAAAGTAAAGCTTGTAAAAGTAAATAGGTTTTGTCTAGTGCTCGCTGAGAACCTCATCAGAGAGCCCACATTTCTTTAAAATTTTTTAAATGTGCCTCTGTGATGTCATGTTAATTAAATCAGTGTGACATGCTTTGTGACCTCTGACCCCTGTGAATGAATGTATCTGAAAACTCGACCGACATCTGTTTACTCGTCTGTTTAAAGCCCTAATTTCTATAGATTTTCACAGTCTTTCACTAGCTAACATTACAGATTTGATTTAGCCGTCTGATTGAGTATTTTATGGTCATTTTAACAAGCACCAACATGGTTAGGAAATCATTTGACTAAACTGACATTTGCTTGTGCATTTTGCTCTTAGTCAGTTCAAAAATTGCCATCATACTTTGATGAGCACTAGGCCTAAACACTGTAGTTTTTAAAGTTACAGCAGAAGCAGCCGGTTCTGGTGATACTCTGCTGCTTTGAGATATCATGCTATCAGTCGAGAGACAGACCTCTGTCCCACTACAGTCTGCTGCATTCTAGAGACAATAATATGAGCACTGTAGGATACATTTACTGACAGTTCTGAAAAGAATGTGCATAATAGAGAAGGCATGAGTACACATTGTTTTGAATACTTAGAACATCAGTTTAGTTGCAACATGCAAAACAAATCATTCAATTCACTGGGCCTGATTCATGAAACACGAGCAGAACAAATTTTGATAGGCGTAAAATTAAATACAAATGTAATTAGTTAAATTAACATAAAAGATAAAAAATTTTTTAAACCATATACTTAATTTTAAGTGTTTCTTTGGTGCTTGCAATTGTTTATTAAAGTAAAGTTTATTCCTGCCTCTGCTTCATAAATTTTATTAAAACGTTTGTGGATTGTGCATCGCTATATATCTTAGTTGATATTGTATGGTAAATATGAATGTTGAAATACCTTCTTCAAGCATTCTATTTATTTCTCTGAAGATTCTCCAATAATGCTGGCGGTGACCATCCTCCTGTCTGCATGAACTGATTTTTTTTTACACTAAAGTTTCATGTCAAACCATTTTTATTGTCTTGGACTGTTTAATACACAAAAGAACCTCTGACATCAAAAGCATGTGATGACCGTAACTTCCTCAATTTCTTTTTAGATGAAGATGCAAGTGTTTGCTAAATCAATATTTTACGATGTGTCGCACCCAGGTCAAAAAGCACCATAAAACACTTTTAAAGTAGTTGCTACAACTCATGTGCGATTTAACAAGCCGTCTGAAGCTATACGCTTTGTGTGAGGAACACATTGATAGGTTCACATGAAAATGAAACTTCTCTCATCATTTACCTCACACTCATTTGACTTACTTTCTAATGCGGAATACAAATAAAATATTTTGTCAAAGAAGTCAAATATTTTAATAATGTGAATTATCAACCGTGGGACAAATTGTCACATGGTCACAGGTTGAAAGGAGAGTCATTTTATTGTAATTTTAAATATAATATATGCCAAACTAATATTGCAATTAATTTGTACTCTTCCTAATTTCTTCCCCATCCAGGCTAGCACAGCAGCTTTGTGTGGTGATCTCAAGGCCTTTCTAAGCCAAAACCTTTCCAAAGGTAAAAGTGACAATCTGTTACTCTGAAATATGTTTCAAACCTCCAAACTCCCCTCAAATAAATGTGTAAATGAGTTGTTGACATGTCCTGTTGTGTGTAACTGTATATAATGCATCCAAAACTATTTGAAACAGCATTTTGCTAATTATTTGCCAATTTCTATGCATGCAGCTTTTATGACCTATTAATTGAGACTACATTAAATATTTGTACTTTTACATATTAATTTCTCACATGTCACATTTGTGCCTTCACTAATTAAAATGAATTAGTGAAGGCACAAATGTGACATGGGGAAAACTTAAAATAAATGGTTACCAGATTGTGGCAGGGCGGGGGGGGGCGGGGTCGGGTCGTGATCCTACGCACCCGGTCCCATATTAGGCTAATCAAGTCTCTTAGGTTTAAAGGCCAACTGCAGAGTATCGTGCGGGAGAGAGAGATCGTTAGCGGACATGTCCGTCATGTGTGTGTTTATGTTGTCTTTTAAGTTTCTCATTAAACTATTATTTATATTGAAAAGCCGGTTCTCGCCTCCTCCTTTCCATTGATCCCTTTACACAGATATACACCGATCAGCCACAACATTAATCCACTTGCCTAATACCTAATATTGTGTAGGTCCCCTTCGTGCTGCCAAAACAGCGCCAACCCACTTCTCAGAATAGCATTCTGAGGTGTTATTATTCTCACCGCAATTTTAAAGAGCGGTTATCTTTGTTACCGTTGACTTTGTCCGTTCTAACCAGGCTGGCCATTCTCTGTTGACCTCTCTCATCAACAGGGCATTTCCATCCACAGAACTGCCACTCACTGGATGTTTTTTGTTTTTGGCACCAATCGGAGTAAATTATAAAGACTGTTGTGTGTGAAAATCTCAGGAGATCAGCAGTTACAGAAATACTCAAATCAGCCTGTCTGGCACCAACAATCATGCCCAGGTCCAAATCACTGAGATAAAATATTTTCCCCATTCTTATGGTTGTGAAAATTAACTAAAACTCCTGACCGGTATCTGTATGATTTTATGCACTGCACTGCTGCCACACAATTGGCTGATTAGATAATCGCATGGATGATTGTTGGTGCCAGACGGACTGGCTTGAGTATTTGTGTAACTGCCTGGGGTTTTCACACACAACAGTATAGAATTTATTCAGAATGGTGCCAAAAACATAAAACATCCAGTGTGTGGCAGTTCTGTGGACGGAAATGCCTTGTTGATGACAACAAGGCATTTCTGACAAAGTCTACAGTAACTCAGATAACCACTCTGTACAATTGCGGTGAGAAGAATAACATCTCAGAGTGCAAGTCTGAGATGTGGGTTGGCGCTGTTTTGGCGGCACAAGGGGGAACTACATAATATTAGGCAGGTGGTTTTAATGCTATGGCTGATCGGTGTAGGAACTATTGTAAGTAGGGACAATACAGTACTTAAACAGTACTTAAACATGGTATCTAAAAGACGTTCAACAAATAAATAGGCTAAATAGCTATAACATGGCTATAAGTCTCCATTTATAGACAATTTGTCTAACTGTGTACAGATGAATATCTAAGCACTTCAAGATAACTTTGTAACCCTTTCCAGTTTAATGCAGGGCAACAATTCTTGATCGTGAGTCTTCTGAGATGTCTTTTTCGCCAAGGTATGGTCCACGTCAGCAGATGCTTCTTGTGAAGGATTTAAAAAAATATATGAAATCATCTAATAATCTGGTAAATAATTATTCCTCAAAAGTACTAATCGAATCATTGGAAGAGGAATCAGAAACGGAATCGTAAAATTTAGCATGATTCATATCCCTACTCTCATTCATAACTGAACTTTTCTGTGAACAGAACAGTATTTAGTACTGACACCATATTCTGCCACTGTTTGAACTTAACCTGTAGTCATTTTAAGTAAAGCTTCACCACATGGACATCTACAGTCGTCCTTCCTTCATGGCTCTTTGCTACAGCTGCTGTCATGTGGCTCAGGCTGGTCCTTTGGTGTGAGAACATGTGTTGAGGCCGCTCCATTGTGCAGCCACTCATCTATTCAGCTCACCTGCTCTCTGGGGCTTTCCACTGCTCTCAGATCAGTCCAGGCTTGAGCAAGCTGACATGATCACCTGCTCGCTCTGTGAGAATGTGAGCGGCTGTGTGTGAACGTAGGGAGAAAGTCCTGCAGCAGGCTGAGACACACTCGCAGTGAATGCAGCTGCTCTGAGCACGTTTCCCTCTCGGCATGGGTGAAAGTCCATGTGGGGGCGGGTTGACTCCCTCTGCGCTTGCTCGGCAATGCCTGGCGAGCCACTCAAGTTTCTACTGAATGGTAACAAAAGGGATAGAGAGAGAGAGAAAGAGGGAAAACCAGGTCCCAGCCTGCAAGGAGGCTTCGAAACATGCTTTTCACTCCTCTTCAGGTAAATGCTACATCCCTCTCTCTATCTCACTCTTTGTTTCATTGCATTGAGAAATTGTGTTGGAGCTGCTGGGAAGGTTACACGTGTGTCGGGATGGTACGTGGAGAAGAAGACTTTGTCTGACTCTCTCTCTATCTTTTCTCTATCTCTTTGGGTCACTATGGAAGTTCCTCCACTGCTATATTTTGGGGGAGGGGTAGAGCGGGCGTCCCACTGCTTGTGTGGGACTAGAACTTGCACTTGTAATTAGGAGAGGAATAGTTAAAGGTTAGAAGTATGGAAGTGCTTGTCTATCAACTTCAGAAACAAACAGGTAAATAACTGGAGAATTTGGAGGATGTTGCACATGGCAGGCAATAACTCAAGTTTGGATATAGAGGCTTTTGACAGAAAGGGGCTTGTTCTTTTTCTTTCTAACATGGCTGTCAGAGAGCATATATGCATTTATTTGAGTTTGGGAGCTGTAGACCAGGGTTGTCATGTTTGGTAGTCTGATGTTTCTCAGATACTGATGTGGTTTGAGTCGTATTGAAGTCTGCTCAAGCATGCTGGAGTCATGTAGTCTGTTTGGGTAGCACCAGGAAGTAACTGAGTTTTCCTCTCCAGGAAAACTGTAAGTCTCCTTGTTTTGTTTTCATGTGTGTATAGAAGTGTTTTCTTTTTTAATCTTTTTGACACATGATCTGTGTGTGTTTTCGTGTATGTCTAGAATTTCTTGTACAGCAATATGCATGTATGATTGTAATGTGACAAACACTGAGCACATTGTGTGTGTGTGTGTGTGTGTGTGTGCGCTTGTATAATTTTAATGTAACCGTCTGCTCAGTATTTGTGTGTGCGCGTGTGCGTGCGCATTTGCGCGCGTTTGCTCTTGTGTGTGCTGGGACACAGCTCAGCTGTATTCTAATGTGGCTTTGCTCATTGTTGCTGTGAAGAGCTTGTGGCACTGACGCATTCCTGCGCTGAGGCCCAGCACAAAACCCCTTCACACACTGCAGCCAGTCCTGCAGCTGTAGACTAAATATCACCTGGCCAACTATTTTGTTTTGGTCCTTTAACTAGAATTTGATGGTTACTTTTGGGTGTTTGAAATGGAAAAAATGTTTTCTTTCCAACGTTTAGATCTCTCTACATAGTTTGAATAAAGATCAAAATATTAGCCGGTAGGGTTGGCAACCGAGAACTGTTTTTTTTTATATACTAAATGAACTTTGGTCCCTTTAATGGTTCTTGAATGAGCATTCTTCTATGCGAATGGGACACCTTAATAAAATATTCTGTCAATGTTTCCTGCATTGCTATTCAGCATGCCGCAACACCATCTAAAGAGCAACAGCAAACCTAAAGAGAATTGTTCATATGAAGGTTTGTAGTTAAAGATGCACATTATGGAGTGTCACGTGGCACCGTGGAAGGTTTGGACATGTGAAAGGCGAGCTCTGTGCACTTTGATAGTTTTAATACTTCTTGTGTCAAAAACCTGTGAGACTTGATACACCCTGTTCCATAACTGTTCTATGAAGACAGTATGTCAAAGGATTCACAATCCTTGGGCTCTGGAGACGTTAAAATACACTTGTGTTTTCAAGCTGAATCCCCTGAGCAGCAGACTGAAGGCCCGGGATTCAATTTGGCCAGTGAGGTGAAAGAGCTTCAGCATCAACTGTCAAACATGTCGGCAATGCTGACTTAGGTCGTTGCTGACTTGGTGGATCATGCTGTAATATGTCGATCGATTACTGCCATGGAGATGAAATTCACTAAGTTGGTTACAAGAGTGGCGGATGTTGAGTAACGGATCGATTATCTGGAGTTATCGGAGAGGGAATTAGCTGCTAGCGACCAAGGTAGACTTCTAAGACCTTGAGAATCGTAAACAGTTTCAACAATTGTTGGAATTCCTGAGAACGAAAGAAGGCCAAGATATTGTGAAATTCCTTAACAAGCTCTTCCTGAGTCTGCTCGACATAACAGGCCATAAGCTGGAAATCGAGTGAGCTCACAGACTTCCATCTCGGAGATCCGCTGAGGGAGACAGGCCCTGATCAATTCTGGCCAAAATGTAGGCATACATGGACTGTTTGAGTTTAGAGGGATGGATGCCGGTTGTAACTGCCGTGGATGGGGTTAATGTGCATGTTTTTTCTTTAAAAAAATATGTCTTTTTTTTTTTGGGTAGGGCTGGACGATATGGCCAAAATTTATATCACGATATATTTCTTAATTTCGGTCGATAAAATATAATTCCGATAATGATATGAACAATATAAAAGCCTCAGAAAAACTGCCAAGAATGCCTACAACAGATGTCTGTACCAACAAACTTCTGAAAAAAGAATTTGGCAAGTCTATGAACCCTCCTCCTATAAAACTGTATAATATTTAAGAAATAAAAACTACAAATAAATTAATGTTCACCTTTTATTTTCACTTAGCCTTCATACAAACATGAAATGTCAAATAAACATAAAACTCTCACCTTTGTCAATATTAATATTTTTTATTTGAAACTACAACATAGGCTGATTATATTTATAGATTGAAACAAAGGTTCTTCAGCTAGGATAAAGAATATTAAAGTGCTCAGAGTTGCTGCAGAAAACAGAAAAATGAGTAATTAACAACAAAAATTTGCTGGGGCAGGGACATTGTTGAGGGTTGATGACACCCTATGACATGCTCTAGTGGTTTCTGGCAAGAAATACAAGCTGGACTACATTATCTGGCTTCAAAGATGCCCTTTTACATGTGACATTGTTGCCACCTGTACTAAAAACCCTCTCCGGTGGGGAGCTTGTGGCCAGGAACACACTGAATAGGGAAATCAGAGTGGCTAAAAGAAGCTACTCTGAGAAGCTGAAAAACAAGTTTTCAGCTAACGACCCTGCATCCATGTAGAGTGGCCTGAAACAACTTACTAATTACAGGACTCCTACCCCCAACCCTGTGGTGGACCAACGACTGGCTGACGACCTGAATGTGTTCTATTGCAGATTCGAAAGGCCCAATTTCACACCCCACACGCACTCGGACGTTCATTTCACACAAACATTAACACCTCCTGCAACCCCGCTCCTCCCCCCTCCTGCTACACAACCTGCACTCAAGATCTGTGAAGACGATGTGTGCCGTGTCTTTCGGAAGCAAAGGTCAAGGAAGACTCCAGGCCCAGATGGCATCTCACCAGCATGCCTTCGTTCCTGTGCTAACCAACTGGCCCCCATCTTCACTCAGTTCTTCAATAGTTCACTGGAGCAGTGTGAAGTCCCATGCTGCTTCAAACGCTCAGTTATTATCCCTGTCCCTAAGAAACCTAAAATCACAGGACTTAATGACTACAGACCTGTCGCCCTGACATCTGTGGTCATGAAGTCATTTGAGGGGCTGGTCTTGGCCCACCTGAATGACATCACTGGACCCTTTCTGGATCCCCTTCAATTTGCTTATCGAGCAAACAGGTCTGTGGATGATGCAGTCAACATGGGATTGCATCACGTCCTGCAACATCTGGACAGACCGGGGATATACGCAAGGATACTTTTTGTGGACTTCAGCTCGGCTTTCAACACAATCATCCCAGCTATACTCCGGACTAAGTTAAACCAACTCCCTTTTCCCACCTCTGCCTGCCAGTGGATTACCAGCTTTCTGACGGACAGGCAACAGCTTGTGAGGCAGGGAAAATTCACTTCCACCACCTGTACCATCAGCACTGGTGCCCCCCAGGGATGTGTGCTCTCCCCACTACTCTTCTCGCTCTACACAAATGACTGCACCACCAAGGACCCCTCTGTCAAGCTCCTGAAGTTTGCAGACGACATCACTGTCATCGGCCTCATCCGAGATGATGATGATGAGTCTGCATATAGAAAGGAGGTTGAACGGCTGGCTGTCTGGTGCATTCAAAACAACCTGGAGCTTAACACGCTCAAAATGGTGGAGATGATTGTGGACTTTAGGAGGAACACCCCAACATTGTCCCCCCTCACCATTCTAAACAGCACTGTGGCGCAGTGGAGTCATTCAGGTTCCTGGGCACTACCATCTCACAGGACCTGAAGTGGGGGATACACATCGACTCCATTGTGAAAAAGGCCCAGCAGAGGTTATACTTCCTTCGCCAGCTGAGGAAGTTCAGCCTGCCACAGGTGCTGCTGAAACCGTTCTACTCAGCAGTCATTGAGTCTGTCCTCTGCACTTCAATAACTGTCTGGTTTGGTGCAGCTATGAAATCAGACATCAGAAGACTACAAAGGACAGTTCGACCTGCTGAGAGGATTATTGGTTGCCCCCTGCCCCCCCTTCAAGAACTATACACTTCCAGAGTGAAGAAAAAGGCTGTAAAAATCACTCTGGACACCACTCACCCTGCCCACTCCCTTTTTGATCTGTTGCCTTTTGGCCGGCAATAGAGCTCTGAACACCAGAACCGTCAGACACAGGAACAGTTTTTACCCTCAGGCTATCCATCTAATGAACAATTAAATCACCTCATTGAGCAATAATTATGTGCAATACACAGTTTAAGTCTATTTATATTATCCAACTTATCCACTTCTGCCATTACTTACTTAAATTGCTCTGTACATAATATACTTGTGGCAGGGCGGAGGGCGGGGCCGGGTCGTGATCTACACACCCGGTCCCGTATTAGGCTAATTATGCCTCCGTGAGAGATAAAGGTCGACTGCAGAGGATCGTGCGGGAGAGAGAGATCGTTTACGGACGTGTCCGTCATTTGTGTGTTTATGTTGTATTTTAAGTTTATCATTAAAACTATTATTTATATCGTCAAGCCGGTGCTCGCTTCCTCCTTTCCATTGAATACTGTATTTTTCTTCTTTATATAACAGATTGTAATAGATTTGCACCCTGTGTGTTCGTATGTGGGTATGTATGAAGGTGAGTGTAAGTACGTATTTGTATAATTATTTATTTTTTATTCTTTTTTGTTTTAATTACCTATGTCTTGCTGCTGTTTTTGGTATTGTTTGTATTGTTGTAGACTGGAAGCTCCTGTCACCAGGATAAATTCCTTGTATGTGTAAGCATACTTGGCAATAAAGCTGATTCTGATTCTGAATGCACATGTAATGCTTTGCCAGTTGGCTTACTCTTGGGAAGTTCTTTTGATAGACTTTCCACCAATCCAGAGGATTTTAGTCATTGTCAGCATCTGGAGACAGAAGGTAGTTGCCGAGCTCCCTTTCAACTGCCTCCTTTGCACTTACGCCTTCTGTGTTAGTGGCGAGCCTGTTTGAAAAAAACCTAACCAGAGACCGCTTTGTTTTCTTGGGTGGGGACACTACTGCAGCTGCATCTCCCATAGGGGTGGGCGATATGGAAAAAATATCATATCACGATTTTATCAGGAAAAATCACGATTTACGATTTTATCACGATTCTATTTAATGTTGCTTTTTAAGACTATTTTGCAAATTACTGAGCCGCAACACAGGAAAAATTATATCCCCATTTAAAAAAACATAGCCCTACAAGGTAACAAAAATATTTAATGGAAGTGCAATTGTGCAAAGTAAGAATATTCAACAGGACTTGCATTACAATCAAAGACTTCTCATCACAAAATGAACATTGTTTTAAAAACAAATCTAACATTGGCAACAGCTGTAACAGACCCTGAGCAAAACCCATGTCAGCATTTTTTTCTATTTCTATTTTTTTGAGGTAACATCTAGCATGAAAAATATAGATAAATAAAGATGCAGCAAAAACAAGTTAAAAAATGTAAGCTTATTTTAAAAAGGTTAAATAAAAATGTTTAAATAAAAAAAATATTTACTAATTAAAGGCTCTCACCATGTTAGCCCCACTGTCATGCAGGTCATTTTCGCTTCTTTCAGTCCCCAACATTCAAGCGCTTCCCTAAGGCCTTGTCCTATGAGCTCTCCCGTGTGGTCGTTTCTAGACATGCACTGCACAACTTCCAGTCATCAAGTAAATGAATTGTCAGACTTAAATAGGGTTCTGAAGTGCGGCTAGACCATAAGTTAGCTGTTGTGGCAAAAAAATTAACGTTTTGAACTTTGTGTTCCATCTTGTTGCGGCATTTGGAATACAGCCGTGGAATGGCCGTCGCAGAACAATATTTGTGGCTGGGAATCTCGTAACGCGGATCAACGACATTGAGCAGTCTTTTGAAACCCTCGTTTTCCACAGTTTTTATGGGGATCATATCCTTGGCCAGGTAAAATGTCACTGCATCAGTTACATCTTTCCAGCGCTTACTTGTCCTGTCATACGGAGTTCCCGTCTCAAATACCTCCTTCGTTAGAGTTGTTTGTTTAAGCCTTGTAACGTTAGCATCTGGCTGCTCCGTGGATGTACCTGATGCACTCGCACGGGGTCCCCTCACAATTTGACTATCAGCATATTCTTTAGGGTGTTTTCTTTTGAGGTGGTTATAAAGATTTGTTGTGTTACCATCCGACGTGCGAATCTTATCATTGCAACATTTGCAAATAACTGTCGTTTGCGCCGTGTCTGTTATGGAAAATCCAAACCATTTCCATATTACCGATGTTGAATTTTTTTTAGGAATCAACTCCTCTGTGTTTTCATCCATCGTCCCTGCGTTGCTAAATCTCACGAGCAAGTTTATGATCCTGTTAACACGCCGACATCTAGCGCGCCTCGCATCGCATGTTGTTAAGTAGTTGAAAAGCCATAGAACTGCATCTGATAGAACGTGCACTGTAGCACGATACAACGATATTTCCGAAAAAGTGAATCGTGGAGACATTTTAATCGTTCGCGATCAAATGTCATCATATCACACACCCCTAATCTCCCATGGTTTCTTCTCTGGACACCTCTTTCCTTACCACACCAGCTCTCTCTCCCTTCAGCATCATGAACCCTGCTCTCTCTTTGATGTTGTAAAACAGTTAAAGGATGGGCAAGGAGGAGGCGAGAACCGGCTTGTCAATATAAATAATAATTTAATGAAAACTCAAAACACATAAACAAACACACATGACGGACATGTCCGTAATTCTCTCTCTCTCGAACAATCGTCACCGGCCGCCTTTATCCCTCGCGCGCCTCATCAGGCCGATTGGGGACCGGGCACGCCATATTCCGACCCGGCCCCACCCCCCTCCGCTCCACATTCCTCCCGGCGTTATCTCAGGCCGGGGTGCCACCGGCATGACGTACACCCCCCCCTATCCCTGGGGTGTATCTCGCGTCCCGCGTGGTCATCCCCGCCTTCCTCGCCCTGGGAGGAGACAGGAGGGGAAAAACAACAACAAAATAGGTGAGGGAAAAGGCCAACACGGTGCGAAAGGGAGAGAGAGAGGAGAGAGAGAAAAAGCTCACTCACCGGTTCTCTGATGTACCGTCGCGTGGTCCTCGAACACTCCTCCACACTCAGGCGGACGACAGCCGCTCCACCCCGGGCTGAACCGGAGTGAAACCGTCGACCCCCAGCGGGCAGAACGCGCCTCGCTTTTCTGCCGGCAAATGAGGACACTCCTCCGCCTCTGGCAGCGGCTCTACCGCTCGGGCGGTCGGAGAGTTTCTTCCCTCCTCCCCTCGCGGACGGCAGTCTTCCCTCGACCCCTCCGCGTCTCTGGGGATGGCAGGGCACTCCTCCGCCCCCGGCAGCGGCTGCCTCGCTCCAGGCGGTCGGGGTATCCAGTCCCCACTTGCCCCGCGGACAACGGCCGTACCCCGCATCCGGGCGGTCGGGCTACTTAATTTAATGAAAACTCAAAACACATAAACAAACACACATGACGGACATGTCCGTAATTCTCTCTCTCTCGAACAATCGTCACCGGCCGCCTTTATCCCTCGCGCCTCATCAGGCCGATTGGGGACCGGGCGCGCGATATTCCGACCCGGCCCCGCCCCCCTCCGCTCCACAGATGTATTCTCTCTTCTCCTCCTGAGTGAACTGAAGCTTGAGTCAACGAGGCATGCCATGTCAATTAGATCCTCTATGGCTAGGTCATCATATTATTCATTGAGGTATCCCATCACGGTTTTCTTTATGGTCCTGGTGAGCTCTGTGTCATCCTCTGCTTCCTTAAAGACTGAGGTATTGATGAGATGGATCACTGGTTTTTAGGAATGACACACTGACATAGGACTCATCGGACAAGGCATCAGTGAATTCGAGGAGTGGGCTTGGAGCTGCATGTGTAGACTCTAAAATGTCCTCATCTTGCCAGGTAGGAACCAGCGACCTGGTCTTCTTGTCTTTTGAGAGTACCTCTGTGATGGCCCTTTTCTGCTTCAGAACCCACTTCACCATTTGTTGACGAAAAAAAATATTAAATGATAACATTTAACATCTCCCGAACTGCTGCCTCTTCATTATTTTCTTCTGTGCTTTCCCCTGTTGTGCGCAAATCAGTGCAATTATGGGTGCGAGCTCGTCTTTCATGTTGTTTGTTGGCTTCTTATCACGAATAAACTCTCCCATTGCTATTTGCGTGGGTTTGTGAAAGAGTGGCGGGATTGTAGTTTAATTCGGGCAGAAATTGCCATGTGTTTGATACAGCTGGTCTGCAAACAGTAGTGTTTGTGCGCTTGACTTTAGTGTATGCACTTAACTCACGCCTTTGTTTCTACATCTGTCTTTGCCGCGCAGCACTGCTCTGCCGTGATTTAAACTGAAACCAGATTCTTTTGAGAATCGATCCAGAATCGTTTGAGTATGAATCGCGATGCATCGCTCCAATTTTTTTCCAACAGCTCTAATATTTACGCACCTAATGCTGATGATCAGGGCTTTTTTGTGGATTTCGAAGGGATGTTGCAAGCCACTGGCATTCCTCATGATGTAATATAAGGAGGGGACTTTAATTTTTAGATAGACTCAGTCCTTGATCATAGTGAAGCAAAAGTGTGCAAGCCCCCTAGAGCAACATTGACGCTTCACAGGATGTGTAAAAATCTTGGTCTTACAGATATTTTGAGACTTTTGAAACCAAGGGAATATAATTTTTTTTTTTATCAGTCCATAAGATTTATTCTAGAATAGATTTATTTTTCCCTCATTTCATCTGTTGTTTCAGTTCACACCCTGGTGAGTTTAGAGGTGTTGCCACATACGGAGAAAAATAAATCATATACTTGGTGCTTTAATGTATCCCTTTTGCAAAATCCTGAATTCCAAAAAATGTTCAAGGCTGAAATCAATGTTTATATGGAGATCAACTGGTCCTAAGTATCCTTTGTGGGCGTGGCTTGGGAGGCACTTAAACGGTCCTTAGGGGTCGGATCATACTGTATGCCTCATTCATCAAAAAATCCAAGCACAAGAATTCGTGGATTTGGAAATGATATATTAAAAGTGCCGAGGCAGAGCAGAAGTGGCAAATGTCATCTGATGGCCTCTTTGAATTGGGTCTGATTGACCTGATTGAAATACAGATATAACACAATTTTTCCGTGGAAGGTGGAGATTTGGCTATTCAGGGCAAGACAGTCAGAGGACAAAGCAGGAAAACTTCTGGCAAGATGTATAAAGCAGAGAGAGTCTTTTTTACTATTCCCTTAGTGAAATCTGCTGGTGGTGAAATATTTACCTCGGCCATTGATATTAATAATGCTGTCTTGAGCTCTATAACATTAGACATTTTGTGGCACCATTAGAACTCCCTAAACTGATTGTTGAGCAAAAAAATTCTCTTTGATTCTGAGATAACCTTGGAGGAGTTTGGCGAGGTAAAATAAGGCCTTGCATGCAGGCAAGGCTCCGGGGCCAGATGGCTTTTGCCGGCGAATTTTTTTGATCTTATGCTACAGAACTGGTTCCACTTTTGTTAGAAGTTTATACGGAAACATTAAAGAATGGAAAGCTTTCGCCAACCATGACACAAGCCTGAATCAGTCTGATTCTTAAAAAGGACAAAGATCTAAGCGAGTGTAAGAGTTACCGTCCAATTTCCCTGATCCAATTAGACATAAAAATATTGTCAAAAATTCTGGCTAACCGATTAAGTAAAGTTATGACATCTCTTAGAAATATAGATTAGGTAGGATTTATTCGGGGCAACAGCTCTTCTGACAACATTAGGCGTTTCATCAATATCATGTGGTCAGTGGCGAATGATCAGACTCCGGTTGCTGCCATCTCACTTGACGCCAAAAAGGCGTTTGTTATGGTAGAATGGTATAATCTTTTTAAGATTTTGGAAATATTTGGGTTCGGAAATACTTTTATTGGATGGATTAATTTACTTTTATAGACACCTGGTAGTGGCAGTACAAACAAATGAATTAATTTAAGAATATTTTACTCTTGATAGGGTTGCCCTCTTACCCCCATTATTGTTCTGTCTTGCCCTGGAACCATTAGCAGCTGCGATAAGAAGAGAATATGATTTTCCTGGAGTGGTGGTGGGAGGTATGGCGCATAAGCTTTTGCTTTACGTTGATGATATTTTATTATTTGTTTCTGAAACTACGAGATCTATGTCATGCCACCACAAAATTATTAATTCCTTTTTTAAGTTCTCAGGATACGGAGTAAACTGGTCTAAATCCAAAGTTCAGCAAATTTGTCTGATTTAATTTTGACCCCTTAATAAAAAGGTTTTTGAGTGATGTGGGCAGATGATTGGGAAGGTTAATGTAATTAAAATTTATTGTATTCCAAAATGTATCTAGCTGCTAAAATCTCTCCCTGTAGATGTCCCCCTCTCTAATTTCCAAGCAATTTGATAGCATAGTGAAGTCCTTCATTTGGAATGGCAGTAAGCTGCATAGGCCGATTGACAAAGGTGGGCTAGGCCTACCCAAGATTTTGTTTAATTAATATGCGTTCAGTCTCAGGCATTTGGCTCATTGGTCGCTTCCACCTGAAAGAGCCCCTCCCTGCTTTTGTATCGAACAGGACATTTTTGCCCCTGTTTCTCCATTGTAATCCTTTCTATCAAACTATTAAGAGAAGTTAAGTTACACCCCATTATCTCACATTTGCACTCAGTATGGACAAATGTGTCCGGAGTGTTTAATTTGGACATTTATTTAATTGTTGCCTTGAGCATATGGCTGAACCCCAAAATATGTATTAATAAGCCCCCTTTTTGCTGGTCAGAGTGGATAGTGAGGGCGGTTACTACACTCTGTGTCCTACATGAGAGTGGAGTGTGGATATCCTTTGAAAATTTGGTTCAACATTTTGGGATTCCCAGATCTCAGTTCTATAGGTATTTACAGCTGAGCCACCTGCTCTGTACTGTTTTTGGGAGTAGTTTACACCCCCTAAAGCGGCATATACTCTGGGCGAGGTGATTACTGCTTTTGGAAAAGCTCATGAGGCATCACTGTATTACTCCCTGCTAATTCAGAGTCTGGGGGACGGAGCCTTAACTTCTATCAAGTGATTATAGGAGAAACATTAAAACTTGGTATTGGAGGAGGGAGTGTGGGCTAGGATCTAGGAAGTCTGCATCTAGAGATGCAATACAAGATTTTACATAAATTCTATTGGACCTCCTCTAGATTGTATAGGCTTGGTCTTAAAGATACACTCACCTGCTGGTGATATCAATCAGAAAATTGATATCACCAGCAGGTGTGGTGCTTGGAGATGGGGTGGGTGGCAGCTTTTAAAGAGGGATCATCCAGAAAACTGGGGAATTTGGACTTGTTTGTGGGGAAATGGGGCAAAGATCTGGTGTTTTTGGAAGGCTCTTGGGGAGGGACATTGGAGAGAGAGGTGTAGTGGTTAATGTGTGTGATTTTAATATATATATATTTTTTTTGTTTTGTTGTTTGTGTTTCTATAATCATATGACCACTGCGGTGTTGTTGGGTGTTGGGTGGGGTTTGGGATGGGAAGGGGTAAATAGCGGGGTATATGTTTTGCTTGGTTTAAAATATGAATCAATTAAAAAAAATGGAATCACAAAAAACATTACATTTGGTGCCAAATATAAAATACACAACAAAAGATTTGGCAGAAAAAAAGATGAAGAAGTATAATAAAAAATTACCTATTTTTATAAAAAAAAATACAAATAAAGATACACATTAGGGCTTTTCTCACTTAACCCTCTGGTGTCTGAGGGTGTGTTGGGCCCTGGAAGAGTTTTGACATGCCTTAACATTTGTGCTTTTTTCAGTTGCTTAAAAACACATTAATGGCTAAAGTCTGATTACACTGTATTCAGCACATACTTGGCTAAAATAATATGTGAGCAACATGTGTGTACATGTTTGTATTTTTGAGAAAATAACGTTTATGCATGGTTTTTGAAAAAACAAAATTTTTAAGTAATTGAAATAAGGCCATATAACACATACTAAACATTTGTTCACAAGCCTTTTGAAAACTGGATCTTGTAGCCTAGAGTTTTTGCTACAAAATGATGTGAAAACCATCCTGATCACTCATTCATACAAAACAATATAGTAATTGAACTTTTGTAAGACACTTTTAGTGATAGAAAGGTCATATGCGAAGAGCCGTGAACTATAATGAATATTGATTGTAATTCACACCCGAGGAGACAAAAGACCCTCCACTGGGCCTATCAGTGAGGAATGTGACAGAAAGAAAATGAATGTGAGGAGACTTAATGATCAAAATAAGGTTTTAAGTTAAAAGTAATCAATCTGATTATATATTTTCTTCACATAAAGACTTTAATTTATTTTAGGCCTACACTACCGTTTAAAAGAAGTCTCTTCTGCTCACCAAGGCTGCATTTATTTGATCCAGAATACAGTAAAAATAGTTATATTTTGAACTATGTTTACCATTTAAAAGAACAGTTTTTGAATTTTCAGCATCATTACTGCAGTCTTCAGTGTCACATGGTCCTTCAGAAATCATTATAATATGCTGATTTTCTAATATGGGCATATTTAAAGTGCATTTTACTCATTTAACCTGAACACATATTTTCAAGCACAAGCTTTGATCATATTTATATCATACAGCATAAAATTTAAATACATGCTTTAGCCAAAACAACATTTACATGTAACTAAAACTTGCCTATTAGGGCAGATTTCAAATGTCAATACTCTGAATCTTGGCTGGCAAGTCTGGAAACAGTCCCACTAGTAAAATATGTACATTTTTATATAAAATAGCATGTCAACTAATGAAAACTAAATGACTTACTCATCCGAAATTGTATCCTCTGCTGGATCAAGTCTCTCTTCAAAATACAAACGTTCATCGGAGTCCCGCTCTTCTTCTGAGGAAAATTGTAACTCTTCGTCACTATCCAGGAGCTTTCTCACTTGTGTATCGTGCTGTATTTCAAACGCACAGAAAAGTGAATGACTTTGTTTTTAAGACACAGTCAGGGGCGTTTACAATTTGATTTGATCGTCTCCGCACATTACTGTATGAATGGCATGCTCTGCTGGTTGGTGTGATCACATTAGAGATAATTAGCTGAGCCGGGAGAAACTGTACATTGCTTTGTTTCATACAGATTACATTGCAGGAGAATATTTGTTTTAAATTTGAATTGTTTTATTTAAAAGTAGAAATCTTAAGCTTTCTTTAGACATATGTTTCATGTTTGTGTGATAAGTATTCGCAAAGTTTCAGTTCATGTTTGTGATGTGTTTCAGGTATATACTCGCGAACCCAGAGACTACTTACAGCTCACCCTTTTTATTTTCTTTATTTTTCAAAAGCACATGGTTTTGTAATAAATGTGAGTGTACACAAATAAAAGTAAACCCTTTATAGTCTCTATAGATGTATTACACTTGTCTGTATGCCCCAAAATGATGGAGAATTTTATGTTGTTTCCGCTGTAATGACAAAAACATCCAGCAGGACGCTTCGGCACGTCCATCGACCCCAGAGGGGTAAAATCATTAATCCTGGGTTTTTCCCGGGTTTTTTCCCGGGAAAGAGAATCCTGGGTTATCCTGTTTCACACTGTCCATACTTTACCCTGGGTTAATAATTAATCCTGGGTATTAATATTCCAATGTTTCACACTGTAAATTCGTTAACCCCGGGTTAACGTTCTTATTTGCATATTTATTTGCGGTGTCAATAACAATGATTGGACAAATACTGGTCGTGATGGACATGCAACTTGTAAATGGAACTGTTCTTCTGTGGAAATGTCCGCAAGCAAATCAGTCCTGTTTGTCTTTTGTCTTCTGGAATATGCCACGAAATCACAGAATACTGTCTCTGACATCTGTTTGACACTAGCTGATTTCCCTCATACAGAGACCCTAAACAGTGCATGAAAGTTTGGGAAAGTTTCCGCGACAGTACAAAGTGCACAAATATTAAATGTGGTAAGCTGTGAGGCATTATATGATTCGTTGTGTGTTGCTAATCTACTTAATAAAACATTCAAACAAAACATTGTTTTACACTGTATACCTTTGGCATCGCATCCCTGTATGGGAATCTTAAGGAGGAATCGTAATTGGAACCAGAATCGTTAAACTCCTTATGATTCCATCCCTGCTTGCCGGTCATATCAAGACCACATATGGGCCTTAAAGGAATAGTTCACCCAAAAATGAATGTTCTCTCATCATTTACTCACCCTCATGCCATCCCAGATGTGTAGTATTTGGTTTTACAGCAGAACACAAACGAAGAATTTTAGAAGAATATTTCTGCTCTGTTGGTCCATAAAATGCAAGTGAATGGGTTCCAAATTTTTTAAGCTCCAAAAAGCACATATAGCCATCATAAAAGTAATCCATACAACTCCAGTGGTGTAATTAATGTCTTCTGAAGCAGAACGCTAGGTGTATATAAGAAATAGATCAATATTGAAACATTTCATAAGGGTCAAGTTCACAGCCTCTTGCGTGAAGTAAGCGTGTTGGCAAGTTCACTCGAGAACTTGTAAAAAATATTAAGAAAAAAATACAAAGGTGCAGTGTTGCTTACAATAGAGGAGCAAAGATATTCATACATAGATGCCTCATTTGGCTGGTTTGGAAATGTCAACTGTGGCACAATCTTGGAACTGTCAACAAGGAGAGCTGTTTGAATTTAAATGAATGGAGGGTATGACTCAGACTGAGCTGCTTGCTCAGATCATTGCATAAACTGTCCATAGAAACAGCTGCTAAAAAGGTATCAATATATGAATATCTATGCAGAGGAGGCATACGCACTTATGTCACATGAGAGGCAGTTTGAACTCCACCCTCGTCATTGTGCAAACCACAGCTGGCTGGAAGCACATTTTTTTATTTATTTATTTTTACATTTACCTATTTATTACACCCACCTAGCATTTCACTTCAGAAGACATTAATTACTCCACTGGAGTCATATGGATTACTCTTATGATGGCTATATGTGCTTTTTGGAGCTTCAAAAATTTGGCACCCATTCACCTTTTTATTTTATGGATCATTTTATTTTATTCTTCCAGAAATCTTCGTTTGTGTTCTACTGAAGAAAGTCATAGACATCTGGGATGGCATGAGGGTGAGTAAATGATGAGAGGTGAACTATTCCTTTAAAACTACTAGTAATGTCTTAAGCTAGCTTGTGATTGGTCATTTTTACTAGTTTGTTCTATCTCAGAGAGGCAAGAATGGCTCATTTTGTGATGGCTTTGTGATGGCTTTTTACTTAATGAGTCATGGCCAAAAACTGCTTACCTTATTGTAATCTGTCAAATAATAAGAAAACACATTTTTATAGTTAAAGCATAATGGTAAAGGAAGTTAATGGAATGTCTTATGGGGAGGTCACACTAGACTTTGTTCCATTCACTACGTTCACACCCATATGCATAGAATTTTTGTGTGATGTTGCATGCAAAAGTTGAAGTTTCAGGAACTCTGACTTGCGAATTTGGGAATTTGAACTGAATTTCAAAAAGACAGTTGACCAATAGAGGATCTTAACGTCACAGGCTGACTGACCCCTTGGCAGAAAACTCGGCTAAACATGGAGGAATTTATCATTTCCAAGGCCTTTCATCAAGACAAGCTCCAGTGAAAAAGTGAAGCTGCTTGGTTTGTGGAGTCGCGGGACACAGGCGTAGATTGGATGTTTACATTTTCTTTTTTTATTATTTATTCATATCATAAGCCCTGGTGTGATTATATCTTTTTGACCATATTTTTTCATAATAGCACCTTTACAATCATCGTAAAGTACACTTTCTCAACTTTTTACCCATTTTAGGACAGAGCATTTTGGAGTGTTCGCATTTGTGTATGTGGTAAGCAGGCATGCATTGAGTGGGAGTTTTGGCATGTCTCATCTCATTCAGACAGTACAGGGTGTGTTCACCCTCTTGCGTGAATGTGCGTTTGTGCGTGATTGCAAGGCCCATTTGCATTGCATTGCATTTGATATGCCACAATCTGTACATGATTTGCATCTCCATTCAAAAGACATAGAATTCAAAGAAAGGAACGCTTGTGAGCGTTTCAGGATCTTTGCCTTCTGTCACTATACAGTAACCCTTACTTCGCACATATACTACAACTACACAACAGTCACTGACTGGTGTCTAAAAGGAGATATTCATGGGTGAAAATGAATGAAAAGCACTTTTATACAGTGGTCTCAAAAGTATTTGGACGCCTTAAATATCATTTTCATTTCTAATACAATGTCAAAAGATTAATTGTACTAGATATTAAATATCAAACCAAGTGGCATCTGCAAACATATGTTTCTAGACCTTTTTAAAGAACTGACTAGTCCTTAAGTTCATTCAGGTGTCCTAGCAGAGTAACCACAAGTGAAGTTCATCACATTTACTTTGGACATTTTCCACTTTGTCAATATTTGACAACAAGAAAGTGCCCAAATGTTTTTTGCCTTCATTCATTTGTATCTATTGATCATTCAATTTTTCTTCAAATGTTTTTCTTGTGTTATGTGTCTTAAACTTTGCTATCAAATGCAATGAGATTCATATGTTAAGTGACTTAAAGGTGCACTTAGTATATTTTTTTGTCATCTTGGACTTGCAGTGACACCTTGCGGTTTGGATGCAGCATCATTCAAAATCAGTAGTTTTCAGTTACAGATGCCATTGTAGAAATGTATTATTCAGGCAATTCCAGCATTATGGATAGTGACTTTTGCAGTAAAAATTAACTTCATATATAAAGTACGCATTACCAGTATATCAATCATTTTATATGAAAAATCTGAAACGTTTCAGTCAGACAAGTTTTTTTTTCCAGTTTAATTTGGGAAATGAGCTTACGTTACAGATGTGACAAAAATGAACATGTTTTTGGGTGACCACACACTTTTATAAAAACTATTATAATAGCCACAAAATGTAGAAGGGTTGGCACTTCTAAGAGCATGCAATGTTTGTTTTTTCACATAAATGGGGAAAACCCGGCATTACTGATGTGACAGTTGTGAAAGTAGCACTTACATCATGAGGGGAAACCATTCAAAATCCTTTGACCTCTGAGACAAATTGTATTACTTTATAATACCCATCAAGGCTGCATGATGAATTAAAATAAGATTGAAATCACCATTTTTCCATGGTATGATTGAAATTTTCATGGAATTGTCTATTCACTGTCAGCCATGGTTAATTTATCCAAGACCCTCCGAATGTAGAATAAAACAGCTTTTATAAGGTTACTGATATGACTAGAGGCCTCATCACATGTGAGTGGTTATTGTTTTATACATATGTTTCAAAATGATTCTTAATTTCTTTAGGGGTAAAACTTTTTTTTTTGGAGTAATTATGAATTACTGAGTGCACCTTTAAGTGTCCAAATACTCTTCTGGCCATTGCTGTTTCATTTTGCTGTGAGATATTTTAAGGAAAAGGACTTTAGAGACAAAACAAACTTAGAGTTTTTATTGTATTAAATGTTTTATTGCATTAAAACTTTAAAGCTATTTTTATAACAGGATGTTATTAAGAAGAACTTAATTTGCTTGAAAGCACTCATTTATAAACTAGTAATCTATTCTATTCAGTCAGTGCACACAATCCATAAGAGCTTCTGCAAGTAAAATGTTTTAGTCCAATTAGACTCACAGCTCTATTTGTGCACATCAGCCTGACTGTGTTTATGTGTTTGCAGGCAACATTTCCCTGGTTACGCCTTCCAGCTACAGCCCAGCCACCAAGATTACACTAGGAACGGTTAATTCAAATGTGGGAGCACAAATGGTTAGTGTTTTACCAACACCAACACACAAGCTCAGTTTGTAAAGTGTCCCTAAATACATGCAAATAAGCAAACATATGCACTTTAAACATATGAAGCACTTTATAACTTTACCCACACACAGATTGCAACACACCTGTTCACAAAATACAAAATGTTTTTATTGACTTTTTTTTTATCACATTTTCTTCCTTATATAAACTTTTAAACACAAGTTTCTTGTGCAAATTGATCATGGCGATTAGAGTTGGGGCAATATGTCCTGCAGTTCATGTTTTGGTCAGAAAGGGGCAGTCATATTCTTAGGTAATTTACAGACAGGATCTGTATATTCACACCAGGACAGCATGTGTTAGTGTTCGCTGTACATATACAATAGATAACCAAGAGATGACAGGAAGGGGGATGGAAATAGGCTGTTTGTGGGTTAGTACAGCTGTACTGCTTGAGATGAACAAAAGAGAGATGCTGAAAAGAAAAACGAACTCTAAGGAGTTCAAAGAACTTATAGAACTCTTTAGCAGCAGGTTTCTCTCTGGCTCAGAAGGATCTTCCACATCAATAGATAAAAGCATAATAGGTGACTTGTGTAATTGTTTAGATGAAAAAATATTTGATCCTATGCCAGTTTAATATGCAGAGATAAGTTTAAGTAAGCCATTCGTAGGTTGACTTCCTGAAGAGTGTAAACATTGGCTCTGTAGCACTTTTAAAACGTTGCTGTTCTTGTTTGAGTGATCCGACATGCCAATTTCTGGCTCAACCAGTGTCCCGAGTTTGTAGTGGGACTCCCTGTTTTTCTGAACAATGGCTGTTGGAGAACAGTAGGACTGTTTGGTAAAGGGGTTTGGAAACAATCACTATTTTGCTTCTCCGTTAATAAAATAAGGATACTTCTAAAGATTGTCGCCTGTTATTGATCAAATAAAATTGGCAAATCGGTTTTAAGCATGAAAATACTGATGAAAAACAATGGTTCATTTATAATAATTGATCAACACACTTTGTTAAAACTCTGAATTCAAATGCACAGCTCAGAAATAATAATAACCACAGAATGTAGAAGGGTTGGTCAAGAAAATGTAATATTTAATTTTTAATCATTCTTGTTCTCACATTAATGGGAAAACACTTTGTTACAGATGTGACATATGTGAAAGTAGCACTTACATATAGGCTACATGAAGAGGTAAAACTTTGACTTCTGAGACATTGGTGTGGTAACCAATGGACCCTTTTCACAGACCTGCTATGGCGGGTTTCTGCCTTCTTTGACACCGTATATGTAGCAAACTTTATTTTTCCAATTTCTTTCCAATTTTGGCCTTTTTCTCTCGTACTGTTATCCGGCGCTCTACATTTTTATCTGTTTTTGCAAAGTTGTGAAAGCGTAATCATTGTTTTTTCTTTTTCTTTAGCTGTTGGAGAAACAGGGAAGCAAAACAAATATGTAATTCCTGTGGTCTCCCATTAAAATGCCATTCAAGTTTACCCTGTTATGCTTTTACTTCCACTCTCCAACCCGGATATGTGAAAAGTGTCCATTAAGGCTGCATGATTGATTGAGTTAAGATTGAAATCGCAATATGGTCTTGTGCGATTACTAAAGCTTGAAAGGCTGCATTTAAAAATAGACTGCAATCAATGCTTCAGTCAGCGCTTCAGCCAGAATTGTGTAAGCAAGTGGCGCCCTCTAGTGTTCTGGACAGCATTTTTAATTATCCATCACATCACTAGAGAATTTAAAAGGGTGTTTGTTTTGTTCCTTTAGTTAAAATGTTTCATGATGTGGTTGAGATTTCTGTGGAATTGCCCAACATATGCATAATATGTATTTGTGATATTTTATTATATACAGTACAAACATGTAAAATGTGATTTCTGTTGTTTTGAACTGCAAAACAGATGTGCAAAAATGTTTTAGAAGTACAAAATAATATATTTTTCACATCAGTTATCATGCTATGATGTTTATTTATTTTTAAATACAGTATATACTGTATTTTAAAAAAGAATATTGAATTATCTTTTGTTGTGGCTCCCTTTAAAATGTTGGCCTGTCGTGTGTTCAACAGATCCAATCCATGTTCAATGCAAATTATTTAGCTTTTGTACCTCTTTGTACATTTCTAAAACATAATTCCTGAGCAAAACAGTGATCTGATGATGAAAAATGATAAGTGGCAAAATATTGGCATCAGTATCGGCCAATAGATTTTGTTAAAATCGGTATCTCTACCAGCCAAAATTTTAAAATCAGTGCATTCCTAGATAGTATAGCTCTGACTATAAAATCTGCTTGAATGAGCCTCGTTCAAAGCTGTTGTAAAATAGAAGAACCCTTTATTATTATTGTCACACATTATATATTTTCATATATACAGTGAAATTTCTATTTCACATATCCAAGCTAAGATCGGATGATATGCCATGATACGGCGCCCCTGAAGCAGATAGGGTCAAGGGCCTTGCTCAAGGGCCCAGCAGTGGCATCTTGGTGGTTTTGGGGCTTGAACCCCTGACCTTCTGGTCAGATACAATTCTGTATTAAAGTTGTCATACTATAACATGTTTGGGACATATTTCGCTCAGTGTTTTCACATTCCTTTATGTTTCTTCATTGCTCTCATATTTAAGAGGAATCTTTCTTCAACTTCAGGCACTTCTTATGCCCCAGAGAACTATTTTTATGAATTGAACAGATTTAACTTTTTTTTTTTATTTTTACTTTTTGTAAATGAAGGTCTAAACATTTTACTAGGCCTCCATTTATTTTTGGCACTTTTTAAAGGCCTTTTATGGATAGATTTGTATTGTTTTAGTCTGGTCCTAGACCCAGATTTTAAATATTAAACTATGAAAATCTATTGTAAAAATTACATGTTTAAAGCTATGATAATTTTAAACTAAGATATATATATATATAAACATAAACCATTTCAATATTTATTGTGTGAAAATGATTTCTATAAAAAAAATATATATATATTAAAATACAACATTATTTTCACCATACAAATTTCTTTTTTTTTTTTTTTTTATACAATCGGGTTCAAGTCTGTTGGTTCGACACTAAGTTAGTGCACTTGTTTACCAAGTCAACATCAATGTGTCAGTAAAGGGCATGCTTGAGAAAGAGGCAAGTGATGTTTGAAAAAAAATTAAGAAAATTCAACTTAAATATCACTTGTGAGCAGAATAATTTAATTGGATGTAATTTCCAATCAAGGTGTAATTTTGACAAATTATACAAATAAAAAAGGAAAAATATTTTTTAGTTGTGTGCAGTTTAGAGTGTAATCCAATTTCCAAATAATCAGTTACTGTAATGTAATTACTTTTCAGTTAAAAAGTAGTGTAATGCAATACATTTAAAATTCTTGTTATAAGATTACAATTACTGACTTTTAATTTAATTATTTTTAAGTAAATTGTAGGGTTATGATAATTATGAAATATGGCCCCATATCGAGTCATTGAAGGAGAAATGTGCTGAAGGTGCTGTGTTTGACTTGTGTGTAACAATGAACAGAAAACAATAGACATTATTTTGAATGTATTGAGCAAAAATGTGTTTTAGAAAGTAACTTAAAATTAAAGCAATTGGTAATGTGACTACTTTTCAATTAAGAAATTAGTAAAGTAATCTGATAAAACATTTTGAGAAATAATTGGTTATTTGTAGTGAATTACTATTTTTAAGTAAATTAACCAACACGGTTTTTGTATTAAAACTGCCGTTCAAAAGTTTGGGGTCACTTAATGTTTAAATTTTTTTTTTTCACATTTTAGGATAACAGTTAAGTCCTCAAAACTATTGAAAAACAGAAATGGGAATTATGTTGTGACTAAAAATTTACCTTAGCAAGACAAAGGTGTTAGCCTCTTCATTTAAAAGAAACGTTAAAAATTTATTTTCAATGATTGTCATTTCCACAACTTAGCACAATGCAGAATTTGAGATGTGGTGGGAATTTGCATGAAAATGACAGAATTACATACATTTCCTGTGACGCATGTGTACATTCACTGTGGGACATTGTCAGTAGAAAATTAGTTAGAGTGTGAAAACATTTTAATAAAACAAATCCCCATTGCTAAAAGTGCCCGAAGTTGAAGAAACAAACGCCTATATACTGTCATACCGCCCAGCCCTAGGTGCCGCTATTGGCTAGATGGCATAGAAACGAACCACTCTTCACCAAGTCCAGTGATAGTTGGTCATTCTAGGGAACTGGAGAGCGGAAGGGCCGGGCATGAAAGGAGAGGCCCTCTTCAGCTTAGTTAGAGGAGAACAGAACTGTGCTCTGTGCCAGCACCTCTGCTAATGAGCTTATTTATGAGTGGATGGCATGAGAGGTCCTCATTTGCTTGTTAGATAGATGTGTGACTTGTTATTTAGACATACACACTTGGATTCCTTTCCAACTGAATAGAGTTCACACACATACATGCAATCACACCCTCCACACTCACTCAGTCACCTTCATATCAGTTAACAGTGTGAGATGGAGGCCACAATGATGCAGAAAAGGATGGATGAGAGAGGTAAGGGCTGTGTTTGAAAAGGAAGGCAGCTGCCTTCATACCTCTTTGCCTAATCAGTCAATCCTCTTGTTCGAAAATGCATACTTCCCTACTATAAAGTATGCCAAAAACATTAAATCAATTAAATTCTCATTATTCATAAAACAGTAGGTGAGAATTACTTTGACCTTCTACACCTGGTGAGATTCTGAAGTGTGCTTTACTTTACTGTCCTTTATTGCCATGGAAACTGAAGAGCTGTCATATTTAAAAACAACCCGGCAGAGAACTTCAAACAGTGCAGCTTTTTTAAACTCCCAAGTCTATATATATATATATATATATATATATATATATATATATATATATATATATATATATATATATATATATACACAAACCAAGAAAGTTGTTGCTTGTGATTAAATTGTACTAGTTAAATTAAACCAGAATCAATAATTTTCACGGTTGTTGTTATTACATCATATATTCGGTCAGGGCCGTAACCACAATATACAATTGATATCCTTGCTGCTGTTCTACTGCACCGCTAGTCAGTGTAATTTGAGATAGCCAATCAAATCGATGATGGGGGAACTCATGTTTAAGAAGCTAAGCAGGAACCTTGTGGATTATTCCAGCGCCGCGCATCAGCAAGCATTTCAGGTTAAGGGTGTTTGTGTTATGTGAGATGTAAGTATCTAACTAAACAGGCTAAATTTGGCCACTGTTTTATGATTGGAATGTTGTACCGACTAACATTAATTTCCAAGGGTGCAAACTATTGACCATTTGGTGAAATTCTGCATTTTGAATGGAAAGTATGTCATGTACAGTACTTGATTCGAATGCCATTTATAATTGTGAATGTGAAAGCATTACTGGAGCAGTTTTCAGTGTATCAGGCTTAAGACAAAGAGCGAATGTGTGTATATTGTAAAGGAATTGAATGAATGTGGTAATCTGACAGGCTTTTGAAGTAGCTTTTTAGAACATTCACTTGATGTTGTTTAAGATAATGAAGACCAGCATTTGGGCTATCAGAGTTTGTGTTAAGAGTCTACTGGGAGAAAAAACTCAATGAGGGACAACTTGAGGGGCAGTAAATCATTTTGTGTATTTTCTTTTTGCTAGCCAGCTGACACAGTCATTTCATTTTACAGATACATCAATGATGAAAAGAAATTCAAATATATTTGTCTGTTCTTTGAGCCAGCACAACAAAGAAAGAAAAGATGACTGGAACAATTGCTAGCTGTCATATACTGTGAGAACTTAAAAATAAAGTATCTTTTAAAACCAAAAATTATGGAATTTTTGGCTTTTATCGCATTTAATGATTCAGTGCGCTCTAAGTCCCTGTGGTGGCATAGTGACTCGCCTCAATCCAGGCAGTGGAGGACGAATCTTAGTTGTCTCCGTGTCCGAGAGGTCAATCCGCACATTTTATCACATGGCTTGTTGAGCACGTTACCACGGAGATGTTGCGCATGTGGAGGCTCACGCTATTACTGTACCTGCAGCATCTACGCACACCTCACCACGGGCCCTACCGAGAGCGAGAACCACATTATAGTGACCATGAGGAGGTTAACCCAACGTGACTCTACCCACCCTTGCAACCGGGCCAATGAGTTGCTTAGGAAGCCTGGCTGGAGTCACTCTGAACGCCCTGAATTCGAACTGGCGACTCCAGGTGTAATAGTCAGCATCAATACTTGCTGAGCTACCTAGTCCCCCCCATGTAACTTTGTAAAATTTAAATAATTCCCTATTTATTCAAGTGGCATCCAATTATAATCTCAAAAAAATATTATTTTGCATTTTTAATACAATTATGTGTAATGTCTGAACTCTTGGCCATCTTATCAAATAATGAGCCAAGACTGAGATGTTAAAAGTCACAACTGCAATTCCACAACTGCATACATTTGCAAAGTGTAGATAGATTGTCCTCTGTGGGTGGCATGTCATTTATGTATAACTTTGGAATTCCTCGTCCACTCCTAGATAGGGATGTTCCATTAATAATTTGATTGATTAAGGTGATTTTCGATTAATTAATTTCAGCTCAAAAGCGTTTAATAATCATCCCAGCAGATAGAGAATATAATGTCTATACAGTCATCCGCCACTAGAGGGTGCACAGCTGCATGAAGGCTGTCTAACATGTCCTGTCAGCAACACAGGAAAAAAAAAAGCTTGTAAAGAGGAAGCAGGCTCAATGTAAACATGGAGTGTTTTTCTATAGATGAACATTACGTTTACTGCAGAAACCGTTATGGTGCTTTTTAATTATTAAAATGAAATGTAAACAGCAGGCTACATGCACATACTGTACTTTGGTGTCTGTTTCATGTTTTCTGCGATATTGACGTTTTCTAGTTTCCATTAGAATGGTTGGTCAGTCAAAAATCAAACATTGTTTAAAAGAAAGCTTTGATTTAGATTTGTTTGCGTTTCAAGCTCTTCGCCACTTACAGTTTATTATTGTTATTGATTAAGCGATTTCCATTCATTACTGTTAACGATTGTCCTATTTCTGAAAATCTGTAACACTACTTCGAGGCTTCACCCCCTTTCTCATCTTTGAAATCTCTTTTCCCCAGGGCTATTTGACTGTTACTAGTTATGTGCTGTTTGACAAATACTTCTTTATTGGGTTTTCCTGTATTTCATCATTTGTTTTGTTGTCTGACCCTTGTTTTGACATCTTAATTTTTTGTAAAGTGACCTTGAGTCTAAGAAAGGCGATTATATAAATAAAATGCATTATTATGAATTATTATTACAAACTGCAGGTGTAGAATAGTAGAATGCTATTCCAAAAATAAAGAGAAGGGAGCAGGATGTTTCTTGTTATAGTGTTGATGGATGAGGATGTCTTTGTTGTGGTTGTCTGTAGGAGGCCTGTTTGCTCTCCCAATGTCTTGCAGCACAGTAACATGGATGGAGAAATGCAGGGTCATCAGAGAGGAAGTGTGAAATGAGTAACAAGTAATGACAGTGAAGAATGCCCCTTTTTCATAAACAAGTTGATTTACATTTGTATTATAACTAGAATTCTAACATACAGTATGTGTGCTGGTGTCTGTAAGTAACACTCACTAAACTCTACCTGTCTTAACCTGTCACCAAACCATCTTCATATAGAATTTGCATAACCTGGTTCAACTTCTCTCTTTTTCTTTCTCACTAGATTTTAAGTACTCCACAGAGAGTGCCTCACCCTGGAGGTATCCTCATCGGCAGCCCGTTCACACCGCACACACCACCGGTTGCCATGGTTACTCAGACACACCCTCCCGAGGGCAACGAGTGGACCCCGGGGTGAGCTTTGTGCTACACATTTTAACACTTGATGCTCAGAGCGCTCCCTACTGTTTGTACTCTCACTTTACTGCTATAAGGTGGTGGAAATTGTTCTGCTTGGGTTTTAAAAAACACTTGTCATATAAGCATGTTTGTTGACACATTGTATCCTTTTTTTTTTTTTACAGAAACAAAAAGAGGACACATGACTACATGGATTCATATTACTCAGATAGGTGGGGATCTGTTTCCAAATGGAAATCCTTAAAAAAAAGGATAAAATCTTCAAGAAAATATCTAAAAGCATGATGATAACAAAAAAAGAATCACTAATAGTTCAAGAAGGGGTTGTTAAATTTTATCAAAGCATGCAAAAATATTAATGTGTGTGTGTGTGTTGCAGGGATGGCCTGTGTTCGAGTGACTCTTCATCCAGGTAAAAAGCTGAGCTGAGCGACACTGATCAATAGCAACACATGTCTTTAAATGGACGTGTGTGTGTGTGTGTGTTAGCTCATGACTCGAATTTACGAGGCTCAGATATTGCGCAGAACAGTAGAGTATCACAGCTGCAGACTCAGTTGTTTCTGAGCCCACCTGTGTCTTTAATGAGTTTCTCTGGATATCACACACACACACCCTCTCTTTCACCTTTGTTCTCTGTGAGCAGTGCTTATTAAACATAATGAATGTTAAGGCTGTGGCTTTGTGAAGGCGCTGTCACTAGTATGTTATTAATGAAACAGGAGTCATCATCACTGATAAACACTTATGTCAGTCACCTCATATTGTGCAGAGAGACAAAGTAAATGCTGCATTTCAGAGAGAACGCTGGTGTACATATTATGCGTACATATTGCGTGCATTTTTGTGTTGCGTCTTGGGATGTGCAAAAAACTACTTATTTCAAAGTCATCTGATCGATTAGTTGTCGGACGAACACTTAAGGGAAGCTCTGTATAGTTTGGTTTAGTGTCATGTCCATCAGACACCAATAAACTGCATTTCTTACCGATATTTGGATGCTCAGTTCAGCCCTTTAATGCTGTAACCGACAGATACTCATCAAGTAAATAGGCTAAATAACTGTAACCTATCATTACAAGCAAAAGTACTTAAATGTACAGATTATAGGTAATAACGAGAACATTGCTTCTAGCAGGTGATTTGAAGTCTAACAGAAAGTCTTGTGTTTAAATGTATTGTTGAAGGTGGTAAATTTGTTGTGAATTTTCTTTAAAGGGGTGAATTTTGAGATGCAACTTCTTAGACACTTACTGTTACAGTTAATGCATGCTAAGACCGCACACTAAAACCTGCTCTAAAATTTGCATCTCTAAAGTCATCTCTTTAAAGCTCTACCAGTGAAAATCTGTGATAAACTCAGTAGTCGACCTTACTAATCGACTAGCATTTTGTTGGACGACTAGTTGACAATCCTGACAATTCTCAAACGTTCCCTCCATTGCAGAATGTGTGAGTGTCATACAGTATTTGTCTGTTCAGTTTGTTGATGTTTGTTCATCAGTTACAGATTGATAGTTAGATTGTGTATTGAATGAATAAGCTGTCTCCATTCCTGTCATATGCACAAACGCTTTACAAATTGATTATCTAAATATTAGAGTTTATGTATTTTATATGTACCCTAGACTTTGTCAGTTTGAACCAGTCTGGAAATTTTCTGTTGATCTCTCTAATCAACAAGGCATTTCCATCACTATAATGTGGTTCGATCTTTGTGGGGCGCGTGTTGAGTTGTGCATGGATGCCGCGGTGGATGGCGTGAAGCCTCCAAATGTGCTATGTGTCCACGGTAACGCTCAACAAGCCACGGGTTGCTCGTCTCAGACGCGGAGGCAACTGAGATTCATCCTCTGCCATCCGGATTGAGGCGCTACGCCACCATGAGAACTTAGAGCACATTGGGAATTGGGCATTCCAAATTGGAGAGAGAAAAATAAATAAATAAATATTTCAAATCAGTCAAATCTGACAGGTGTCATAAATGGTGCTTCTTTACCTCCGATTACGCAAAAAATAAAAAAATTCCCTATCTTTATAGCTAATTCGCATGCGCGTTTTAGGGTTTATTAACAGGCGATGTCTGTATCTAAAAGGTGATTGGCTCCTTTACCTGTGAGGCAGGACTTCCTATCTACATTCATTGACCATTGGGCACTAGAGCTTTTTGGTTGAGTGTTCCAGTGTCTCCCATTCATTTTAATAGAAGTGGCCCATCTCTGCTAATTAGTCTCCGGTGCAACTTCAAGGTAAAAGCGCTTCACGTGTGCTATAAGTAAATGTCTTATTCACTATGCGCTGTATGTACAATTGATTTGATTCAGTATTTTTTCAGTATAACAGTGTGTACTGTTATTTCCTTCCTAATATATTAACAATTTCTTCGTGCAAATAAATTATTCAAATTTGACAACTAAATAGAAATTAGAAGAAACTGCTATCTACCATTTAAAATACAATTTTATTTTTATTTTATTATATTATATTATTATTAGTTTTGTGTGAAATTGAGTAAATATAGTGCTAAATAAGAGTTTTATAATTTTTTTGCAATTATATGTTTATGCTATTTACTATATTAAATGTGTGATATAAATATATCTGAGATTACTTAAAGAGACAGATAAAATTGAGACAGCCTAAATAAATAGAACTGTGGTGAATTCTCCAAGAAGCTTGGAACATCCTATCTTTCAACAACCAAGAAAAACTGTGTCCAGGTGTACTTAGGAGAATTGGTGCTGTTTTAAAGGCAAAGGTGGACACACCGAATATTGATTTAGCTTTTTTATGTATACTGGACTTTGAATGACATTATGTGATAAATGAAAAATATTTATGTCATTATTTTTTGAAGACATCCACACTATGCAACATTTTTCACAAATACCTAAAACTTTTGCACAGTAGTGTGTGTGTGTGTGTGTGTGTGTGTGTTAGTTATTTTGAATCCGATTGGACAAGAGACGTTCCATGTGTACTGATAGTGTCACACCATCAGCACTGTGTGTATCACTCCACTTGTGTTTGTGCTATTCTAAACTAAAGTGTAAGAGCAGTGCATATGTGTTAAGAGTTCATGTATAAGTATCTCTTACATGTATTTTTTTTACATTACATATGTTAGCCAGCAGGTGGTGGCAAAGATCGTTTTTGTGTGTAATATGAACCAGTTAGGTGACGTGAAGTGAATCAGTCATTGTTTACACACAACAGCTCTTCGTGATCACTCCTATTATTACTACACGACTAAAGCTAGAAAATAGGTTTAAACCACTTTAAACAAACAACTTAAGCATTAAGGCTCATCACAGCTGAGAGACAACAGACTGATTAATTACAGAACTGAACATGCTTGCGTTGTACCAGAGTTTCCACATTGTAGAAAAAGTACTGTTCAAAATGGCGGAGAAGATTGCAGTTTCTGAAATTATTATTATATGCAATTTCATTTACACACTTAATATTATATTCAGATTTTATATTATTCAATCCTGTTTGACTCCCTATAAAATATAATGTAATTTATTATTATATTATTATGTAGTTTTATTAAATATTCAGATTTATAATAATTATAAGCTGAATAGAGTTAGAGTGTGACAATTTTAGATAATTTGACATTTGCATTGTTTATAAAATATAATCCAAATGGTTATGTCAGTGTCTTCCCATACTAGTTTATGATCTTAATGCTAATTTTAGTAATGGAAGAATATACACATAATGATAGTTTATTACACTTGGCCAGTTGCACACTTTAGCTGTATTGAACCTGTATTGTAAATTAGATATTTTATATGAATATTTCCTGTTTGGTCCCCTTAAATTATAAATAGCAATTTCTCACACATCCAACACACACACACACACACAACACACCCCACACATCTTTGTCCTTCTGATTTTCTCCTGAGCCTCTCCTTTTTGCTGCGAAAGGTCAGTTTAGTCTCCCTCCCCCTCTCTTTCCCCACCATCTCAAGTCAAGTGGTTTTTATTGTCGTTTCAACCATATACAGTTAGTACAGTACACAGCAAAACAAGACAACGTTCCTCCAGGACCATGGTGCTACATAAAAACAACAAAGGACCAACATAGGACCACATGAGACTACACAACGAAATAAAATACCTATATAAACTACCTATATATACCTATATAAAGTGCACGTGCAAACATGTGCAAAAAGTACAGGACAGTACAACAAATTACTGACAATGAACAGGACAATAGACACAGTGCACAGAGGGGTGTGTGGGGTCGTCCACAATGCTGGTTGCTTTGCGGATACAGTGTTTTTTGTAAATGTCTTTGATGGAGGGAAGAGAGACCCCAATGATCTTCTCAGCTGTCCTCACTATCCTCTGCAGGGCTTTGCGGTCCGAAACGGTGCAAGTCCCAAACCAGGCAGTGATGCAGCTGCTCAGGATGCTCTCAATAGTCCCTCTATAGAATGTAGTGAGGATGGGGGTTGGGAGATGTGCTTTCCTCAGCCTTTGAAGAAAGTAGAGACGCTGCTGGGCTTTCTTGGTGATAGAGCTGGTGTTGAGGGACCAGGTGAGGTTCTCCGAAGGTGAACACCAAGGAATTTGGTGCTTTTGACGATCTCCACAGAGGAGCCGACGATGTTCAGCGGAGTGTGTTCACCTTGTGCTCTCCTAAAGTCAACAACCATCTCTTTTGCGTATCGTGCGTATCGTGCACTCTTCTGCATCCCTCCACCCCCCCTCTCTCTCTCTCTCTCTTTTCACTATCCTTAGACAGCATTTCTCTGATGCCGAAACATTCTTTATAGGAGGGGAGCACGCCTCAGCACTGTTGCTATGCAGAAAACGACATGTATGTATGTCATCTATTAAGTCACCCGTACACCGAGAGTAGTGTCCCTTTTACAGCAAGTTACTGTTTTCACTCAATTAGAGGCAAATTTTGGTGAGCTGGGGTTCTGGAACTAATTTGATCTGACGACTGGAACCCCAATCAGCCGCTACGGCACTCTCCCCTCCCCTGTGTTCCTCCTGTTTCTCCACACCTCTCTCCTCCATTGAGCAGTGGTTACATAATTAACCCCCCACAGCACAGTCGCTTTATTTATACTGTGTGTGTGTGTGTGTGTGAGAGAGAACAGAAAATAAATGAATTTTCCCTAAGATCATTCACATTTGAATACTTGGCAGTCCCTTCGCTTTACCATTTACAAACATTCACACGCACCTTAGTCTCCCTGCGGCAGATATTACCAATAGTGAGGACTTCCTACGAAAGCAGCACAGTAAGGTTGATAACAGGTTTTCAGTTGGGCTCAGGTCAGGTTGAACATTTGTACAAGATGTATTTGAATACAGTCATGTGAAATGAGTGAAAGAATCTAGTTGGTGTGATTGTATCCATGTGGTAGTGGCATAGTCATATAGAGTGAGTCACTCACTTACTCTTTCACACATCATGTGTGTAATTGTTTTCCCACCTCTGTCGGGTGAACGTGACACATCCTACATTGAGCCACTATGACATGACCCTGGGCCAAAGATCCAGTAAAATGCCAAAGATGCATATGTAAGCAAGCACACAAACATGCATGTCGGGAACACAAACATTCAGACTACCCACATGTGTCCCAACCTGGACATGCCATGTCTTTTCACCAGAGTGTGTATGTGACAAGCTAGAAACGGTAAGAGTGACAGATGTAAACTTAAAATATTGGATGAAAAGTGATTGAGTGTGCAACACGTCTGCTGTTTGGAGAAGCAAGTAATATCTCTGCTCGTGCCTAATATTGTGTAGGTCCCCCTCATGCTACCAAAACAGCGCCAACCAACATCTCAGTAGCATTCTGAGATGATATTCTTCTCACTGAAATTGTAGAGTGGTTATCTGAGTTACCGTAGACTTTGTCGGTTATTATTGTCTCTGTAGTCTGGCTATTCTCTGTTGACCTCTCTCATCAACTAGGCATTTCCGTCCGCAGAACTGCTGCTCACTGGATGTTTTTTTTGTTTTTGGCACCATTCGGAGTAAATTCTGTTGACTGTTGAGTGTGAAAATCCCAGGAGATCAACAGTTACAGAAATTCTCAAACCAGCCCATCTGGCACCAACAATCATGCCACGCTCCAAATCACATGCCACGGTACAATTGATGTGAGAAGAATAACATCTTAGAATGCTATTCTGAGATGCGGGTTGGCGCTGTTTTGTTGACACGAGGGGGACCTACACAATATTAGGCAGGTGGTTCTAATGTTATGGCTGAACGGTGTATTTTACTTATTGAAAATTAAGCTTATTTTTAGGACCGTTGCGATTTTTTTGCATTGTTACATTTTCATACCAATTAAGCCCATTTTTTTCACATATGCTCTTGTTACTCATTCTCATAATGCATCTGGATGTGCATTCTCAATGGTTCATTAGATTATCATTACTTTAATATAGTAATTGCTGTATTACAAAGATTTCTATTTAAATTATCATAAATTAAAGGCAGTACAACAAATATTACCATGATATATAAGGGTCATTGACAAATAAGGTTGTCCGGGGTGATAAAATGTTTTAGATCTTTTGAAAATCTAGTTTAAAACATGTCAAGTTCATAAAAATGTTATCTTGGTGTCCATGTTTGTTTCACACATTTTTGAAATCATTTGTAGCATTTTCTCATAAAAAAATAAAAAAAAATAAAATAGGTAAAAGATTTAATGACTTAAAAATGTTATGTGGTGCAACTATCAAGTAAAATACTATGAACGTACTTGCACCTTGAATATATGAGAGAACTAAACCATTAATTTTTAAGAAGTTTTAAAACATTATTCAAGTAAAAAAATATTTTGTACAAATATTATGAATATAGTTTTTTTTTTTTTACTACATAGTCACGAGGGCCTTTTTTAATAATTTTTTTTTTCTTTACTTTGGTGCACAAAATGTTTCAAACAATAATCACTGATTCTTAAGAAAAAGGACAACATTTTGTTTTGAGTTTTTATTTTTTAAATATACATTTATTTGAAATTGCTATATTTGTAAACAAAGGTCTCAACTAACAAACCATGTAAGAATCAGGTTTTTATAAAAAATTCATTTTTTCTGAAAATTTACATTTATTCACTTTTTAACTTGCATCTTGGTATAATATCTGGCAACTCCATCAGACACACTAAAAGCATGCTATTTTAAGTTGATACAACAAGAGTGTAAAGTCTTTCATTATCTAATAATGGTTTTCAGTAAAGGAGTTAAGTGATAAAATATGGTTGACATGTTTTGTCCCGTATCTCAAGAATCAGAGTAATCATATTTTATCACAAATTTGTTTCACTGCTTATTTTTTTAAAGAAAGATTTTTCTGCTCTACTCGTGCCAACATTAAATCTTTTCAGCTTTTTGAATAGATTATTATAATTTTTATTTTTTACTGTCACTGACAAGACCACAAGACGTTTTAGTAAATAAAAACGTGTTCATAATAGAAGAGGTTTATTCAGGTGTAAATATGTTTTGTGTGGATCACATTTTTTATGTTTTTTTGAATAATTTAATAGATGTGGACCAAAAACAAAAATCATTCACATGTCACGTCATTAACCCATTAACATTTTAAAGTCTTAATATTAATATAATTACAGTAGCGTAGCGGTAATGAGAATTCGATTTTTTATTTTTTTCATTGTGTAATAAGAATGGGGGAGGTTCTTAGTGTTGTTCTCATTACTATAATGCAGCAATTACTGTATTACTACAGTTTGTATTTAAGTTAGCATAAATAATGGCAGTATAACAAATATGACCTTATTGTGGGGGTGGGGGTAATCTCATTTTTTTCGACAGATTTCACAATATTCACTAGGGGTGAGAATCTTTGGTTTAAAAGCGAATCACTTTGATTCACAATTGATTGGTTTTCGATTAGATTCGATAAATAATTTTTGCAAATTCAGAACAATGAAATTCGATTACAATGAAATTCTATTTGATTCTGCATTTTTTAAATGCATGTGTCTGTCACAATACTTGAGATAGTTTAGGCTATGGAACCAAAAGTAGTTTGAAAGAAAACGGGCTTCTTGGAATACAACAGAGTGCAGTGTGCCGATATTAATATTTTAGTGTCAAGCATTACTAATAATGTATTCCATATTATATATTTTATTATAAAAATGTCATGATTTTATTAATTTGCATGACGTTTCCAGGCCTGGAATACATATTTTTAAAACTACCTGATATTTCCAGGATTTCCATGACCATAGGAACCCTGAATCTGTTAAACAATCCAAATATTACAGCATTGAAATAACATAATTTGACAACATTCAGTTTCCTTAAGGCCTAAAAGAGAATTGCAATACCGACTGGTGACTTCAACCATGTTTACTGCAGGCCAAGTCCCCAACTAAACAATGATGCTAGTAAAATGGCAATTTTTATCTCATGAAAAAAATACAGATTAGGTTCACGGCAATGACAGCATTTAATTTCTGTAGTGGCCACACAAAGGCTGCACCCGAAAACCAAGCTGTCAATTGTTTCATCTGATAGTCAGTGGCCATCTTGAGGAGAGATCAGACACGAGGTGCTTGAAAGCTGTTTAGAAAAAGATTTAATGAGAGTTACAGATGGTACTGAGAGCTGGAGGGATGCCTTGAAGGGTGACAGAAACGTGCAGCGCGTGTCTGTGACATTTTTATATATTTTATAATACTGTACACTTTTTTGTCGAATCACAATTCATTCGATTTTTACCATTTTAAATCGACTATTGATCAACTCTATTGATTCTCGATTCAAAAATAGATTGGCAGAACAAGAAATCGATGCATCGAGAAAACGAGTGAATCGTTACACTCCTAATATTCACCCTTTTACGTTTAGTGTCCATAAAAAAAATATGGAAACTCCATGTGTCTGTTCTGACATTTTCTTCCTCTTTCTCTCCAGTAAAAGAATGAAGAGGGCAGATAAGAATGGTAAAGGCCTGAGACACTTCTCCATGAAGGTGTGTGAGAAGGTACAAAAGAAAGGCACCACATCCTACAATGAGGTGGCCGATGAGTTGGTGGCTGAGTTCACCCATGCAAGCAGCCTGATGCCTGCCGACTCGGTGAGTGGCTCCATCTTCATGTCATGGAAGTGGCCATCCTTAATCGAATCGTTTTTTTTGTGCAGCTAGTTTTTTCTGAACGGAATATTGCATATTTGACTTGAACCTGCCTCCCCTACTTGAGCACCATAGCTCAGCATATGCAACACATGTTCTAACATCCGGGCCACGGCTCAGACAAATTGTCAGACAACAATTCTAAGACGTTATGCTACAGAGCCTCCAGTCACTGAGCTTTTAAATGTCTTAAAGCTTTGAGTTTAATTCTTTATTGTACTATAAACATCATTGACTTTTTATTTCAAAATGCTTAGTTATCTCGGGCCAGTCTTTCAGGTATTAAAAATGCATGCAGTTCCATTACACCTCACCTTAATGACTATCAGTTACTCAGTTTATACAGCCGAATAAATGGAGCTATGCTGATTAAAAACAACCCACTCCAGGTTCTTTCTGCAGCCTCATGTTAATATGAGCTGTGATTTATGAAAAGTTATGAACACTTCCTGTGTTACTGCACAACCTCACAATCTCTGCACTTCTCTTGTCTGGCCATAGCCCAAAATCTGAGCTGAAACAGATACTCAACATTGACCTCAGATATCTCTCTTACAAATGCAGCTTGTACTACTGGTCTTAGATCAGTGCATAAGGACTGTTTCTACCTGGAGTGAGGAAGGCCGGTAGTGCTTTCCGGTATTCATTCTGACAGTTTTTATTTCCTTGGCTGGAGCTTTAATCTCTTGACCCTGGTGGAATGCTAAAAGATGTAATTAAAAAAAGACTTTACTGCAGATGCAGGGGCTTGGGGGCTCGACTGGACATTGAGAGAAAGACCATAAGAGATGATTTCACACTTCCATGTGCTTTGTGACATTAATAGAGGGTGTGTTTGTTCACACAGCAGGTGTATGACCAGAAGAACATCCGCCGGCGTGTGTACGACGCGCTTAATGTGTTGATGGCCATGAACATCATTTCCAAAGAGAAGAAGGAGATTCGCTGGATTGGCTTGCCCACAAACTCGGCTCAAGAGTGCCGAAATCTGGAGGTGTGTGTTTGCGAGAGACAAATACACAATTTACTTTGACATTCATCCCAATAAATATGTTTACATGCACTTCATTTTCTAATTTAAGTTCATATTAGGATGAAGCCTTTATTCGGATTATTGTTTTTAAAAAATGACACATTTAACAGGTTGTCTGTTCATAACTGCATAGAATCAAATAATTACTTTTATTTGAATAGTAAAATATACTTGTAGATTTAAAGGCTTATTCTATTACGGTGTATATTCTGATAAATGTTTTATTAATACAGGATTATTGAAATTTCAAGATGACCATATATAAGATCATGTTAGTACCTGAAACAGTGTTCTTTTATCAGAGAAAGGTCATAAAATTGTTTAAGTAAAACCTGATTGCCACATCTTGATTAAATAAAATTACCTCCAGCTTATTGAATGTGTGCATGTATGACTGTGTAAAAGGAAAACAGAGGTGTGTGTGTGTGTTTGTGTGTGTGTGTGTGTGTGTGTGTGTGTGTGTGTGTGTGTGTGTGTGTGTGTGTGTGTGTGTGTGTGTGTGTGTGTGTGTGTGTGTGTGTGTGTGTGGAGCCCTCTGACACCATCTGTTAGTGTCACATCTGTGGCAGCTTGACAGACTGAAGCAGAGGGTGAATGGAGGAGGATAATGTAGAGGAAGGGTTGAGGGTGAACAGAAGCCCACATATACAACTCAAATCAATGCTTTAAGCCATCTAGAGCTGTTGTTTGCGTATTGCTGAACTCAAATACCTCTCTAAATGTTAAACTGTAGTGTAAAACGGGTACGATTGGTGTCATCTAGGTATACATAGACTGTTTTAGTGACATTAATTTGTGTGTGTGTGTGTCGTTGTATTACAGCTGGAAAAACAGAAACGTCTGGAAAGAATCCGACAGAAAAGAGCCCAGCTAGAGGAGCTGATATTACAGGTTTGTACAACACCTGTTAGTTTCTGTGTGTTTTTGTGTTTTAGGGCTGGGTCATATAGCCAAAAAAATAACAATACTTGCTTTTCAATCAGAAGACTCGTCATTTTATAGGGTTTTAAATAGTTCACCCAAAAATTTTAATTCTCTCATTTGGTCACCCTCATGCCATCTCAGACTTTCTTCTGCAGAACACAAAGTTTTTTTAGAAAAATATCTAAAGTATATATATTCTTATATATTCTATAATATTAATATATGAGAGGACAGAGTTAACGCAGCCTCTCATTTGAGTAAAAGCATGTTGGCATGTTCAAGTGAGAACTGACGCAATACAAACGGAAATGCTCGGTTTATTTACAACAGAACACTGTTCACAAGCTTAATTGGTTTTGCTTTTGTTTGAACATGCCAACGCCCTTGCATCACGTGTGAAGATCTGAAATATACTCTCATGAATGTGTATTGAAGAGCTAATAAAAAACAAATAAGTTAATTAATGAGAAAGAGACATTGTGAAATTATTATTATTTTTAATTAGTAAGGTTGCGTCACCAACAACAACAGATCACAACTGAAAATCCACCAAAATATTCTTTGTCCAGTTAGCGTCATTGACACACAAATCAGCCTCAGTCCATCGTCTAAGAGAAAGAGAAGAATGAACAACTAAAAACACAGCAGATGAGAGGAAAGAGTCATATTAACTGTGGCCAGCTGTAGAGAAGCAGAAAATCCCAGCACACAAGCACAGTCGCAGAAAATCACTGCAAAGCATCCAGCCCTCGCTGTGTTTCATTTTAGCACATTAGCACTCAAAGTCTGTTTTAGAGACAAGCATAAGTGATGCATATTGCACTGCAACCGATCAGAGCAATGAAGTCATAGATGTTTGGAGAGATCAAAAGAGGCCTTGGTCCTGCTGGGATATCGATCAGGACTCTTGGAGTGCTGCTGGAGGACTAAATTAAATACATTGGCTTACTTCTAGTCATTGGCCAGCCCTCCCACACATCCTGAGATTGAAATGAGGTTATGGTACGACTACGCTAACCTGTTTATTTATCAACATGGTGACTGATTTATTGTAATGAGTTGGCCTTGAATGGGTCATGTGCTGCTGAAATGGTTTGTGCATACATGAAGTGATTTGTGCGTCTTTTCTTGGTGCTGAGCAGCAGATCGCGTTTAAGAATCTGGTACAGAGGAACCGGGCCAATGAAGCGTCATTTCAGTCAACACCACCTCCAGGATCCGTTATCCAGCTTCCATTTATCATTCTCAACACAGACGTCCGAACCGTCATCGACTGCTCCATCTCTAGTGATAAGTACGAGATTTCTCTCTCTGCCTTTTTGTTTCGTTTTCTATGTTATCTTGTGTGTCTTTTTAACCGTGCTGCAGGAATGTCCTCTGCTGATTCCATGAGCCTAGTTAAATGTTTAAATAAACAGAACAGACAGTGCAGATAAATGGCAGAGTAAAATCTGCTTAACTTAAAGGGGTCATTATATAGATTTTATTTAATAATTTGCTTTTTTTTTTCCCCCTGAAGGTCCTCTAATAGTTTGTCATGCTTTCTAAAACAATCATTACTTTTTCATGACCATTTTCCACCCTGCCTCTGACCTTTAATATTAAACAAGACTGTTTTAGTTGCTGTACCTTTAAGATTTCAATAGAAACACCCTCTGTTGATTAACAGAGACTAACCTCATCGGCTAACCTTCAAGTAACACTTACTTATAAGCCTGTCAAGAAAATGTCCTGTTCATATTTAAGTCAAAATTAAATACAAAAAAATGTTTGGCATAAAGAAAACAAAGCCATTTTGGGCCATCAAGATAACTGCAGCCACTAAATTATTGACCAATAAACGGTGCTGATAGTGGAATTGCCGCCGATATTTTGCAGATAATTTGTTCCGGTTGTTTTGCTTGCAGATGAGAATCTCTGACTGCCAGCTCTCTCCTTCAGGCAGGCACTCGGGCATCCTCAAGCGACAGTGCATGTCTGACATTGAGAGCCTGGCTAGTATTGCAAACCGAGCTCATGTCGCTCCGTGTGGACTATTTCAACATCTCTGCATGCTGTTACTTTGTTTTGGGGCTGAATTTAATTGGGATCATATGCTGTAAATAACGACATGCCATTATCCATATTCTGTTTATGTTCATGAAGCAATAAACAAAAAGTTCACAACAATATGTATGTACAGAATGTACTTGAGGGCAATAATTTTAGCTTATTAATTAATGAAACATAAGCAGAATATGGGAAATAGTACATTGTTACTAAAAGCAAAGGATCAAGATTTAAAGGAGTGTAACAGTGCGTAGACCTTAAAATAATCCTCACAAAGCTACTTGAGATGGCTAAAAACACTAGTTTGTGGGGGCCTGGGTAGCTCAGTGAGTAAAGATGCTGACAACCACCCCTGGAGCCGTGAGTTTGAATCCAGGACGTGCTGAGTGACTCCAGCCAGGTCTCCAAAGCAACCAAATTGGCCCGGTTGCATAGAGTCACATGGGGTAACCTCCTCATAATCGATATAATGTGGTTCTCGCTCTCAGTGGGGCGTGAAGCCTCTACACACGCTACGTCTCTGCTGTAACGTGCTCAACATGCCACGTGATAAGATGCACGGATTGATGTCTCAGAAGCGGACGCAACTGAGATTCTTCCTCCGCCACCCGTATTGAGGCACTACGCCACCACGAGGACCTTGAGCACATTGGGAATTGGGCATTACAAATTGGGGAGAAAAATAGATAAACAAAAACAACCAAAAAAAACCACTAGTTTGTGTGTGTGATGACTTAGATCTGTATGGTATTTTTGCCTGTTCCCATTATGATTATTGTGATCCCATTTAAAAAGTTATAAAACGGAACTGTTACAGATGAGTGCTGCATTAGCGTCTGCCAATTATGTAAGTGCACACACAAACATTACACACACAAACCACCGCTGCACACAGTCTGGCTGCTGGAATAATATTGCACCATGTATAAATAGATTAATGTTTGTATTGTGCGTTTTGTTGTGAAATGTTTGTTGTAACATGCCTGTTAATTTATTGCCTCGTTTTGGTTTAATGCTTTATTACATCTGGTAGAAGTTTGTTATTATCTCTCTGTTAGCATTCATTAGGATTACCGTAAAACACTCATATAAATGGTACCATACAATTTATGCAGTTGTCTTGTCAATTATTTCTTATTCAAATCAGCACACATCTGTAATATAGGCATATTTCTGGTTGTTTTTACATCTGCTAAATTTTAAATAGCTGCAGTTAAGAATTGGTCATATTGTCAATTCCAGATTCCAAACTTTTAATTGACACCTATTTTTCAAATGAGTAGCTTTTAATTAATTAGCAGTTCTAGGTTAAAAGATAAAAAAATGAAAACTTCAGAAAATGATTGGTTATCGGTATCAGCCTTTACGATGACTTTTGCCTAACATAAGCAAATAATTATCTTACAAAGTGCTAATAAAGTACATATGAATACAAAACAAATGACAAAAGCATACCTTCCTATTCAATGTTTTTCTTGGATCTGTCCATCATCCATATTGTCAATATAGTTGTGAGTGGGGAACAAGAAACTGAGTTTATCTGTGTCAGTGTCAGTTGTCTAATTTCAGACGAAAAGAGCAAATTTGAGCATGAGCAGTGGATGCAAATTGGGTTGAATTGGACTCGTGTTTGACACCCCTGATTTAGCAGCTCGGCTCAAGCACTAGGTGGGGATATTTTAACAATATATGCGATGGTGCTCAAGCTAACAGCCTCTGAATATGCATGTAAAAAAAACTCTGTATTAATGCGCTGAAATTCAAGAGAGCTATCGCTTCATAAGGCTACTTTTGGGAATGTAGATTTTTTAATAGGCAACTAGGAATCGCAAATACCAACAGAATGTGCATTTGCTTTTTCATTTCACCACAGTGTTTTTTCATAAACTCCTTTGAGTGTTTTTGTGTTGTTGCTCTCTGTGTACATATGCGCATCACAATTATAAGCACAATCTTGTTACCATCAGTATATATTTAAGAATTAGCTAATGTTTACATATTTTAGCATAAAACGCTGCATTTTCTTCATGTCCGTGTCACTGTTACTTGATTATAAAGTAAAACAAATTTCGGCAGTTGTAATTTCGGTGCATCCCTGTAATTTACCGGTTATCAGCCTAGAAATTCCATATCAGTGCATCACTACTGTAGTTATGACATTATTTTCAGGACACTTGAGTATATTTTTCCACTTAATTCACATTACTGCATTATGTCCAGACATTTTACTTTTACTATTCCCATTGTTTTCATTGATGATTCACATTACCATAACATCCATCCATCCATCGTCAACCGCTTATCCTGTGTACAGGGTCGCGGGGGGCTGGAGCCTATCCCAGCTAACATTGGGCGTAAGGCGGGGGACACCCTGGACAGGTCACATTACCATAACAGTTTTTTTTTTTTACTGCATTACAGTAATGAAATGCATTAAATTGTACATTGATTTAACCTTTAAAATCAGCAAAAATGAAAGGCATTTTCAAGTGTGTATTGCTGTGATGTGTAAATAATTTACAATTTAGATATGTCATTTTTTTCACATTGTAGTAATGAGAATATCGTAATAACCATATTTTTTGTATTGCAGTAAGAATTGTAGGGTAAAATATGTATATCTTTCATGAAAACACAGTAATATCACAATATAAAAAAAATTATTGGCCCTATAAAATAGGCTTAATTTTTATATGCAAAATATATATATTTTTTTGGTTTCTTTTAATTTTGGAGTAAATAAGAACCAGGACAGTTTCTTGACAGGTTTCTGTAAAGTTACAGTATGCATAAAGAGGGTCTGTTCCAAAACATAGTGAGCTACCTCACTGTCTCCTACCAACATTGGCAGCTGTCTTCTATGGCAGCATCCTAACTGAAACGAAGCCTCATAAGAGCGATTTGGCACGCTTTACAAAGGTGCGTTATTCAAAAAAGTGCTGTTCACACACAGTGCCCGGGAGACTCAACTCGTGACTGATTTCAACATAGGTGACAGGAATGACTTGATACTGTAATGAGCATATACACCGATCAGCCACAACATTAAAACCACCTACCTAATATTGTGTAGGTCCCCCCTCATGTCGCCAAATCAGCACCAACACGCATCTTAGAATAGCATACCATAGACTTTGTCAGTTCAAACCAGTCTGGCCATTCTCTGTTGACCTCTTTATTCACTAGGCATTTCCGTCCACAGAACTGCTGCTCACTGGATGTTTTGGCACCATTTGGAGTAAATTCTAGAGACTGTTTGGGCTGATTTGAGTATTTCTGTAATTGCTGATCTAATTTCAAACACACCAGCTCACTAGAATTTACTCCGAAAGTTGGTTTTAATGTTGTGGCTGATCAGTCAGTGTATATACTGTACATACACAGCGCCAGAGCACTTCTACCAAGGAGAGCCTACAATCTTAGCATACGCAGAAGTATATATAGTGTCAAACTTAAGCGCTTTCAAAATCTGCGATTAATCGTTAGTAACTAGAAAAAAATCGAGATTAAAAATGTTATAGACTGACAACACTAGTTATAAGTATAATTATAATAAAAATATGATCTTGCTTCGTCTGCCAGCTTGGAATAATTTTTCCACCGAGCTTATCACAGTGCATTCTGGGATCGCTACCTTAGTATTTGGGCAAAACAGGATATCTTATGAGGCAGCAATTAATATACCTGCCTTTGTGTCTGGAGTGTGCCAATGATGCCTTAAAATGCTGCCTCCGGAGGAAGCTCAATTGGTTTTAGAACAGACCCCTAGTACATAGAACTCTTTCATTTTAAAACAATAAAAGAAAATTAGATTTTTCATGATATGACCCCTTTTTATATCCTCGGCAATGTTTGCAATAAAACAAGCTCAGTTGTCATGTCTTACTGGTGGGAAAAAATTAATTCATTTAGTTTTTTATGCCAATGACTTTAAAGGAATTTGCCGGCAGCTAAACTCAAATTTATTCCTCCAAACAGGTGTGAATACCTCTTTAACTTTGACAACACATTTGAGATCCATGATGACATTGAGATCCTGAAGCGAATGGGCATGACTTTGGGGCTTGAGAACGGCACATGCTCTTCGGAGAACCTCATCATGTCCAGATCTCTAGTGCCCAAGTCACTGGAAAATTATGTCACCAGTATGTATCTGCAAGATTCATTTTTTTCTTTCTGCATTTCTCTGTCTGGACCCAATATTGGCATGTCTCTTTACGAATATCGATTACAACTTCCAGGCTATTTTATCATCTTTTGGCAGTTACATGACAGGCGAAAACTCTCTCTGTCTTGAAGCTCTCACAGAAGAGGCACTGCATGTCACTTTGAATAATTTGACTGATGCAGCAGACCTGCATTGTAAAATAGCTTCTTTGTCTCAGCAAAAATAAATTACATTACTTCACTGCAGCCATCTCAATATACAGGATTTTTCTACTCATTACTTTCTAGCCCTAAAGCATAATATGGTAGAGCATGTGTCTAAAACTACAATTCAATTATTTACACTGTTCTGTACTGCGGTTTGGTCTCCTCCACTGGTACAACCACATCTCTCACATGGATGGTAACAAGACACTCGAATCAGTCCAGCTGTGTGGGGAGAGCATAATACCTCCACTAATATCTTAATTCAAGATCCCCCCTGTCTGCTACAAAATCTGCAATTCACATATCAGCAGGGTCCAAAATTAACACACACCAAAGTGCCAAATGCTAGTAAAACTTGGCTTTTGTGAGCAAATATAATTACTGGTCAGTTAGGTGTTTTCATGAATAACAATTCCTTTTATGTATATACTGTATATTTTGTAGCGGGGTGATGAAGAGATGGACACAGTGGGTGTTAAGTCAGGCCTAGGAGAGGTGTTTTTTTAAATGATAGAAAACAAAAAAGTTAAATACCTGACAAAGGTTGCATGATAGAAATTATTAATAAATTATTAGATCGAGTATTTGTGTAACTGCTGATCTCCTGGGATTTTCACACACAGTCTCTAGAATTTACTCAGAATGGGGCCAAAAACAAAAAATATCCATTGAGTGGCAGTTCTGTGGACGGAAATGCCTTGTTGATGAGAGAGGTCAAGGGAGAATGGCCAGACTGGTTCAAGCTGACAAAGGCTACAGTAACTCAGATAACCACTCTATATAAATCCGGCACACTGCTGCTACTGCTTGCAAACCGTATACAATTTCTTGATACAACATTTTGATCATGCAACCTTCGTCACGTATTTACATTTTAAGTGCTACAGGAAGTTCGGGGTGAAATGTCATCTGAGTATCTGGACAAACTGACAGCTAGAATGCCAAGGCTCTGCAAAGCTGTCATTGCTGCACGTGGAGGATTTTTGAGAACTCTATGAAGTAGTTTAAGAAGTTCTGAAATTTTCAGCCTCAAAAACTTTTTTTTTTTTTTATTGTAATAGTAATTTTTCACATTATTAATGTCCTGACTATACATTGTAATCAGTCAAATGACACATATATATATATAGAGAGAGAGATGAAACAAACATATTTGTTGATGAGATTAACATTGTAGTCTGACCCTTGCTGATGTAAGTGTATCGATTCAAAGAAATACAAAAACTAAAACACTACAAAATAAAATCTTAAAGGCTGTAATGCATTTTCTAACAATTTTACGATCAGACGTTTAGCTAGGAAGCCAAAAATTATTATTGTTTAATTAATTTTTTTATTATTGTTGAATCCGTTGAATATTGTTGAACACATTAAGCTACAAAACAAAAATCAAAGAAACAAAATCTAGATGGGTCTCAGTGGCTTAGCTAAAAGATAGATAATTCCATAGTCAAAATATTATTTTTAAATATATTTTTAATCACACAAAATGCAGTGCCATGTCTGGTAAAATATTTGAATTTAAAGAATTTTCTTTAGGAGGTGTGGCTTAAGTTAATTTGGAAATTAAATATCAGCCTGTACAGAAACCAATGCTTCACCCATGATTTGCATAGGTTTTATGTTTTAAATTGTTTTAAATTTATGTTTTAAATTGCAAACTGTAATGTAAAACTTACTTTCTGACACTGGTTGAGATATTTTCTCAATTAAAGTTTTTTTTTGTGATTTATGTTTATATAAACATCACAATGTTCTTTCTCAACAGGCATGGCCAGAAACACCAACAGAACACCTCTCAGTCACAGAAGGTATGTTTACCAGAATCTTGCGTGGATGTTACAAAGTAGCAGAACTATATTACTTGTAATCATAGTAGGAGATGATTGAGATAACATGATCTCCTTCCATATTTCCTTGGAATATAAATACATGCAGGACATGCTGAGTTGGGAAGACAGGCCAGCCCTCACTGCCAACCCCCTCCCAAAATACCAAGACACTCTCTTTCTATAATTATCAACAGCTCAAGTATTTGGGTCAACGTTTTAATAACCCTACCTCTCTCCACAGTCACAGCAGCACTGCCCCTTCACACACCTCAGAGTCTCGCGGTCAAACGCCCAGCTCCTTTAATGAGGAAGAGGACGATGATGATGGAAATCCCTCGTCCCCAGAGTGAAGCTCATCTCTGCGGGACGTCGGCTCTCTCTCTACACTGGGACAGGATTCCAGAGCAGTGCTAGGGAGGAACGCTACACAGGAAATAAGCTGCCACTCCTCGCTATATTACGATCATTTTAACTTTCCTCACAATTTCTCTCTTCCTCTCACAGTTTGCCACTATTTTTGTGGAGTTTTTGCCTCAGAGAGAGACAATTTGCTTTATTTCTGTGGTTCTTTTCTACAGTATGCTATCAGATTAACGAGCCGCAGGTCGGGCCGTAAAGGAGAGCGAATAAATGAAGGTTAGCAGATGTTTCATGAAAGATCCTCCGTTAAACTCTCAAGTCATCTCAGTATGCTTACTTTCTCTGCTTCCTTTCCAGAGGACTTTCAAATTATTTCTGAAAATCTATTTATTTCGGTATGGTATTTAAATATGATATAACAGCAGAGTCCAGTGGGCTAGGGCCACTTTATTTTCTTCTCTCTGGGGATTGGAAAGTATTGTCCTGCTCTTACCTGTTTCTATGTTCTTTGATTGGAAGGAATTTACATCCTTGCTGAAAAAAAATAAACATTTTCTTTTTTTATAGATTGATTTAATGTCATTTTGTTGTATTGCATAGTTTACTTCTTGTCATTTACTGCAATAGTTGAAGGGAAATATTGATAGTCCACATGTTGCGACAAGCTGTTTGAACAGTGCATGTTGGGAAATGTTGTCTCTCTCGCTGTCTCTCTCTCTGTGTGTGTGTGTGTGCGTGTGTGCGTGTGTGTGCATGTGTGCGTGCGTGCGATTTAAAAAACAAAACATTTTTGTTACAATTTAGAGTGGCCGATACAAGGGAAACCTCCCTGATCCGCTCAAGTTGCCATTTTAAACACACTCAAACTTACAGGATAAATAATATGACTTTTTGGTTTGCAATTGTTACTATGTACATGTATGCATACAGTATATAAACATATAATTTTGGTTATCTCTGGTGTGGTCTGGTCTACAATTTTTTTTTATTATTATTTTAAAGGTATTTAAAGTAGAAATGTACTAAAAATGTTGCATAGTGGTATACACATTTTTAAATATCAAAGTTAAACCTTGATACTCATTGTGTAATAATCTTTGCGGTTGTACAAAAACCTTTATTCTTTCTGTATTAGTAGAGGGGTGGATACATTTATGAATTTGTTTCTTCTGTTCAGCCTAAATGAACATATTCTGTGGAAAGAGCAAAAAGAGTAGTGCACAACTTAGCTCATCCTCGCTATTAAGAATAATATTCAAAGATGAATTATAATGGTTTACTTTTTCTGAATTTATTCTTTATTTATTTTTTACCATTTTCCTTTGTGGTTAAGAGTTGATATGGCAATATTTGCCAAATATTCAAAAAGTATGAAAAATATTCCAGTGATCATACGATATGGACCACAGAGGTTTGAAGTGAGATCAGACATGATTCTGAAAATATGCAGTCTAGAAACAAACATGAATCAAAGGATTTGTGCAACTTAAGTTGTGTGTGATTTAAGGAATAATGCTGTAAATAATAATAATACGCATTACTTTAAACCTATAGAGGAGAGCCGGACTAGTTATCACATGGGGAAGATGTCACAAGAGGTACACTCACTGACCACTTTATTAGAAATGGCTATACCCCTACTTATGCAATTATCTAATCAGCCAATTGTGTGGCAGCAGTGCAATGCACAAAATCATGCAGATACAGGGTCAGGAGATTCAGTTAATGTTCACATCAACCATCCGAATGGGGAACAAATGCGATCTTGGTGATTTTGACCATGGCATGATTGTTGGTGCCAGATGGGCTGGTTTGAATATTTCTGTAACTGCTGATCTCCTGGGATTTTCATGCAAAACAAACTAGAGGTTACTTAAAATGGTGCCAAAAACATCTAGTGTGTGACAGTTCTATGGACGGACACGTCTTATTGAAGAGAGAGGTGAACGGAGAATGGCCAGACTGGTTTGAGCTGACAGAAAGGCTATGTTAACTCTGATAACTGAGGTCTTCTACTGTTGTAGCACATTCTCTTCAAGGTTTGACTTGTTGTGCATTCTGACATGCTCTTCTGCTCACTACAGTTGTACAGAGGGGTTATCCCACAGTCCAAATCACTTAAGATAAAAAAACCTTCACCTTTCGGATGGTTGATGTGAACATTAACAGAAGCTCCTGACCCGTATCTGAATGATTTTATGCATTGCATTGCTGCCAAATGATTGGCTGATTAGTTAATCACATGAATAAGTAGGTGTACAGGTTTACCAAATAAAGTGGTCGATACGTGTATATATCAATAACTATAAGGTTTTAAGTTAAAAGACTGGTTGTATAAATGCACGTTTTGTTGTGAGTTTTATCATCAAAATAAAAAATCCAATATAATTTTTGTAATAGCACTTGAGTAAAAAAGAGAGCACAATGAAACCAAATACATACATTATGGTGCATTAAGCTTAAGGGAAAAGTAAACTATAATGTAGATTTAACCTAAGGGATAAACTGTGCGTGTGTTAGATTGGGGCAATTTATCACATTTATTTTGTGCTGCAATTTTATACAATTCATTATTGTGATTTCTGTTGACAAATACAATCACTTTATATTTTAGTTATATTTTCCATTTTTGCTGGTCTATGAATTGCGTTTCAGAATAGTCTTACTGATTACATTTAGCTGGAAATCCTTTAAATCGGCTGTAATACTTTTAAAATACAGATAGTAGATAGTAATTCATACTCAAAGATATTCTTCTCAAATCCGTGTCATTAAATAGCAAGTTCCCATTGTTACAACTTAACCCGCTATAGGTAGATTAATGATGGAAATGTACAATAGGTTTTTGAAGTCAAAACTTCAAGGTAGCCTAAGTGTTTACAGAAATTCGACTGAAATAAAATAAGGTGTGACAACTAGCCCCAGTCTCCCATATAGAGGTATCACCAAAACTTCACAGTAAATCTTGCAGAAATTATGTTGAATCAATCGATGCTCTTCGTTTGGATCCGGCTCTTGGAATCGCGTGCGGCTGCGCATGCGTCTTAGCGCTTCAAACGCCGATAGCGGAGATCCCGAGCGTGCCAATCACTGCTGCAGTCTCGACCCGCGTGGAAAGACTGTACACCTCGTTTATTTCATAACGCAAATGTGGCAAGCCTGAACCAACGCTTTTTTGATTCGTCCTCATTCGTCGTCCTCAAACTGGTTTATTCATCCTATTCACGCCATGGCCAACATAGAGGAGAAAGCTGACGAGAAACAGACGAGTTGGAAAGATTTTATCTACAACCCACGAACGGGGGAATTCATCGGGCGCACTGCGAGTAGTTGGGGTGAGTAAATGCTATTTGACAAGTGTTGAAGTGCCCACCTTAAAAACTGATGTTCAGATTTCGAAACGATATTAATTAAACTATCTATGATTTAGCTCGTGCTTTGCAGCATACAGAAACGCGTTATTAAATACACTGGTGCATATTTGCAGTGCCAAATGGAATTCATACAAGAATTGCCCCAATTCTTTAAAAGCTCTGTTGCATTGACAAGGTTTTATATTAACAGACATGCCATGGGCTTGAATGCCTGTGCTGTCGATTACAATCCGTTATTATGTGGCATGTACCATTAATCTCCTTGGTTTCCCGGTGTTGTATCAATGCCAGAAAATAAACAAATTTATACCAATGTCCACAGGCTATAAGTAACCCAGACGCCCTATGTAAAAGCACTGGATAGCCAGCCTTTGCCTAAATGAATCTTTTATCTGATTCATCCATATATTGCAGTAGTCGACAAATGACCATTAGTACAGTTACTTAATTATGAAACCTGTCACGCGACCTAAAAACATCGAAGGATTTCAGCTATTAATCGGGTTTTAATTTAACAGCGTGGCTGCGATATTCGCGTACATATCAAGCAGTTTCACAGGAGGCTTGAGGTCTATGAATAGCCTTTCCTAAATGTCATTACTACGCTCTCTACAGTAGGCCTATCACATTAGATGTAAAATGCGTGGGGCTAATTAATTTGTAAGCTAAATCTAATAAACGGCGGGTTTTCGTAACGCGTTAAATCGCTGTTGCGAATTCGCACCTGCCCTCGCGCACCATCTCGTACACATTCATTTAGCGTCTAGTTTTAGATTTCCGTATTTTTTAGTGGTTCCTGCCTCATTAATACAGCGAAAAATTGAATATATTTGCCCAAAAAAATTGCATAAAAGCTAAAATTCGGACTAGCTTTTGGAATAGTCTGTTAGTGCGAAAATGTTATTAGTTTGTTTGAGATGTCAATCATTCTCGGCCGAAGTGATGTAGCCTCAGTATTCATTCGATCCCCCCACACCCACACACACACACACACACACACACACCTGTGATCCTTTTTATCCTCTGACTTGAGATAATTTATACTTCTGAACTGTACTGTAGTATATTTCATACAGTATCCAGGACTATATGGCCTTGTTTTGCAATGCAATATGTGTGAATATTAGTATCCATATAAGTATCCATAATTATTGCCTGTGGTTGGGAGTAATTTCTTAAACACCTAGTTGCTTCGTAACCGGCTTTGCATTAAACTATTTTCTTGTAGTTGTGTGCCTCAGTCAAACGAATGCAATGCTAAACTCTGCAGCACCTCTTCTTCACTGGGATGGGTGTTCCTCGATGTGTGATGCATGAGCTGCTGCCCTATCCCACCCCCACCCTCCCTTTCTTCCTCCCTTTCCTTTCAAGGTCAAAGCGGTTCCCTGCAAGCTACAGTAGCAAGATGCCTCTTGAAAGAAAGCTAATGAAATTAACATGAAAACAGTCTCCAACCTTTAGGAATATGATGTATTAATAGGACCCTTTTTATTCCTATTGGTGCTTGGAGATTTCTTTGCAAAATGAGGCCTAGGTATTCTGCTAAACCTTGGGTTTTTCTTCTAAGCCTGTTCATATTTTCACAAGCATTGCCTGTATTGGGTTTTTCAATAGCCGATACATCTAGAGAGCAGGATGCTGATGGCCAATATAATGCAGATACACCAATCAGCCACAACATTAAAACCACCTGCCTAATATTGTGAAGGTCCCCCTCGTGCCGCCTAAATAGCGCCAACTCGCATCTCAGAATAGCATTCTCAGATGCTTTTCTTCTCACCACAATTGTACAGAACGGTTCTAGGGGGCACTAAGGTCCTCTGTTGTATAGCCTTCTCACTGGGCCCAGGGGAGACGGGCCCACTCATGAAAATTTTGTCCTGGGCCCTGGGAATTTTAGTGACAGCTCAAAATTTACTAAGAAATTGTAATAGAAATAGTTTATTATCTGTTTCGACATAAGGGAGAATCTATATCGGGATCGCTCAAATGAAGATTTAGACAAACTTGATCAAGAAAACCTATTTAAACTGTGTGTGTGCGCTTTTCAATTAAATTTTTTTCAATTTGGTCAATGCAATGTTAACTTACATTAGATTTTCTCATAGTATGTTGCAAAAAACAGCTGTAATGATGTCAGAAACCCTTTCACGAATGCATTAACATAGCTGATGATGTAAAATAATGATTTAACCATTAGGCTTATGTTTTCTCTGATGATTGCAATGTGTTTGCAACATCGGATCCTAGAGAGCCTTGCCCTTGACTGAGTAATAGAAAAAAATGTGCACTTAAGAGAAACGGTCATAACTGCATGGCTCCCGGGCTGCTCTTACTTCTCCCGTGGGTGCAGGAAGGAGGTTGATACTGATGGAGGGAAGGATGGGGAGTGAAGAGATAAAAGGATCAGGCTGAATTAATGGACAGGTCCAGCTCAAGATCTTTCGGATATTTGTCTGTTTGGATTAGCCCAGATTAACGTGTTACTATTTGTTACGATGATCCCCGACCTAGGGGTGGGTGTTGTGATGGTGTTAGTAATTCTAGATCAAGGTATTTATCAAAGAATATATCACAATATAGTCCAGGGCTCCCACATCTTTTGACCAATTCATTTCTATTACTTTAGCATTTATTTTCCAGTCTTTTATGTCTGTCCAGGATAGAAAATGTCAATTTAATGTCAACAAACCCTAAAATGGCTAAAGAATTATGATTTAAACAACTTTACAGCTCAAATTATACACAAGTTTTAAGAGAAGAATTCATTTAAGTGCTTTTTTAAAAGTAAAAGCTTCAAAACATTTGTTAAATCCTCCAAAAATTGTCCCTGTACACTTCCGATGTAAGTTCCTCACTGTAACCTCGATTTTTGCATTATTTTTTTTCTTATTTATTTTTAAAGAAAATTATGGATGTAATGTGAACAAACATGTGAAAATATGACCAGGACATTTCCTTGACCGGTTTTGTTAGAATCCCACAACTTCTAATCAATGAAATATTATAGAGCTGAGCTTAACTAGACTAAATTATATTCACTACAGGAATGTCCATGACTTCTAAGATTGTATTCATTTCCATGAATTTTTTCCATTAGGTTTTTCTTGGCTGTGAGAACCCTAATAGTAATTTTTGCTGGAAATACAATGGAAGGTTTACCATGTGGCAATGCCTATTTATGGATAATGTGGTAATACAATGCAATTCAATTCTATTCTAATGGAATTTACTCTTCATTTGGTTATTTTTGCTCATTGTTTGGAACTTAATGGACTCCAACCAAAAGATAAGACCATTCATAAACAAAGAATGGAACGTCTGGCATTGATGCAAAAACAGTTTCACACAATCAAAAACTTGGATGAAAAACACTAGACTGTAAAACTGACTATTTCTAATTTTAATAGGATGAGACGCATTCGAAGGCATTGTGGACGTATTAAACGGTTCCAAAATCTTTACTGGTTTACACGTTTTCATAAGCACAGCTCTACCCTGAGCCATGTTCCTCATATGGCTAGTAGGATCCACACACAGGCAATTTAAATGGATGAAAAGGATTGTTGTTCTCTGATAGGAGCCCAACCATGTGGCAGTGATGCTTTCATATGCGCAACAATGACCTATTTTCTGTGTTTCTTCAATGAAACTTCCCGCTCATGTGTGCCCCATTTACACAGCCTTGAAATGGGATTTGAGTGTGTGTATTCAAGCATGTTTGGCTTGAGGTTCACAACATGGTAGAAGTACAATAGTGGAACAGTTACTTTCATACACATTTTTTAAAATGGAAGACTTGCCATCCCATAAGCACCTCCTGTACTAAGTTCTTATAGGAGTAGTTCACCCAAACAAAATTATATCCTGTAATTATTTACTGACCCTGCTATTAGTTTATTTTGTCGAACACAAATGAAGACATTTTCTGCTGCTTATTTCCATTCAACGACAGTTCATAGACCACTTCACACATCTGTCAAGATCCAAAAAGCACTAAAGAGCATCAAAGTAGTCTAAACGACCTGTGTAATATATAGGGTCCTATGAAATCCATTTGATAAAAAAGAAATGCAAATTCCTTAAAATGTTTTCCCAAGTTTCTGTATTCTCCATTTTCTTTCTTTCTGAATTGCATGTTTTAAAATTAAATTTGAACTTTTATAATCAAATGAACTTTTAGAACTTATATTAAATGAAAACAGAACTATTACTTTTCCACATACCATTGCATTATTTTTTTTATCAAATGAAGTGTTTTTATACAGATCCTCAAAGCAGAATCCAAAACACATCATTGGATTTATTTTGTCAAATATAGAGCTGCAGAGCATCAACGTATTAATGAAATCATTGAAAAAGATTTATACAGTACAAAAGCACTCTTGCTTGTGAGATCTTGCTTAAATGTAATCAGATTAGTATTAATTTATTATTATTATTATTTCTACTTCTACATTGAATATTACATTCCACTATTTAAACTCAGCAAAAAAGAAATGTCCTCTCACTTTCAACTGCTTTTATTTTCAGCAAACTTAACATGTATAGATATTTGTACAACTAAGACATAAACTTAACACGTTTCACAGACATGTGACTAACAGAAATGGAATAATGTGTCCCTGAACAAAGGCTGTTCAAAATCAAAAGTAAAAGTCAGTATCTGGTGTGGCCACCAGCTGTATTAAGGGCTTCAATGCACCTCCTCCTCATGGACTGCACCAGATTTGCCAGTTCTTCCTGTGAGATTTTACCCCACTCTTCCACCAAGGCACTTGCAAGTTCCTGGACATTTCTGGGGGAATGGCCCTAGCCCTCACCCTCCGATCCAACAGGTCCCAGACGTGCTCAATGGGATTGAGATACGGGCTCTTCGCTGGCCATGGCAGAACACTGACATTCCTGTTTTGCAGGAAATCATGCACAGAACAAGCAGAATGACTGGTGGCATTGTCATGCTGGAGGGTATTGTCAGGATGAGCCTGCAGGAGGGTTACCTCATGAGGGGAATGTCTTCCCTGTAATGCACAGCATTGAGATTGCCTGCAATGGCAACAAGCTCAGTCTGATGATGCTGTGACACACCGCCCTAGACCATGACAGACCCTCCACCTCCAAATACATCCCGCTCCAGAGTACAGGCCTCGGTGTAACGCTCATTCCTTTGACGATAAACGTGAGTCCGACCATCAATCCTGGTGAGACAAAACCGCGACTGGTCAGTGAAGAGCACTTTTTGCCAGTCCTGTCTGGTCCAGCAAGGTGGGTTTGTGCACATTGGCGATGTTATTGACAGTGATGTCTGGTAAGAACCTGCCTTACAACAGGCCTACAAACCCTCAGTCCAGCCTCTCTCAGCCAAATGCGGTCAGTCTGGGCACTTATGGAGGGATTGTGCATTCCTGGTGTAACTCGGGCAGTTCTTGTTGCCAGCCTGTACCTGTAACACAGGTGTGATATTCGGATGTACCGATCCTGTGCAGGTGCTGTTACACGTGGTCTGCCACTGCGAGAATGATCAGCTGTCCTTCCTCTTTCCCTGTAGCTCTGTCTTAGACGTCTCACAGTACATTGCAATTTTTTGCCCTGGCCACATCTGCAGTCCTCATGCCTCCATGCAGCATGTCTAAGGCACTTTCACGCAGATGAGCAGGGACCCTGAGCATCTTTCTTTTTGGTGTTTTTTCGGTGTCAGTAGAAAAGTCTCTTTAGTGTCCAGTTTTTATAACTGTGACCTTAATTGCCTTCCGTCTGTAAACTGTTAGTGTCTTAACGGCCATTCAACAGGTGTATTTTCATTCATTGTTTGTGGTCCATTGAACTAGCTTGGAAAACGTCTCTGGTTACTTAACTGTAACCCCTGTTCCCTGATAAAAGCGGAACGAGATGCTGCGCTGACTTAGCGCTTTGGGAACAACTTTAGGTGTGACCAGCTGTGAATAAGTGTGCAACACGTCAATGAAATTGACCAGAATTTATAGCCTCTGCTGGTGACATCATTGGATGCACCTGTAACAGGACTATAAATAGATGCTTCACAGGTGCATCATCAGGTATTTTGTCTGGAGGGCAGACCTGGGGCATCCCAGTGCGGCAATGAAGCACAGCATCTCGCTCCGCTTTTATCATGGAACAGGGGTTACAGTTAAGTAACCCGAGACGTTCCCTGTCAAAAAGCTACACTTTGATGCTGCACTGACTTACCGTGCGTTCAGTCCAGAGGTGGCAAGAGCGTCAAATCGACCGGAAGTCATTCATTTTCTATAACAGCCAGCGTCTATCGGCGGCGAGAAGCGGCGAGTCTTGGGCGGTGTGGGCGTCAGAGGAAAGTTCAAGTGCAGCCAACATTATGTAATGAGCTTTGATGCGGTTTGGCAGCAACCTATTGGAATATAAAAGTGCTCCGCACTAGCGAAGTCTAGAGAACACAACCGTGTAAACTTTGGTTCCCACCAAACATTAGTTCCGAGGAGAAACTGATTATTGTCGTGGCGGGTTTTCCCGTAATATTTGATCTATCCCTGTTTGCTTACAGGGATATAAATAAAAAAAAAAAGATGCGTGGACAAAGATGTCTGAAATTGTTGGTGTGCCAGGTGAGTTGAAGTGGATATTATGGTTTATATAATATTATATTATAATATATAAAAATATTTCATGAGGATATACGCTACTTGTGATATGTCGTCAAATCTGGATGTTTTGTGGCCCCTTTAAATATAGTTTACAAAACCAAGCATTCTCAATGAACGTTGCCACCTATTTCAAATACATCAGAGCATCCACGAATTTTCGATAGCGTTGTTGGCAGGGAAGCCAGAGCGAATTTTGATGCTCTCGCCACCTGTGGTCTGAACGCACGGTTAGCGTTTTGGGAACAAGAATACCCACGCCGCTGCACTATGGATGTCCGGACACCTTACGGTTGTGTAGTGTGCTCACAAGAGCATGAGAGTTCTCAGACATGAGCGTGTTATGTTGACTCAAGGACATAAGAGCCTGGAGTGTCATGAACATCCAAACTATAACGTTTTATGAATGTGTGCGGAGAGGACCAGCCTGCCGCATCACAAACATGCTGCAGAAGGACACCTCTAGTCATGGCTTTAGAGGAGGCGACCCCTCTGGTAGAGTGAGCCCTGATACTTACTGGCGAAGCTTGACCGCGAGCCTCATAGGCCAGGGCAATAGCGTCCCTCACCAATGCGACATAGTCTGCTTGGTGGCGGCCGTCCCCCTGTTGCAGTCCATAGGGCAAACGAATAGTTGCCCTGACTTACGCCACTGGCTAGTGCTGTGGACATAAGTCTGAAGGGCACGGACTGGACAAAGTCTGTGAAGTCTTTCCTGCTCCGGCATTGTAAATGGTGGGGAGAAGGATTCGAGAGTGACCGGATGTACAGTCGAGAAAGGAACCTTAGGCAGGTAGTCAGGATAAGGTTGCAAAATTGCTTTAGCCATTCCTGGGACAAAATCTAAGCAGGCTGGCAAGACAGACAGAGCCTGTAGATCCCCAATTCTCTTTAGAGAGGTAATCGCCATAAGAAAAAACATCTTGAAGAGTAAGAAGTTTATCAGACGCTGACTCTAGAGGTTCTAAGGGGTCTCACTCAGACCCTCAAGGACTATTGCCAAGTCCCATGAAGGGATCCTGGTCCTAGCAGGAGGTCTCAGTCGCATGGCTCCATGAACGAAGCGAGCGAGCAGAGGATGTCTCCCCAACGGCACCCCATCAATCAAGGCGTGGCAAGCTGATAGAGCGGCCACGTAAACTCTGAGAGTGGCGGGGCATGTGCCTGCTGACAATTTTTCCTGCATTATGTGTACTGCCCCATCTTTCAAAGACACCCCATTTATTGGTGTAACTTCTTGTAGAGGGAGCCCTAGCACTTAGAATGGTCTCGATAACTTCAGGTGAAAGCCCAGTGTTCCTCAGTTGGTACCCTTCAGGGGCCAAACATGAAGGTTCCACAGCTCGGGCCGGGGATGAAATATTGTCCCCTGTGCATGAGACAGAAGGTCCCTCCTGTCCAGAATCGCCCAAGGGGAGCCGTCGAGGACCGTTTACCGTATTATCTCCGAGAACCGTACCCTGGCCAAGACTCCCGGGAGCAGAGAAACCGGGGAAAAGCATACAGGCCCATTCTGGGCCATGTATGTGCCATCATGTCCAGACCCAGGGGGGCTGGGTGACTTAGAGAGAAGTAGAGGGGACATTGCGCTGTCTGTTGGGAGGCGAAGAGGTCCACTTATGCTCTTGTAAAATCTCAACCAGATTTGTTCCACTCCCCCGTCGGTATTTTCTCTCTGGACAGTAAATCTGCTCCCATTCAGGCATCCAGGGATATACGCTGCTCTGATTAACAGGAGCTTGCCCTGGGCCCAAAGGAGAATCTGCTGTGCCAGTCTGTTCAGCTGGTGTGAAATGGCAGCCTCTGGAGGAAGTATTTCAGGGCCAGAAATACAGCCATCAACTCAAGACAGTTAATGTGACAATCGAGCTGACGACCCTGCCATTCCTCTTGAGCTGGACGACCACTTAAGACCGCTACCCAGCCCATCAGGGAGGCGTCCGTCATTAGCAACCTGCGACGGCAAGACGCACCTAGAGTGGGACCCAAAGTGAGGAACCGGGGTCTGAACCACATAGAAAGGGTATATGGCACACGGCGCGTAACCCTTATCAGCCTAGGGGATAGGCCTTGGATGAAACACCCTGGCTTTGAGCCAAAACTGAAACGGTCTCATGTGAAGACGCAGATGCCATGAGACCTAGTATTCGTTGGTACTGACGAACCATGCAACCTTGGCCTAGCCTGACTTTGCTCAGGGTGTTCTGAATGGACATGATTCGAGCGGGAGACAATTGTGCCCACATCGTGATCGAATTCCATACAACGCCCAGATAGGTAATTCCCTGAGTGGGAGAGTAGCAAACCAACAAGCTGTGCAGGTCATGTTTGATACGTTGTCTGTAAAAATAACAGCATACAGATTTGGAACAACATGAGGTTAAGTAAATAATCATAGATTTTTATTTTAATTTTTTGGTGGGGGTAGTTGTTACTGTTACAAAGTCTCGATTTATCGAACTTATCCCGAACAACTGGCATGGATCCACTTTCCTCCTTTTGAATCCATTAGGAATTAGCTTTTTTTGCTTTTCTTGTTTGAATAAATGATGTCTGAAACCCATCAGAGGGATGTCTATTTTTCTATGGTATGCTTTTCACATTGTAGTATGTTAGAATAACTTGAGTATTTGATTTCAAATCTTTAAAACTCAATCTTTAAATTCAAGAGTGATAAATGCATTAAAGTTTAGTTCAATTGGACCATCATTGTCATTAGTCATGTTTGCAAAGGCAAGCATCATTATCACTATTGCCTAGAGTTGGGATTACAGAAATTTCAACATCCCGGTCGGGCCAGTGCTTCAGATTTTTACTGACCCTGCCAATATTTCACTGGCCCAACACCAAAATTATAAATAGCTATTTTTACCATCATGGCTTAAATGTGTCCGAAGATAATTATTTTTTACATATATAAAGTTAAGACAATGTCACCCCAAACTGAATCACACTTATAATTCACAAGACATGATTTATGCCTTATGTAATCCCATTTAAGCGCTTACAGATATAAATTAATAAATACATCATATTAACCTCAGCTGTCCTGCCATTTACACGTGTGTTTACATACATTGCACATGTATGTGTTTTTAAGCAAAGAGGTCTGATGTGCAGATGATGGGTTTTTGGTCACCCATTTAGTCATGCTGTCGTGCAACTTTTGTGATTATTGGCTGAATTTAATAAACATATGAATCCCTGAGAAGAGACTTGCTACAAAATTGGAAGTGATGTGTAATATAAATATTAGGGAGATTTTAGGCCTGTGAATTAAGAATGTGTATCGCCCGGTGGGGATGTTTCAAAACCGTGTTGCTATGAATGCAAACTTTAATACAGTGGAAATGACACCATTAGCATAACATAAATAAATATACATTTCCAACATACTTTTGAATGTCCATGTACTAAAATAAAATATTTGATGCCATTAGTTTACCTTCATTATTACTATTATTTTGAATGGCCATGGAAAATGAGATAACAATTTTATCTGTCCGTTAATTTACCTAAAAAGTAGCCCGTTAATTTACCTGATGAACTTTCACCTTTTGCTGACCCTTTATGCTTTGCAGAGCTAATGTGTGCTTCTAAATCACTTGCACCACTATTAGAAAACAACACATAAGTGCCAGCTTTATATGTCATACATCCTGCTTCCCACGGATCTCGATCTGGATGAAAGCATTGGAATTTTTTATGCAAATCTTCTGTAAATTGTAGCACAGGATGCTTTTTTAAGGTCTGAAAAAGAGGACATGTAAGGGATAAAGGGGACATATGGTCACCCTAGCTTTTCACCAACATGTAAAAATGTGCACTGTGAACACTGAATGTGCAGGGATACTTAAAATGTTGCGTAAGACATGCAGTCCCGCTATGAAATTCATTAAGTGGGTTTTTTCTTGCTATTTTCTACACATTGGTAATAGCAGCTGCTAAGACACATGGAAAAGAGTGAGGACAGTGCTGAAGAGTGCACTCTGTGTCTGCACGATCTTGTGCATGCACACGACTGTGCCTTCATGGTGTGTCCAGTATATTATGTGAGCTAAATATACTCACGCTCGCTCCTCGGTTAGAAGAATTTGTTTGCTCTGTGTAATTGTTGTGCTCTCTCGCTTGCTGTTTGCTTGCACTAATGTTATAAATGCAGCACTGGCACGATCAGGCAAGTGACAGTTCTAGCAACTGGCCCGAAGCTCTCTCACACTGGCCCCGGGCCATTGGGCAGTCCTTATTGTCGAGCCCTGTCCCTTAATTTACATTAATTATTAAACTTTGGCGCATAACTCGTCCCGCACCTTTTATGCCATATACATGAATGTTACCTCAAATTGTGTAGCTTGTTGAGTAGAGGTGTGCCAATAATTTTCAAAGGTATAAAAATAAAAACGGGTGAAGTAATTCCATAGACTTACATTGAAGGACCTGAGCCATATCTAGAGGCCTGAATATCATAAAGACTTGCTTAGTAAGCAGCCACCCAGCACACACAAGTAACACCCAACCAACCACTCAGAAAACCAACCGCATATCAATACCCTAGCACTGGGCAAGCACCCCTCACATTTTCTTAAAAAATATAATCTTTAATGCCAAGACTAATATACAGTATTTACAGAGCTCCTAATGAGAAGAGAGAAAGTGTATCTGATGGTGTTACCACAAGCATGTAAATGAATTAACATTAGCCTGAGGGAATGGAGCTCTCTGTATTTTGCCTGGAGGAGGGATTCTGGCAGTGAGGAAAGTCATACTGGGAGTCTCAGCTGTTCTCAAGCTCTTCTTCCTCTCACCATCACTGGGTGTTCCATCAGTGTTATTCCCCCTGTTCTGTAGAGCCAAGCTGTTCATGCCTAAGGCTGTGCGATATGACTACATATATGGTGGTGACGATATAAAGTGTGCATCGCGATATGTAAATATCCATGTGTGATGCGCATGCGCATCTACTAGTGGGCACGCTTCACATTAGACTGAATCAGGCTTGAGCAGTGAATGAGTTGTGGCTGATAAAATTTGCATGCGCTTGTTTAGCACCAGATTCACTAAAAGAATTATGCAGATCAGGCAGTGACGCAAACACGCCATTAACTCGTTACTGTTTCTTTGCCATTCTAATCTGCAAACAGTGTCACTCGACGATAATCACTTGTGGTAATATAAACAATCTTTTTTACCACCTCAAATTGATGCATGCTAAAGAATGTTATGAAAGCCAAAAGATGAGCTCTGCATTAATTCCATCCTTTTTCATTTTGTTTTATTTGCAGTATTTTTTTAAATGTATTTTCTGCAAGCATTTTTACTAAAATTTTAATATTTTCTTTGTAACTTTGCTTTTGAAGAGATTTCTAGAGGAAAGTTTGCAATAATATTTGTTAACCACATACCAGACAGAAACGTGGCATAATGTGAAATTGAGTTATATGGTAAGGTTGATTTTAAAACTGAGTGTTTGTTTTATTTTTTACTTTGACAGTTTGTCAAGTTCTAAATAAGGAGTAAATTTTAATTTAAGAAGTATTTATTTCAATGAATAGATTTTCCAAAAACAGGCATTACAATATTGTTATTTATTATGTTAACTTTTTTTGTATTGGTTTTCCTGAAAAAAATGACTATATTGTGATGTATATCTTTATCATAAAAAATACTTGTAACATGATGGTCGCACACTGGATTAAAGTGTGCCATTTATATTTTAATTATTACATTTATTTGATTATGATGTTTGGTGGGTATCTGGATACTACCGTTAAAGCTTAGATAGTATAAAGTGGAGGAGACGGACCACTCAGAGATAAAATTAATGGGAGAAATTGCAGCACTCAATGTGGCTGCTGTAGGAATGGTATTCAGGTCTCTCTATCGCCATCTGTGGTTGAAAGAGAAAGCTGCAAGTTACTTGTGGAGGAACATTGTTATGTTTTTTTTTTTTATGTCAGTTGTGCTTCAAAACTGCGCTTCTGCATGGATAAATCTCATGGTTTGAGGTATCCCATGATTGCCTGTGATCACCATAATAGAGCGCATTTAACTAGCTGCACCAAAAGTCATCAAAAGAAGAAAGTTTTACAAGACATGCATCAGAAAAATCTGTCCTTTTGAGCAAGAAGCATATCAGTCACCGGATCTTGTTTTTTTTTTTTAGTTCACGGACATGATGTAAAGTCTAAATTTTCCCGCCTAATCAAACCCGACAGCTCTGAATAAAAAGTATTTGGTGTAGGCTTGCTGTCGTGAGTTTTAAACAGATTTTTTATGTACTGGCAAAATTTTTAATGAGCTTGCACATTAGCTGGACTAGCCTGGAAAATAAACTTCAAGCATGATTTGAGTTAAAGCAAAATGTATATCACTGTTGTCAGATTTTATTTGATTCGAAAGATGTTATTGAAGCCTTTATTGAACACTTTTGGAGATCCCCATTAAAGCAGATAGAAACTCTACTTGTACAAACTGATTGCACTGAAAATTCAGGGATGGTAGGTCGAAAGTTCTTCAGCAAAAATTGGCCCATGGTTACTGAAGTTCGAACCACTGTCCACAGAGTGGAGCCCAAAGCAAGTTGTAACGAGAGATGTTTTTAGTTGTAAATGATGTAATGCAGGAATGAATTTTTTTTACTATACCCCAAATGACAGTGGAGTAAAATTGTAATCTTAGTGGGAAAATGCAACCTCCAAATTGTGCTCAACACTGTTTATGAACACAATTACTTCCTGGTTTCCATGGGACCAGAACCCATGCTGTGGGTTTTTAGAATATGGATATTCAAATTATGAGTAAGATAAAATCTGTGGAAGAGACTTTCATGTTTTGCTCTTGAACATAATTTACACACAGTCATACATCAGTTGTGGATTTTGAAGCCGTTGTGTCTTTTTAAAATTGCTTGTTGCTAAATGAGAACTACAGCAGTCATCCATCTTGTAAAGCACGTCTCCCATGATCGTGTTATACCGAGTTTAAACTACACTATTTTAAAACTGATTTTCACTCGCCGACAGTTTTGTGGAGATCGCCGACAATAGCCTGAAATCATGGGCAAATCGGAGCTCGCTCCCGTGAGCAACGATCACAATGTATGAACTATCAAAGACGCGATTTGAGAGAATTGCCGACGCGTCTCCGATGTCAGCGAGATATCTTGAATGTTAAATATCTGGACCTGTCTGCGACTCCAAATCGTGAAGTGTGAAATATGTTTTGACTGAATACAACAGCAGCGTTGACCTACAGCCAATGAGAGAGCAAGAAACAGGGCATGGGAAGTTTCGGTGGTAGGAGTCCTGATGTACCTGCAACAGAATATCAACTAGCATGATTGTGATATCAAGAAACTCTAATTGGATCGAAGAAATGGAGGAAAAATTTGTGGAACATTGGCAGGAGCACCAGTGCCTATTTGATGTTTAATCTGAGCTGTACCACAACCGGGTGGAGAAAGAGAAGTGTTGGAGAGATATTGCCAATTCTCTTGGACCGTCAGGTAAGCAAATGGGTAGATTTATTTCAGTTGGAGCTACTTTTTCAAAACCTACTATTGTAACCAAATAAAATATATGATAACTTGAGGCAATTAAAACATTTACACATCATATTCTGAAATGAATAACCTATGATCATGCATTTGTTTTCGTATCTCGTATCACTTCTCGCGTGTACTCTGTTGTGAAATGTAATTTGGAGTCCTGGCAGAGTCGTTGGGGATACGTCAATAGTGAAATATCTTGTAATGTGTTCACCCCTGTCGTGGATTCGTCGTGTAATTTGAAAACGCTACGACTTCAGTGACAAGACAGACAGTTTTGTAATATGAACGGTACCACGATCTATGTCTTTGAAAGTCATGTAGTGTGTAGAAGCCATTAGTTGCAGTCCTTTATAAGCATTGTGATAGCAACATGCTTTTTAAAAAAACACATTAGCTTCAGAATTAACATTTGATGTATCACTGTGTGTATTTTATGTTCTAGAACAAAACATTCAAGTCTCAAGTAATTTACACCACATGCCTTATTTTACTCAGAAATGTAACCTGCAATTATGAAAACCCATAGGAAATTCCTGAGTAAACCCATGGCTCAAAAATGCTAATTATCTTCTAGGTTTTTGTTCCACAACATGCTCAGCTCTATTGCTTACATAGAGAACATTTTGTGTAGTTACCAAGATGGCCGCAGAGTCTACTGACTTGACTTAAAGGGACTTGGCATGATGTTGACATATTCGAAGGTCCAAAATATAGAAGGGCTTGTCTCTTATTTTTTAAATATACAATATCCTTTAGTTTGTCACAGCCCAGGAAAGCTAATAAATATGAATGTTACAAATCTCCTATTATGATTTCATTCGGTCTGTTAAAGCAGTGTGAAATTTCTGCACCAATAGCACCACTAAACGGAATTGCAAAAATAAACAGTTTTTTTAAAACAGCTTTCTGAATATGCTCCCCATCTGCCGTTGATCAAACAAACAGATTGTCCTGCGCCATTGGTCAAGTCAATGTTGTTGTGTCTCATTAGACGGGTCACTCAAAACATTGGAATTAAAAAATTGAAAGTGTTTACCATTTTCAAGAAAATTAACCTATGAAGTCTTTGCATATTAAGCTGGGATAGAAGGAAATATTTTCACTCCACAAAAGGTGACACACTTCAGCTTTAACAGCAATGTTTTATTGTTGGATAAATTTGGTGTTTTAAATGGTTTGATTTAATCAAGAAGTCACGACAACTTAAGGGATGTTTTTATTAATGAAACCGAAGTGGAGCAAATTTGTTTGCATCATATCTTTCTTTTGCTTTTGGGTTGAAATATGTTAGGTTTTTGATGTTATAGGTACTTCATAAAGCAAGAAGGTTTTAGTACTGTTGTAAATTGGTGATGAAACTGATGGCCCAAGTTCTACATGAAATAATCATACAAATCTAGTGCAAGTCATCTAGACGCTATTCTGTCCTGCAATAAATCAAATGTTAGAGGGTAGAGTCTGTCTTTTCCATACAGTTACATGTGCCTGTGTGTAAGTATTTGCTTGTGCTGTTTTGAATGGTGCAATATTAAGCTCAAGCCTATCTGCTTACAGAAAAACACACACTTGAGGGAGGTGCTCACACATTTTGGGCTAAACTCTTGCTATGGTACCCTAAATTACTCCCACAACACCCCCTGATTGCACCCTTGTGTGACGGTACACACCCTCACCCCTCTGACTCCCTGCAAATAAGTATTTTTATCTCAGCATGCCTGTGCACAGGAGAAGGACAAGTATCTTGTTTTTTTGGTTGGGGGAGGGGGGTTTCTCAACAGCTGAGGGTACGTCCACATTAATCCGGAAACATTTGAAAACTGTTTTCGTTTTTTAAAATGCTCTGCCCTTTTGAAGTGTTTTCCAAAAATTTCTCGTCCACACTGAAACATATGAAAAATCCTAAATCCCCTTCCTGCCCATAAAAAAAATATATATATATATTTTCCATGTAAGGTCTGAAACACAATTGTCCTTTTCTTCTGTCACTGGACAGCAATTCCAAATAAACTTTGCATTACCTTTGAAGAAATGCAATGTAAAGGTTTAAAGGCTCTTTTTATTTATATATATATATCTCAGAGGTCTACTGATAACGTTAGTAAAGTAAAACACATTTTTTTTATTAATTTATTTTTTTTACCACCAAAATGGTCATAATTTTGTAATATGTGATAATTTTCCACCCTGTCTCTGACCATAATTTTGAAAAGCAACTCGATGTTTTTGCCTCAGCTCCTCCTTTTCAACTTCAATAAATGCCCTCCGTTATGATTGGTTAACAGCATCCAGTCCCTCAAATTCAACTCAATCGGAAGAGAATATTCTAGCACCAAAATATTTAGAAATTGAATTAGACTGTTTCTAATTAGACAATTAGAAATTCACGGTTTCCACATAACGCACATCCAACACATTGCATCTGAATACATTGCACTATTCATCTCAAGAACAACTGTTAACGCTCACACTGTCTACACCAGACGCTGTCTACCATGGAAGCGTCTTTTGCAGCGTGTCACTCAAACGGTAAACAAGCAGGTGTCCCGTTCCATTTTGCGCTGACGCTACTACTGCCAACAACACAAAGAAATGTTTCAGAAAGTTCATGTCGACGCGCCAGGTGTAGACAGCATTAAGCCATTGTGTCACGTCAACTGACGTGCCCAATGTAGCGTGCCAGCATTATAAAACGATCATGACATTTGAAATATGAATTAATGGAACAGTTTACTTATGTTTTTGATCGGGTCCAATAGTGTTTTTTTAACTGCCCAATATCCTTCAGTGTATTCCTTCATTTTATGACTGCTTCACAAGACGCACACATCCAGTTAATCATCCTCCACTGAGGTGCAAATCGCTGGAAACAAATCAAAAAGCTCAAAGATGTCCATCTAGTGCGTGTTTACATGCACCAACAATTAAAAATAGAAATGATTGGCGAGCAAACTGTTTGTTGAGCAGTTTATGCAACAGAACAACAGGAGCCACAGCAGCTGATGAAATGCATCTTCACTTCAGAGTTGAAACTTGACACAGCATCTTTTAAAAGCATGCCAGAGAGATGACAACAGTCAAAGACGTATGTGTAGTAAGTTTGTATATATAATTCAAAATAGTCCAGATGGGTCCCCTTTCATGTTTAGGAGTAGTTAGGTCACCGATAGTAGACCTTTTGTCCTTCTCTCTGTCTCTCATTATGAGCCCAGTGGGCGGGGCCATGGGTGTGATGATTTAAAATAGGCGTTAATGTTGTTGCTGTAAATACTGTCTTGATTAATGAGTGCCCCAAGTGAAGTAGGGAAGTTGCTGAAGAAAGAATGGGGTGTTTTGGCAGCTTGATTTCAATATATACTTTTATTTCACTGGGAATTAAGTTTTGAGTTCTGAAATGTACAGTATGTTTTATAGTAGAATGACCTTATGTCAAAATATCAAGGAAAGTTTGATTCCTCATGACATGATCCCTTTAAAAATGTTGAATGGGTTGAATAGATCACATGACTGCATCATATGACAAAAAATACATAATTTTCAGATATCTCTGTGCATCCTAAACCGCACACTTTTGCACTATTCTATGGCATTTAGTGCAAATAGTATGTTTACACTGAAAATACTGCAAAAAGAAGTGTACTTTAAGTACCCAGATGATGCACTTTTTCAACCGTCAAAACAAGACACTTCATGCACTTTGCGCATGTTTCTTGCAGTAGATAGTGGAAGGGGTGGAGTAACCTTGCTGTGCTGCTGGTCTAACAAAACAATAATGAAGAATATAGCAGCTAGTGGATACAGAACCTTAAAAATTTGAGTTAAATGCTTTACGATAACCCCACGCAGTGTGTATATACATTGTTTGAGATACAAGTGTTGAACTGAGGTTGGCTAACAAGCTAAATCTAGTGGCAACACATGTGCATTTGAAACATCACTTCCGTTAGCTGTTAAACACTGAACGCTTCATTTAGTAAAAACATTTGGAACGATACTACACTTTGAAAATTAATACATGGCTGTGTGCATAGTATATTTTGTAAGTGCATAGAGTGTACACACTGCAACGCAAAGATGGCATTTTCAAATCTCAGTGTGGATGGAATGCCAAATGCCAAAACGTAGAGAGAGATGCATTTTCAAATGAAAAGTTTTTAGTGTGGATGTGGACGAGAGGAGCACAAGATGCTGATTAAGACCTTTCTTGTGCCATTTTATTTTTTCATGTCTGTAGTTGTGGCTATGTGCCATTCACTCTCTTGCTTTTTTTTTTTTTTTTTTTACAATGTGGGAAGAATATAGTTGCAGAACTGTTGAACCAGTTATACTATATGCGTGTTCTGTACAGTTTGCATGATTATTTTTCAAGTGTTCAGTAGGACTGGGTATTAGGGCTGCAACGAACGATTATTTTGATCATCGATAATAGTTTCATGTGCAAAGTAGATGTCCTAAATTACTTGCTAAAACTATAGTTGAAAAATTTGCTTTAATGATTTTAACCTAAGTGTATGTAAATTTCTGACTTCAACTCTCTGTGTGTGTGTGTGTGTATATGTATGTATATGTATGTGTGTATATATATATATATATATATTACACATTTACATTTATGCATTTGGCAGATGCTTTTATCCAAAGCGACTTACAGTGCACTTATTACAGGGACAATCCCCCCGGAGCAACCTGGAGTTAAGTGCCTTGTTCAAGGACACAATGGTGTTGGCTGTGGGGTTCAAACCAGTGTCCTTGGCTCACTCTCCGTCTCTGTTGCGGATGTAATCCGATCCTTCCGATGGGTGAACATCCGTAAAGCTTCCTGGCCACAACATCAGAGCTTGGGTTGTGCGATCCAACTGGCTGATGTTTTTACGGACATTTTCAACCTGTCCCTCTCCCTGTCTGTAGTCCCCACATGCTTCAAAACGTCCACTATTGTGCCTGTACAAAAGCAATCAAAATTGATGTGAAACTCCGGGCTCTGGGCTTAAACAGCTTGCTGTGCAGCTGGATCCTGGACTTCCTGTCAGGCAGACATCAGGTGGTTAGAATGGGCAGCAACATCTCATCATCACTGACCCTCAACTCTGGAGCCCCGCAGGGCTGCGTTCTCAGCCCACTCCTGTATTCCCTGTACACACATGACTGTGTGGCAACACATAGCTCCAGTGCCATCATTAAGTTTGCTGACGATACAACGGTAGTAGGTCTGATCACTGACAATGATGAAACTGCCTACAGAGAGGAGGTGCACACACTGACACGCTGGTGTCAGGAGCACAACCTCTCCCACAATGTCAGTAAAACTAAGGAGCTTGTAGTGGGCTTCAGGAGGAAAGGCAGAGTGCACAGCCCCATCACCATTAATGGAGCACCGGTGGAGAGAGTCAGCAGCTTCAAGTTCCTCTGTGTCCACATTACTGAGGAACTCGCATGGTCTGTCCACACTGAGGCCATTGTGAAGAATGCTTAACAGCGCCTCTTCTTCCTGAGACGGCTGAGGAAGTTTGGAATGAACCACCACATCCTCACACGGTTCTACACCAGCACTGTAGAGCATCCTGACTGGCTGCATCACCGCCTGGTATGGCAATGGCACCGGCCACAACCGCAAAGCCCTGCAAAGGGTTGTGCGAACTGCCAGACACATCATAGGAGGGGAGCTTCCCTCCCTCCAGGACATATATAACAGGCGGTGTGTGAAAAAAGCTCGGAGGATCATCAGAGACTCCAGCCACCCGAATCATGGGCTGCTCTCACTGCTACCATCAGGCAGGTGGTATCGCAGCATCAGGACCTGCACCAGCCAGCTTTGTGAATGAGTGTAAATATAAATCAGGATTTTCAAAAAATTTGATTCTCAAGCATGGACCAGTACCAACTGTTCGTGTTCTGGCTTTATGTCCTGAATATGTAAGTATCGCACTTTATATTTTGTGAATGTTTGCAAATTGCATTTCCGAATGTGCTTGTTAGCTGATTCCACTGCTAATGCAGCTAAAGTTACCATTGTCTCTGATTGTATTCATGGAGACCAGATATAAATGTGTGTGTGTGTGTGTGTGTGTATATATATATATATATATGTATGTATGTGTGTGTGTGTGTGTGTGTGTGTGTGTGTGTGTGTGTGTGTGTGTGTGTGTGTGTATGTGTGTGTGTGTATGTGTGTTTATATATATATATATATATATATATGTGTATATGTATATATTTTACACATCTGCATACATACATCTATGGCTGAACTCCGGTATTTATGCTGTCAGTCATATTGGTTCTGATTTGTTGTTGCTGTAGTATCCGAAGCAGCTGTAAAGGCATATCCCTCTTCCAGAAAATGGGCGGGGAGCAGCAGCTCATTTGCATTTAAAGAGACACACGGAATCAGCATGTTTTTCATTCTACCCAAAAAGAGCCGTTTATAATATGGTATAATAAACGATCCATTGGGTGTTTTGAGCTGAATCTTCACAGACACATTCTGGGGACACCTGAGACTTATATTACATCTTGTAAAAAGGGGCATAATAGGTCTCCTTTAATAGTACATTGCATCCTAGCTGCCTGTTGGGATAACATCTGCCAAATGGTTCAATTAATAACTGTCATAACCTTTGAAAGTTGCCAAAGACTCTTTATATCATAGTAGTGTACAAATGTCTCACAGGAAATATGAGTAATGGTGTTTGCTAATGCACACATCACTATAGCTATTGCTCTTGACAATGTGTTATACCTGGATTGTAGCTCTGCTTTGTCCAGCATATATAAAGTGCATGTTAATCGGACCACAATTGGCCTTGATATTGCTCCACATTAATCAGACCACAATTTACCTAAATGTTGCTGTAGGTTTCGACAGAGGTGACAGCCAACATGTATTTACCCACCATATTTGAAATCCATATTTGAAAATTACTGGATGCATTGTGTCAATTATGCTTGTTCAGACTGATGAAGACTGTAGCTCAACTATGCAAAAACCTGCTGTAGCTTGATAATAAATGTGCATGTTAACACAGGTTGATATGCAAGCATGGGCAGTCATATGTTGATGTGCTCAGAGTTGCGACTTTATTAAAAAAAATTAATTACGAGAAATCATATTGTAAAACATAGGACTCTCACAGAGATTGTTTACTACCATATTATTGATCATAAGTCAGTCAGTGTCACACAGTTCATAGCAATCCATTTAACAAGTTAATTTGTCAATCAGTTGGAGATTTATTATGAGGGCTTGTTTAAGAGCCCGTCAATCTACACCTGCCTCAGACATGCTTCTGTAGCGTATCTGGTGCGTTGCATCATAAACATAAAATGTTTAGTTCACTCAATCTTTAAACACCTCTTGAGATCCCTTAGTTCGCATTTGCGCTCCTTCAAGTGGTTTGAACGCAAGAATGTAACGTATTTTTGCGTTGTTCTGCCTACTGAAGTGTTTTCTTCACTATATAAACTGTGCGTTGCTCATACAGCTGAAATTTAACTTACTGCCCTCTGGAGTAAACAGATGGTACTACAAGCTTGCATTTCTCAGGAATCTTCCTTATTATGATGCGATTAATTGCGTAATTTTTTTTGCACGTTATTTTTGGTCAAATGAATCGCACTGAATTAACGCGTTAAATCGACAGCCCTAATATAAATATATAAATATATATATATTATACATACGTGTGTGTGTGTGTGTGTGTGTGTGTGTGTGTGTGTGTGTGTGTGTGTGTATGTATATGTATGTGTATATATATATATATATATATATATATACACATGCATGCATGCATGCCTGTCACAGTTAGTTCCGGTCCTCGAATCTGATTGGACGAGAGATGTTCCATGAGCACCGATGGTGTGACACCATCAGCACTCTGCCGCTTCACTGTGTGTGTGTATCACTTTGCTCTCCTACAAGTGTTTTGAAAGCAAGAATGTTACGTATGTTTGCACTGTACTGCCTACTGAAGTGTTTTCTTCATGCTGTTCTAAACTAAAGTGTATCTGTTTGGAGTTACTCGCTTTATTTTTGAAATGACATATGTTAGCCAGCAGGTGGTGGCAAAAGATAATTTTTGTTTGTAATATGAGACAGTTGGTGACGTAAAGTGAATATGTTAGTCATTGTTTACATAGAACTGCGCTCCGTGATCGCTCGTATAAGTAAAACATTACCAAAACTAGGAAATGGTTGTAAACGGCTTTAAACTGACAATTTCAGGATGATTTATTAAAGAACTCAAGTGCTTACCTTTTATCGGAGTTTCCACATTGGATACATACTGTTTAAAATGGCGGAGGACATCGCTGTTTCTGTAGTGAATGACTCTTGGGAACCGGCTACCACAAAAATGTCCACTGTTAAAGCTGACCGCATCTCTGATTGGGTGTGGCAACAGGTGATTGAATGATTCTCTCTCTCTCTCTCTCTCTCTCTCTCTCTCTCTCTCTCTCTCTCTCTCACATATACACATCCAGCCATCTATCCTTGTTTATCCAATAACTTGTTAGAAACAGCACAAGCCATGACACTATTTCTGAAGTGAACTTTTTGAATTATTAATGGAGGCTTGGATGCATCATTTGTTTTGAACCAGCAATGCCAGATTCTGATCGGTCGTGTAAGAAAGTAGTTCAAATCAATTAAAAATCAAATCACTTTTGTCACACTACCATGTACACAAGTGCAACAGTAGGTGAAAGTCCTGTGTGCAGTTCCGAGCAACATAGCAGTCATGACAGTGACGAGACATATACCAATTACAATAAACAACATATTTACACACACACAATTTACATATCAAATGTACACATACTTACACAATGGAATAATAATATACAATGTACAGTAAACAATACACACAATATAGAATATACAATAAAAATTAAAAAGAGCATATAAAAAAATATATATACAGTAGATGCATTGTGGAGAATATAATTATGACAGTCAAGTGTGAGATATAAGATTAATAAAGTGCAGTGCTGGTATATTGATCGTGAGAGATCAAGTGTTCAAAAGTCTGATTGCTGTCATGTAGTCGGCTGGTGCGGGTCCTGATGCTTGATACCGCCTGCCTGATGGTAGCAGTGAGAGCAGTCCATGACTCGGGTGGCTGGAGTCTCTGATGATCCTCCGAGCTTTTTTCACACGCCGCCTGTTATATATGTCCTGGAGGAAGGGAAGCTCACCTCCGATGATGTGTCTGGCTGTTCGCACCACCCTTTGCAGGGCTTTGCTTTTGTGGGCGGTGCTATTGCAATACCAGGCGGTGATGCAGCCAGTCAGGATGCTCTACAGTGCTGGTGTAGAACCATGTGAGGATGTGGTGGTTCATTCCAAACTTCCTCAGCCGTCTTCGAAAGAAGAGGGGCTGGTGAGCCTTCTTCACAATGGCCTCCGTGTGGATGGACCATGTGAGTTCCTCAGTAATAAAGGACTTTATATGGACATAATGATTATTATACTTTACAAACTATAGATTCTATCCCCTAACCCTACCCCTAAACCCAACCCTCATGTTTGTTTTTTTAAGCAATTTGAATTATAGGAACACCAGAAATGTCCTCCTAAAACACATTTGCATTAAACCCTTGTAATTACCAGTTTGTAACCAAAAACATTTCCTCAAACCACCCAAACCCGACACACACACACACACACGTGTGTGTGTGTGTGTGTGTGTGTCGTGCGCGTGCACTCTCATCTTCCAAGGCCAGTGCTGTGCCATCACTAAATTGTCCTCCGCCAGATGCTATTTATAGTAGTCCACCTCAGAGATGTTGGCAAAGAAAAAATATATCCGTAATCAAACCAAGCCTCTCTCATGCTTTTATACACAGTCCTTTCCATTCCCCTTTTACCTTTTTCTTTTGCTATTTAAATAGCTTCTGCGTTTCTGCAAATGTATTTCCATTTTCCCTTACTGCAGACCTTGTCTTGATTTTTGTCTTTGACCCACTTACTGTATGGACATATTTTTTGAGCATGGTACTACAAGATGTTTGGATATGTACTATGCTGATAACATGATATTCCTTGAAATACTTTGGATACCATGTAAATACCATGGAATATATATGCCATGATGGTGTTACCATGGTTACATGGTACTGCCACAGCACTTTTTGTAATTGTTTGTGTCTACAGAAGGTTTTTTGGGTTCTCTCGATAGATAGATAGATAGATAGATAGATAGATAGATGTATATATTTTTTTAAATCTAAAACACTTCCATTTTCCCGTTTGCTATTTTCCTTCCTATTTCTAACTTTTGGAATCAATGCTTCAGTGTAATTTTGTATTATCCTTTACTTTGAACCTTTATAAAAATGTACCTCAGAATTACCATAAAATAGATTTAAACTCTCATGATGGGAATACCATGGGACATTCTTGGAATACTATGGAATTGAGTGAAGTACTTTACTGTACCATGTAAAAGCTGTTCCATGATATTTAAATATTTACATTTTGGCATTTGATACTATCACAGAATCATGGTTTTGGCACAGTATTTTTTTGTAAAAGCTTCTAAGGCTTTGTACAGGCATGAAACAAAATTATGTAATATCTGTTTAGTTGGCTGTAGTCTGAAAATCAGAAAAAAATAAGCAATCTGATTTTTCCAAACCTTATTCAAACTTAATTCTAATATGGTTTGAATTTTTGTGCATTCAGTGCATTCAGTCTAAACGATCAGAGAAGATTTTGACAGTGCTTTTTCCCTTTTTTTGGGACACATGTAATGTCATACAAAATGCATAAAAGTGTTTAAAGATGTATCCACATTTTCGCTCACCTTTTCCCCATATAATGAATGGTGGAATTAGCTTTATATTAAATCAAAATGTCATGTTCATTTATTTGAGTTTTAAATAATTTCATTATGCAAGACAAAAGGGAGTGCAGCCACGTGCGTCTATCTCCCTCTCTAACTGGCATCTCCGGCTCCCCTTTATCTCACTCTCCTGCTGATCACCTGATTCAGCACCGGCCGTGCGTCATCACCAACTGGCCAAGCCCTCCTCGTCACACTCCTCCCCCACCCGATTCAGGCTGGGGCGCCACCAGACTGACCTACTCTCCCCCGGAGTGGAGATGATGCCCCTCTGGCCATTCTGTCAGCCGGTGATCCACCCCACCTCCTGGGAACCTGGGGGAGAGATGAGGGGAGGAGTGGGGAGAGGCAATGGGCGAGAGAGGAAAACTTGCTCGCCGGTTCACGGACACGCTGCCGCCAGGTCCTTAATCGCTCCTCCGCCCTCTGTTGGACGACAGCTTTCTCCTTCCCCGGCGGACAGCAGCTACTCCTACGGTCCCTGGCGGCGAGGACTCAGTGACAGTGCTCCCTCCCTCCCGGGTTTCGGCACCAATTTAACAGGACAAGGATGGACGAGGAGGAGGTGGGAACCGGCTGAACAGTCAACATAAAGGTTTATGTGATATAAATGTAATATAAACTTAATACAATATAAAACATAAAACAGACACACATGCTCGAACTGGGGTCTCCGGCTCCCATTTATCTCGCTCTCCTGCTGATCACCTGATTCGGCACCGGCCATGCACCATCACGGCATGACCATTCCCTCCTCCTCTTCACAAAGTATTTTTTTTTTCAGTAAAAACATCCTTATAATAAGATACAATTAATTGACATGCAAAATGACGAACACAAACAAACAAACTATTTATATAAAACATAATTTAATTCAAAAGGGAAAACAAACGTTTTCCTTTTCACATTTGTCTTACACCTTTAGCACTTTTTTTTTCTTTGGCATATAATTATTTCATGCCAAAGAAAAAATTTATTAGATTAATTATATTATTAGATTATTAGTATTTTTTTTTTTACTAGAAAATAACTGAGGTTATTTATGTAGCAGTCATTATAAAACATGCTGCAATTGACCAATCAGAATCAAGTATTCCAGATTAGAGACCCATGTAATGAGTCTGGATGGCACTAGACACCCCTCAGAACTGTTTAGTTTAGTCATTACTCTGTTTAGGGATGCAACCATACCGTTTTTTCAAATCCGATCCGATACCAAAATTCTGAGTATCGGCCGATACCAATCCGATATCAGGGGTGTTTTTTTTTACCTTCAAAACTAAAGAATGTATACAATTCACTTGGTCATTAAGATTTATTTATATTAGGTAAAGAAATGTATACCAAATCTGACTGCACATTACTTGATGAAAAAGGGGACAAAATGTATGGCTGAAAATTTATTAAGAAAACTGAATGATGCAGTAGCAAAATTAACAGTAATTTCAACACTTACTATTTGTATCTGCAGAATATGGAAAGCATTCCTAGCCGTTATTTTAGCATAAAAGTTTAATGACAGAGTTAATGACTAAAACTTTTTAATTAATTAAACGAAACTGATAGAAACTTGAAAATGTTTTTTAATAATAGTTATAATAGCCTAATAATATGAATCTTATTTACAATAAATGAAGAACGTTGTCATCGTCAAAACTGTATAATGGAAAATATATTTTATCGTGCAAGTGACATTTTATGTGTGTGCATAGACTTTTAGCTTACCTGTCTTTGTATCGTGGGTCAAGTAAAGTGGCAACGGAGTAAAGTCGTTCATTCTCGATGTTACCAAATCGTGTGTTGACTGCTTGTAGTAGTGTACTTTTCATTGTTTTAATCCCTGTGTCTGTGTCTCTCTCCTGAGACAGCAAACGTTTCAGAACTGAAATTGTTGGAATGACATCCGCTGTGGTTGAACTGGATGAGCTTATGGTTCGCGTCAGTTCTTCAAATGGTGACAGTACGATCATTGTTTTTTCCAGTAATGGTACAGTGGTACAGTAATTTCCAGTACCGAAGCAAGCTATAATCACATGCTTAAATGACTGGCGTCCTGTTGCTCTGACCCCCATCATCAGCAAATGCTTCGAGAGGTTAATCAGAGATCACATCTGCTCTGTTCTGCCCCCCTCTTTGGACCCATTGCAGTTTGCCTACCGCAACAACCGCTCCACTGATGATGCCATTGCATCTACAATACACACTGCTCTCTCCCACCTGGAAAAAAGGAACACATATGTGAGAATGCTGTTTGTAGACTACAGCTCAGCATTCAACACCATAGTGCCCTCCAAGCTTGATGAGAAACTCCGGGCTCTGGGCTTAAACAGCTCGCTGTGCAGCTGGATCCTGGATTTCCTGTCAGGCAGACGTCAGGTGGTTAGAATGGGCAGCAACACCTCCTCATCACTGACCCTCAACACTGGAGCCCCGCAGGGCTGTGTTCTCAGCCCACTCCTGTATTCCCTGTACACACATGACTGTGTGGCAACACATAGCTCCAATGCCATCATTAAGTTTGCTGACGATCACGACGGTGGTAGGTCTGATCACTGACAATGATGAAAGAGCCTACAGAGAGGAGGTGCACACTCTGACACGCTGGTGTCAGGAGCACAACCTCTCCCTCAACATCAGTAAAACCAAGGAGCTTGTTGTGGACTTCAGGAAGAAAGACGGAGAACACAGCCCCATCACCATCAATGGAGCACCGGTGGAGAGAGTCAGCAGCTTCAAGTTCCTCGGTGTCCACATTACTGAGGAACTCACATGGTCCGTCCACACTGAGGCCGTTGTGAAGAAGGCTCACCAGCGCCTCTTCTTCCTGAGACGGCTGAGGAAGTTTGGAATGAACCACCACATCCTCACACGGTTCTACACCAGCACTGTAGAAAGCTTCTTGACTGGCTGCATCACCGCCTGGTACGGCAATAGCACCGCGCACAACTGCAAAGCCCTGCAAAGGGTGGTGCGAACTGCCAGGAACATCATCGGAGGTGAGCTTCCCTCCCTCCAGGACATATACACCAGGCGGTGTGTGAAAAAAGCTCGGAGGATCATCAGAGACTCCAGTCACCCAAGTCATGGGCTGTTCTCACTGCTACCATCAGGCAGGCGGTATCGCAGCATCAGGACCCGCACCAGCCGACTACATGATAGCTTTTTCCCCAAGCAATCAGACTGTTGAACTCTTGATCTATCAGGATCAATAATTAGCACTGCACTTTATTCAGCTATAATCTCACACTGGACTGTCAACATATTCTCCTCAATACAACTGCTATATATATATATATATATACACATATATATTTCATATACTCCCACTTATTGTATTGTATTGTATATTCTGTTCTATATTCTGCATTGTATATAATTATTGTGTTGTGTAAGTATGTGTACATCTGATTTGTAAATTGTTTTGTGTAAGTATGTGTACATTTGATATGTAAATTGTTTTGTGTAAGTATGTTGTTTATTGTAATTGGTATATGTCTCGTCACTGTCATGACTGCTATGTTGCTCGGAACTGCACACAAGAATTTCACCTACTGTTGCACTTGTGTACATGGTAGTGTGACAATAAAGTGATTTGATTTGATTTGATAATGCCCAGTGGTTTACAGTCAGCACTGCAGGCAGCTCGTGGTCGGCAGCAAAGGCGCATAAGGTTCGCTTCTGTTCAAGGATGCTCTGAATCATATAATATGTACTGTTCCATCTAGTTTTAACGTCTTGCTGAAGACGTTTCAGGGGCATTTGAAATTCACGCTGAATGTCCCCCAATCGCGAGTATGCTAATGGAGAATGTTTGAAGTGCCCCACAATTTTTCTGGCACTTGCAATTGCGTCAATCAAGCTTCGTTGGGACAAAAGTCCCTCGTTAACAGCAAGCTGTAATGAGTGCGCGACACAGCCCAAACTAGGGACTCCCAAATCATCCATCGCTTTCTTCATATTGCTGGCATTGTCCCTCAAAATCACATGCACTTTGGATATAGGGATTTTCCACCCATCAAGCATTTCTTTGATTGAATCTGAAATCACCCTGCTGGTGTGTGACCCTCTCATTTCCTTTACGTGTAGCACAGCGCTCTGCAAATCATAACTATCATTCAACCAATGTGCCGTTAAACTAAGAAGGGACATGGGGCACACGTCGGAGCTCCAAATATCTGTAGTGAAGCTGAAGGCCTGCACATCTTTTAATTGGTCTGCAACGTGCGAGGAAACTCTGGAATACAGCTCAGGCAAAGCGGTCTCAGAAATGTATGTTCTAGATGGCAAACTATATCGTGGTTCCAGATGTTCCATGAGGCTGACGGAAACCCGTGTTTTCGACAACAGAGAGGGGCTGATCATCTAGAACAATGAATTCAAGTACCTTTTCTGTTATTTTTACAGCTTTACGATTCTGATGTGGAAGTTTTTCTTGCCTCTGAAACGCATCTGTCAAGGTCAGCTGCTTTGACTCATTCTTTTTCCGTTTGATTTGCGCGAACTCCTCGTGTTCTTTTGCGTGATGCTTCTGAAGATGCTTGATTATATTTGTCGTATTGTAATTCGAAACACTACTTCCACCTCTTGAAACGTTGGCTTTGCAAATATTACAATTTGCAGCGCTACTCGTTGATGTATCAAGGGTAAAATAATTCCAAATCAGGGACATGTTTAACGCGCTGAGGTACTTTGAATGTAAAGGTTCGCCTCAACTTGCCTGTCACACTCACGTGTGATTGCGCTAAGCAGCACAACGTATTTTAAATGTATTTAATTTAAGGCAATGTTTAAAAATAAATAATTTATTTCTTATAAGAATTATTATACAGTAGGCCATCGTTTATTGCCATTCATTCATCAATCACTGGTAACACGGTATCGAATTTGGATCGGTCTTGCATCACCGATATCCGATCCATTAAAAAAGCTTGGATCGGCGCCGATACCGATCCAGAGTATCGGATCGATGCATCTCTAACTCTGTTCTCCTCTGAATGTGAGAATGGATTTTGAAAGGATTGAGTTGTCATGTCCTTACAATTGTTGCACTTAATTTCTCACAGTGTTAGCCTTTGGGGGTATCTTGGGTATGTCAACAATCCAGTTAGCCTTATACATTTAAAAATCTGTATGATCTACCTAAATGTTGCCGCCCCTTGTTTTTATTTTGTATTTTTAAATCCACCTGTTGGGAGCGAGTAGAAATGGTTGGCCTTTATCCAAAACATTCAGTTTTACATTCCTAATTTTACTATTCCACCTCCCCCCTCATTCTCCCTTCTGTTGATTGGTTCTATTGCTAGTTTTATGAAATTAGCCAAATATGTGAACCACTGAATCAACATAAAAAAATTTTTTTTCAATTTTATGTTGATTCATTGGTTCACATATTTGGCTAATTTCAAAACCCCATAATGACAACGTGAAAGAAGTTTGTTTGAAATCTTTGCAAATGTATTAAAAATAAAAGAAATCACATGTACATAAGTATTCACAGCCTTTGCTCAATACTTTGTTGAAGCATCTTTGGCACCAATTACAGCCTCAAGTCTTTTTGTGTATGATGCTACAAGCTTGGCATACCTATTTTTGGGCAGTTTCTCCCATTCTTCTTTGCAGGACCACTCAAGCTCCATCAGGTTGGATGGGGAGTGTCGGTGCACAGCCATTTTCAGATCTCTCCAGAGATGTTCAATCAGGTTCAAGTCTGGGCTCTGGCTGGGCCACTCAAGGACATTCACTGAGTTGTCCCGTAGACACTCCTTTGTTATCTTGGCTGTGTGCTTAGGGTTATTGTCCTGTTGGAAGATGAACCTTCGCCCCAGTCTGAGGTCCAGAGCGCTCTGGAGCAGGTTTTCATCAAGGATGTCTCTGTACATTGCTGCATTCATCTTTCCCTCGATCCTGGCTAGTCTCCCAGTTCCTGCCGCTGAAAAACATCCCCACAGCATGATGCTGCCACCACCATGCTTCACTGTAGGGATGGTATGGCCAGGTGATGAGCGGTGCCTGGTTTCCTCCATACATGATGCTTGCCATTCAGGCCAAAGTGTTTAATCTTTGTTTCATCAGACCAGAGAATTTTGTTTCTCATGGTCTGAGAGTCCTTCAGGTGCCTTTTGGCAAACTCCAGGCGGGCTGTCATGTGCCTTTTACTGAGGAGTGGCTCACTCACTCTGGCCACTCTACCATACAGGCATGATCTTTTGGAAGGTTCTCCTCTCTCCACAGAGAAACGCTGGAGCTCTGTCAGAGTGACCATAGGGTTCTTGGTCACCTCCCTGACTAAGGGCCTTCTCCCCCGATCGCTCAGTTTGGCCAGGCGGCCAGCTCTAGGAAGAGTCCTGGTGGCTCCAAACTTCCATTTACAGATTATGGAGGCCACTGTGCTCATTGGGACCTTCAAAAATGCAGAACTCTTTCTGTACCTTTCCCCAGATCTGTGCCTTGATGTAATCCTAGCTCTGAGGTCTACAGACATTTCCTTGGACTTCATGGCTTGGTTTGTGCTCTGAAATGCACTGTTAACTGTGGGACCTTATATAGACAGGTGTGTGCGACTTTCCAAATCATGTCCAATCAACTGAATTTATCACAGGTGGACTCCAATCAAGTTGTAGAAACATCTCAAGGATGATCAGTGGAAACAGGATGCATCTGAGCTCAATTTTGAGTGTCATGGCAAAGGCTGTGAATACTTATGTACATGTGAATTTTTTTTTTTTATAGATTTGCAAAGATTTCAACCAAACACCTTTCATGTTGTCATTATGGGGTATTGTTTGTAGAATTTTTAGGAAAATAATTAATTTAATCCATTTTGGAATAAGGCTGTAACATAACAAAATGTGGAAAAAGTGAACGCTGTGAATACTTTCTGGATGCACTGTACATACAGTACTGTGGAAAAGTTTTGGCACTTGTGAAAAATTTTGCATAGTGAGGATGTCAAAAATAATGAAATAAATAGTTTTCATTTATCGCTTAATGTCATACAAAGTCCAGTAAACATAAAAAAGCTAAATCAATATTCGGTGTGACCACCTTTGCCTTTAAAACAGCACCAATTCTCCTTGGTACACCTGGACAGTTTTTCTTGGTTGTTGACAGATAGGATGTTCCAAGCTTCTTGGAGAATTCACCACAGATCTATTTAGTCTCAATTGCTTCTGTCTCTGCCCTGCGATGGACTGGCGACCTGTCCAGGGTGTCCCCCGCCTTTCGCCCAATGTTAGCTGGGATAGGCTCCAGCCCCCCACGACCCTGTACACAGGATAAGCGGTTGACGATGGATGGATGGATGGATGCTTCTGTCTCTTCATGAAATCTCAGACTGACAAAATGTTTAGTGGGGGCTTTGTGGGGGCCATAACATCTGTTGCAGGGCTCCCTGTTCTTCTATTCTAATCTTTTCTATTTGCAAAAGTAATGTTTGGGAGTCTATTAACTAGGGCTGGGATAAACGATTATTTTTTAAACGATTAATCTAGCGATTATTTTTTCAATGCATCGATTAATCTAACGATTCATTTTTTCAGTCCGATTCGATTTCGATTCATCGACTTGTGACAACACCGGTAATACCGGTTTCATCGGGGGTGGGGGTGTATAAAATGTAAAAAAAAAAAAAAAACATTTGCTGGGAGTTTGATTGACTGGCAATCTGATCAATCAATCATAATACACCATTTTTGTCCGACAAAGTAATCAGGAGAGAGAAGATTAACGTCGATGGATTTGAATTTGAATAATGGATTGTAGGCTACCGTACTGACATCTTTCCGCGGTTAAAACAACAGTCCTTCTGATGTAGGCTACATTCATGTTTAGCCTATTTGATGCTATAAATTAACCAAGGAAAAGATGATCGGTTCACGAGCAGCTTTAACTGAGGCAATCTGTCACGACACATTAAAGAGCCACAAAATAGTAGGCCTATTTATGGTTTAATTTTCTTTGAATGTCCAAATTTGAAAGTTGAGACTTTATTAAATGTTACCTGCTTGGTCCTGTCTGTCATCGCGTTGTCAGTGTCCTCTATGTATTTTTCACGACATTCATAGCTATAAGCACATTATTAATAGCTATAAGCGAAAACTTTAGGTGTCGACAACGTATTATAGCCTATTCCAACATCGAGTGAAAAGTGGGGAGTTGAAAAAAAACTTACGGTGCTCTGTCATCTGCGGCTGCTCCCGGGTGGCGCTAGAATGGAAGGCCATCTCCATTTTGCAAAGACGACATATCACGGAATTGTTTCCTTTTAAATTAAATAATTCCCATACTTTTAGAGGAACGAGTGCATGCCGCCTTGCACTTCTGATAGTCTGAGGAGCCACTCGTGTTGGCGCTGGCGCCGCCATCTTTGTTTTGGGTCTGACAATTCGATGCGCATATTTTGCGTCGACGACGTATTTTTTGCGTCAAAGTCATCCCAGCCCTAGTGCTGGTGCATTGCCGTGGTGCTAGAATGGAAAGCCATCTCCATTTTGCAAAGACGACATATCACATAATTTTTTCCTTTTAAATTAAAGAATTCCCATACTTTAGTGGAACGAGTGCATGCCGCCTTGCACTTCTGATAGTCTGAGGAGCCACTCGTTTTGCTTCTACTCTCCGGCGCCGCCATCTTTGTTTTGGTCTGACGAATCGACGCGCATATTTTGCGTCGACGTATTTTTTGCGTCGACGTCATCGATTACGTCGACGCGTCGTCCCAGCCCTACTATTAACACACTAAAGTTGAAGCTATAAATAACCATCTTAAGACAAATGCTTTTGTGAAACATCTTATGTGCTTAAGACTTTTGCTTAGTACTGTATATGTGTATGTGTATGTATGTATGTATGTATATGTGTGTGTATATCACATATCACAATCTGGTTTTGTTGTGATAAATTATCATTTAAAATTAACGTTCTCTTGCAGAAAATTTACCAAAAAACCTTTAGTCATCTGGCACTACACACATTGTGTCCACGAGCCTGCAAGACCGGACCCGTATTTACGCATGTCGGTGGAGTAATGGCTTAAAATGACCTTAGAATCATTATAGATGGGTTATTCATGTTCGCCTTGTCATGTGTGTGTTTATTATTATTACTGAGTGCGTTTGACACTTGAAGTGCTCAGAAAATCACTTTCACTATTTTTAATAAACATAAACACAAATAGAAAATTTAAACCTATTTAACAGAACCTACATCACCACAGGGCTCCAGACTAACATATGGGTGCCACCAGGCTCTACAGATGGTGGCGACAGCACCTGATTTGGTAGCAACAGTGGAAAAATAAATATTTTTTTGTCCTTAATTTAAAAAAATAAAATAAAAAATGATACAAACTAATAAAAATAGTGCCATTTATTATACTTTATATAATTTTGTTGCTGAAATGCACATACATTAAGACAGTATAGCATTGATTTTGACTTGATGTAACAGTAACATCTGTAAAGTTTATTTATATATAGGCCTACCTAATTTATTTTAGGGCTAAGTTTAAATATTCTGCATGTGATCCTACTGATTAAGTCATCTCTTTGAATTTCTGAAAGCCAGTTACTTGTTCTAGAACACATTTTACACCAAAGAAAAACTGATTTCTTGGTCCATAATAATTATGAAAAGTTGCCAAAGTTCCTCCATTAGTGTCCATAGTTTTAAGTGATATTGTAACTAGATTGCAGGTAGTCACTGGTAAAACCTTTGATAGGCTGCTATATGATGACATTACTGTGAATACGTGCGTGTATATGGTGGGGTCCCTTTCGCTTCATACAGGTGTCCCATTTAACTGAATGCAGTATTTCAGCGGTGGCACAGTGCCGCTCCTGAATGCATATAGGGGAAACACTGAACCAACTAGCAATAGCAAGTAGCAAATTATGGTTTATGGATGTGACAAATGAAAGCATGTGCGTCGATGTATCCCATTCAGCTTCCTGTTTCAATAGGAAAAATATCAACACAGGAAGGAAATCTGTGCTCGTTAAGCAATTTGGTCCATTCAGCCTGGATATCTTTTTTTTTCTCTCTCTTTCTGCAGCTCTTATATTCCTCTTCTATCTGGTGTTCTATGGTTTCCTGGCTGGAATGTTCACTCTCACCATGTGGGTGATGCTACAGACGCTGGATGATCACACCCCCAAATACAGGGACCGAGTGGCCAATCCAGGTAACAGTCCCAGACTCCAACACTTTGTCACAAAGCATGACGTAAAATTTTGATGCACTGGAGACTTAAGACAACCTAAAGTGGTGGATTTGTCGATTCATCGGATTCAGTTGATGATTTTTATGGTAGTGTACTATTACGAACATAGAATTTAGTGCACCTTTAAACAATTTTTCATGAACTTTCAAGATTTTTATTTAGAGTATGATGCTATGCAGTATTTGTGCAGTGCTGTGCAGTGACTTTTTTGTAATTGTTATAAAGAAGTTTATAATTGGAAGATGTAAAATGCCAGACTCATTTCGCTAATTCCAGCCAAAAAGATAAGTCTACTTGGACATACAACACACTTTAATTTCAATCTGTTTAGGCAGAACATCTTTTTTCACAACAAGCCTTTGTTCTGAAACATTTTGCAATGGGTATTTCTGCAAATCTTCGAATTTTCTAAATTTTTCTCATGGGTCCAAAAGTCTGAGACCAACATCTAATAAAAAAAACTAATAAACAACAACTGGGAAATAAAGAAAGCATGTGGATTTTGAGCCATTTAACGAAAACAGAAAGAAATTAACAAAGAAATTAAATGATACAGAATAGGTCACGTGAGGAAGGTTGTTTGTCGTCTTAAGCGTAAGAAATGTGATATCTTGTTTCTTCAAGAAATGCACCTTTTCCCATAGGAAGCTGAACATTTTAGAAAGATATGGGGTGGGCATTTTTTTTTTTTTATAATGCTGGCTCGGGTAAGTGCAAGGAAGTCATTATACTGATAAGTAAACATCTACAATTCAAATGTCTCAAACAGAGTAAAGACAAATTAGGAAGCAAAAGTGTGCAAGCCCCCTAGAGCAACAGTGATGCTTCATAGAATGTGTAAAAACCTTGGTCTTACAGATATTTGGAGACTTTTGAACCCATCTGGTAGGGACCTTTTCTTCAGTCCTTAAGATATAATCTTGAATAGTTTTTAATAGTCCCTCATTTCATCTGTTGTTGATTGCTCAATTTGAAACATTTTAGGCTCAGTTCACACCCTGGTGAGTTCAGAGATGTTTCCACATACAGAGAAAAAGAAATCATATAGTTGGTGCTTTAATTGCATCCCTTTTGCAAAATCCTGAATTCCAATAAATGCTAAAGGCTAAAATCAGTGTCTATATGGAGACCAGCTGGTTCTCCGTATCCTCTGTGGGCGTGGCTTGGGATGAACTTAAGGCGTTTTTTAGGGGCCAGATCATACCGTATGCCTCATTCACCAAAAAAGCCAAAGCACAAGAAATAGTGGAATTGGAAGGGAATATTAAAATGCAGAGGCAGAGCTGAAGCACCAAATGTTGTCTTAGAGAATTAATCCTATTGAAATACAGATATAGTACTATTTTGTCATGGAAGGTGGAGTTTTGGCTATTCAGGGCATGACAGTATTACTTTTAGTCGGGGGACAAAGCAGGGAAGCTTTTGGCTAGATGTATAATTGAGAGAGAGTCTTTTTCTAACATTCCCTCAGTGAAATCTGCTGGTGGTGAAATATTTACCTCTTTTAAAGAATTCTGTCTTGATCTCTATAGTTCACATCTTCGTCTACTGATGATATTATAACTTTGTGAAACCATTAGAACTTCCTAATCTGATGACTGATCAAAAAAATCTCTTGATTCTGATTTAAACTTGGAGAAGTTTGGTGAGGTAATTAAGGACTTGCCTACAGGCAAGGCTCCGGGGCCAGATGGCTTTGCCACTGATTTAGGGTTAGTACCTAGTAATTACTATAGTTTTTGTAATTATATTATACGTACCTTTAGAACAGTACTGTAAAATAAAGTGCTACCCATCATTGTTTACACAATTCCACATGATCCTTACAACAAAGTACTGTGTCAGTACAATGGTACAGTAAAGATTTTAGACTGTAATACCATGGCACTGAATAACTGCCATATTTTTACATTTGTTCTCCAAGGTTTTTTAAAGAACCATGAAGTTACCATTGTCCAATAAAAAATACAAAAAAAGCATTGAAATACTATGGAAAGTTTTTTTTAAGTGGCAACACCCACAAATAAAAGCAATTGTCAGTGTCTTGAGTACAGATGATTTCTCAGATAGACTAACTGACACTTGTACATACACTGCTGACACCCAGAAAATTAGCATATGTACATGAATAAATTCTATGTTATGATGGTAATGGAAAAGAACTCGCATTAAAGGTGCTATTTAGCTGATGTCATTTTATTCTGCACTATTTTTACCATTTACCTCTGCTATGATTGCTGTTGTGTGTTCTGATTGCAACAGTGTTACACATCATCCATTAACCTCCCACACACCCACACATTCCATCGCACTCAGCCCACACACTTGTGAATGGTGGTTGCGATGAGATCGCTCCAGTTCCATCCTTTCGTGCTGTTGAAGGTGGGAATTTGAGATTTCTTTCTAGTTATCGTCCATACTTCCTTTAGTGTCAATTTATTCCTCCCACTAATCTCTTTTCCTTTACCAGCTCAACCCCCCATTTCCATAGATCTTTTAGTAACATAATGTTCTTCTCAGTACAGAACAGTTGGACATCATTTCAGGCAAGTTGCGGTTTAAGTGTCTCCAATAATCAGTGCATTGAAAGTTCCAAGCTTTTTTTTTAAGGCAGGTGTTAATGAGCAGAAATGTTGGTGCATATTGATCATTTCAAGCTGAATAATCTTTTCTAATTAAATGAAACATGACCAGAAAGCACATGTATTTCGCTGAGAAGTCTTCGATAGAGTGCACCATTTGAAAGCATCTCATTGGATTTTAAGCATCATATTTGTGTATAAACATCTGATAAACATGTTAAAAAGAGCATATTCACATTCACTGTAAATCAGTGATAGGTTACAGGTCTGTTCTGATAGGGTCTTTGACAGCACAGAAAAACAAAACTAAATGCAATTAGCTGTATAATCATATTTAGTACTATAGCAAGGTAATTAGGCTTATACATGTTTAAAAGGGAAGAGAAAACACCATATCTTCTGTTGTTGACCTCAAAGACCATGGGTCAAATTAAACTGTACTATAAAAATGTGTTGCCATGTTGGGTCTCCACTTGATGTGCAATGTCCTGAAACAAAACCAGTTGAGAATCACTGGTCTTAATGATAAACATCATGGATCATTGTTCTAACAGCACAAATGTTGTGGCAAAATACTGCAATTTAGCAAATTCTCTAAATTAAAATGCATACATCATATGGATGTCTTGGTGATGTACATGTGCTAACAGATGGACAGAATCTGCATTTGATGTGTATCATGTGTAACTGAGTGTTGCATCCTTAGGGCTGGTGATCAGGCCCAAGTCCATGGAAATTGCATTTAACCGCTCCATTCCCCAGCAATACAACATGTATGTGCAGCACCTGGAGTCCTTTCTACAGAGTGAGTACCACTCTCTAAATATTTGCCCTACAAAAGTACAAACTGATGATACTGTAACACCACCTGATCTTCTTCTGATAACTTGCCTGATCTTCTTCTGATAAAATGCCTTTTTAAACAGGATTATCTGAGGTCCCTTGATCTTCAGTCTGCTCAGACCCCCTAAGACCCAGACCAATATCAGACCACTAAATACCCATACCAAGTCTAGAACCCCTTACTAGAAATACTAGAAACATAAATACAAAACTAAGACTAGACCCCCTTAAGGCCAACGTATACTCGGGTTGACCGTGTTGCTGATCAGACAGCGAACCGTATGCGTGTGTCCCAGATTTTCTCAGCACACTATCAGTCCTTGTCTGTGTGCATCATCAGTGCATGCACCCGCCGTTGATTGTACTAAAGAGTATCACAAAGCAGTCATAGTGCACATGCGTCAAACTCTTTTGAATCTATCATGGTCAAAATTGTTGGCTTTGAAAGGCTGAGCACTTGACTGTGAACAAGATGACTCGGAACGTGGAAGAATGAAGGACGCCCGAGCCTTAACACCCAGACTAATATCAGACCCCTTAAGACCCAAACAAAGACTGCACCCACTAAGACCCAAACCAATACTAATACAGCTAATATAAAGACCAAGACTAGACCTCCTAAAACCCAGACCAAGAGTATAACTTTTGAGGCCCAGACCCAGATATGTTGGTCCAATAACCAGATCATGATCTGTTGGTCCAATACATGCTGAAAAGACCAGCTGAAACAGCATGCAATTCCCATGCTGGTATTGGCTGGTTTATACTGGTTGATACTGGTTTGGTGCTGGTCTAGCTGGTGAGCCACCATAGCCATTCTTTTCACCAGCAACACCTAGCTGGTGAAGCTGGTTGACCAGCATGATCTTTGTGATGAAGCTGGTTAAGCTTGTTTAAAAGCTGGCATTGGAATACCAGCATTCTATGTTGGGGGACCAGCACCCTAAACATAACATAAGCTGGTGACCAGCAATGCTGGGCTTTTCAGCAGGGTAACCATACCCAAGATTGTCCTAATAATGAGGCTGTTTATTTCAATGAACTAGAAAAACAGAGTAATGGAATTCTCTTTATTGGTGACGGATACCTTTCCGACCACTGTTTGAAGCAATAGAACTGGAAAATGACTATGGCCTTGTCTGAGACCATAGGATCCAGATCCTGAAGACTGAGCTTTGAGATCCAGACAGCAACCTGACAAATTGATCACAGGTCTCAAGACCATAAGATCAAAATTCAATCGAGACAATTTTTATTTGGAGGACATTCTTCAAGTTTTTTTACATAAATAACGATTTTACAATTATTGCTCATTCAGGTCACATATTGGGCAATATTAGCAAGTAACTACTGCACTTAAGAAATCAGTAGAAGTGGTGTTGTAGACGGCTATATTGCAAGGCTACAAGAGGAGGGCTTTCTGAAAGCACTATGAATGTGGCAGAAATGCTAAGCTGTTTGCTTTTAAGTACATTTAAAAATGTATTTAAAAGAAAATTACAATTTAAGCCACTCGCAAAACACTAATTTATAAAACCTTCCCTTTGTGTAACCTTTGGGTAAGGTGTTTTGAGATTAATCCTCTCAGTCTCACTTCTGGTAGTGAACTGCTCTTGAAATTGCCTGGTTGCTAGCAGTGCAAATTGTTATCAGCTGTATATTATCACCACCCCACCTTAAAAATTCACTCTAAAGATAGAAGTTAAAGCCTTTCTTGAATGGCTCTCAAATGGTCAGCTACAGCAATCATGGATGACATTTAAAATAAAAATAACATGTTTATGCCCCATTTTAATTCTGCAATGTAACATATTTCAGAGTAAAACAGGATCTAAAATGAGGTGCGAATTGATTGGGAGTATGAAAATACCCAGTGAGTTCAAAGTTGTGTGCCTTTAGTTCATGTCTTATAGTGTTGACGGTCTTTACAGTCTTCTGGGAAAATGGACCAGGAATATTGATGGCGTCATCGCCTAGTACTACGAGGAATTTCAAAAAAAAATGTCCCCAACTTCATGTTTCAATAGTAAACATTTCAACACAAGACAGAAATTGTGCTCGTCTAGCCATTTAATGGGGTCTTTAGGCTTTCATATTGGGTATATTAATGTTCTTGTAAGACAGATGTAGACTTTCAAACTCACCACACAGAGGACAAGGAAAACATCTCGCAACCTCTATTAACAACTTCAAATTACTGCTTAATGTTTCCAGCTCAAGACCTGTGACTCATCTACATTCTTTCTTTTGTTACTTCAGAGTACAATGACTCTATGCAGGAGGCCAATGAGCTCTGTCCTAGGGACGAGTACTTTGAGCAGGACAATGTTGAGGAGAAGAAGGTGTGCCAGTTCAAGAGAAGTCTGCTACGACAGTGCTCTGGACTTGCTGATAGTACTTTTGGTTATTCCGAGGGCAAGCCATGCATCCTGGTCAAGATGAATCGAGTGAGTTGCATGTTTTTACTCCACTTAGTGAAAGGCACCTCTTGTTGGAGACTGGTGGTTAACAAAGACAGGGGCTCCATGCAGTATCCTGGCCAGCAACCTGTCCTGATCCCATTCCTCCCCTCTTTTACACCCAAAATGTTCTGTTCACTTTCTACTTGTACTGTGTATATATCAGTAAAAAGTATCAAAGAACTGGAAGATCATCAAAATAATTGACAAACTTTGTCCTGAGTGTGAAGTGTAATTTCTGCATTAAATGGAATTGTGAAAATTGTTTCGAAACAGATTTCACCAAAACTCCTACCATCGCCCTCTAAACGAGTAGCCAAAAGAAGTGTGCCTGCCCCAAACTCACGCCATTGGTTGAGCCAGAAGTTGACATTCAAATTAATGGCAATGTGTTTGCACTCTTCAGAAATTCAACCTATGAGTGTCTTATAGTTTGCTCTGCAAAACAATCTAAGATAGGAGGAAGTATTTTAGCAAGGAAAATTTAGTTTGAGGTCATTCTAAATTATAGATTTCTGCAGACTTTCAGTGGATTGCTATTTGAAGCAGTTCACCTAGAGATCGATTTGTTTTTGAGACTCTGTGGAATTCACATCATTATATAAGAATGTTTGTTCAATGCATACATTCCATATTTTTTGCAGGTTATTGGGCTGAGGCCACGAGGAGACCCACATATAAACTGTGCAGCCAAGGTAATGCCTACCTCATACAAAGTATACCATAGCTTCAATGTGTACATTTTATGTATTTGGGTGTGCTGGTGTGATTTAGAATGAATGTGCATCCAATTTGCTTTTTCAAACATCTTGTTTGTATCTGGTCTTTCTCCACGCTGCCTATAGGGCCAGCAGTTTTAATGGTGGGTAAGACATCGGGCCCCAGCCCCCCCATTGTTCCCAAAGGGTTCTTGCCCAAGGCCTTTTCCATCTCGCTGCTGCCTCACTCCTGTTCTGCTTCATCATTGGTGCTTAAAACTACCCTCATTCTAGACATAATATAATACTGCATTTTAACTTGTGTTTTGGGTGATCCGATCACAAGAGGTCAGTCACCTGGTATTAATTTGCATCTGGTATTAATGTAAGCCTTAAATGCGAGCGGAACGTTAAGTGCTATCAGGTTCTTTTAAAGCCAGGTCTATCCTGCAAAATTGTAAACCTTCTTTTGGCTCATTGGCTGCGTTTCCACTATCGGGTCAAATGAGGGCTTGCTAGTGCATGCCAGGGCCAGTCGTGTTCCCACTGTCACTTCCAGGGCTTCATCGTGCCTCCTCTGGGCTTCCTCTTGGCCAATGGCCTTTGGACCGATGATTACCCTTGGGCCTAACGAGGCCAACTGGGGAGTGAGGCAGGGCCAATGTCAAAGGCCGAGTTTTGCCGAACTTGCCAGGTTGTATATTAAGTGCACCATTGTACAAGTTCAGTCATTGTGTACAGTACAAATCAGTTAAAATTAAAAGTCAAGTCAAGTGGTTTTTATTGTCGTTTCAACCATATACAGTTAGTATAGTACACAGCAAAACGAGACAACGTTCCTCCAGGACCATGGTGCTACATAAAAACAACAAAGGACCAACACAGGACCACATGAGACAACACAATGAAATAAAATACCTATATATATATATATATATATATATATATATATATATATATATATATATATACACCTATATAAAGTGCACGCGCAAACATGTGCAAAGTACGGGACAGTACAACAAATTACTGACAATGAACAGGACAATAGACACAGTGCAGCGCCGACCAGTACTCAGTAGTGCAAAAAGATGACAGTTTCTAAAAACTTACACATAACATACTATGAGATAGTGTTCTATGCACATAGCAGTTATTGAGGTAGCAGTCAGTTATAAAGTGACAAAATTAAAGTGCAACTCAGGACATGTGAGTGTGTGTCAAACCAGTCCTGAGTATTGAGGAGTCTGATGGCTTGGGGGAAGAAGCTGTTACACAGTCTGGCTGCTTCGGTACCTCTTGCCAGACGGCAGGAGGGTAAAGAGTTTGTGTGAGGGGTGTGTGGGGTCGTCCACAATGCTGGTTGCTTTGCGGATACAGTGTTTTTTGTAAATGTCTTTGATGGAGGGAAGAGAGACCCCAATGATCTTCTCAGCTGTCCTCACTATCCTCTGCAGGGCTTTGCGGTCCGAAACGGTGCAAGTCCCAAACCAGGCAGTGATGCAGCTGCTCAGGATGCTCTCAATAGTCCCTCTATAGAATGTAGTGAGGATGGGGGGTGGGAGATGTGCTTTCCTCAGCCTTTGAAGAAAGTAGAGACGCTGCTGGGCTTTCTTGGTGATAGAGCTGGTGTTGAGGGATCAGGTGAGGTTCTCCGCCAGGTGAACACCAAGGAATTTGGTGCTCTTGACGATCTCCACAGAGGAGCCGTCGACGTTCAGCAGAGTGTATTCACCTTGTGCTCTCCTAAAGTCAACAACCATCTCTTTTGTTTTGTCGACATTCAGGGACAGGTTGTTGGCTCTACACCAGTTCGTCAGCCGCTGCACCTCCTCTCTGTATGCTGACTCGTCGTTCTTGCTGATGAGACCCACCACGGTCGTGTCATCGGCGAACTGTGTCATCGAAGATGTCGGTAAGAACATCTGCTAGCTGGTCTGCACATCCTCTGAGCACTCTGCCAGGAATGTTGTCTGGTCCAGCAGCCTTCCGTGGGTTGACTCTACGTGTCACCGCTTTCCTGGAAGTGACTGTGGATTCTCTGGGCGTGTGCACGCTTTGCCTCTCTGATTGCCCGTGACAGTTGGCCCTAGCTGTTCTTAGGGCTGCCTTATCGCCTGCTCTGAAAGCGGAGTCTCGGGACCTCAGCAGCATGCGCACCTCCGCAGTCATCCACGGCTTCTGGTTGGAGCGTGTGGTGATGGTCTTGGAGAAAGTGACATCAATGCACGTGCTGATGTAGCTGGTCACTGATGCTGTGTATTCCTCCAAGTTGGTAGAATCGCCATATGTTGCAGCGTCCCTGAACATTTGCCAGTCAGTACACTCAAAACAGTCCTGAAGAGCAGAGATGGCTCCTGCTGGCCAGGTTTTCACCTGCTTCTGAAGCGGTTTTGTGCGTGTGACGAGCGGTCTGTATGCTGGAATTAACATAACAGAGATGTGGTCTGAGTAGCCGAGGTGGGGGCGGGGCTCCGCCCCGGTACGCGCCTGGGATGTTTGTGTAAACAAGATCAAGCGCATTCGCCCCTCTCGTTGCAAAGTCCACATACTGATGGAATTTAGGGAGCACTGTCTTGAGATTCGCATGGTTGAAATCTCCGACGACAATAAACAGTCCGTCGGGGTGAGCGTTCTGCAGTTTGCTCATAGCCCCATACAGTTCACAGAGCGCTTCCTTAGCGTTAGCGCTAGGGGGAATGTAAACTCCGGTTATGTAAACAGTGGTGAATTCCCGTTGTAGATAAAAAGGTCTGCATCTAACAGTCACAAGCTCCAACAGCGATGAACTAGAGACTAGCATAGAGTTCTTGCACCATTCCGTGTTCATGTAAACACACAAGCCACCACCGCGAGTCTTACCGCAGAGAGCTGTATTTCTGTCGGCACGAAACGAGGTGAGCCCGTCTAGCTGAATGGCAGCATCCGGAACTCTGTCGCTGAGCCACGTCTCCGTGAAAACAAAGACGCAGCAATCTCTAAACTCACGCTGCGTAGCCTGCTGGAGTCGGATATAGTCCAGTTTATTGTCCAGGGAACAAACATTTGAGAGCAGGATAGACGGGAGAGCCGGCCGGCTAGGGTTTGTTTTTAGCCTAGCATGAACCCCCGCCCTCTTGCCGCGCTTCCGCTTTCTCGCACACCACTTACGACGTCCTCTCCCCCGGCCACCGGCATCAGGCGACGCCGAGGACTGGAGGCCTGGTCTCCGCAGCAAGCAGAGTATGCGTAGTGTTGTCCATTTGTGATCTGATCTCCTGAGAAGCTAATGATTATCACACGTAAATAGGGGAAATGTTTTGGTTGTGGTTCAAATAAATGCTGGTTAAGGTTGGCCAATTTATTGTGTTGACGTAGTAGCATTCATCCTTGCATAACACGGAGTTTGTGAGGTCAAAAAGACAAGAATTCCTTTAACGTGTGTACAAAAATCAAACTGATATGAGGGACGAATTGTGCAATGTTGAACCAATTTCAAACACTTTGTTTGCTTGCTTCAAGTAGCTCTACACTGCAGATGCGAGATGTTCCTATCAGACCTACCCCGTTTATAACCTGTCCCAGTAGCACTTAACTGCCCTTATTTTGCCATTTTTTACCTTATGACATCTCAAAGCTCATGAGACCGCTCACCCATCTGCGGTCCTCTGAACTTTAACGCTCTTTAATGCTGAATTTCTTTTGCTGTTTTAATCTTGCCATTTCTTACTAAACAAACATCCACTAATGGTGATATTGCAATGCTTCAATGGCAGTTTTCACACATGAAACCAATTCAATTGTCACTTGTTTTTCATTAAATGTACATCTTTTATTCACACAAGGTACAGCAGTCTGTGCTATTATGAAAATTGTTACACTGAATTTAACATAAAACAGATATTTCTTTATACATTTCTCATGAAAACAGTCCTGTGTAAAATTTCGATGCAATTACATGATGCAAAATAGCACCTGTGGAGGACATAATTTAGTTTGCAAAAATTTTAGTATGGATTTGGGTCTATGACATGATGTATTAAATGTTTTGATGTTTTTGTGTGTTGGAAATTTTGAGTCTATTCGAGTGATGTGAGGGCAGTCTGTTGTCAGTGGCAACTGAACATGAGTCACATGACACACATTGTCCATAAAGTGCATGAGTGTGATCTCACCTGTTTTCGCCGTCTCGCCTGATACAGAGAGAAAATCCACTGCAGATGCAGTATTTCCCAATTGAGGGCAGGCTTGACAAGAGCTACTTCCCCTATTATGGCAAGAAATTACATGTGAGTACAATATAGTTCTACATTTAATAAAATGGAACATGTATCATTATAGAAGTTTCTTAAATTATAGGGGTGCATGATAAATTGGGGGCAATTATTGGTATTGGCCATAAGTAGATTACTTAAAAAATGTAACAAGTACTGTAGCATTATTTATTCTCAATTATAGAGATGCACAAGTATCATTAAGTATGTTTAATTGTAGGGGTGCACAGTATATCGGTGACCGTTATCGGTATAGGCCATAGGTAGTTTGTTTTGAAAATGCAGCATGTATGATGTCAGTACTTTTAATTCTAGTGATGTACAATAAATTGATTAACATTATTGATGTCAGTCTTAAGTAGTTCATTTTAAACTGTAACAAGTATCTATAATGATATGGATTGTGGAAATGTTGGCGACTATTGTCCGCATTGGCCATAAGTAATTTGTTTTAATTATCCGTATTTGGCTGAAATTTGGCTAGAAGTAGTGCATGTATTTTTGTTTTAAAAATGAGATAATTGTTCAAATCGGAGACCATTATCGGAATCGGCCACATGCAATTTAAAGGACTATTCCGGTGTCATAAGTTTGACAAAAATGTATTTTGACTTGCCACTCCTTTTTTTTAAAAAAAGAAAAGGCAAATATCTGGATTCCAGTAAAGCATTTTACAATGTAAGTGAATGGGGGCCAATCTGTAAATGTTAAAATGCTCAATATTTCAAAAGTATAGCCACAAGACATATGTGTTTTTAACATGATTTTATTGTGAAAAAATCACTTACTATCCTTTTCTGTGTATGTATTATATCCAACTTCATTGTCATGACCATGTAAAGTCAACAAACCCTAAAAATCACAATTTTAAAAACCTTTACAGCTCAAATAATACATGAGTTTTAACAGCAAAATGAATTTTTTGATTGCTTTTATAAAATGATATGCTTCACATTTATGCCTTTTAAACCCTCAAAATTGGTCTCATTCACTTCCATTCTAAGTGCCATAATGTAACCTTGACTTTTGCATTTTTAAAGAAATAATGTTTTTATGGTAATCAGTGTTGTGCCACAAATGCTGTTGATTGCGTATAACTTTTATTGAACATTCTTTTAAGAATGCAACAAGTATCGTTATGCAAGAATCTTTAATTATAGAGAAGCACAATATATTGGTGACCTTTATCGATATCAGCTTTTTTTTTAAATATTATTTCAATCATCTATTTTTCTGGTTAGGCTATTTTAGATTCTTTTTTTCTATTACAGGTTTCAAAAGTACGAAACGTATTTTTGTTAGTGCTGTCATTCGATAAAATTTGTAATCGCAATTAATCGCAGATCTGGAAAGTGCTGGCATTTTTCTCTTAAATATAATAATTTTCCTGTCAAACTACAGGAAAATTTAGTTCCTCCTCAGGAAAAAAAACCTGTATGTAACAATATGATTTATTAACATTTTTTTAAACAAAGCCTTCCACAGTATGAAGATAGAAATGCACTAATATAACACCAATTAAAGGTGCACTCAGTCTTACACTGACACCTCGCGTCTTGTATCCAGCATTATTCAAACGCAATAGTTTTCAGTGTTTGATGCCATTGTAGAAATTTGCAATTCACAGTCAGCCAGGATTAATTTTATCCCTGAGTGAAAGTGTCTATTAACAGGGCAGTTACTGAGATTAAGCGAGTCATAGTCAGCTGGTCAAGTGAATCTAAAATGGCAGCCCCCGTGAGGAGACCCACTCCACGTAGAATAAAATCGCTTTTATAAGGTTACTGATATGATTGGAGTCTTCATCTCATGTGGGCTCTCATTATATTATACTATGTTTCATATTTACAATTTCTTTAGAAGTAAAACTTTTTTAAATGAGGAAAAAATTACTGAGTGCACCTTTAAGTAACATTAAACGTTTCCCAAAGTCTAAGTGGGAGTTTGACTAATTGAAAGAGCTAGTCCACACATAAGTTGCATATTCATTGCAATGGGCATTCAATCTCAAACTCTGATCCTCCACAATATTAATCAGCCAGCAGACTGGCTATTCACTTTGTAACAGCAAGAAGCTGCGTTTATGATTTGTGTTAGGGCGCCAGCATCAAGCACTGCTTCGAACTCCACATGAAAAGAGCTTGCAGACAAAAATGTCTCATTTCCGTTTTCGTGTTAGTTAAGACTTGACATGCTTCTACGGTAATTAAAATTTACATTACTTGGATTGAAAAATACTTGATTTCTGTCACGAGTTCCATCTAGGCTTGTTTTGTACAACAAATAGCATTAAGAACTACTTGCCCCATCACGTAATCACTGCTGTGTTTTTGTGGTGTGTGCGTCAGTATATTGACTCCTGGCAAACATATACATTACAGAGGTTCCCCCCTTCCAACCAGTGTTTATGCTTATTTATGCTGGATTAATGGTATATGCATTAATCGTGAATTAAGAAAAATTTACGTGTTAAACTTTAACACTTAACATGTTAATTTTGACAGCTCAAATTTTGGTTTAAAAGCAGTCCAAATGAGATCTTTGGCATATCTGTGACTGTTATCGGTAGTGTGTTTTAAAAATGCAAGTTTACGTATGTATCTTCAGTTACAGGGATAAACAATATATCGTGACCATTATCATGATTTGGTCATGGGTAGGCATTCTTATATTAATAATAGTAAGTACCTTTAATTATAGGGATGCAAGTAAGTATATGTAATCAATATTAATTTTTTGGCTGATATTGGAAGCAGAAAATATCAGGGCTTAACACTAGCAGTAATTTTGATTTTTGATTTTCTGTCATCATATTGAGCGATAGCAAGAAGATAATTGTCAGTTATCGGCATTGACCAAAATGTCAAAATCATTACATCTCTACTTATTATTACTGATCTAATTTTTACCATTTCTGTTTTGTTTGTTTTTTCTTCTCTTTCTGTAGCAAAATTACGTCCAGCCAGTTGTAGCCGTTAAGCTGCTGCTGGCCGAGGAGGACTATGATTCTGAGCTGGCCATCGAGTGCAAGGTGGAGGGCTCAGACCTGATTAACAACAATGATCGTGACAAGTTCTTGGGCCGTGTTACCTTCCGGGTGAAGGTGTCCAAGTAGACTGGATCATTCATAGAGACGCACGATGTCAGTTCCTCTTACTCAAGCCCTGCCTGTTCCAATGACGTTTATCTCTCACCGCTCTGTACCTAATCGCATACAACCCGTACCCTAAGCGGTGTCCTAGAAGTTTGATCAGGGCCTTTATGAATCAAACACAATACGTCAAAACAGAAACTTGTCCTGGATTTCCTAGATGTTTGATGCATGCTAACGTTAATTTGCCCTGTATTATGGATGGGGTCCGAATAGTGTGTGATGGTTAATCAAGGTTTTAGTTTAGATTTGTAATTTATTATTATTTTTTTTTTTTCATTTAAATTCATTGATCTCACACACTACCCACCAGATTATCATCACACACTCACTGGAAATAAAAACCAAAAGGAAAAAACAATGCACATTCGTTCTCTGATGCCTCCCTTAAGAGCGAACTTAGTGACATCGTGTAGTAAGTTTAGGGACCTGTAAATAGATGCATCAACATATCATGTCGAATGTGGTCTGCTCCCTCCCATTGTAACTGTTTAGCCTGCCATGTGTGTTTGTGTGTGTGTGTGACGTGAAGCCTCTATGTACATACATAATGGATTTTAAACACTCTTTTTATGTCATCGTTCTCACTACGTCTGACTGCTGTAAGAAATCAAGAGTATGAAGTTATATAATAGCTGTAATTTAAGATTATTGAGAAATAAAAAATATTAAGGGGGACACCAAAAAAACATCTAGCAAATTTTGAAACCCCTCCACCATCTGAGGGAAGTGATTTTTTTTAAACCTCTGCAGAAACTGTTCTTTGTGCAGATGCCTTACGGTCTGTATGAGTTTAAAAATCTTGAAATAAAAGTGATTTTAAACCAATTTTATGTGTTGAATGGCTTGGCAAAAATAAATTGTGTATAACAAAAATCTAAAGAGCATTGATGGAATGCTAGATCCCACTTTGCTCAACATCATGTTGAATTTAGTTTTCAGAAAATAAAGTTTTGCAACAAAATATAAAGCTGCAGTTGTCTAATTGACTTCAAGCTAACCAAAAACAAATTAAATTATTATTCATAACGGCACATATTAACCTTTTTATCTAAAGGCTTATTCTTAAATGGTTGAAATTAGTTTCTAGACAAATATTTGTGCCTTCATATGAATTTCTTAAAATATGTTTTAAATGTTTCTAATTTATAATTAATATAAATAATAATAATAATAAATATTTTTACTATCTTTTAATATAACATGAGTCACTGAGGTTTTTTAAATGTTTGTAATAATAATAATAATATTTTATTATTAAATATAGTCATTGTTATTATTTATTTATTATCTTTTTAAATGTATGTGTTGGACCGCATAGTGTGAGGATGCCAAGCTGTGATCTAGAAAAAGGGTAGCTATATTGAAAAAGCTAAATAAATTATAGTTTTGATTTGTTTGAATGTTTTTGGTCACTACATAATTCCAATGCTTCCATTTAATATTGCATAGTTTTGATGAACTTACTATTGTTCTAAAATGTGGAAAATATTATTAAAGGAATATTGAGTGTATTCAAAGTTTTGGATGGTAATTCATTATTATACTAAATGTTAAATAGCTGTTTTTTATTAAGTACAATCTTTGTGGCTTAGATGGATTTAGTGTAAAATTAGTTTAATAATCACACTTTTAAAATAAATATCATTATCCCTTTGAAGCAAGGTAGTTCGGTCATACTTTATATTAGGTGGCATTAATGACTATGTACTAACATTTAAATACATACAAGACTATGTATTTACTGTAACATGTTGTTCTGCAAAATTCCCACATTTGCTGCTACTGAGGTTGAAGTACGGGTTGGTTTAGGAGTAAGGGTAGGATAAGGTGTTAGAGTTTGGGGTAAGGGTTGGGTTAGGGGTAATGTAAACGGTGTAACTACAAATGAAATTAAATGCAAGTATTTTAAATGTAATTAAAATGCAACAACATGTATGTACATAATATGTACATTGTATCAAATGGTTAAGTACATAGTAGTTAAGGCTACCTAATAAAAAGTGGGTCCTGACTAGATTCAATGGTTGTGTATAAATGACTGTACCATCACTGGTTTAGAAAATGATAGTGAAAGAAACACGTTCCAATGCTTCCCTCTTGTGGCTATAATAGCAATAGCACGACCCAGACAAAGACTTGTCATCCAAAACACATTATTTTATTTTTTGATGAACTAGTATAGAATTCCATTTATCATGTTACCATTTAAACATTAAACTTTGTTTAATGTACACTGAAATACCCTGGTTATACCTTGCCGTCTTGTTTGAAACCATAAGTTAGACCAAGACCAAGACTTAAGTTTTGAGATCCATTCCAAGACCACAAGACAAAGCCTCATTTAAAAGATTCAAAGTAGAATGACCATATTTAATGATCAATAAAGACAACTGTGATATTAATAAAATCACACAGAAAGGTCCATAAAATAGAAACCAAATTTATTTAGCCAATTCTTAGATTGTGTTTCATTGGTAATACTCCATCTGTAATGGTTTTGTGTCCTGTCTGTGAGGGGAGAATAATTCAGTGGCACGTCTGTCAATCTCTGTAAGGTGCAAAGAACCATGTGAATGCTGCTGTATGATTACACTCACAGAGCACAAAGAAAACGTGCTTTATCAGAGACTTTGTTTCTTAGATATATTTAATTTGCTTTCAAGTCTGTAATCTCAGCTCCAGATAACAGAACCACTAGCACTTGGGGTTGAGAGAGGAAGAAGTGGCCTGTGAGAGAGTGTTCATATACAAGCTTTTCCACTGAAGGTGACCTCGGACAACTCTGATCTGAGATCTGCTATTAGGTCACTATTAATAAATGTGGTTGTTTTGGTTATGGAAAAGCTGGTCCTAACTCAGCACAGATGTAGAACTATTATGTGACGTTTCAGAGTTGAACCAGAGAAATGTGTGATAGACATTTATCTTGAGCATGTATCAGACACCTTCACTGCTGGTTTTTTTCCCCAGTACATCACCAAATTCTAGCTTAGAAGCCTGTAGCCAGTTAAGATACACTCTAGGAACAATGGATTATTTAATTGGTTGCAGGGCATTTTCCCAGTGGGCCAACACACTTTGGGGCCGATCAGGGGCGGACTGGCCATCGGGAGAACCGAGCGGTCCAGTGGGTCGGCAACGCTAAATAAGCTAAAATGAGCCGCCGCATTATGCAGAACGGACCACAAAACGGTGATTTCTGACCATGGAGTTACAAAGAGAAGACTTAAAGATTTTTTTTTACCTATCATTCATTTCAAACAGCCTAATTCAATAACTCAATGTAGTAAATTAATAAAACCAACAGCAATATACAGATATGAACAGAGAAGGTGCAGCTCCCACCCATAAGCGTAAACTAAACTCACAGTGGAAAAGGTCAACTGTCTCAATCTCAGCCTTTGATCTCTGTGTGTGTGTGTGTGTGTGTGTGTGTGTGTGTGTGTGTGTGTGTGTGTGCATGTATTACTGTCTCACCCTTTTAATTTCTGTATGTGTGTGTGTGTTTGTGTGTGTTCTTAATTGTGAATGTGTTATGGTCTCACCCCTTCATTTCTGAGTGTGTTCTGCATTGTAGCAGATTTTATTTGACAAATTCTACAAAAAATGCTCTGACATAGTCTCACCTATTTATTCCTCTGTGTGTGTGTGTGTGTGTGTGTGTGCGTTAGCGTGTATTTATAACTTTGTGGGGACCAAATGTCCCCATAAGGACAGTAAAACCCAAACTTTTTGAAGTTGTGGGAACATTTTGAACAACTTTTGCACAATGTAAAGTTGTGGAGCAGAGGCTTGCTTGTGACATGGTATGGAGCAGTCTGGGGCTTGGCTGAGACATGGCTCGTTGGCTGTGGCAGGCGTGGGTGCTGGCTCATAAACCTGGTGAACCAGGGCAAGGTCGATATACTGAGCAAGGCCATCGAAATCCTACCGTCAGGCATTAAAGCGGAAATTGGCTAATTTAGCCCAAAATGGAAGCAGTCTTTGAGTAAAACTGTATGATTATTCTGATTGCACGTGAAAGTAGCATGAGAGACAATGGAGATGTTCTGAATGAGTAAGACTCTTTCTTCTGAAGCAATACAATCATTTTGGGTGACAAAACAGACCACAATTTACAGACCAACAGGGCCAATTGGAACCCTGTTCAGGCTTGAAGACTGATTTGTTGATGCTGTATGTGGTTGCCAGGTACTCAAACTTGTTATCTTTATACATCAATAAGACATTGCATTTTCATTTTCTAGTGTTTACCATTTACCTTTTGGCAGCTGTGGTACATTTTAAAAGAATTATAATATACAAGGACTTAAATTATGGCCTGTTTCTCAACCAAAATGATTGTATCACTTCAGAAGACATAGATTAAACCATGTTTTGCTTTTATGCTGCAATTGATTGATTGATTGATTCCTTTCTGATTAACACTTTTTGTTGATTCACAAAATTGGCAAAGCAAAACATATATTCACAGAATCAAAATTTAACCCCCACTATTACCCCTCCCAATCACCAACCCTACCCTGACCCTCAACAAACATCCTTGTATTCACACGAGTATACACACACACAAAAAAAGGAAAATATATATATATAAATAATAATAAGAAGAAGAATCACACACTTTTAAAACTATACTTCTCTCTCCACTGCCCCTCCCCGAGAGCCCTCCAAGAATGCCAAATAGCTGCCCCATTTCCTATCAAATAAATCTAAGTTTCCCAGACTTCTATGACATTTCCTCTAATGCCAATACTCTCCCCATCACTGTGCACCACTCTTGAAATGAGGGCACTCCAGCAGACTTCCATCCCCTTAGAATAATCTGTCTGCCAATCATAACACTGGCTAGGACCCAATTTTTATGTGTTTATCCCCTATATTAATGACCGCCCCATTGCCTAAAATACAGAGTCTGGGGCAAAATGAAATTTAAGTGCCTGATATTTGAAACATAAATCTCTGAACCATTATGCAAAATTCTTGGATCTTTTCACACCACCAAAAAACATGGGTTGTTTCTCCATCTTCTGATTGGCATCGCCAGCAGGTGGGTGTGTCTTTCAGACCAAGCCTATACAATCTAGAGGATGTCCAATAGAATTGAGGATGTAAAATCTTAAATTGCATAAGACGCACCTTTGTGTCTCTAGATGTAGAATTAGCATGGAGTAATACACTGATGCCTCATGACCTTTTTCAAAAGCATTAATCACCCCTCCCAGAGTATCTGCCACTTTAGGATGGTTTATACTACTCTCAAAAATAGTACAGAGCAGGTGGCACAGCTGTAAATACCTAAAGAACTGAGATCTGGGAATCCCAAAATGTTGAACTATATTTTCAAAGGAACTCAACACTCCACTCTCATATAGGTCACCAAGCGTATTAACCTCCCTCTTAATCCACTCTGTCCAGCAGAAAGGGGACTTATTAATACATATGCTCAAGGCAACTTTTAAATAAATGTCTGAATTAAACACTCTGGACACTTTTGTCCATACTGAGTGCAAATGCGAGATAACAGGGTGTAACTTCTCCGATTAGCTTTATAGAAAGGCTTTGCAATGATGAAATAGGGGCAAGAACTTCAATACAAAACCAGGGAGGGGCTCTCTCAGGTGGAAGAGTCCAATGAGACAAATGTCTGAGACCGAATGCATAATAATAAAACAAAATCTTGGGTAGGCCTAGTCCACCATTGTCAATCGGCCTATGTAATTTCCTGAAATGTAATCTGGGATGTTTTCCATTCCAAATGAAGGATTCGCTATGCTATCAAATTGCTTGAAATAAGAGAGGGGGACATCTATACGGAGAGATTGTAGCAGGTTGTTGAATTTTGGAGTACAATTAATTTTAATAACATTAACTTTCCCAATCATCTGCCCACATCACTTGAAAAACTTTATTAAAGGGTCAAAATTAACTTAATACTTAATGCCCTGTTTGGGCCAGTGGAATGTGCCTGGCTGAAAAGCCGTTACCGGGCAGTACACTGTCAGAGCCAAAGTGTAACGAGGCAGTCAAGGAATGAAGATCTAAACGCAGATTTAATGAAACAAAAGATAGGATAAAGTTACGATTTTACAAACCTTTGCTCTGAGTTTGGAGAGCTCTGGTACTGTTTAGAGCTGGCATGAGGAAGGTGGAAAGCACTGCATTCACACTTATCTCCTCCATACAGGCCCAAGCTGAGCACATGAGCCAACATCTGGCCAAGCTGTTTCTGTTTTGTCAAAATTCAGACTGAGCCAGTAGGGGGAGCGGAGAGAAGAGAGAATCTGCAACTCCATCCAATTCAATCCTAGATTCAGCCACAATGAAATTTAAATATGTGTGGAGGAGACAGGGGAGTTCTGCTTGGTAAAGTTTACATAATGATAAGATCATAACATATAAACTGTCCTGCAAAGGCAAAATTCAGTAACCACATATTTTGTCAAAATGTAGTTGTGATTGAAATTTGGTCTCTTAGCCTATGATCTGTCCTGTGACAGAGGGGGTTGGCTCAACTATGCTCAGATGCAGATAAAACAGGATGAGACAATTTTATAACCACCATTTGGCTGGACAATAATAATAATAAAAAACAGTGTTGGCATAGTTACTGTGTTTATGGGTTTCGACGAAAATGAAGAAAAGTGAAGTCATATTTCTAAGAAAATGTCTAGCATCATTTGTTTGCAGAAAAACTATATGCTGTTGTGACAGCTACTTCTGTTGGAAGCATTAGATACAATCTGAATGATAGTCTAGATGTGCTTCCAACAAAGCTTTGCTTGTAGAGAACTCTAATACAAAATCTAACTATGATAGGGTTTTGTTTCACTGGCAGGGAATTCTACATCATATCCTGGATATATATATAATGTAACAAGAGAATGACACTGGCAAATGGACATATACTATATAAAATTATAAATACAAGCTGTTTGTTTTATATCCAATGTATTACTTTAAAAATGTTCAAAAAATCAATACATTGCATTGATTAAAAGACAAGAATGCACATCGAAGTACTTTGTAAACTAGCTTTGTAGCAAGGATTGTTTAGGTATACAGAATAAGATTGAGTAAAAAGGTAACATTATTGCAATGAGTTGAGGTGGACAAACCATTTGTCAATCCACTGAGTAGTCCGAGAGCTTGCAAGACCGTTCTTATTACAAGAATGTTATAACTACATTGTAATAATCATGTTAGGTACACTTTAGCTATGCAATGCAGTTGCTAGGGTGTTTTTAGTAGTTGTTCAGTGTTATTTTATTGGCCTAAGTCTTTACAATATTCTGTTTCCAAGATATGCCTCGGGATCCCTCTTTCAGTATAAGTCTATACAATAATGTTTTATTGTTAGTCCAATATGAAAATAGTTTGTCCACTATGAAAAATATCCCAAACTTTTAGCGCTACCCAGTGGACATTTCACCTCGGTACATGTCATAGACACCAAACCCAAATGGCGGGTCAGATTGATCAAATAAACTACTTCATGCAAGGTAAGATCTTAAAACAACCCAGAGAGTGACATGTGGCTGATCAGGTTCAGAGAAGACTGACTCTTTCACCAGCTTACAGGCAGTGCTGCTCCTCACCACCCACCCATAGCAGTTAAGAGTCTTTCTGGTGTACGAGAGAGGGCAAACCTCTTCCTGTAATGCAGACCGCCAGAATGAGTTTGAATTTATCTACTAGTATCAAGCTGAGCTGCAGCTGTGTACCCGCTGTGTGATGTGTGCTGGCACTAGTGTGGTGCCAACAAGCTGCCCCTCTCTCTGCCACAACCGCTTACTCAGAGCTAAAGATCTTTCTGCTTTAAAGTCTCCAATAAGAACTCTATATATCTTTCTGTCTATTTGTATGTGTTTGTCTGTCTTTCTAGCTAGCTTGCTAACTAGCTATCATCTGAAACTAGCAATACCGTTCTCCCTAACAACCAGCCAGAACACCTTAGCAATGCCCTAAAAAAACACCCAGAACATTGTCCTTTAAAAATGACTGTGTTGAAGAACAAATCTATACAATAGTACAACAGAAAAGTAAACAAGTAGTTAAGAAAAAAACATGAAGCATCCCACTAGAGTGTGGAACAACTTATGCCACAGATCAAGATCTGCCATGCAGGTCAACAATCAAATCTTGTCTTGACAAACTGTCTTTTTCTAATTGTAACCTGTCCATTGGACAGAAATGGGGGAACTTGAATATAAATTGTTCAGATTGTTTAATAAATATGCTCTCAAAAAGAAGAATATGAACTTCCCACTTCTGAAGCTGCAATAACGATTGTCATGTTCAAGTGTTTTTGTCGGCAGGGCTGTGCACAGGCTGTGCAACCATCATTCATTCACCCAAAACACTCAGAACACCTTAGCAACAACCCTAATAGCACATGTACATCCCCAGACAATTATTCATTGTGTGTGTTTACATCTGCAAGACATATTTTATATGTTGTTTACTGAAATGCAATACGTCTAGAAGATGTATGTCTCGCATGTCAATACGACTTTCAGCAAATATCTTTGAGACATTTATAATAATGTCTGTAAATCTGATCTTAAGAAGATGTGAATCAGATGTTAATTAGATTGTGATGCTGTCCAGATGAAAGTCTTGGAGATGTACATGTGCTATCTGGGAACCTAGAAAGGTCTACATACCTGTATACTCAAACATGAAATCTCTTCTAAGACTGCCAAAGTATTCAAATCCAGTTGTGATCTACGGCAGGTCCTCAATTTAAAATTAAGTTGCCTCAAATATTTTATTGTGTTCTCAAAGAACTATATAAACATAATCTCCACCCTAACCTAACCATCAGCTCTTAAACCCAACTCTTTCCACAAATACACAGATGAGCCAAAACATAATGACCACGTGTCTAATATGCCATTGGTCCTCTACATGCTGCCAAAATAGTGCTGACCCGGTGAGGCATGGACTCTGCAAGTCCTCTGAAGGTGTCCCATGGTACAGTATATGGCACCAAAACATAAGCAGCAGATCCTGTAAGTTGCGAGGTGGAGCCACAATGGATCGGACATGTTGGTCCAGCACATCCCATAGATGCTCAATCAGATTGAGATCTGGGGAATTTGCAGGCCAGAGCAACACCTTGAACTCTTCATTTTCCTTGGCAGGGTGCATTATCCTAATGAAATAGGCCACTGCCATCAGGGAATACCATTGCTATGAAGGGGTGTATCTGGTCTGCAAAGATGTTTAGGTAATTGGCACATGTGAAATTTGCATCCACAAGAATGGCCGGACCCAGGGATTCCCAGCAGAACATTGCCCAGAGTATCAAACTCCCTCCACCAGCTTGTCGTTTTCCCACAGTGCATCCTTTTGCCATCACTTCCTCAAGTAAATGGTGCACATGTACATGGCTGTCCACGTGATGTAAAAGAAAACAGGACTCATCAGACCCTTAGTTTTAGGGTTTAGGTTAGGGGCACAGTTAATGAAATGACTTCATTGCATCCCATACAACTAAAAATACAACTTGCATATCATTTTACCAGGAAACTGGAGCTCACACGTACCCTAACGTTGAACAACATTTCCAGCTTCAGCCATTGATTCGATTTTTTGGTAATTACACACCTAATTCAACATGAAAGCGTTCTACCTATTTTAGCTGAATTCACAGAGTGATCAGTCTGGGAATGACATGAGGGTGAGTAAATGATTACAGAATTGAATTTTTTTTAGGTGAAAACTCAACTTTCCTAATCCAAATTCTGAATCCCAATACAGATACTATAGAGAAGAACCACAAACATTGGCAGTGCTGATCTGTTGATGAGGACCTACTGTTTAGTAACTTAATGCTAACAATGAACTATGCTCAAAATTAGGGGAAAATTAGAGACTTTTGTTTATGCACTCTACACCAACCATAAGCATATAATAACCCTTTTTCTATATCTAAAATATGATTGATAGATAGAAATGTTGATGCAGGTTGATACAAACTGTTATAGCTGATGGAGAACTCTAGATAAAATGAAACAATTGATTCATAAAAATAAGTCAGTAAGTTGAGAAAACACACATTTTTTTTATTCTGAATCCACTCACCATCCTCCCACACCACAATCATTCTCGCCATGGAAAAAAAAAGACTTGCTGGCCTCCAAATGGCTGGAAACAGTTGCCATGGCAATACTATGACAATGCCTTAGTCCATTTCATTAGTGATGCTATGACCACAGCAAAACATGACACTCTTATAGCAGAATGATATCCTGCCAAGAAATAATGTATCTGCAGTCTGTGCATGTCCAGCCATGCAAATGTCACAATTTTATTTAATGTCTTAGTTACTTAGCTTAGATACAACATAGGCCTATACAATTTACTTCTCATATGTCTGTAAACTTGCCTTTATTTTATTGTCTTAAAGAGCTGCCCTGTAATTTGTCAACATATTTCACCTGCACATTAGCACCTACAAGATTTTTGTTTTGTTTGTCAGTGCCTATAATTATATGGCTAAAGTGTTGCATACAGAAATCAATGCAAGAGATGACTCTTTATAAAATTCTCTATATTACAAAGCTTCATAACATGAACATATTACACCGTGTCAATAAGCAGGTATGATGCAACAAGGTTTCTGCTACATTAATTTGTCTATCTTCATTGAATGCAAAAATGCTGAATTACATGGCACAATCACAGACAATCAAAACATGTTAATGTTTAAAATACAGTTATGTGGAGCGGGAAATTGGGCCAATGAGATGTCAGTGTGGGCAAGGGTAAGTAACGCATATTTATTATGGAAAACATATTAACAGTCTAGAGTATTGCCCGCATAAGCAGCACGGTACGAGTTTCAGCGCTGATCCTAGTTTTTCTGCATTTAGCACATTGCACATATACAACTGCAACAGAAGATACAGATAATTGTTTTGTTAACCTATCAACATAAAATTTAGCATTACAGGCTTTTATGAAGCCAAATTAAATAACTGAACTAAATAGTCCACCATAGGTTTAAATAGACATCTGTTTGCTCAGTAGCATAGCAGCCATTTAAAAGTGAGGGGGACACAGCTGTCAGGCATCACTGACTCAACACACACAGTACAGTGTTAATACTTACTGTATTTATCGGACAAAGTTGAATAAGTCAGTTGACAAAAAAAAAAAGAAACATGGAAAGCTTACTTTGAAAATCATCACAAATTTAAAAAAATCTACTTTTATTTTGAACTGTTGAAACATATATTTTTTAAACTTAAACATAATAATCATTTAAATGAAAACACAGGGATGCAAACTCATGAAGGGCAAAAAGGTGAGACGATCACAGGCCCACTAGCATATTATAGTGGGATATATATATATATATATAAAGAAAGAATAAGCTAAAAACTATTTTGATGGTTCAAGTATAGCAAATTAACTGCACAATTTTGCATAAATAGCTGCCAAAATAAAAGTCTTGTATGAAGCACTTGCTTCTGTTTTATACATGAAAACAAAAGACTGAGCACAAGCATTTATAAAGAAACATTTAATCAATAACAATAATGATAATTGTGCAATTTGTTTTCTACATTCAAGTCATTTATTTGTATAGTACTTTTCACAACACGTTTCAAATCAGTTTTACAGAAGATCATGCATTAACAGAAAATGAAAACTGTAATATCTATAAAGTCTTAAGATCCATCATTGTGTAGTTTGATTAAAGCTGATTGTAAATTGTATATAAAAATAAATAATTAAATCATAATAGTATTTAGAACCCCAGTGAGCAAGCCGAAAGCGACTGTGGCAAGGAACACAAACATAGCACTATCACCACTTACCTGAGAAAATAAAACACATAAATAAATGTAAATGTCATAAAGTGGTTTACCAGATGAAAGGGGACAAGGGTTTATCAGGCAATTGACAATGTAAGTATATAATCTAAAATGTGCAAACAATAAAATCAAAACATGTAAATTATTTAATTAGGAGAAGTATAGAAAGATGTCTTTAAATGGGGTTCATGACTATTTTAATCTTTACCATGACTGAAAGTCAAGGGACATGTTTGTCACCATATTAGATAATGACCCAGGTATAATGCTCAGTTATTTGACTGAATTTAGAAATGTTGTTCCACAAAAGCCTACCACAAGGTGTCAGAAGGCACACAGCAACATATGGTACTTCCCCTTTTAGAGAACAGCAAATGTAGACATATGAAGTCAATTTTGTGATTTAACATGTGATAGGAGCATCGTCGTAACTTAATGGAAATAATCAGACCACGTACACTTAAGTACAGTGCATAATCAACTTGAATATAAATATAAAACTGATTCCCCAATGCAGGAGTGTATTCGGACCTGCTAACTCTGTTGTAAACATATGAGCAATGTGAACAAGTCTCACCCACGAATATCGGCACGCATAGAGTGCTCTTGTAATGAAACATTGCAGCTAGAATAGCCATACTGATACAGTAAGTATGTATTATGAAGAGATAATTGAAAACAAAACCTAAATTAAAAGAACCCATTAAACACCAGTTAGATGTATTTGACAATAGAGTAGAGAAAACAAGAGAAGAATAAACATAGGACTTGATGAGACCAGCTGCGCGAAGGAGCGTGAATGTCGAGGTGAGTAAATCAGCGATGTATAATCATAATATGAAGTGATTGTTTGCTTGAAAAGCAAAGGCATATGATTAATTTTCTGATTGTGTATTTTGCTCAAGTGCGATCAACACGCATGGCGAGTGATAACCGACAGCTGCAAAGTTTAAAGAAGATGCTGGATTATGATTGGACGATATGCCTGAATTTAATGAATGGTGAATGCTACTACAAGTCTTCCTGACAGAACAACAGCTACACTTCCATTTCTGTCTGTTTTGTTTTTGTTTGAATGGTGTCTGAGCACATGGTTTGGTCTTTGTTTGTGTTTGCCATGTGCTCTCTGGACTCCACCTGCTTGTTTCCCTCATCCACACCACCTCATCTAGTCCTTGTTTAGTACTCGTTATGTTAATTGGTTTCACCTGTTCCTTATGTGTTATCATCCCTATTTATTGTGCCTTTTACCACCATGTCAGTCTCAAGTTATTTCAGTCATTCCTTGGTGGGTCTTGTGTTTGTTCATGTTTGTTAATGTTTGTCTGTTTAGAGATTCTCATTTCTGTTGTTTTCTCAATATGGAGTGTTTCTGCCTGACCAAAACAATGTTGCCCTTGGTCCATATGTTTAAGTGCACTGTACTATGGATCTTCTGTGTGATCACTTTCAAAGCGAATCATTGAAACAATAAATTCTCTTTTGTGGGGGGCTGGAGAAGTTTTGAGTTCTGAAACATACAGTTTGTTTTTATAGTACAATGACTTAATACATGTCAAAATTTCAAGGAAATGTGATTCCTTATGTCATGACCCCTTAAATATATAGACCAAGGGTGACATTTTAGTGGTGCAGGCAGAAAGTCCCCCCCACAAATGGCATTTGGTCATGAGACCAATACATTTTCAGTGGTTAAAAGCTTCAGTTTCACTCTGACATGGGACGTTTGGAATTCTTTTATGGTGTTGTGGTGGGGTAAGCAAGAGACAGACACCGTGGCTGTGGTGTCAGGCCTTGGAGAGGCATTTATGTTTAACGATAAACAACAGAAAAAGGAAATAATATGCCCATTGGGAATTATGGTCCAAAATAAAGAGGAGTCTGGTGTCCTCACAGTGCAATGAGGCTATGTGAAGGTCAGGCAGTGAAGATAGGGTAAGGTTTAGGTATAATGGGGCAGGATCCAGCGGCCACACATGCTGCTCTCCTTTTGTCTGGTGCTTCTTCATAGCGGCACAGCAAAATTGAGTTTGTCTCAACAAACTTTACATATCTAGTTTAATCAGTACTTTTGTACCATATAAAATAAAATATCAATATAATCTTTTTCCCAACCACCTAAGCCCAGTTATATTTTGTAATGTAGGGCAAACATGCAGTTATAGCAATCAATAGTATAATATGTGTTTTTTTTGACAACATTATAATATATAGGCCTATTGTAAGCACATTACTTCAATTCAATAAATAAAAATTTTGAAATATCAGTAACAATATAAACATTATTTTTAATTTTGCTTTTTCAAAATCAGCAAAGACTTCACATCAAAAAGACGAGTGCATCACAATAAAAAGGGAGCCATTTTGAAAATTATATTACAAGATCTTCTACTTCCAGAAGAGCACGGAAACTTTCACCAGGAGGCAGTACAAATCTCATACATTGCATACAACAGGTTCTGATCACGTTTATGATGTAGAGGCTTTAGAATGTAATGTTTTAAATATGATATGCACAGCATGGCTGACAAGAGTGGCTCAAAAACATAATTAGAAATAGGAAGACAAACGGTTCCTATATCACTGGCCACTGACGTCATTGGCCTGGTCCGTAATACAGCTACAATTATAGTGTAATGTAAATAATAATAACTACATTAACACGCACCATTATGCTTATGCAGAAGGCACTTAACACCATGTTGCTCTTGGCGGCTTTCCCTATAAAGGCATACATACCGCAAGCCCTGAAACTACAAATAATACATTTCCTACAGGACAAAGGATGGGAATGTAGAATTCAAATAACAGACCAGGATCAATTTATTCATCCACTTATAGACCTTGTGCAGTAAACCCTTCAATATATTAAAGAGCTGTTTCAAAGAGGCGAGATATCTTGTGGTACGGTAAGGAATGAGGAATGGAACCAAGAGTGCAATGTAATGAAACTTGTGCCTGTCTGTCAAATCCAAATACATGTCTAACAAGGCCACATGCTGACATTGCACACTTCAACCAATAGAAAAATCTGACCTTCTGAAATAAAGGGGGAGGGAGGAGGGTAACAAAATTCTGTTGGAGGCAGAGACAAAAACATCATTGAACAGGGGACCAAGAGAGACACAGAAATAAGTAGGTGTCTGAAACATTTTTAAGGGGAACAAAAAGAAAGACAAAACTATTGCAACTGCAATATACTTTCCTTTCCATGTTGAGAAGTCAATATTTTGCTACTGAATTTTCCAGTACCCTGATATCGACCCCGTTCTGCTTTATTAAGTTACTGACAAGCGGCATCTCATTATAATCTTTTGCATAATTTCAAGTGTTTACAAGGGGTTTAAATATTTGCACTGACAATGATTTGCCATGCATTGTGATATTTGGTCTTGATTTGATTCAATTATTTATAATAATTATAAATATAATATAAATAATATATAAAGTTTTTACCGAACATCCTTAATTTAGACAGCACAGACATGCACCAGACTTGAGTTACAGATGCATTTAGGACCAAGGAGGTTTGGCTTATGTGTGGCTGCATATACAAACAGAAAAATAAAATTGTAGCAGACTAGGCCTCAGTGCCTGACTATCAGTTTAATCCCAGCAGTCTGTGAAATGGTGGAATAAAGGCAATGTTCATGTGCGGTCAGCTCTGGTCTTACTGGCAATGCAGCAGAAACATCACAACTCAAAAAGTGCCTAGAGAACAAAGTAGAAAAGAAGAAAGAAAAAAAAAAACAGTGCAAAAAACACTTTTAGAATATCACTCTTGTTACTAATAGTAGCGATAAATGATAACATTTGTATTTAAGAAATTAATGTAGAAATATTTACATTTATGCATTTGGCAGACGCTTTTATCCAAAGCGACTTACAGTGCAATTATTACAGGGACAATCCCCCGGAACAACCTGGAGTTAAGTGCCTTGCTCAAGGACACAATGGTGGTGGCCATGGGGTTAGAACCTGTGACCTTCTGATTAACAGCCCTGTGCTTTAGCCACTACGCCACCACCACTACATATTCCAATTGTGATGAACTTATAATTGGGGTGTCACAATACTAATGTTACATGCATTATATATATGAAAGAAGGATAACTTAAGGCAAAATAATGACTTGATGCAAACACACACACACACACACACACACATACACAAACAGATGATTTGTAAACTTTGGAATAAGCAATGTTTGTTTCAAAGTACACTGGACATGATGTTACTAGTCCTTAAGTGCCAAAGAAAATGGAAGAGCACTATGGCTGGAACTAATGATTATTGTGATAATCGACTAATCTAATGACTGTTAGAATGATTATTTGACTATTCCAGCAATTTTTGCAACAAATAATCATTAGCTCTTAACCAACAATTCAGTTTGTGCCTTAATTTAAGAGGTTGAATAAAATATGTACTTAAATATGTACTTAAAACTAAAGAAAATAGGATGAAATCATCTTTAAAAAATACCACTAAATGACCTTCACTATTTTTACACTAATTTATACTTCTGCAAGTGCATTAAAGACAAAACCGACAGATTTAAATGTACCGTGTTTTGAAATAGTATTAGATATTTATATTGTAAATTAAGCCAAAAAAGACTAATTAAAAATGTATTATGTTGCATTGTATAATGTCCTATGACTACCTTACAAAAATCGAGAGTGCAAGGACATTTATGGGGGGAATGACCCTAGCCCTCACCCTCTGATCCAACACATGCTCAATGGTATCGAGATCCAGGCTCTTCGCTGGCCATGGTGGAACACTGACATTCCTGTCTTGCAGGAAATCATGCACAGAATGAGCAGTACGGTTGGTGGCATTGTCATGCTGGAGGGTCATGTCAGGATGACCACATGAGACAAGAGGTTGTTTTCCCTGTAACGCACAGCTTTGAGATTGCCTGCAATGGCAACAATCTCAGTCCGTTGATGCTGTGACACACCACTCCAGACCATGATGGACCCTCCACCTCCAAATCGATCCCGCTCCAGAATACATGCTTCGGTGTAACGCTCATTCCTTCAACAACAAATGCGAGTCCAACCATCACCCCTGGTGAGACAAAACTGTGACTCGTCAGTGAAGAGCACTTTTTGCCAGTCCTCTCTGGTCCAGTGAAGGTGGTTTTGTGCCCACAGGTGGCATTGTTGCCGGTGATGTCTGGTAAGGACCTGCCTTACAACAGGCCTACAAGCCCTCAGTCCAGCCTCTCTCAGCCTATTGCGGACAGTCTGAGCCCTGACAGAGGGATTGTGCGTTCCTGGTGTAACTCGGGCTGTTGTTGTTGCCATCCTATACCTGTCCCGCAGGTGTGATATTTGGATGTACCGATCCTGTGCAGGTGTTGTTACACGTGGTCTGCCACTGCGAGGATGATCAACTATCCTTCCTCTCTCCCTGTAGCTCTGTCTCACAGTACATTGCAATTTATTGCCCTGGCCACATCTGCAGTCCTCATGCCTCCATGCAGCATGCCTAAGGCACATTCACGCAGACGAGAAGGGACCCTGGGCATCTTTCTTTTGGTGTTTTTCAGAGTCAGTAGAAAGGTCCCTTTAGTGTCCTAAGTTTTTATAACTGTGACCTTAATAGCCTACCATCTGTAAGCTGCTAGTGTCTTAACCACCGTTCCACAGGTGCATGTTCATTCATTGTTTATGGTTCATTGAACAAGCTTGGAAAACATTGTTTAAGCCCTTTACACTGAAGATGTAAAGGGCTTAAAGGACTAAAGGACTAAAGATCTGTAAAGTTATTTGGATTTGTACAAAATTATCTTTAAATACAGTGTCCTGAATAAGGGATGTTTCTTTTTTTGCTGAGTTTATATTATAATATACATCGTGCGGCGTCACATTACCACAAGTAGGCTAGTGTCCCCGCAAATGAAAGTACATCAGTTTTCAAACTCTTGCGCTGTTTTTCACACAACTCATAGAATCGGAACAACACAGATAAATGCTAGTTTCGCAGTTAGTGCTTATTTACATGACATGCTTCCTTAATATTTGAACATCACTTAAGGATGCATTAAAAATATTTTGCAGAGGTGTTTCCTTTTTAGATGCTCTAACATTTTTTTCTCCAGTGAATAGCCAGCTCTGCTTTATTTCACAACGACAATGCGTATTTTTCGCATTATTTCGTATTTTTTATAATTCCCTCATACTTAGCGATCTACACACCTTTAGCTGTTTGGAAAGTTTATAGTGCATTTGGACTGTGAGCTTTGTCTTCTTCCTCTCCACTAAACATGCATTCAAGCTTTAGTCCTCCTCTCGAGCGTCATCATTAGAGGTTTAATATGATCTCGTGTTGCATTAAATGAGATCAAACGACTATAATCGACAACTAATATTTTTGTAGATAATTTGTTTTATTTTCTACATCGTCAATAACGTTGACTAATCTTTTCAGCCCTTAAGAGCACTAAACTGTTCTTGCTCTTTTTGTCCTGATGTGGAGAGGATGGCAGAGACTGGACAGATATGTCATTGGGGTTATCAAGTGGGCTCCTACCATAATTAACAGTTTGTTAATTGTACCATGACGTCTCCAGTAGGTTCAGCTGTGAGTTCTTGTGTCCCAGAAACCACTTCCATCTGCTCAGGCTATTTCCTTAGGGCCCAGCTGAGGTTGTTTCTTTTCAGCCAGATCCACTGGCTACCCTGTTCTGCGGCCTGTGCTGTTTTCTTGATGGTCTGTTGTAGCACCTTCCCCCTAATTCCCAGGTCCTTAAACAGCCTTATGCCACAAAGCCCCAATACCCAACTTCAACCGCTTCTGCTGCTGGTTCCATGTATCAAGACTTCTTACTTCCAAATACTTCATCCACATTGTCACGCCCTCTCTGGTCTCCCCATATTGAGCCATAACCCACACTCTCTGACACGCCTTCAGTCATCAAGAACTCTATATAATCTCACCTCATTCACCCAGTCTGGATCGAGTCATGTCTCAGATCACTATCGCTTATTGCACTGCTAATATCCCCTATATGCTATCAATTGTTGTTATTCTTTTTCATTTATCCCTATGTTATTCTTCTTTGTTTTACCTTTAATAGTGCTCAGTGTTTTCTCTGTAGTTTTTTATATTGTTTTTGTCATTAAAGGCACTGCACTTGGGTTGACTCTAACTCCTGTCTTCATCTCTCCTTCCATCCAAAGCTCAAATGATGAGCTCAAATTGTACTATAAGTTCCACAATGTAAACAGTGAGTGCCGAGTTTGACCACAACACCAGATCTGGCATCAAGTTGGTAATGGCTATCTCTGATGGAACTGATAGCTGACAGCCCACGTCCACCAGCATTTTCCAGTCCCAGGCTCTTTCCAGCTGTCCAACAAAGGTTTTGGGGGGGGACTTCTGTTTATTTTCCCCTTCTCATACAAAAGTACTATGCAGTTTTTGCTTTGATGGTCTATGATGGCCTTAATGGCTGACCTATTAGTTTTGAGAGTTGAAGCCAGGCCTTTGAGTACTCGGTTACATAGGTTGAACAAATAAGGAAAATGATCCTACATGATTTCATCTTCCAGCTGATCTTCCTCCTCCTCACTCTCTCCCAATTCGTCCACTGCAATCACACAACTTCAGCGTCACTCTGGGATTTCCATGTCCCACTCCTTGCTCACTTGTGAGAGAAATTCTTGGAGAAAAGCATGTCTGAATGATGCTGGAATGAGAGAGAATACTGATGCTCTGATAAAATAACCTCATCTTTGCAGGTAAAATCATATTACTCAGCTCTTCACTCTGCATACACAAAACATTGACATTCCGACTCTCATGAAACCCTCTTCATCTCATGTGCATCTCTCAGCAGCTGGGTGTTAACAGCCCCAGAAAATACATTGAATCGTTTGCTCTTCAAAACTTGTCCTTGGCATTGCATTTGTTATCATATTCGCAAGTGCAATGCTTTATCAGATGACCTACCATGCAATTTGATTGTGCAGAACAAGCGTTTAAATGCAGTTGGTTATGTAATGTAAACATTCAAATGAATCTTTAAAATGTATATACCTCTTGTGTTTATTTCACCAGGAAATTGCAGTTATACATACAACTAGCCAGTCTATGAGACTGGGTTGGTTATCCACAGTTTTCTGTGGTTCCCTTACATTTTAATGACTGATAAATAAAGAAAGCAGAAGAACTCATTGAAGCTGCATATAAACATTTTAAAGTAAGCTTAATTCAGTCTTTTATTTACATGGTGCCCTGTTCTTATTTTGACCATCTGTACTAGGGAATTAGGGAGAATTGTTGGAGGCAGTCATTTAGTGTCATTTACTGTCACCCCTACTGTATTCTTAATCGGTGAGTGTGACAGACCTCTAACAGAAGAGGGCGAGGTTTTTAGCAAAAACAGTTGGTATGTGTGACAACTCCTACCAAAATTGAGTTGGCTAGATGGAGAAACTGTGAACAGCAGTGTTTCTTTGGAAACTGAAATGATTAAATGATACATTGTGTAACTGAGATTAAATCACCTTTGCACTAATAAGAAATGAATTAGCAAGGAACAAACAAACTGCACAGGCACTGAAAGAGAGAGATGGAATGTAAGTGTGTGCAGTTGCATTAGATCAATCAGGGCTCCTGGCAGGCCTTGATTGTTCTCAAGGTGAGAGATGAGGATGGCAGCAGACAGGGCTATCAGCAGGCATATCTTTGCAGTGACCTTGCTTTCCCATCTGGAAAGAGGGAGAGTGAATAAGGGGTAAGTTATGCATGGAGGGTTTTTTGACAAACTCCCAAGAGTTAAAGCTTTCAGATATTGATCATAGAGTGCATTTAAATTGAACTCAGAGTGTTTAAAATAAAAAAAAAAGACTTGGTTTCGCTGCTTCTCTTTAATTGGAGCAAACCACCTAGTTTCTCTGAAGGTAAATACGTTTTTACATATATAAAACTATACATTGAAAATATATATTAATATATTTTTTCTATATATTTCTACAATATTTATTTATTAAAAAATGTTTTAGGTCACGAAAAAAGCAAATTTGTGACATTAAATCAAGCTGGGATAACATGGATCATCAGGTTTTATGCAAACTTGTGGAGTCCATGCAAGCTTGAGTACATGCTGTCACTACAGCTAACAGGGGTCATACTAAATGCTAAGAAAATCTGAAAATAATGTTTATTTTCCGCTACATTTTTTATGCTGGTAATATAATTTGCAATAGAAATGCAGTATTCAATATTTAGTAGTGGTTCACTTTTGGACCCCACAGTAAATAATGATCAACATCAAACAATGAGGTATTAGATAGAGTGTCAAAAACATTTAGGGGGCCCAGGCCCCCTTTACCTTGGGCCTAAAGAGTATTCTATACCAGTGATGCTAAACCCTGTTCCTGGAGGCCCCCCAACACAGCACATTTTGTATATCTCCCTTTTCTGACACACCCGAGTCTCCACTAACGAGCTGATGAGTTGAATCAGGAGTGTTTGATTAGGGAGATATGCAAAATGTGTGGTTGAGGGTTGAGAACCACTGTTCTAAACCATAGCAGACCTAATAGTCCCCCATCATCACAGCTCCCAGAACTATGTTTCTTGTTGTTACCCCTGATAATGACCTTGGTATTATGCCTTGGTAAACAAGGAAATAATAAGGTAAAAGGGAAAGGAGGAGGCGAGAACCAGCTTAACAACATAAATAATCATTTAATGATTAACTTAAACAAAAAGACAAACACATGCCGGGCAGCTGCCCGTAAGTCTCTCTCTCTGGAACTTCCACCTCCGGTCACCTTTATCCCTCTCGAGGGCTTGATTAGCCTGATTAGGGGCCTGGTGTGCAGCATGGCAACCCAACCCCAACCTCCTCCCTGCTACAGACTGGAAAAACGTACTACCATAATACTCTTACTGTTTCTGCAGTAAATGGTATGCTCTTTGCATGTTATGCACAAGTTCAGTATGCGTAGTATACCTGGATGACTTACTAAATGGGTACTGTACTCCACAATTCACTTGACTTCACCTTCCATTTGAAGAGGGATGAATGAAAAAGTAATATCAACCACAATTTTATACATCTCTTATTTCTTGAGACATTATTTGATTGGACAACCCAACTTCAGTAAAAACATTTTTACACAAAACATAATAAAATGGATAAAAAAAACAAACAAACAAAATTTATATATTTTTTATAGATGACAACTAAACTCCATTTGCTAAATTAAACATACAACATGGTGAGGTCATGTGACATCTACGTAGCATATGCCTATTATTTGTAATGGTAACATTTTACATTAACATTCCCTTTGTTATGGGTTTATAAATAGGTTCATTAGTCAAGTAATTTTTATTTGTATAGTGCTTTTCACAACACACATCGTTTCAAACCAGCTTAAATTGACATGCTTTAAAAGAAAATAAAGCTCTAACATCTTAGTCATCATTGTGCGGTTTGATAAAAATGTGATTATAAATTGTGCCTTTAAATAAATAAATAGGTTAAATATTTGTATAGACCCTCATTGAGCAAGCTAAAGGTGACTGTGGCAAGGAACATAAAACTCCATATGATGCTGGTTAATGGAGAAAATAGCCTAAAGTCTCACTGTGGGGGCCAGTTCCCCTCTGGCTAAACAGCATGAATATAATACCAATATTAGTTATTTATTTATTTGTAGTACAAGTCATGGTTTAATGTTATTAAACCAATAAGTGTTAAACGTCAATGATTAAACAAAAAAATGTGTATAAACTCTAAAATTTATGACTAAAGTCTTCGAAGTCCATTCTAAATTAACTGCGCATGCACAGATGCATTGCCCTTTGTTATTTGGATGATGAAGGCTTTAGTTGGCAATTCATTGTCTTTGTATTCCATTTCAAGAGTGTAGTTCATACTTTGACCAAGGTTATGCAGGGAGAGGTCAGTGAGTCAGGAAGTTCAACTGGCAGCTTGTGGCTGTTCATTTCGGTGAAGTCCATCCTAAGTCCAAGGTTCAGGTAGTGACCAGTGAAGTATTGCATGTCTTACGGTTGTAGTTGGCATCAGTACATCCTCTGTGAAGTCCATTGTAGTAGACTGAAGTTATATCTTGCCAGCACAGGCTGCAGTTAGTCATCATCACTCAGCAACGCATAGCAGTGGGAGTTGGACATCAGGCAGTACCAAAGCTGGATCTGGCAGGCTTTGGTAACGTCAGAATATATTTCCCAAGGCTGAGACAGGGAAACAAATAGAAGCATAGATGCCACTGACTTTATATCAGAATTATAGACTATGAGAAGTGTTTCAGGTTCTGGCAGGCCTGATAGACCTGCCACATAACTATGAATTGATAGATAAATTAGGTGTATGCCTGGCTGAATAGATGAGTCTTTAGTCTAGACTTAAACTGAGAGAGTGTGTCTGAGTCCCGAACAATGATAGGAAGACTATTCCATAATTTAGGAGCCAAAAAGGAAAAGGATCTACCTCCTTTTGTGGATTTTGATATTCTAGGTATTATTAACAGGCCAGACATTTACAATCGTAGTGAACGTTGTGGAGTATAGCATGATAGAGGGCCGCTTTAAGTTCTGTGGAACTAGACCCTTCAAAGCTTTGTAAGTAATTAACAGAATTTAAAAATGAATATAACATTTAACAGGTAGCCAATGTAGCGATGATAAAATTGGTCTGAATGATCATAATTGGGCTGAGTGTATGGTCAAAAGTCTTTGAAAGTGATTTTAGTGGTACGACAGGGTGCCACTCATTTGCTGACTGTAGTCTTCTGGTGGGAAAGTTACTCTGCAGAAAGGATTTTAGGTAAGCTGGCGCTCACCCAGTTACTGTTCTGAGTGCCAGCATAAGAGCCTTGAACTTGTTATGTGCAGGAAACGGCATCCACTGTATAGAGACAATGAGGGGTGAAACATGTGCTCTCTTGAGTTTGTTGAAGACCTGATGTGCTACTGCATTCTGGATCATTTGCAGAGGCTTAATTGTGCATGCAGGAAGGTTGGCTAAAAGAGCATTACAGTAAACCAGTCTAGACATGACATGTGACTTGTGGGTTGTGATGCATTCTGTGTCTGCATTGTAACTGTCTTTAACAGATAACAGGGATGTGCTTGAGGGCACATGATATGCAAGAAGTAGACATAGGGGAATGTAAAAGGAAATGTAAATGTAAAACAAAAGGAACAGATGCTTAACAGCTATCGGTGAGTGGCGCCTTGTCAATGTCCTTGCACGGTGGACTGGTGCACAGGTAGACTTGATGGTTTTTACATAAGTAGGTCTTCACACGAGGAGGGCTTCAAGCAAGGGCTGCCACTTCTGCTGCCGCTTCCGTGTCAGCGTCAACATCAAATATGCTGCTATCGCGTTGTTGAGTGAAAAATGCTGGCCACACCTTACTGTATAGCACAACGATGCTACTGCATGTGGATAACTTATACTGATGATTATGCGATATAACAACACAGGAACAAATAAAAGTTCAGTACACAGTAAAAAAAAACTTTAACCTAGCAGTGAGTAATACCCTAAAACAAGTGAATATACTGAAACACACACTTAAACAACACAAGTTCAGCACACAGTAAACGAACAACACTAAATTAGCAATGAATAATACTAAAATAAAATGAAACGCAACACTAAATTAGCAATGAATAATACTAAAATAAAATGAAACGCAATAAACACACACTTACACTCTACTGCAGACTCCTACTGATAGATTGCTTCTCCATATATGCTATAAATAAGCTTGAAGCCCTAAAAATGTTTCAGGTAACTAAAATTAGGTAAGTTGGGACAATGCTTGGAGAGACACAATTCTTTTGACATCCTCTTGACAAGAACCATGAAAACACATCAAGACATTACAGAAATTAATATTATCACAATTGGACTGTAGCCCAATGACAGTCTGCCTTCTTTTAAAATCACTATAATAATCTATTTTTGCTGCATTGTGAGATAAATCATGAATTAGTGCATTTTACGTTTATTAAAGGTGTATTTATAAAGCATTTATAACATGCAAGCTAAAATCCCAAATATTTGGCAAGTCTTGCAGGAAGAAACTTATTGTTTCATAGTGCATAATACTATTTCATTTAGGCCTACTACTGTCAAAAAATATTAGGCAATAATCAACATATACTGTGCAGTATGTAGTAAGCACTACGCTAGTATTGAATTCTGAACATCCTGACAAGGAAGACCTTTTTCAACCGAGTCAGTTGGTTGATACATTTGAGAAATATCAAGTCCAATCAGTGTTTCTTTGCCTTTGATACAAGCCAATCAGTGGAATTTTGTTTCTGATGTTGGGCCAGCACTTTACTGCAGCTACCTTTTCATTTAAATGATGCAGGGTCTGGGTGGGTTCCAAGATGCAGATATATTAGCCCAGTGGCACTAGGAGAGGGGCTAGCGTATGCTTCAGCCTTCCCAAGAAAGTCCATAACACATCCGCAGCACTCCCTGTAAATGTCTGTAACAGCACCCAGCAGATTATAATCTGTATGATGATTGTGTGAAGAATTACTTTCCATGACAATATTTTAACAATCATATTAGATTCATGTTGCCTGTTAAGCATCAGAACTAGAGATGCCTGATTTACAAATGAATTACTCATTTGAGTACATTCTTTCCAAGAATAAGTCAAACGGTTTAACAAGATGGTCTGAATCGTTCAGACAGGTCATGCGCTGTATCGTTCAGAGCGTCTCTCACTCCGTAAAACAGAAATTGAATTACTAGAAGAGAAAACAATGTAGTGGATTATTTATTGTCATGATACACAGAGCAGATGAGGAGGTAAACTTAACCGTTGAAACTTTATGCGCACTCCAACTGGATGTCTCATTACAACTCTCTCTCAGTAATGATGGAGAAGCCCCGTAACATAGCAGCCCACACTCCGCTAACTAGATGAGCCTACAAAGTTAGCAAAACTTTGAAAGTTTATTAAAAAGTTATTTAGGGTGCGTCTCAATTAGCTCCCTATGTCGTGAATCAGTATATCGTGGACACGAATTCGGGCACTGGCAAGGGTGTTCATCCACTGATCATTTGGACACTTAAGACTCAATCACCTGCGACACCATAACGAGCTTGCACATTCAAGCATATCTGTTATTAATCAGCACCATTGCTGTATAAAAGACACAGTCATTCATTTTGTTGAAGATATTCAAAAGTACATTGTTATTATAACAGATAAATTATGTAAATAAAGAAATAAAACTATAAATGCATGCATTTTAAACCTTCTTTTAACAACTCTATAAAAAAAAGATTGTTTCCCTTTCATTGTAATTATGGATGAAAGACATTACAAACAACATCTCTTTTAAAGAGAAAATAAGGCTTTGAAGTCATATATTTTCACTTATGCTCATCTTCTAATGACCTACGAGACTTCTGAAGACATGACAACATTTCCGGTAAGGAAACATAGTGAGCAACGATGCTCCCTGGTTTTTACAGTGCATTGTGGGACTTTTTATGGAGCGACCATTTCAGTGCACTGGAACAGCCCAAGAAATGTTCGACTCACTGATCAGTGCCCTGACTACTAAACTAGTGAGCTGACTGAGACGCACCTTGTGATATTTTTTATCAAAACTAGTAAGTGCATTCTTTGTTTGACAGCGATGAATAATATCTTTATTAATGATGCATTCACCTCATGTCGGAATTACCATAATTCTAAGATTCAGACTTGTAAAAAGCGTTCACGGCTTCATAGAGCTCATAATTACAAGTTGTAAACTCTGAATTCTATGAAAGCTCCGAATTGACTGTCGTGACGTCAGAGCGGCCTCAACAGTTGAAGGAAGTGAACATATATTTTACATTTATTCATTTAGCAGATGCTTTTATCCAAAGGAACTTACAAATGAGGAGAACAATAGAAGCGATTCATCCAACAAAAGGGGCAACGATATAATTTTTTTTTGTGCTAGTATGAATGGGTTAGGTGTTCATGAAAGAGATGTGTCAAGAGGCTAAATATACCTGTTTAATGTGCTATTATATTATGCCATTAATGCCTGGATAATTTATTTTTGTTCTTAAACATTTAGCAAAAACACATAGAGGTGAATTAATGAAGTGATACAATTTACTGTTATCAACAACAAAGCCATTTTGGCATTAGAAGTGATGCCATAGACATGAATAACATATGAGGTCTGAGGACATGAACGGCTCCAAGTAGAAGCCTGAGTTGCCATCTCGTAATTACAGTAATTCCAACATGACTAGAACACACCACAAGTTCAACACCTGCGTCTGCATCTTTTGAATGACTCAAGATAAAGCCATTTTCCAAACAAAACAGGTATCAAAAAGTATTATTGCATGTTTTTTTTTCACATGTACATATTACTCCTATGTAAATACCATGGTGTACATCAATGTACTGCAGTATTACCATCTAATACCATCACTTTAACATGATTCTGCCATAGCAGGCTATTGTTTTTAAAGGTAGTTTATTTTGAGAAACTTTAAATAGTGGTGGATGTGCTGTGTGAATAAGTCTTTCAGCAAAGATATTTAGTGATCAAAGCTCAGCACCCCCATCAATGATTTAGCACCTCTTCAACACCAGCAATCAAAATTCGCTGGTGCCACACCTGGCCCGGTTTTTATATTCATTCCGAAACACAAAGAGAGAAAGAGAGAGAGAGAGAGAGAGAGAAGCTTGGGTAGGGTTATGTAAGAGATTTGAGCTTAAATCATGTAAAACATATGTTTTCAATAAGCCGTGAGATCCAATGTTTAGTTGAGTCAGTTCCTTCATGTGGGAACCTGCTGATCCCGTAATATATTTTTTATTACATGCTTCAAAATCAAGGTTCAAATTAGAATAAAAAATGGTTTGCCTGATGCCACAGGAGAACCTAATAAAATTTAATATGGACCTTGTAATTGTTTAATTAAAAATACAGCTATGCACTGGTGCTTTAACCCTCAGAAATCCGACAAATGATGTATTATCTTTTTCACTCCTTTAATGTGATTTTCTACTAATTATAATTTTTTAAGCATATTTTGTTTTGCCTTACATTTTGTGTAACTTCAAAAACAATGGTGGTCTATGGGAAGTATAGTCTGTTTTTAAACACATTTTGCTTTGAGGTGACTATTCTTTCTGGTCTCACAGTGAATTCAGAAAAAGTAGGTTGACTGAGCTAATTTCGGACTGTGCTTACTGAAATTAGAAGCATTAACACCAGTGGCCGAAGCGGGAAGTGTTTTTGAAACTAATGGCATGTGTGAGATTATAGAAAGTTGTTTTAGCTGTAAAGAATGTGATGCAGTGAAGAGGAATTTTATTAACTCTACCCCCAAACCACAACCATGTAATCTGAGAGGACAAATCTTGTCACTGATTATGTGAATGTGATTACTTCCTGATTTTAACAAAGGACAAGAACCTAGGTTTCCCCACATTGATGAAACACACTTCCAGTTTCTCCACAGGAGAAGGTAAACACATCTGAACCAATGCAAAATCTGAGTGGTCATGACTTCCTACATACATTGATGAGCTAAATCATTACGACCACTCACAGATGAAGCGAATAACATTGATCATCTCCTAACAAGGCCACATGTCAAGGTATGGGTAGATTAGATGGTAAGCGAACAATCAGTTCTCATAGTGAATGTGCTGAATGCAGGAGAAATGTGCAGGATAAAGACCTGAGTGACTTTGACAAGGGCCAAATTGTTATGGCCAAATGACAGGGTCAGAAAATCTCAGAAACGACAAGGCTTGTGGGGCGCTCCAGGTCAGCAGTGGCGAGTACCTACCAACAGTGGTCTGAGGAGGGACAAACCACAAAGGATGTTGGGCAGCCAAGGCTCATCAAAGCGTGAGGGCAACGAAGGCTATCCCGTCTGGTCTGAACTAACAGAAGGTCTACTGTGGAACAAGTCACAGAAAATTTTATGATGTTTACAGGAGGAATATGTTACAACACACACACAGTCTAAAGTGCCTTCAATGGACACATGAGCGTCAGAACTGGACGTTGGAGCAGTGGAAGAAGGTAGCCTGGTCTGATTAGTCCCATTTTCTTTTATCTCACTTGGACGGCAATGTACATTGGCACCGTTTACCTGGGGAAGTGATGGCACCAGGATGCTCTGTGGGAAGACGACAGGAGGGAGTGTGATGCTCTGGGCAATATTCTACTGGGAAATCCTGGCTCCGTCTATTCATGTGGACATCGATTTGACATGTGCCACCTACCTAAACATCATTGCAGACCAGGTACACCCCTTCATTTCAAGGTATTCCTGATAGCTGTGACCTCTTTTAGCGGGATAATGCACCCTGCCTCACTGCACACATTGTTCGGGAATGGTTTGAAGAACATCAAGGTGTTGCCCTGACCTCCAAATTCCCCAGATCTCAATCAGATTGTGAATCTGTGGGATGTGCTAGACCAACAAGTCCGATCCATGGCAGCTCAACTTTGCAATTTACAGGATCTGCTGCTATTGTCTTGGTGCCAGATACCACAGGACACTTTCAGGGGTCTTGTTGAGTCCATGCCTCAGCGGATTGGTGCTGTTTTTAGACCAAAATCATATTAGGCATTATCATAAAGTTTTGGTTCTTCTGTTTATATTGCAAAATTATAATTCATGTCTTTAGGAGAAAAAAAAAACACTGAGTGCATCTTTAAAATGTAATCCAAGAGATTAGGTTTCTGGCTACAATTGAATTAATGCCATTTGTAATCAGTACCACATTAAAAGTCAGAAGTCATCTCCCCAGCACTGCAGATGGAAGATAGTACTTGTCTGCATAGTGGGGTTGATGTCAGGGTACTAGAACATTCGAAAGCAATAGGTCATATTCCTGTTTGATTGTGTTAGACTATTGTGTGACATTAGCAAGCTGTGACGTTTTTTTTTTCTGACCAAAACTGTTGTTGTGATACAGTCCAGATTTTCAGATACTGTTATTTTTTCCCATAATTATTCATAAAAACAAGGTATTGTTTAATTGTTGTAAACAAATTGTGCAATTCTGCTATGCTGAGGGTTAAAGCGTAGGATAAAGTGCTTCTCAACTGGTTTTGCTTCAGAACTCAGATTTTATATTTGCTGTAACGAGTAGTTACGAGTAGAAAAAGGAGACGCTGGATCTAATTGCAGGCTTTTAATAAAGATGATGAAAGTGTAACAAACAAACGTGAACTCAAATAGCAACAAACAAGAACTGACCAAGAGGGAACAAAACTAGAGGGTATTTATCCAAAAAGGAATAAATGAGGGAATGGAGAATGGGTGAGGATGATGGGGAACAGATAGCTGTGATGAAGGCAGTGCACCATGGGAAATGTAGTTCATGGAAAATAGAGGGCAGACAACAGTCCTTGGAAACATAATGGAGACACACTGTGAGATTAGTCATCAAGTGCCACAGTGCCAGACAAAAATGCCCTTAAAAATTCAACTTTAATATGTATTAATTTTATCACGAACTGTATAGTGCCAAAAATATGAACAATTATGAATAAGAAAATTAAACATTTTGGTTTTAAATGTCTCTTGAATTTAAATAATTTAATCCTCTTTTTGGTCTGCACAAACCATGTTTATCTGGAACCCATATTTTATGTCTTGATTGTATTTCTTTTTATCTTGTATAGTTTTGTCCTTGTTTCTCAAGGTTCATTGTAAAAGCATCCAAGTGCCTGTGCTTTAAAGCAATGGATCTCAAACTGGGGTCAAGGTCTCATTATAGGGGCCTCAGCAACCTTCCAAGGGGGCCTGAAGATGATTTAATATTATGTGAAATAAATTAATAAATTATTATATAATCATCTAACAGGCTATCCTAAATCTAGGAGTGCTAAAAATCAAGATGCAATATTTAAATTGACATAGTTCTTATTTTCCTTCAACAACTATTCTTATAGAACAGCGGTGCCCAAACTTTTTCCTATTCAGGGCCAAAAATCAGGCTTGATTGCGGGTAGTGCCCCAAAAGTAAATGTTACATATATCAAACTCAGCCGTGGCCCATGCATTTTAAGTCTTGGCCTTCAGTGCGATTCATGCCATTAAGAAAACACAGATTCACAATGAATAAGACACACATAAGATCATACATTACGTGGCAGTCAACAAATAATACCAATTGATATTTTAAAACACGTCCACGCATGAAAGCTAGAACCAAGGAGGTCAAATATTTGCAATTTAATTTTGCTTGCAATAAATGTTGTTTTGTGAGGGTAACACGGTTACTTTCCAAATTTGATCTGACACTGAACGCTCCAGCAGCCTAATTTACACTTAGAAAACTACTGATGTTGCAATAACAATGCAAAAAGCACTTACCAATTTGCTTGAAGTGAAAATCAGTACTCCTTTCCTGTTTAATTAATCAATCGCACAATCATACAGAACATCTCATGGTTTTTAAATCCAAACGGATCTCTTTCTCAACGACAATAACAGCAGTGATAACAGCCGTCTCGTCAGCAAGATCTCACACTCTTCGCTTTCAAATTATACACATCACATAAAGCGTGATTGCGTCACTCAAGGCCAGATTGAAGGCCTGTACTGGGACATATCCTAAAGACCACACCCACCAAGAACAAATAAATCAATCTGATTGGCTGATGAATATGACAATTTCACTTTAGATGCCTATTCATTGCAGCGTTGAGGGATTCTGTGGAAATTCTGAAGGCCTGACGGGGTGGAGCTCAAACTAACGTGCTGCTTAGGCTAAGGAGCATGGCGTTGGGCATGAGATTTGTGAAAAAGTTGTCATACTTTGCTTGTAATCATCGAGGAATAAACTCTGATTGGATAAACTATGTTTTTTGCTATTCGTTTGTAGATGAATTAGGAGTGGAAAATACATAGACAAAAATATTAATGAGAATGATTAGGCATGTTACGCCAGCAGAGAAGGCTTTGCTGGCCCTGAGAAATCACCACTGATCAAACTGTATTATTTAAAAAATAAATATTTATGCTACAAAACACACAGATCTCTAAAATTAAAATAATCAAGTGTCCTATGCACAATGCACATAACTGATTTCAATATCATTTTTTATGTATGTTGTGTGTCTTTCTCATTTGTAAGTCACTTTGGATAAAATGTCTGCTAAAGGACAAATTGTAAGCATATCTTAAAATATGGTTACTGTCTCTTTAAAAACAGCACGTCTCACATTGAACACATGGTAGTTATGTGCAGTTTTGTAGAGATGAAGATACAATGGCATGATGTAATACTATCAAGTAGGATATTGTTTTGTTTTGCGGCAAAGAAGATTTTAAAGATATTTCTTATCATAGACCTAGGCTACAAATTGTCCTGGACATTCACATTCACTCAGTATTACAATTTATTGTGACTGCCAAATGTAATATGATTATTTAATTAAGCAATGCTGTAATATGTTTTTGCATAGTTAATGTATTTTGCCTGCTTTTATTTGACATTAAAACTGTTTTCCTATTGTGATATCAAAAACTTGAATTGTACTTTTGACGGACTAGGAGATGGATTAAGGCTGAATGCATTACATTATGAAAGGAAATAAAACCTATGAAGCACATTTCTGCCAATGAAAAAACTGAGAGGCCTATTCATTTAGTTGACTCCAAAATATGATTATGATTAAGAACCTGCCAAAATATGGCATTGTATGTTATGGTTAATAAAAAACTAGCAGCAATCTGTTTTAGGCAGATAGTTGCAAGTAAACAAGATATCCTCACGTTTGACTAACGAATTACACTATGATGCACAGAGATGAGGCCACGCCCTCCTCCCTGTCACACCTGCCATTTCTGGACACTGCTTCAGTTCCCGATCCATTTTAAACCAAATATGTTCTGTCTGGTGGTATTGAAGGCACACCTCCGACTTTGGAGCTGGCCAATCATAGTGAAGATTTTGGGGTGGCACCTGAGATGGCCAATGGAGAGAACAATCAGACAGCACTTATTTAAAGGTCATTGAAGTACGCATATACATTTAAAATAAATAAATAAATAATAAATAATAATACTTTTCAAATAAGCCATATTTTTTGTTATGCAAAAATATGTTCAAAATGTTAAAACAAAAAGATTAATTAAAAACATTGATGTTTTTATTTCTAGAGCTACATCGATGCCATCTTTTTTTCCCCTCTTGTCATCTATGGCAAGGCGGGCCAAATCAAAGGTAATCATGGGCCAACTTTGGCCCACGGGCCCTAATTTGGGCACCTCTGTTATAGAAGAATGGGCGCTTCGGATTTTGTCTTGGACAATGGGGGTCAGGGCTGTTTCTAAGCATATGGTGGTTTGTGGGCCCTTAGCAGCCACTTGTACCTCTTATTGCTAGAAACAGCCCTGATGGGGGGCCTTGCAGTCAAAACAGTGCCGAACCACTGCTTTAAAGAACTCAGAAACCAGTATACTGATCTCAGTGGGGGATTATGATTAGCAAAGGCCCTGGGGCCAATTGTCTTTTAGCCATTAATTACTACCATTATTACAAAAGCCCTGTGAAGTCATTATTTATCCCAAACAGACTGCATTACATTGACAGAATGTTCAAATGAGCTTCAAGTCTGTCTTTGAATGTTCGTGATTCAAACCTCAACTGTCAAAACGTGCACACAATCCCTTTAATCTGGTTTAAATCTTTCTTTCTTTCTTTCTTTGTCTTACTATAAGTTCTGTACAAATGTCTAACATTACAGTTTGGCTCAACAAATTTGACATACTGTATCTAGTTTATTTAGTACTTTTGTACCACACAAAATAAAATATCAATATAATCTTGTTCCTAACCACCTAAGTTTACATCTAAGTGTACTTTTTGTAATTTGGGGTATCATGCAGTTATAGCAATGAATAGTATAATAAATGTTTTTGTTCAACAGCACTTTTCTTAACCCTATAAGCCTAACATATGAAATAATAGTTAGATTTTTTTAAATCACAATATGAAGGTAGACATTTTGAAATTATATTTCAAGGTCTTCAACTTCAAGAAGAGCATGGAAACTTTCACAAGGAGGCAGTAGAAATCTAGAACATTGCATACAACAGGTTTTTCAGCAAGTTGATGATGAAGTTGTTGGATTTCGAAAATCATGTATCAAATATGATATACACGGCATAATAAAGAGTGGCTCAAAAAATATCATTCGAAACAGGAAGGCAAAAGGGTCCTATAACAGGACTGGGGGCCCTCATAGTCACAGGGCCCTATTGAGGAGGGCCCACATATTCAAGTATATATTAAACATTTGTTTTCAAATTTGGCCTGGTCCATAATACACCTATAGCTGCGTTCAAACTGCCAGCGACACACAGTGACAAAACAACCTCATCTCTTTCATTTTCAATGAGAGTTGGCGGCTTCCAGCAACATGAGCGACAGCGACCGAATGTGGGTGTGTCCAGCGACATGACAAAGTTGAGAAATGTTTTACTTTATGCAAATGAAGAGCGACTTTAGGGAGCGACAGCCAATATGAGAGAAGATGGTAGAGCTCACGTAATCCTAATATTTTAATAATAATATTAATTGTAAAGAAACATTGCTGTCTAGACTCTCCAAACACACCACTAGTGACCTAACCGCCAGCCACTGGCGACATGCAGCGACAAAGTAGCTGGCAGTGTGAACGCATCTTATGGCTGATCTGAAGAACCTAACGTCAAGAACTTTTGTAATCTCCAAAGAACCATACCAGCTCAAGAACCCTAACACTTTTAAGCGTAAATGAAGAGGATATTTGCGCTTATCCCACTTGATGCATATGTTATGACAGCCTCAGCAATGTACCTCACACACAGATGCGTCAAGAGTTGGAGAGGGCGTGCAGGAGCGCGCATTAAATCACGGAGCCGACTGCGCGGTAGCGCGCACAAGAGCGAAGGGGCGGGGAATACAGGAGCAAGAGAGAGAGAGAGAGAGAGAGAGAGAGAGAGAGAGAGAGAGAGTGAGTGCAGGCTGATCTCTATCTATCTCCTACAGACATCTATGTAGCAAAACTCAGAGCAGAGGACGTACTGGTCATTGGCAGTGCCATAAACCATCATGCGCGCCGTATTCTGAAAACGTTCAGCGATCGGGTAATCGCCTGTCAGTGTTTCTTTTCAGCATTTGTACATCTCAAAATGCGTCTGCAAATGGATCGATGCTTTTAACTATAATTGCTCATGTTTGTTTCAGGCGCGAGGAATGGCTTAGTCCCATGCGGAGCGCCGATGCTGCACGATGAGTGTAGCGCTGCAAGATTTACGAAACAACGTGAGTCGCAGTGATGCTTTTTTATTACATCAAAAACATCTGCAACTCATTTCAATGGGCGAACATATTGTGATCTGTATGAGACTGCGTGATCTGCTTCAAATGAATTCTTGGCACGTCAAAAAGCAAGTCAAAGGCTTGTAAGGAAATCATTCTGCAGATTTCAGGATAAACCACACCAACGTTAACTGCGCGCTTGTTTTTCCTGTTTAACCTACTCTACGGTTGCGCGTCAGTCTCGTGTTTCGCGGGGATTGATGCAACACTCATGACAAATATTTGTTTACTTACATGTTTAGCTGCTGTTGTTATTTTACCAGCTGTTTAGTTTGCTGGTTTCTAGTCGTTTATGTGAGCACTAAGAGGCTTTTTAGACGAGCTCTATTAGGAAAATAATCAGTCTATCATCAAATTGTGCGCTGAGCTTAAATGTGCCATTGCGCTCGAGCGAACACGAGTCCTTATCGCTGTCTTTTCCTCAAACAAACTGTTTATTCTGCTTTAAACATGCGTAGGTTGAAACATCACATACAGAATCCGTTTCTTTCGAGGAATCACTCAGATTGCTTTCTGTAGAAACGTTCGGCAGTCCTGTTTTTAGTTACTGGTTTTTATTCATTTCACAATTTATTCGCGACGTTTCGCACGATTGTTTACAGGGAGTGGCTACGAGAGCATCTTGATTTGCACAACGCTTTATATACTGGCGTACGTTTCCATGGCAATGGGGGTTCACGCGAGGAGAGTTCACTGTTAATCATCCTCCAGCAAGCGCATCTTTAAAACATTTATTTATTTGGGTTTTTCACGAGTAGGCTACATATCACAACTATTAGGCCTAATATGTCTACAATAAAATTTGTCTTTAATAAAGCTTACATTTTTTATATTCATTTGATGTTTTATTTGATTAAACTTCAGTTACGTTTTTTAACGAGGTTTGAGACAAGCCACTACATAAAATTAACAAAATGTTTGCATTTTTCTGAAGAAAATGAAATTTCCATGTAATGTCTGACTGCAAATAATTCGTGACACAATACTGGGGTGTTGGGTAGTTGCCAGGGAGCTGCTATCCGGTTTCTAAGGTGTTCTTTGTGGTTACTAGGGCTAAGCTAGTAAGTAAGTCAGAAGTGCCCACCCCCAAGTCTCAATGATATTTTGTTTCTATGGTATTCTTGCCTTAGCAAACACCACTCATAACAGTAATTATTTTTTTGCATATTTAATTTGCTCAGAGCAGCTGTGATCACACTCATGTGAACTTGTACTTTGTTTCACTCATTTGCAAGTAGTGCTCAGAGTTCATGATATAGAGCTGCACTAATTAGCCACAGTTCAATGTGCTGTAAATCAATTACTGCTTGCAGAGCAAGGGCCATTTCCCCAATTTCGTTATCTGCATTGGCAAGATAATTTATGTACCGACTGAAGCATTTCAAACACTGTGTTCCAAGTCGGTGTATTAATGGTATATGTTCACCATAAAATTACATCACCATACTGTAGTCCTTGTGAAGGGAAGCAATTGCTCCACGACATTAGCGGTTTTAACCACCATGCAAACCATGCAATTGTGTGGGGCCCCAGATGTCGGGGGGCCCCAGTAGGAAAGCTCAGCAAAAAATGCTTGAGGAAGCAGCTGGGGTTGGCACAGTTTTTTTTTTAAGTAGGATTTGTAATTTATGAAAAAATATATAGGCCATCTGAAATTGTTTCGCGCATGTTCTCTCACTCACAGATATGTGATATGCGCGAACGGATGAGTTAGGGGCTGTTCACACCGAATGTGTTTTTGCCTGTGTCTGCTCTGTTTTGCCATTGTTTTCCTATGTAAACACATGCTGGACGAACGTCCATACCTGCTGCACCGCGTCTCGCTGTTTCTTCAGTGTCTCACAGAGGACTGGCACACTTTTAGACACTGTGTCAAGATAATAAGAGCTTCAGGTTTAAAAAATGCATGCAGAGACACCTGTGTTCTGTATCAGTCGTTGAACTATGTATAGATTTTTTTTTAGCACAGGTGTCACAAAGATTTAACGTTCTGAACAAGTTCAGGTTGCAAAGAGGGGACTGTTACAATTATTCCAGATTGTTCTGCAACAAGCAAATTTCAAAATGCATACATAAAATACAGCCTCAGCATCAGAATATAAGCTCCAAGTGAAAGTAAATAAGACAGGATATATATATATATATATATATATATATATATATATATATATATATATATATATATATATATATATATATATATATATATATATATACTACTGCATACAACAAATCCTCTAAGTAATAATAATAATAATATTGTATCATATTATAATGGCAAATTGGACAACAATAAATAATTGTTGGGTTATAAAATTAATAAGTAACAACTGAATTCCAAAATGTTACTGGGTGAAGTAGTGGGTTTCGCACACCCTCTTAAAATTATTATTGTTTTTTTTATATAAATTTATGTTGGTAAATATAGCTTTATTTTATTGTATTGTGTATTGTGGAAAAACAGGAAAATATGCATTAATTATCTTTAAATAGATTTTTGAATATTTTTGAATGTTCTTGTACTAAAATGGTTGATAGGATGAAATTAAAATTATGATTTAAATTACATTTTATGTCATTTAAGCAAAAAAAATAAATAAATAAAAATGTGGCCAAAGCTTGGTCGGTTGCTTGGGGTCTCAGAAATTGTAAACCTGCACCTGCTCCAGCGCTACGCTGAAAAGGCATTTTAGTGAATGTTTCGCCATTTTCAATAGAGTTTATGAATTGATAAAATTATAGGGGATAGTTTACACACACACACACACACACACACACACACACACACACACACACACACACACACACACACACACACACACACATTTTGAAAAGTTTAGTTCCTGTTTCATGTCATGTGATTCCCTTGTCATGTGATTTCTTGTTTCCCTCCATGTTCATGTGTCTAGTTTTCATTGGATGATTGTCTTGTTATCTTGTTCTTTGTGTTTATTGGTTATCTTTGTCATGTGTTCTCCCATGTCATGTGTTTAAGCCCTCATGTTTACCATTGTCCTTGGTCAGTTATTGTGTTTGGTAACGTGTTCATGTTAAGTCAAGTTTATGTCAAATTTAAGTCAAGTTCATGTTTATGCTTCATTAATGTTTATAGTTAGGGTTTATTGGTTCTCACTTTAGTTAATAAAATTGCACTTGGGTTCTTCAATTCATCGTCTTCGTCATTGTCAGTGCCAGCGCTGAAGAAAGAAAGTCATACACATCTAGGATGGCATGAGGCTGAGTAAATATTGACAGAATTTTCATTTTTGAGTAACCTATCCCTTTAACCACAAGAGATATTTAGTGAAGCTTTGAGTGGAGTGGATGACCAGTATGTGTTCTTTTAATGATGATTCTAAAACTTTTACACTTGGTCACCCAACTCTTGAATATTAGGTTGTATCCTTGGTGCAAACATAGCTGAACAGATCTGCAACCATTAAAGTGGATTGCAACCACTGATATGCTTTTACCCTCTACCTGATCTGAGTGTTCTCAAAACATGTACTGTGTAAGGATGCTGAGAGATGTGCACTTTGGGAATCATTAACATTTTGCAGAAGCAGCTAGCAATGCAATTTGCCTGGGGTTTTCACACATTTAGATAACAGTGCTGTTTTGTTTAGTCATTTCGTGGAATTTACCATGAACTTTCTGCAGAGCTTTGCTGATGTTTGATGTGGCCGGAGACGTACTGAATTATGCTGACAGTTATTAGATTGTAGCTATGCAGATAAAGATTTTACACAACTAGCATGCACATTTACACTTATTGAGGGCAATATTTACCCATACCAGTCTCAGACAGTGTTCTCTTTACCATAATTAATACCATTTTAGGCTTAGAAGTGCATATTGCGGTGTGGTAGTAGCACTGGGTGAAATATATAGAAAAAGTCAATATTTTTCAGCCTTTTGGAGTGATTGCCACAAACCCTGGCAAGAAAATGTCCTGGTCATAATTAAATAAACCCCCCACCCCCCAAAAAAAGTATTTTGTAGCGCTATTTTCAGGACACTTGAGCACATTTGACTCCTTAATTCTCATTACCGTAACATATTCCAGTTTTGTACTTTTGCTATTACCTTTGTTTTCAATAGTGATTGTCATTACCGTAACACAGTAATTTTTTTTTTGTTGTTGCATTTTTTGGTTTAATACATATAATCCTACATATAGTGCGGATTCATACAAATCGTTGAGTCCGAATTTTGAATCAATTAATTGAAACAGGACATTTGGACCCGATTCACGAATATTTATGAAACCAACTCTATTTTGGTATGCTGTTTTTTTCTACTGAAGTTTCGGAATAGAACTTAAGGAATAGTTACCAAAAAATTATAATTATCTTATCAGTGTGTCTTCCGTTCATTCCAAATCAATTTTGAAATCCAAAAAGGGAAAATAAAAACTTTTGATTTAGTAATTATTTGCTTTGGTAGAATGATTAATTAAAACAGGTTTTTTCCCTTTTTAAAAAATGCATTATGCATTCGGAAAAGTATGTTTGAGGAAAAATGACCTTAATGCTGATTTTGAAATTTAGATTTTCCAATTTTCTGCAACTAATCTGTTGGCTGTTATTTCCCGAAATGTCCATAGAAGGTTGTGTAAAAGCTAACAAGGATTGACACTTATAAGCTACTTTATATTCTGCTGTTCCTGTTAGGATCATAGATGCTGGAACTTAGTTTAATATGGGGTGTGGGAAAAGGTAATAATTACCAGAGTTTCTCCCTGATTTTAATCCGGTGCGAATCTTTCATGCCAATCATTTTTATGGAATGTACGTTCACGCGCAAATAAAGATTATCCCGTAGACTATTTTACATTCTATAAAACGCCTGGTAAAAATAACCCTTGTTATAATACCGTGTAAACTGACATGCTGGTAAAAAGCCACTGAATCTGCACTGTGGAACCTGTGAACCCTTTAACTTTCGTGTCTGAAGTGGGTGTTGGCCAAGAGAAGACACCAGAAACTATAAAACGCACTTCACTCTAGAACAACTGCAGATAATGCTGGCTGTTGCATTTGGACTGATGCATGTTTTTCTCAAGCGTATAAAAAAAAGGGCGGAGGGCGGGGCCGGGTTGTGATCCTACGCACCCGGTCCCGTATTAGGCTAATTATCCCTTTAACCCTCACAGAGGCATAATTAGCCTAATACGGGACCGGGTGCGTAGGATCACGACCCGCCCCATCCTCCGCCCTGCCACATATATATATATATATATATATATATATATATATATATATATATATATATATATATATGTGTGTGTGTGTGTGTGTTTCTGAACATATTTTGCATATTTTGCAGGGACAAATATAATGTGAACGGATTGTCCATATTTTTTATTCAAGAGTGTAATATAGGATTTCAGGCTTGCTAATATCACCAATTCTGTTATATTTTGCCTATTATCTATAATCTGAATAGTCACATCCTCTTACCCCACGTAAAATGTAGATTTGGTCTATTATCTTTACTTCCCCTGCTGGTGACTTTTGTAAGTGCTAATGAGAAGAGTTATGTAAATTAAAAATAGGAGTTTTTAGATTTATGTTTTTCTTCTCTTCAGTTTTAGTTTTGAGAAGGGATAATGAGAAACAGACAGAGAAATAGAAAAAGGCTAGAATTCTACTTTTTTGAAAATGAATCAATTTGTGTATATAATTTTTTTACTTGTGCAGAAAAAAAAAAAAGGAAAACGCCTGTTTTTTGGTTATCCATTTTTCCGTTTCAAAACGGAAATGGAATGAACGGAGGATACACGGATTACTCACCTGTATGCCATCTCAAATTCAAATTTGACTTTCTTTTTTCTGCAGGACAACAAGTGAAGATATTTCAAAAGCTACAAATGAACTCCAAAAAGGACATAAATGCAGCATAAAAGATAATCCCTCCAACTCAACGGTTTAATCCATGTCTCCTGAAGCAATATGATTAGCTCCATTACACTTCCTTGTGCTTGACCGTATAATGAATAAAAAGTTCATTTTTGTCTGTTTCTCATCCAAAACGGAAACATATCACTTTAGAAGACATGGATTAAACCACTCGAGTCATATGGATTACCATTATGGTGCTTTTATATCCTTTTTGGAGCTTTAAGATTTTGAACCACATTGACTTGCATTATATGCACAAAAACATCTCGTGCAGTGTCTCCATCAAAAAATCTCTCTTTGTGTTCTGCAGAAGAAGAAAAGTCTTAAGAGTTTGAGACAAAGTAAATGATGAGAGAACTATTATTTTTGGGCGTATTATTCCTTTAACACTCTTATACTTCAATGGGATCAAACTTCAGGAATTTATTTAATGTCTTACTGTCATTATAATCAATGCATTATTCTCATTGTCGCCGAAATGATTGCGGATATATTTTATGAATATATAATACATTTTCAAGCCATTTGTGGGAGTAGTAGAAACATTATTTTCTCAGTAGCAGTTTCTGTTTCGGTCTACTCTCGGAACAACTTCTCAAATCCAAATCCAAACCACAACCATCATTGGAGCGAACGCAACACTGGCTCTGGATCAGAAGGATAGGGAGACTCCAGGGTGTAGTTTGCTGTGGGAAAAGCCGGTTGTAAAGATTTCTGGAGGTGGAGTGCACTCTCCTCAAACCCTGCGTGACCCCTGAAGCACTGCTCAGGGCTTGAGAGCACTGGTACATCCTGCCATTGGGTGTGTTAGAGAAGGGAGATGGCCACACTTTCCTGTCCACGCCAAGACTCCAGCTGTATGTGTGCTAGTGTGTTCAGGGTCCAAGATAAGGTCAGCAATAGTCAACAATCTCAGTCACCATCTGATGCTCCTTAAGGATGGTCTTTTGTGAATGACATCTCCTGGGAATAGAGGCTTTTAGTGTAGGACCATAAAGATCAACTATCATCCCATCTTTTCATGCATCCATATTCTTCTTCTTTTAACATTGCCTTTTGTTATGTTTACCCTCTGTTTACCCTCTCTACGATCTCTTTTTTATCTCTTCGTGTCTCCTTTATTATAATCTGTTCCCATCGTTTGGATGCTTAACATTCTGCCAGCTCTGCACTGCAGTACCTGTGAGCTGGCATGAAAATAACAGAGGAGAGAGAGAGAGAGAGAGAGAGAGAGAGAGAGAGAGAGAGAGAGGAGAGAGAGAGAGAGAGAGAGAGAGAGAGATTTGGTTTAGATTTACATGCTGTGTTTGCTTCTTTTGTTTGTTAGCAGCATCTCAACTGTGAAGCTTTCAATTCCTCATCCTTTTAATCACATCCTCCCCCAGTAAAGTAAGGGATTGTTTGATCACTCTTATTAGATTTTAACAAAATTGCTTTGATCTTTACCCCCTTTTTTTATTTGCATACCTGGCATTTTCTTCTTCAGTATTTTGTTGTGTTTTCCACTAAAAACATATCCTTAAATGAGTAGTTCATTAAAAAAAAAAAAAGATTTATATATATATATATATATATATATATATATATATATATATATATATATATATATATATTTTTTTTTATTGGAACACAAAAGGAGAATATATAAATAAAATTGGAATACTGGTCACTCTTTTCCATGTAATTACAATGAACATAGAATGAAACTTTAAAAACAAACTTGACATTTGAAATGACCTTTTTTACATTTCCGGGTTCAGGACAATAACAAATATAAATGTTGTGCTCCCATTTGGTCCAACAGCTAAAGAAAGAATCCAATATTATATTTCAATGACTTTTAAAATGAAGGAAAAATAGAGATAGCTGGATTACGACAGTCCGAAGAGAGAAAGGTGCCAAATTTGCTGTCACTCCCTCCCACTGATTGTTTTTGTAATTAATGGCAGGGTAATATAAAACACATTATATTTGTATTAAATTACACTAAGTACTAAAAAAATGAATATACAGTATATATATATATATATATATATATATATATATATATATATATATATATATATATATATATATATATATATATATATTTGCTAGATTTAGTCTGCTAAAAATAATCATCATAGTTTGTAGCTGTTTGTGGTGTTCAAGAGAGAAGTAGTAATGTCTGATTCATTCAGTAGTGCTGGATCTTTTTAATGAATCCCAGTTGATCCCAGGGGCATTTCTAGGGTCAATGGACATCCGGGGCTTAGCTGAGAGACATCCATGTATGCATAATGCACGGAATACTCTTTAAAATAAGTTTATAAGATACATCGACAAAGAGTCCATTTTTAAATTAAGTAAATCTTTCAATATAGTTTGTTAAACAAAACATTTGTTGGATTTAAATCTTTTCAGATCTACCATCTGCTTTATTCCAAAACAAACATGTAGATAGAACACACACACACACACTTGTAGTGTTTCCATGTTTTATGGGGACTTTCCATAGACATAATGGTTTTTATTCTGTACAAACTTTATATTCTATCCCCTAAACCTAACCCTACCCCTAAACCTAACCCTCACAGAAAACTTTCTGCATTTTTACATTTTCAAAAAACATAATTTAGTATGATTTATAAGCTGTTTTCCTCATGGGGACCAACAAAATGTCCACACAAGGTCAAACATTTCGGGTTTTACTATCCTTATGGGGACAAAAAGTGATAAATACACGCTCTCACACACACACACACACACACACACACACACACACACACACACACACACACACACGAATTGAAGCCAATTATAATTAAACACAGAGAAAATTCTTGCACAAATAACATTGTATTCAGATCAGATCAAGTGAAGGCCTGTTATGCAAACCATACGCGGTTATCACGGAAACAGAAATGGAGCGGTAATATATAAAATTATAATTAAAACATTACACAAAAATGAAAATAATGTAATGATAAAATCTACAGTTGATACTTAACAGTTACAGGGCTGTTAAGCGACAAAAAGTAAGCCTTGCTTAAAAAAAGTATGAATGAATTTTATTAAAAAATAAACAGTACTGACTGAACCATATATTTATTTCATTTTTTAAATGAAATAAATATATAAATATTAATATATTTGAACTAATATTAAAATTTTAAATTGACGTTTTTTCCATAGTCCACAAGAGGGCGGAATAAATACATAAACCATTCAGCACCGTTATATTATTGCATCTACTGTGCATAAAATAAATAAATGTAAAAGTTTTAGTCGGTTCATATTCTCAAATGTTAAGTCAAAAGTAAAATAAGGGAGGAAAATGCTTCAATAGACAGTTCACATGGTGTTACACTTGCACTGAGTCCTACTACTCAACTCAAGCTTCATAATAACAGCGAAATTCCACATTGTTTCTTTATTCAGTACAGTTGTATGTAGAGTAAAACTATACAAAGATAGCAGTGGTATTCGGCTGAACTCGGTGGTGAAGCGTCTCAGACTATGAGCCCAGGCAAGGGGCTGTTCAATCAGATGGAACACAACAGACTGGAACCGAACACGAGGATCTCGAGACACATTTCCAATTTAAACATCTTTCCTGACAAAACATTTAAACAAATCATTACACCTAATAAGAGAGCAAGACGCATCAGTGAAGCGATAATTTTTATTTCGCCTCTAGAGGCCGCTCTCATACTGTATAACTGTATGACCAGTGGACTCTTCCCAGCTGCTCCAGCACTGGACGCAACGTGGAAAAACTATCGGTGTGGATTTTTGTTGATAACCACTTGTTCCAGAAATCTTTTATCGGTGCCTATTAATCAGCAAAACCGATATATCGGTCGGCCTCTAGTTATATCAGTATTCTAAGAAATATCCTCACCAAGACCAATGCACGAACCATATGTCCGGAATCAAGGTAATTACATCCAAAAGTTCAAATATTATTGGCTGGATCAAATGTAAATTCTTATAGACGATTGGCCAGTTTACATGACAGTCAAAACTTCTTGTCTGAGCAGGCGGATCTTGTCAAGAGTGAATTAATGTAAAAGGAGACACTATTTAATGTGCAGTGAGCAGAATAGTAGTTCTAAAGGATTTTATTTACTGCACGCAAGAAAACTCTGCGATTACTACATGGTTATAAAAACATTCTGGACTTTTTCTGAATCATCCGGGGCTGAAGCCCGGTAAGCTAGTGGCGTGCCTGGTTGATCCGGTTCACAAAACCTGTCTGAATGATTCATTTATGAACATGCATCATATTTATATGGCATTTGGATAATGTTTTAAGCTTGAAAGCTTCAATTCACAATAATTGCATGGAAAAGCGTAACCAGCACAGTCTTCAAAATGTCTTTTTTTGTGTTGCATGGAATAATATAAGTTATACAGGTTTGGAAAAACATGAGAGAGAAAGAGAGAGAGAGAGAGAGAGAGAGAGAGAGAGAGAGAGAGAGAGAGAGAGAGAGAGTAACTGCAGTTGGAATAAATTTACCTAAAAAAGCTGAATTGCTTAAAATGTTATGATTGTTTTCAAAGAATGTACCTTGTTTTTCTTCTTCACTCCAGTGGCAATTTGTATTGTTTAAAGCAGTAGTCTAACAAAAGGTAGTGAGGTGTATGCTTAAACCAGATAAAAAAATTAAATAAATAAAATGCCAATGTGTCGAGGAAAATAAAACTTAATTCAAGACATATTAATTCAAGACATATGTGAACCACTTTGAGTTGCATTTGATGTATGGAAGTGCAGTACAAGAAGTGTTTTAATACAATTATTTATATTATTCTCTGAAATGTCTTATAATTTTAAGTAATTCCAATTCTTAAGTAAATTAATCGTTTTTAAAGTTTAAATTGTTTTTTACTTAAAGGTGCACTTAGTAACTTTTGTCTTTGTGTCATCTTGGACTTACACTGACACCTAGCAACTTGGATGCAGCATCATTTAAAATCAATAGTTTTCCATTTCAGATGCCATTGTAGAAATGTAGTATTCACAGTCAGCCATGATTACTTTAATCAATGAGTGAAAATGTCAAATAAGTTACTAAAATTAAGCGAGTTGTATTCGGATGGTCATGTGATTCTGAAATGGCAGCCCCCACGTGCGGACCCTCTCCATGTAGCTTTTATAAGGTTACCGATATGACTACAGTCCTGATTTCCTACATATATTGCAAAGTTACAATTCATGTCTTTAGGAGGTAAACTTTTTTAATGAGGAAAAAATTACTGAGTGCAACTTGAAAATATTTTCTTGCACTGTAAGATTTCTGGATACACACACACACACACACACACACACACACACACACATACACACACACACACACACACACACTTGTTGTGTTTCCATGTTTTATGGGGACTTTCCATAGACATAATGGTTTTTATACTGTACAAACGTTATATTCTATCCCCTAAACCACCCTACCCCTAAACCTAACCCTCACAGAAAACTTTCTGCATTTTTACATTTTCAAAAAACATAATTTAGTATGATTTATAAGCTGTTTTCCTCATGGGGACTGACAAAATGTCCCCACAAGGTCACAAATTTCGGGTTTTACTATCCTTATGGGGACATTTGGTCCCCACAAAGTGATAAATACACGCTCTCACACACACACACACACACACACACACACACACACACACACACACACACCCCTGTGTGGAACCTTTAAACAACAGGAGGGAAGCTATTTGAAGTCTGTCAGGATTGCACAATCTGAAATACAAAGGAAGACAGGACGTAAGCAGTTAACAGATGACGACAGGCTGTGAGGAACAGCTCCAAAGAAGAGTATGACGTTAGGATGGCTCCCTCCCATGACTCTTCTGGTGCACTTCCAGTGTAGCTCTGAGCAAAACTGTATGTAATTGCATAATTTGCTTATTATATGCTTGGAGTCCAACCTTTTCCATTCAAATGTGTGTCAACAGCTTTGTGTGCGTAAGAGAAACTGTGTTTCTCTTACGCACAATTTTAAAGAATTTTAAAGAAAAGAAATGAAATGCCCTGCAAAAACTCTATGCACTCCTTCCACAGTCTTTTTCTTTTCCTTCCTTCCCTCTGTCTTTCCTCCATTCCTCTAATTTTCCTTTGACGGTCTGCGTGCAGAGAGTGAGGTAACCTTGATGCGCAGATCAGTGACGTCATTCAGCCTCCCTAGGGAAGACACTTCTCTTTTTCTCTCACACACAGTGTTGTTCTGTTTAATCAATGACATGCTGAAACTAAGGTTGGCATAGCAAATGTAAAAGAGAATGTACATCAAAAAACATTGTGCCCTTTAACTCCAACCCTTTGATAACATTCTGCCTAACATCTCCTGTTGTGTTTCATGGAAGAACAAAAGTCATATGGATTTGGAATGACGTTAAGTTGAGTAAACAATGACAGAATTAAAATCTTTGGGTGAACTATCCCTATAAAGCAGCCCTCAGCGGGTCTTTAGGTTGTGCTTACTTGTTTACAGAGAGCGTGGGACGAGCTTGTGTGAAATGCACTCAAGTGTCTAACTGCATCAGGGCATGTTGGGCTGCCGGCATGGAACAGAATGGTGTTTTGTACAACAACAGTATGGCTCCCTTCGCCCGGCCTCAATGGAAGCCCCCTCTATTGGTACAAGAGTGCTAGCACACTCTGAGTAGGCAGCCTGAATAAAGTCCTTAAGAATGAGTGGACAGGAGACTGTGGGAATGGGAGGTGGTGGGGTGATTGTGAATGGCAGTTACTGTGAAGGAGATATGTACCCAGGAAAGAAAGGGTTGCAGTTTGTTTTTATATGGGTGTCCTGATGAAGACTTAAATGTATGGTTAAATGTGGTGAGATGGTTGAGTTTGAAAGTTAGAGTTTTCTTCAGATTGCAAAAGCTTTCTCTTTTTGTAGTTTCATTTTCTTTGGGATTGCCAAAAAATACAAATTCTGTCATTGTTTACTCACCCTCATTTTGCTCATAAAACTGTATTATTTTCTTTTTTCCATGGAACACAAAAGTAGATATAACAATGACAATATTGATGTTGTGCTTCTCTCATGAATCCAAGTTGTATAGAGCCCCTTAAGGCCTTTTTAATTTTTCGGTATGAATGTCCGTTCCGAACGAGCTTTTGTATGTTAACAATGGATTCCAAATATAAGCCATCTGTTCTGTCATCCATACTCTTAATGCAGCGATTTTAACATTTGAGTCGTTTTACACATTGACTGTAAAGCGTGCAGCAAATATGGAAAGTATTTTTATTTCATTAAATCGCATATTTTTTCGGTTTAATAGACACACTAGCACTATCAAGATTTTATTTATATTAATTGTGCAGACATTTTTCTCAAAAATGTGTGAGCATTTGAAAGGAGTCTTGTGCTAGTCAGACAGTGTGTGACTTTTGAATTGAGTCAGTGCTCGGTATGGTACACACTGGTATTGTGACATCTTTTTTTTAATTTTAGTATCCACTTGGTGCTGGTACTTTTGACTTCCTTTACACTAAGTATGGTATAACTATGGTATTTGTAGTAAAGCCATAACCACAACATTAACCATTGTTTTACTACAGTAACCATAGTAATAATACACTAAACCAAAACGATGGTGATAAAAATAATTCTACCCAAAACATGGATATTTTTTACTATAGTAATACCATGGTTAATTTGTGGTACATGTGCCATCATTTTAAAACCATTTTTCTCACCACAAAATAATTAAATAAATGAATTAATAATAATAAAAAAATGGTTATATTTTAACACGTAGGATTAGTTGTTTTAAAGTTTTAACGATAGTTCCACCTCGTGAAATTCTAGCAGTGCAAAATGATTTTTTGGGTGAATTATTTGTTATTTTTAAGGCATTTTCCATGTAAAGCGAAAAGGCTTGAAATTAAGGGGAAGCAGATGCCCAGTGTGTCAAATATGCTAACCACTGGGCAATGGCACAGACTCATGGCTCTTTGCCTCTCTCAGTCTTTCTCTCTCTGGGTGTTACTTTAGTTTATTTGGAACTCTCCTCTATTATGTCATGTTGCATGAAGTAAGCAGCCTCCCCACCCCCACCCCAAATGCTTCTCGAAGGCTTGTTTATTTTCTCACTATCATCACCCCATCTGAGAACTCCTGTGTTAATTCTTTCTCATCCCCCCTTTTCTTCATGTTCCAAACCCCCTCCTTCCCTCACAGACTCTCACAAATGTGTTCCGAAATGTGTTACCACCCTGCTTGATGTTTGTCTTTTTGTCCGTCTTCCCTTGCATTCTTCCCTCCCTCTCTGAGAGCATTCTGTAAGCTGTTTATGGTCTTTCTGACAAGGCCACCAGAGAGAGAGAGAGTAAGGGAGAGAGAAAAGGAAATGAGAGGGGGAAGGCAGTGTCTTTCGTGTACTTGCAGCATTTGAGGTACGTAAAATGCTTGTTCCTTGTTCTGTTTGATGTGGCGTGTTGAACGAAGCCGTGCTTTATCGTTTTGTTTACCTGTTGTGCAAAACTGTTGACAGCTGTTGCTGGTTGACTTAATAGGGACTTTACTTAATAGGAATGATGGAATAGGAATAGGAATAGTCTATGTGTAATGTAACAATGCTACTACTGCATACTACATTTTTCATTAGCATGACAGCTCATCTGTTTCCAAACCATGTAATGTGCAATGCTAGCATTTGTTCCACAGGTGAACAATTACACGAATATAGTTTACCTTATTTTACTCACCTGTGGGGTTGAATGATAACCAAAATAAAATCGAAATCACTAAATGACTCAAACCTTGAGGGCTGCAATTTAATTAAATAAATAAATAAATAGTCTCAACGCGGTGTCTGCTGTGCTGCCCCTTTGTGAATTGTGTAGTGCTTTCTTTCTTTTATTTTTTCTCCCAATTTGGAATGCACAATTCCCACTACTTGGTAGATTCTCGTGGTGACGCGGTTACTCGCCTCAATCCGGGGGGTGGAGGACAAGTCTCAGATGCCTCCACTTCTGAGATGTCAATCCGCGTATCTTATCATGTGGCTCGCTCTGCATAACACCGCGGAGACTCACTGCATGGGAGGCTCATTCTACTCTCCACGATCCACGCACAACTTACCACACACCCCATTGAGAGCGAGAACCCCTAATCACGACCATGAGGAGTTTACCCCATGTGACTCTACCCTCCCTAGCAACCGGGCCATTTTGGTTGCTTAGGAGACCTAGCTGGAGTCACTCAGCACACCCTGGATTCGGGGTGGTAGTCAGCGTCAATACTCGTTGAGCTTCCCAGGCTCCCTGTGTAGAGCTTTCTTAAATACAACGGGATCACTGTATGACACATGTGGTTTCAGAGTTGTTCTGTGCTTCATACACAAAACTCTGAGTGACAGTTGTGCTCTGAGTTCGGTTAGGTGTGCTATAATGATCTGAGCACATTATTTAAAACGCCCCAGATTTACTTTAATTGCACATTTGTGTAATTTCACATACGTCTATTTTTGGCCACTACAATTTTGGTTTGAAAAAAGATTTGAGGCTTTTCCGAGACAGCATAGTAAGTTAAGAAATTATTAAATAAATAAATTACTATTAAATAATAATAATGATAATAATAATAAAAAATAAATTATAATAGTAATAATTATAATTATTATTATACAATAATATATTTCTATAATAATTTCTGAGCATTATTATTATTGCAATAATATGATATTCAAGTATTCTGGGTTTAAAAAAAAATTATGATGAAAAGTGAACTGACCCTTTCACAAACTGGACAAATAGTTTTTAACAAAGCAGACAAAATTATTTTTGCATTTTTTAAATGTATTTATTTAGTTTGGATCTTTTTAGAGGACTCAAGTGTAAACAACCTTTCTAGAACAGTACTTCTGGTCGGCAGTAAAGCATGGGCAAAGCATGGTTTAATTTGGTTAAAGGAATCATTCATGTTTTTTGTTTTATGTGTATCATATCACAGTTCAAATCGCAATTTTTGTTTAAAATAATAGCAATTAGATTTTTTTGTTTTATTATCATGTAATGTAGAAACTTTGACTCACTTTGTGTTTTAAAGTCTTAAAAAGTGAATGTTTATCATTGAGCCCATTGATATGCACAACAATATGCTGATTACGCTCTAAAATTTGCTTTTTTTAATCTGACAATGCAAGAAATCCACGTTTACATGACATTTGAAATAATCGGGTAATTCTCTGACGTCAAACCATGAAGAGGCATGCGCTCAAAACGTCTGCACATTGAATGAGCCGGTTAGAACATCAGGTATTCATAAGCCTTTTTATGGCCTTTATGCCTTTACTTTGGCTTTGTACATCTTTTTGTGTGCCGACATGGTTGCATGACGTCATGCACCTACATCTTGGCAAAAACAGAATTCTAGATTGTCTATAGGACTTCAAGTGGCATTCCATTGCACTTTTCTAAGCAGGAGGTTGGTTTCAGAGTTAAAATGGAACACTGCATAAGTGTAATTTGATCTTTAAACAGTTCCCCCCTTAAGCATTTAGCTGGTTCAGTTAGAGACACAAAGCCTTCAATACGGGACATTTCACCCATCCGACTGGGTCCCCTGTAAGCAGTGCTGGGAGTAATCAGATTAAAAAATAGTTTGTTACTGTAATCTAATTACTTTTAAGTCAGAAGTAGTGTGACACATTACATTTGAAATACTTGTAATCAGTTTTACAGTTGCAGTTTCAATTAAGTGAATTACTTTTGGATTACACATATTTTTAATAGATTATTCATATTCAATTTAGATAACGAAATATGTTCATATGTACTTTTGTTAGTTTTTATTTCTGTGACAGCTTAAGGACATGTGCCCCCTGAGAATGAATCAGAGATAATTAGTTGTTTGCTCTGTTAGCATGAACAGATGTGTGTGTGTGTGTTTGTGTGTGAATGTGTGAGTTATTTAGCGGGTCTCGCTGTTGGAGTGTGGAGAAAGGTCATGAATTGAAGAAAAGAGGAAAAGGAGATTGCTGAACCCTGACTTCCGTTTTGTGTCACCACTGAGAGCTCGGGCCAGCAGACTCTCTCTCACTCCCCTCATTCACTCTTTCACCCTTTTTCTTTTGCTTTATGAGAACTGTAGAATTTACTAACAATTACTTTACAATAAGTTAATAACTAATCTAGAGAAAGACTAATGTTAAAACACTCTTCTATCCCAGTTTAAACATCTTAAAATCCATGATCCCGGTTCCGGGATTTAAAATTACGTCAGTAATAATGTACTTCCAATTTTAAATGTATGCGGAGGAGTTATGAGCTCATATCTGGTACCATTTGAAAGCTTAGAATGTCTACTTTCTTGAGATATGCATCACTTTGGCATTTGTTTTACACTAAGTAACTTATTTACAATAAATTACATAGTTCCACCCATCAAAAGTCCTGTCATAATTATGTGCGTTTTTGAATACATATGTCTCATATCGCTCAAATATGACGCACATGTACAAACCATGTATCAAATGAAAGCTCTCATTGCCAGTAAGAAGTTCCAATAAGTCTTTTTATTGAGGTATAATCACATATCTAATACACTTCGAATGAATCATGAAGTATACAATCAACATTTGTAAACATACAAGTGAAATTATTGAATATTTGCCGTGCTACTCGCACTAGACAGCACAGTTAGCCACAAATGCTACATAATCCTTTACCTTAGGTTATTCTCTGCAAAATTAGCCATTTTTCAGTGTTTTCTGTGGTTGTGTGCCCAAGTAATCCCTCGATATGTCACACGAGTGCAGAAACACCACAAACTAATGTTATATGATATTCAACAATCCAGGAAAATATGTAAACATCCGATCCGGATAAAGCATATATTGCCGTAAAGCTTAGACCCTCCGCTTTCCGGCAATGTCTCTCAAGATCAAATAGACCAATCAGGGGCTGTGATATTGCATCCAGACTGTGAAGTGATCACTGGGTAGGTTACGTGCATAAAACACACAGACGCTGCCTCACCAGACACCAGACCGCATATTTACCACTTTCAACAGTGTTTTATGTAATGACAAAGGGTTTTCTGTAAAATTACACTGGGATTTTGCATTTATAGCACTGTATATGGGTATGGGGAGACTTTAGATTTGGGTAGGCGGAAAGTACACCAAAAAAAAGGTAATATTCCTCCCTTCAAATAAATTGAAATAGATATTAAATAGAACATGATACAGACAAAATTCCTTTTTCAGGTATTTGCTGACATCTAGTGGAAACAGCCAAAACTGTCTGCTTGCTGCTAGGGTTACAGGGCTTGAGTTATACACTTTCAAAAATGAATTTATATAAAAAAATCAAAAAGCTTCTTTTTTTAGGAGGGTTATTACTGTTCAGACAACATATATTTATTTATTTTTTTATTTTTAGCAGTGTTTTATGCTACTTCAAAGGGTTTCCTGTAAAATGACACCAAAACTGTGTATTTAGGCCAAAGTATGTGGGAATGGGTAGGCCAAATCCAGGCGGAAATCCCCAAAAATGGCAAGGATCTTGTGCAGAGACTATAAGTAAGTCATCCATAGGTTGACTTCCTGAAGAGTGTAAACAATGGGGTTTTGTGGAGCTTTCAAACATTGTATTGTTTTTTAAAAATGTCAACTTATGGCTCAATTAATGGCGTGAGTTTGAGGTGGGACTAACTGTTTATAGGTGGGCTGGAAGGCTTAATAAGGACTGGGTGATAAAATCCTATAGACTTACATTGATTTAGGGACCCAAGCCATAAATAAGGACTAGAATATCCTAAAGACTTTGGGGTAGGCTCTCTTTTGATTTGAGGTCGCTTTGAGCTATTGTCACATAAATTTAAACATAAAATTGTATTGAGTTCTTACAGAACAGAAGCGTATAATGTCTATTAACATGGTATAATATGCTATCTACCATTCTCTCTCAAAAGGCACTTTGTCGATCATTTCTGTGAGCTCACTACTCTTGAGAGTGTTGGCCTAATTACATATTTAGTGTCAGCCAATATATCAGAGCATTCCCAGCTGGTCACCATGCACTTTCAGCAAGCCAATGTTTTTCTGAACGTTAGTGTGTTTGTATAATCCACACCCTGAGAGGAATTCCACTTTTTCCAATGATTAGGGAAGGCCACTTAGGTTCTGACATTTACTGTTAAGATATTACATATTGCGTGTGGGACATTGCATCTCAAACAGTCTCTTTCAAAATGCCACTTACTTCCTCAACAAAAGTGTGGTTAGTGCGCTAAAATAATCATGTCCTGTGCTACGTGTTAAAATTATTTCTAGCAAAGTTTTGTCTGTCAGTTTATTCAAATTTATACTATTTTAGCATATTTTAGCAAGTCAAACAATGTAGACTGTAGCTCTGTTCCGACAAGAAGTGAGCTACCTATCTCGCTACCCACAGAGCGCGCACATAGGCAGCTGCTTTGGTAGCATCTTGGCCATCAGTAAGTGACAGATTTGGATTCAAATAGCACTCCACCCTGGAGGCTTGACTCGTAATTGATTTTAATAGACTTTGACGTTAGCATGTTGCTAAGCTAATATGATAATAGTCTGATAAGCATAAAAATACATAGCACACACAAATACTAAGTACAATTATTATTTATTAGAATAGGGATGCATACAGATATCCGATCATTCAGAACAAAATCGGCCTATACCGGTAGCATTATTTAGGTGGTTTACATTATTAATAATTAACATTCTTTAATCACATTAACTGAATTCTGAATAGCCTTGTGTCAGACTCACATATAACTGGTAAGATTTCTTAATTTCTAATGATTTCTGTTTTTCCGAAAAGATAGAATGTTCTTAACTTATCTCACATTAACTGAATTCTGATAGATGAAGCTTGTCCCTTTTTAGCTGATGTAGCCTCTGCTTTAGCTTTTACAAACTCCACATGCTGTGAGTTTTAAGGTGGGTAATCAAATTAGTTGTTTTAAAGTTTTAACGGTGGTTCCACCTTGTGAAATTCTAGCTGTGCAAAGATAACAAATTAAAACTCTGCTTTCATTGTTACCCAGTTAAAAGTAATTCCACACAAGAGACATTTTCTTTCACACTTATCTTGCCTGACGTGTTTTTCTGGCCCTGTTTGAGTGACAGAAAGTATTCAGCCCTGATCATTGGCTAGCTTTTAACAATCGGGTGATGTTTGATGAGTGCGAATACAGATGATTGGCCAATACATTGGTGCATCGTTATATTTAATTGCACATAACTATTTTTATCAGTGCTTTTTAGTATTGAATGAAATATAATAATATTTCTCGCTTTTTCAACCATATTTATTTTTTCACTGAGCTTAGTGCAGTGTATTCTCTTTGAAGGATACATGCAATGCTCACTTAGAATTTGGTCAAAACAGGGTATCTTAAGAGGCAGCATACCTATGTTATGATTCCTACGTTTTAGACCACCTTTATGTTGGTAGCATGTCTATGATGCCTGAAAATATTGCCTTTGTAGGCAGCCCAATAGGTTTTGGAACAGAGCATGTGTGTGAGTGATAAAGTATGTGTATGTGCGTATGTAATTATTTATACTTGGTGACTTGGACCTCACCCACAGCTCCAGTAACAGAATGTCTGAGCACCTTAATTTGGGGGCTGCAGTGTGAGGATAGCCCATTCTTTGATCTTTCTGTTTTCTCTCTTAGATCAAGTAATGGCAATGCTGTCGTTATAGCAGGCATTGTTACCTCATCTTTTCCCTGGATGGTCTCTTAAGGCCAACACAAACGTGTGTGGCCCTGTGCATCACCCGCTAGTCTCCTCATAACCACCCAGAGTGTGTATGTGTGTTTGTTTGGGTGTATCGCACCACTGTTGCTGGCCTTCACTCCTTTCAAGGTGGCTTTGGGTTGGCTTGGGTGGGTTTCTCAGAGCAGGAGTGTGAGGGTATTTCTAGCTGTCAGGGGCAGAGGTTGGGTTATACCAGCCTACCCACACTGAGCTGTTTCCTTTCGAAAACACTCCTCAGGAAACCACTTCAAACAATCACATTCTGTGCAGAGAAAGGCCCACACCACTCCTGGAACTTGGGAAAACCTCTCCCTTCCCTTCGCAAGGCTACTCCTTTTCTCCATCTCGCTCTCATGAGCGAATCTTCATCTCTCACTGCTGTTTCTGTCACATTTGCTGTCAATTAATACACACACACACACACACACACACACACACACACACACACACACACACACACACACACACATTTGCTTGCTCATTTAGTCAATCAAATATAGTCATTGTCATCTAACTGTTTATTGAGTCTTGTTTAATCTGAAGGAAAGGAGCATAATGGCTAACTGGGGTCTATATTCTACCCTTTACTATAATTTTTCCCTACATGGAGTGCACTTATAATGTTAGTCACTTGTCACTTTCACACATACAGCCTTTTTCAGGAAAACTTATAGTGTATGATGCTCCACGACTCAAAACTGAAGTCATATGGTGAGCAGCCAATGGAAATTGATGGTCAACACTGGACAACGAAGAATTGAAGATGGCGAACAAGCGGAGTGGAGAAAACAATAAACGCCACCTCCAACTCGCGTCACAGTCTCCGTCTTTCCACACATGACTGCACCTAAATGCGCTTTCTTTTGAGACTCGGAACAGAGAAGCAGCAACATTAATGGCAGCGCTCCCATACGTCCAACTTTGTTTACATCTGTAATGAGTCTCCTAGAATGGGGCAAATGTTTAGGTTACTGTTAAGTTACAAGTTAAATATAGTTTAGTACGGATTCAAGTTCCTTCAATCTGTGTTTTGAACACAAGAATGTATCTTCATATTGTATCTGCTGAAGGGTTGGTTTGTTCTCTGTCAGTGTCACCAGATCTTGAAAGAAAAACAAGCGACCTGGTCTGCAAAAACAAGCACAAATTAAGCGATTTGCCTCACCAAAACAAGCTAAAATAAGCAACCCCCATTATAGGGTTCCCACTGTCATGGAAAACCTGAAAATATTAGGGAATATTACAAGTCTATAATGAATATATATGTAGTTTTTCTCTGTTCAATATATTTTTAGCTTGAAATTGCGTTGAGATTTGCAGGTCAGATGACTCCAGTGTGTTTGACACCACTGATGTAGAGTGTGGCTCTAACAGTATATGGGGTTATTTGGCAGCTGCTATTATTAGTGGTGGATTGTAGTTTATTTTTCTTTAAGCGCCTAAGCATTAGCAAGCTCAAAAACGCAACTGTACTCTGGAAACAAGCCCAAAAAACTGCATCCCTCAACTTCCTATATTTATAAGCGACTCATGGAAAAAAAAGGCCCAAAGTCATTATAATAAGCAGACATGGCAACACTGTTCTCTGTATAAGGTGCATGTTGCCTATACAGCTGCAGTTTTGTTTACTGCCCCCTGGAGAATACAGCTGGTAAAGCTTGTTCAAGCTTGAATTGCTCAGCAATCTTCCTTATTATGGTCTGGGGACATGATTAATTGTGTTAATTAATTAATAATTTTTTTAGCATCTTAAATTGTATATAATTAATCGCACATAATTAACACGTTAAATTGACAGCCCTAGTTAAAATATAATTTTACATTTGCCACTCTCTCTCTGACTCTGACTTGATGAATAAACAACCTCTTTTTATCATGTACCTGTGTATATATGTTTACATATGTTCAGGGCACATTATTAATTGTGTTAATTACATAATAAATTAAATAATTGTATATTAAAATAATTTAAATGAAAATAAATGAATTAAATAACATTTAAATGTTTAATTAATTTAATCGATTTTTTTGAGTAATCACACTGAATTAACGGGTTAAATGCATTATTGGGAAGCATTATAAATGGGCATTTTTTTTTGTATTCAGCATTTAGTATATTTACTAGTGCTGTCGGAGTAAAAAAATATGTTTAATGGCACTAATTTATTTTTATTCTATTAATGACCGGCAGCCATATCTCCCTGCAGCTCTTGCCTGGTTGCCCACTAAAGCTAAGCAGGGTTGAGCTTGGCCAGTACCTGGATGGGAGACCTCCTGGGGAAAACCAAGGTTCCACTGGAAGTGGTATTAGGGAGGCCAGCAAGGGGTGCTCACCCTATGGTCTGTGTGGGTCCTAATGCCCCTGTATAGTGATAGGGACACTATACTGTAAAAAAGGCACTGTCCTGACTCTCTGTGCTCATTAAAAATCCCAAATTTCCCCCATTGGCCCCTATCTACCATTTCCTTGTATTAATCTCCATCCCTTCATCCCAGCTACATCACTCTACTCTCACCCCCAGCTGGTGGGTGTTCTGGTGCAATATGTCTTCCGTTGCATCATCATCCCTGTGCTTTGAGTGCCTAGAAAAGTGCTATATAAATGTAAGGAATTATTAATGCCCTTTAATTAATATGACCCTTTGAATAAACCGTAGGTCATGAGAAGCGAGTCGAGTCAGTTCACAAAAATGGCACTAATGTCACATGCATTGACCGTCGGGAAACAGATGGTGGGAGACATTATGCTGAGACCCGCACAAAGCATTTTATCAATGTAGCACAGCATTAGAACATGCCCGCAAAGCACAGATAGAGCTCCTAACATTGTGACATCATTGCAGCAGCAAGACAGTTGCCATTTGAACACCAGCCTTGCACTGTGAGGTGCGGTGCGAGCGCAAAATGAAAGTGTGAGCGAGGTGATCGTCTGTGTTCTGTGACTGCTACCGGGCCCTTGAATAACATATAACTTGTTCAACTCTGTTGGTGGGGTAGGTTTTGTGTGGATGACTGAACAATAAATCTTGATGAAGCATATTTTGTCCACTCATGTTTATTAAGATATTGTGATTAATCGCGATTAACTACAAAACATTATGCGATTAATCGCGATTACATATTTTAATCGTTTGACAGCCCTAATATTTACTTTTTTATTGACTTCATATCTAGACAGAATAGTACATAATATATCATGAAGTATCTCCTTTAAAAGTACCCTGGCTGATTTAAAGAGGCCTTCACTTTTCCTCCAGAAGTCTTTTATCTCTCCCTCGCTATCTCTCTATTAACTCCAAAATGCTGCAAAATCTGTTTTCAGATTCATTATTCATTCATCAGTTTCAATATTAATTAATACAAATTAATAAATATTCATTAATACTATTAATACATAACCTCACAGCTGTTCCCCACCAATGGCTTCTGATTGGGTGGTTCCTTAGCCAATTAATCGACCCATAAAAGGATCCAGGAAAACATTGATTGAATTAGTGATAGTCTGAGTGAAGGGGGCCTTGTTTCCATGGCGATAGGATGGACAGCAAGAATCTATTGACCTATTTCATTTGACTTGTCTGTATGACTGCGCCACAATGTTTGTGACCAAAATTTCTTCAATGTGCTGCACTGTGGGATGGAAATGCGCACTAACATCCAGATAGTGTAAAGGTATGTGATAATTGTAACACATGAATGAAACAGCACTATAATGTGAATGTATAGACTACCGGTCAAAAGTTTTGAAACACACTCATTCTTTATTATATATTTTTTTTCACATTTTAGAATAATAGTACAAATATAAAAACTATGGAATAACATAAATGGAACTATGGGAATTATGCTGTGACTAAACAAAATCCAAAATAAATCAAAACTGTGTCTAGAATTTGCAGACATGTACTCTTGATATTTTCTGAACCAACTTCTTGAGGTATCACCCTGGGATGCGTTTTAAACAGTATTGAAGGAGTTCCCATCTATTTTGAGCACTTACTGGCTTCTTTTCTTTATTATTTGGACCAAGTCATCAATTTGAAAAACGTAAAAAAATAATTGTTTTAATACAATTTTTGTTTTATAATGAAATAATTAATATGGTGGCACAGTTATATTTTTGTCATTTAAACATTTAAGCATACGCCTTCAGATCAAAAGTTTTTAAGATCATGAGAAACATCTCAGTCATGTGATTCAAAACTTTTGACCGGTAGTGTGTGTGTGTGTGTGTATATGTATGTATATATATATATATATATATATATATATATATATATATATATATATATATAAAATGTGTATATAGTAATGTTAGTCCAAAATAACCATATTCTAGGATTTTAAACCACAGATTTTATTCACACCACCAGACCACAATGTAAACTTATTCACTAATATGCCTCTTTCTGTGGGAGTTAAAAGCAGCTCTTACATTCATACAGATGGGATCATCACAGATGTTTTGTAATAGTTTGTGTTTTGTAATAGATAGTATAGTAGTAAAATCAGAGCAGAAAACAATGCAAAGACATTTGTAACTTCTGAATGAGAGATGTTCACCGGTAGGCGAGTGTACTCGGCAGTCACACATCAGACTCGCGATTCAGAGATGAATCGTAAATCAAATTTCAGTGTCAGAAATATTTGTGCAGACATCACACCTGAATACACCTTCCCTGGGACATGGCATGGATCAAAAGTGTTTTTTTAGGGTTTTCTTGATATTGTTTTTGACTGTTTTTCCATTCACCGCCATTGTTTCGTACAGCCGATGGTCACAAATATGGCAGCTGTGGGAAAAATGTAACTGAAACAGGTCAATAGCAGCATTGAGCGTATGAAGGCCATACAGCAGAGTTTTGACTTTTAGTGATTGCTGTAACACACACACACACACACACACACACACACACACACACACACATTTTTGCTCAACTATCTAAATGGACATACCATAGACTATTGTTTTTATATAAACTAACTATAATTACTATACACTAACCCTAAACAACATCCTAAACCTAACCTTAACAGAAACATTTTAGCATTATTAAAATAAAACAACATTATTTAATTTATGTATGGATTGTTTTTCAAATGAGGACATCCAAAATTGTCCACAAAGGGATGTTTTGTCCGATTTACTTCTGGGATACAAAATTGTCCCCAAACTATAGCTAAGTACACACACACACATGCACATATCAAATGCCCAAACAACACACACAAACACACAGCGACTACTAAACAGTCCTGCAGCCTCAGGGCAGGATTACATTGTTTCTGTCTGAAGTATACTTTTTTCAATCTCTGCAGAGTAGAAGGCTGTGACAGAGAGGTATGTATTTGTTTCTCATAAGTTTGCACTTAAAAGTGCTCAGACTGGTACTTCACATAAAATATGTCATAACTTCACAAAGGCCACATAACAAAAGCATAAACAACATAACACCAACTAGATTTTTACACTTTCTGAAGAAAATGTGTGTTGTGCTTGCCTGTTCAAAACTTGCTGCCGCAATGCTAAGGTGGGTGATTGCCAGGCATTGCTATGACAATCCTAGACTAGCTAATCGAAAAGATCCAAGCACCAAGTCTGTATGATATTGTGGTCTCTAGATATGGTTTGGATCCCTCATTCAATGTAAGTCTATGGGATTTTACAGCTGTTTTATCATCTGCCATGCAAAAATTGTGCGTCTGATTGCTTAGAAAAGTAAAAGCACACCTCTCCTCAACCCTACATTTTAGATATGTTTATGCTTGCCTTAGCATCTTTACAATACATTTGCTGGTAAACTTGTGACTTCAGTGGCTTATAAACCTTTATAAGCATATTCATGAGCTATGCAGTGGTGTCTCCAAATAAATGTATAAGAGAAATATTTACTAAACAAGATCATATTAATGAGCCACACTGACTGTTTCATAAGAGGAAGGGTGTTGGGCTAGAATGAGGATGATTTACAGAGATAAAAGTAAGATAAACAGATACAATTCTTTCAAGACAGCTTGGAAGACAGCTTGAGTTTAGCACTTAATTGTCAAAATGAAAAAGGTTCAGCCATTATACTCTTTGATTCTTTAAACTTGTTATCTGTTAGCCAATTAGCTAGTTCACATGTGACATGATAAGTCAATTGAAAATGCTATTTGTTCGGGTGGTTGCTGGGGCTTTTCTTCTATCAACTTGCAAGGTTAACAGACTGTAAAAAGACAGTAGGTGTTGGCACATAAAAGCACATCTTCAATAATCTGGCTTGGCACACATTGCTATCATAGGTTAATAAATTAAATAATATATTCATATAGCTAGTCTAAGTCACTAGTAAAGAAAGCTCTGGGCTTTCCTGGTCCAGGTACACATTATTTGTCAGGTCATTAGCCAATTAAGCCATTCAGTCAACAGGCCCAGGCACACATAGAAATTTTGTTCATTTAGTTAAAATTTAGCTTTATGCCATTTGAAATTTCTAGCAAACACTTGGTGCACATGGCTTTTCGGAGCAGCAGTAGTACACAAGTCTTGGCGATAGATCTGCTTGGTAGGTGGAGTTGTGTTTTGTGTTTTTATGTTATGCATTTGTGCAGCTTCTCTGCATTGTTGGGGGATTGTTTGTATGTCTATTTGTGTAGCAGCATATCCTATATGCTCGATGCGGCAAGTCTTGCATTTGGTATAATTGTGCAGCAGCAGCAGCATGTCCACATGTTTAACTCAGTATGTATCACATCCACATAAACATGCTAAATCTTTCAGAGAGTTGTCATGGCTGCACACAATTTATGATTGTGTGATATGCTGCCTTCTAGTCCTCTAGGGAATTTCCAGCTTGGAGTACATAATCGTGTTGTGCATTTTACTTTAGTCAGAAAAAAGGACTAATTGGGCAATTTCATATTTCTTTCTTTTTTTATAATTGCTGACAGAAACTAAACTTGCTACACAAAGATTGGAAGCACCAACTCAATAAAGTGTAGAACAAAGGATCTGCACTAGGTGTATAATAATGCTTTATGTATTTTATCATTCTCGTGCTGCCATAGAGAACGATGGGAAATGTAGTTTTTTTTGCAAGGTTTTGCCATCTCATTTAACCTTTTAATCTCATGTCTTAAGTAACACCGCACCTTTTCTACCCCTTTACCTTATTTATTGTTTGGAGTTACGTCACCAACACTTCAGTATTCTTCAAACAACAAAAAAAGCCAAAATAGCAAAAATAAATAAATAAAAAGAAATCTAATTGCCTAATTACCAAAAGTGTATAGGGTCGTTAGTGACCCGACATTGGTGATAGTGTTGCAATATATATTTATGCTTCCTAAATCATATTTTATGATTATTTCATATCTATTTAGGTTTATTATAACAGGATATATATTGTTTGTTTATTAATAGGCAAATGAGCACTATATTCATACATATGTATAGCCTACTATTTCATGTCGATATGTGAAATGCATGCACACATACATATTATAGATGCTTATTATTACTTAAGGTGGCAAATTATTTATATTTGACATTTATGAAGAAACAGCATGGAAGTAAACAATAACAAGTACAACACGTGAACAGTATGATATGGCTTTTAACATTTGGGTATACTACGGAAATTCTTGTACATCTAAGACTCAATAATAATGGCTTCCTGAGAAAATACACGTGTAGATTATGTGTTATATGAACCTCAGTAGGTGTTTTCATTTCATTTCTTATAATTTCAGCAAGAATGTATTGAATCCATTTCTATCATCTCTTTGATATTTAAAATCTAAAATGGAAAAATATAACAGAATATATTAAACTCTATTACTTTCTAATGGTCTTTTGTAGATCCCGTTGTGATTATGTGCTGGGTCACAAAAGACCCGAGGTATATAATAATGTTTAGAGAAACAAACTATTGTACAGTCGACATTCACAATGAAAACTTTAAATAATTTTTTTTTATGACAAATAATTGTGTTTTTAACAATGATTCTTTTCTTCATGATTCTTCTTTATAAAAAAGTCTGGCTCAAATAAAATCCAGTTTCTCAATGGTAATTGAGAAAAACAATACGATGCAGTTCATGTGGGCTCATCTTGTACTGTAAATATTTCCATCATCACGTAAATCATTCTGACACGATGACAAGAAATCAGTCTGCATTGGTAGGTAGATTCTGTTTCTGGCTTCCCATGGATTGCATCCCAAATCACTGTCCCCACAAATTAAAATTTTTACATCTTCCCCAAATGCACATGTTTCACTGTTACCATGTAACAGAGGTAGGAGTCTCCTTTTAGGAAGTGAGGTTTATCTGTTCCTAACTCCCTCGGTAGCGACCTGCCCTTTCTGGGTTATGCTACTAAAACATTGGCTTTCTGCCACCTGTTCTTCAATGGATTGTTTTTACCAGTTACACCACAGCAGTGGCACCAGTCCACTTCTGCTTTTTGGATCATTGGTGTCTTTCTACGTAAAGTGAATGTTGATGCACGGTAAGTCTCGAGAGATCCATCTATGGTTTTTTGTGCCGCTTTGACTTGGGTTCTCTTTATTTATAGTCTGTTATGACTATATCTTTTAGTATATAAGACATTGGCTATGTTCAGAATGGAATACTAGCATACTGACTGTAAAACTGCATGTGGAACTGTACCACCTATGTAACGATAAACATTTCAAACAGTAGTTTGATACATTGTCACATGACCTTATTACATTTGTCAAATACTGTACTTAATACTGCGTAAATGTCTTCTTGCTGTGCATACAGAATACTCCCTATTGTTTTTAAAAATAGCATCTGAAATATTATGAACTATTCAATGATAAATATTTGAAAAAGTTAGTATGCTACATTGTCACATGACCATATTACCTCATTATGTGCATGTTTAATTCTGCGTCCAGTTATCATCTCAGAAATAAAATCAGTTGTTTTGCATTTTAGTCCAGGTTTTTTTTTAATGTTGTACATTTTGCAGTCCCATTAAATAATTGCGGTTAAATCAGTAATATTTATGGAAAATAGATAGGCTAATATTATAGATAGTTAATAGGATGATATTTGAAATATATTTATTATTAATACATTATTTATATTACATTAATTGGTACAATTGGATTCTCCTGAGAACTTTATCTTTTCACTCATGTAGGCACTTGCGTGTGAGGTCTTTCTCAGAGGCCTTAAGTGCGTGCCGCTTAGAACGTCGTGGTCACACATGGCAGTTGAAGTGTCTAGTGTTCATCCGGTCTCCACATAATCAGTACATTTGCCATTGCCTGCAATATTTTGTGATACTTTAAGAGGAGTTTTTGTGTTGTCCATTTCTCATTTGCCTCTTTTTATTTCATTTATTGCCTTAAACTGTTATAAAAAATAAACTGTTTGGCAACAACAAATTCTGTCTCAACGATGGTCAATTTTGTTCATGTCATGATATGCTGGAGTATCTTTGGATCCAAAAACATGTCGCTCTCTGGATTCAAAGCAATCAGCGACTGAGCAAGACGTGTGTTGCGTTGAGAGCAGGTTTCCCTCAAAAGCCCAATGGCCTCCATCCTTACCTCTGCACCATATGTCCGCTCTGCGTTGCTCTCTGAAAGCAAGGATGTAATATCCTTATAAGACCTAATGATCGCTGACAAGGACGATACATTTCTTGTTCATCTTTGCTCAAGTAGTTGCTTTAATCGCTCGCCTTTGTACTGCGCTGAAACTTTGTACTGGGCTTCAGAAATAATTTGTACAGGTTGTAACCTACATAAAAAATAAAAATAAAAAAAAATCAGTGGCTGCTTTCTCTGCTGCCAAAGTGTTCAAAACCACCAGGTGCAGTTGTAGGTTCAAGCAATCAACATGTGTGATATCTCAACCCAGTTTCTGTTGCAGTAGCTTCTGCACACTACTGTGCTTCCCAGCCGTAATCAAAGCTTTGTCATGAAAACCTTTGAAGTGTTCAGCCCGGCTTTTGTCAGCTCTTCTATTATTTTGTCTGCCAGCATGTTGGCATCACTGGTATCTGTACTGGCTATTGTAAGAAGATGATCTGTTGTTTAACTGAATGCAGACAAGAAGCAAATGAAGATATGTACCCTCACATCCAGAGCCGCTCCATGTCCTATCCACTTTAATAATATATCACGACCTCTGGTACAATGGCATCAGTCCAGACTTTACTCATAATGCAGATCAGTTAATTTTGCATGTCCGGAATAGTGTAGCTTGCATTACGGAGAATATGTTTTATTGTTTCAGCCAACTAAGGGTCTTTCTTGATGTTATAATTTAATAGAGAGAAAAAGGCGACTGCTTCCCTCTACCATGTCATCAAATGCATCCCAGCTTCTTTTCAAGGGTGACAGAGTTTTGGCGAGAAATCACACAACATCAATAAGAGCAGTAGTGATTGGTCTGTTGTGTGCCATTCCAAACATAGCCTTAGAGACTAAAAGAACTGAATTTCACATGACAACACTTCAGAGATGTGTCACGTAGAAATGAATGAGGAAGTTTGCTGCAAGTATGTGTGGGTGGTTTTCACGTCAAGGTGTCCTACATTGTTTTTCCTTTTCTAAAAAAACTTCCATGACCAGCCACCCAGGAATCTTGTGAATCTTGTCCAAACCTCTGGAGGGAATTCTTTTGGGTGTAACCTCCTAAAACAACATCCCCCCTCTCAGTCATGGTCATTGCATTGCAATGGAGTATGGAAAATTAAGACAAACAACTGAAATGTCAATTATGAGGAAACATCAGACTCTGGAAAACAAGTGAATGAAGGGAAAATGTCAAGCCAGTGATTAGCAGTTCTTGAGACTTGTGTTTGTGTATGTGATTGTGTGGGAGTTGCAAGTGCATTGCATTTGTTTCAGATCACAATGAGTCAGAGATTTGTCTTTGTAATCTAATTTATGGTTTCCTGTAAAAGCCCATTAAGGAACAATGTACTGAAACTCCAAATCTCGCAGTGGAGACACAACATTTATTAACGAAGACAAACAGCCTAGATCAGGGTTTCCCAAAGGGGGGTTCGCAAATCCTTGGGGGTTCGTGAGGGAACTCCAGGGGGTTTGTAAGAGTAGAGATTGTGTATGAAAATATGTCCGTCATTTACTGATTTTTAAAAACTGATGATTCCAAACATTATCCAGCATTTAACAAATATAAAAAACAAGAACACATCTTAAACCAAGTGCGTCAATTTTCCTTTAAACCAAACTTGTGTCTATGGCTTCAGTGCAGTTTTCTTCCATCAATTAGGAGAGCGCACTCTCATTCTCTCTCTCTCTCTCTCTCTCTCTCTCTCTCTCTCTCTCTCTCTCTCTCTGCGCCCTGCATATGTGTCTGTGAGAGAAAGAGAGTGAGAGTGCGCACTCTCGTGCAATGGACTGGTGGTGAGAAATTGTAATTTTTAATACAAAAGTAAATTATGCGCTACTCGCCGTACAAAGTTATGATGTAGCATTCATTATCAGTAACCAGGGCTTGACTGGGAAGAGAAATCGCCCCAGGATGTTATATAGCAACTGGCCCAAAAGTTGGGGGTGTTCGCTGTCCTTTTCTGCATAATGCGACGCCGTTTTGTGGTCCATTTTGTATAATGCATAATCATTTTAGCTTATCGCGGCCCATTCAGCCCATTTCGCGGCCAACCCACCGGCCCACTCGGTTCTCCCGATGGCCAGTCCTCCCCTGATCGGCCCCAAAGTGTGTCAGCCCACCGGGAAAATGCATGGTATGCCAGATTACCAGTCCAGCCCTTTCAGTAACACAATAATTTTTAAAAGTAAAAAACTTGCACTAACCAGACATTGTTTTCCCTCTAGTCCAGAAAATCAATAGGCAATGGCTGTACCAACTTGCCTGTACTGTTAACCGCTTGTGTGCTGGTTATGTTCACTGCCGAACCAACCGGTTGGCGGAGGCTTCTGTTGGGTCTTAAAGGTATCAATTAGGCAGCCGCCTACTATTTCCTTGCAGGCAGCTGAAACTTAAAATATAGGCTAATCATTTAGAATTTCCTAAAAAATATATAAATATAATGTTTAATTTCCTATAAATATTTCTAGAAGTAAGAAGGACATGTTCCCCAACCCCAGGTTATAAGGGTAACTTCAATGAAAACACATTTTTAATTATTTAAATGTTTTTAAATATATCAAGATATCTAGTGTAGGCTACATACACAAATGGAATAGCATAGATTTATACAATTTTCAGGTAAATAAAAACAAATAAATAAATAAATAAAATAGACCATATGTCAAAGACAGATAAAAACAGACCACTGACAATACTGTTTTTTTTTTTTTTTTTTTTGTATGTATGTGTCAGTGTTGGGTTTAATGCATTACTAAGTAATTAATTACTGTAATTAAATTAATTTGTCATTGAAAAAAGTGAAGTAAGGAATTATTCTTAATTTTCAGTAATTTATTTATAGTTACTTCTGATATAATTATGTTAAATACTTTATAGACTATAGAACAATTAAAACAATAGTGAATTTAAAATCAAAACAATTGTCTAATATTAAAAATGTATGTTTTCTAATTTAATGCAGCCCCCTTAAATTCTTTGGCCAGTTCAAGAATAATTTATTTGATTTTATATTATTTATTTGAAAGAATTAAAAGAACAATTTCATGTCTATCTATATTTTTCATCTGGTCGAGGTGATTGAGAGTAGCGTTCTTTTGTACTTTAAAACATCTTCCGTAGGGCACTTGTGGCTTTGTTGTATCTCACTTTCGCTAAACAATCTTAGTGCATTTAACCTTCAATAGAGTCATCTGTCTTTTAGACAAGGGCTTTTAGCAAACAAAGGTATGTGAAGGACTTTGCGTAAAACAGCATTTGCATTGTATAAGTGTGTGAGTGTGCGTGTGCGTTAAAAAATAATGAATGATGGAGGAATTGTTCTTTCTCTTGAATTTCTTTAGGTGTGAATGGGAAAATTTAATATTTAAAGTGTTTCTGAGTTTTTAATGGACGTTTGTTACTTGTAATACATGGTGATTCTGTCTTGAGGTGTAGATTAGCTACCTCTTCAACTATGAATGTGTGTTTGTATAAGTTTCTCTGATGACTGAGAGGGGGCTAGGAAACAAGGAATCCCCCCACACAAAATTCATCTCAATTTCACATGCTACTGCAACATCTCTTGGCTGAATATGTGTGCTCAGTTGAGCAAGCTCAACTTTTAAGGTGTATTCTGTTCTCAGTAAATTGATCCTATTAAGTCTTAGCATCAAACTGTTTGAAAATGGAATTTAGTGAATGAAACCTTTGATCTCTCTCTATCTCTGTTTCCAGTCAAACGGCAACCACATTTGCAAGCCATTTTACTTCTGTAATGTGACAGAACAGAGGCCGGTTTAGATGGCCCAGGAGCTGGCCACAGGGCAAGGGCCGGTTCAGGGGACCTGGGAGGTGGCCACAGGACAGAGGCTGGTTTAGGTGGCCCGGGAGCTGGCCACAGGGCAAGGGCCGGTTCAGGGGACCTGGGAGGAGGAGTGGCCACTGGGGGAGCTGGCGGAGCTGTATGAGGCGGAGCCAAGGAGGACTTCTGAGGCGGAGCAGTCAAAGACTTGGGTGGCGGCGCCGAAGGAGGCGTAGGCAGGGCCGCAGGAGACCCTGGGGGCCGAGCAGAGGCAGGCAGAGCCGTGGGAGACACTGTGGGCGGAGCAGAGGCAGGCTGAGCCGTGGCGGACTCTGAGGGCAGCACAGAGGCAGGCAGAGCCGTGGGAGACTCTGAGGGCAGAGCAGAGGCAGGCAGAGCCGTGGCAGACTCAGGTGGGAAGGCCTTGGGTGGGTCAGGAGGTGGAACCGTGGTGGGCTCTGGAGACGGGTACGAAGGTGGCTCAAGAGACGGAGCCGTGGTAGGCGGAGTCAATGAGGACTTCGGAGGTGGAGCCGTAGAAAGCTTGGGAGGAGGCGCTGTGGAAGGCGTAGGCAGAGCCGAGGGAGGCTCGGGAGGCGGAGCTGGGGGAGGCTCCGGAGGCAGAGCCATAGGATGCTCGGGAGGCGGAGCCCTGGAAGGCTCAAGAGGCGGAGCCCTGGAAGGCTCAAGAGGCGGAGCCCTGGGAGGCTCGAGAGACTTGAGAGGCAGAGCCCTGGGAGGCTCGGGAGACTCGAGAGGCGGAGCCCTGGGTGGCCTGGGTGGCTCGAGAGGAGGAGCCCTGGATGGCTCGGGGGGGGCGGAGCCCTGGAGGGCTGGGGAGGAGCTGGCTCTTGGACGGTCGAGGCCACTGGCACTGGCTCAGGGACTGTCGAGGCTACAGGCGCTGGCTCAGGGACGGTCGAGGCTACAGGCCATGGCTCTCCGATGTCTGAGGCTACAGACACTGGCTCTCTGACGTCCGAGGCTACAGACACTGGCTCACTGACATCTGGAGCAACAGGCACTGGCTCACTGGCGTCTGGGGCTATAGACTCTGGCTCACTGACGTTTGAGCCTGTGGGCATTGGCTGGTAGACCATGGTGTGCGCTAGCTTGGGTTCGCTGGACGCTGAGGGCAGAGCCACGGGGGTTCTGGGGACGGAGCTGCGGTAGACGGAGGCTGGAGAGCAGAGACCCTTCCCTTTCTCCTCTTCCTCCGGGCGGATGAGGCTGACAACGCTGGAACACTGTTCGTGGTTGGCGTGGCCTCAGGCTCGCTGGCCGTGGCTGGCGTGGGCTCAGGCTCACTGACCGTGGCTGGCGTGGGCTCAGGCTCGCTGACCGTGGCTGGCGTGGGCTCAGGCTCGCTGACCGTTGCAGATGTTGGCTGGGAGGCGGAAGCCCTTCTTCTCTTCCTCCTCCGGGCGGACGAAGTTGGCCGTGCTGGCTTGTTGACGGCGACAGGCGTGGGGGTTGGCTCGCTGACAGGTGGGGCTGGCGTGACAGGAAGAGCCATGGACGACTGGAGAGTCACCACTGTGGAAGGTGAGGTTGGGTCCTCCTCAACAACGCCCACAGCGAACGGCGAGCCGCAGACCAGTAACGCCGCCTCCATGAAGTCACGGAGAGTCCAGCCGCGTGTCGCCGGTGGCAACCGCTCCTTCAGCGAACTATGCAGGTTGTCCCTGAAGAAGACCACCAGAGAGTAGTCCGGGAAATTCGAGATACTCGCCAGGTTCAGGCAGTCGCGGATGTGGTCTTCCACCGGACGGTTCTCTTGCTTCAGGCAGAGCAGCTGGTAATTCGTACGTTGCACCGCTAGATCCATTTGTGGTTCGATCGTTCTGTTATGAGTGTAGGAAATGCAGGAGAAGGCAGACGGGAGGTTTGGATCTACGTGCGGTTTATTTTGCAACAACAGATAAACAGACACAGGAACAAATGAAAAGTCCACGATGGGAAAATCAAACTAAACACAAAATAAAGTCCAGGAGTACACAGGTTGGGAAACATCCACGAAGGGCAAGGTTACCGCGAACGAACACGAATAAACATCAAGGGCAAACACGAATAAACATCAAGGGCAAACATGAATGAACATCAGGAAACATTAAACGACAACGATCGACAAACGAGAGGAGGAACAACAGGGTTTAAATAGACAGACACGATGATGACAAAATAACAAACAGGTGTGGACAAAACACAGTGCAGGCAGTGATGAGGGCCGGGAAACATGGGAAGTGTAGTTTCTTTGACAAGGACTAGTGAAAAACACAGGGCGGACAACAAGGAAAACGTGACATGGAATGTGATAAGTGAAACAGAAAACACGGGGCAGACAACAAGGGATCGTGACAGCTGCAATATCATATAAGATAAATGTCCTCTTCTATGACATTGCATTATATTAGTAGTGTACAGTATGTTAACTTTATAGCCAAAATACTTTGACATATGTGTATGTGAATAAACCTGAAATAGGAATGTGTTTTAGTCACAATGCACATTATGTAGTTTTGAGATGATTTAGAATGTTTCAAATGGCCTTTGGCATTTAGAAGCTGCTAGTTTAGGACCTGTGAGGAGTCTGTTTCTCAAACTAGAGCCTGTGATTTCCTTTTTTTTTTTTTTCTGGCTGTCCTCTTCACTCTCTATGCTGATTAGATATTCATTTTTCAAAACATTAATGTTGAATAGCCTTGATCTCTCTAGAAAAATAAACTTTAGGAGAAAATAGAATTTCAGGAGAACTGTGTTTCTGTTTGCCTATTTTTAAACCCAGAATTTGACTTGCAAGTGTAAAGCAACTTGTAAGAACTCAATACCTCAGCAAATGGGGAAAACCCTCTGTATTGTGATTTCCACATGGTAGCACAACCATTTCCAATTGTTCTAATAATAAGAACATTTTCTTGAGTACTAAATTATTTCTTTAGAATGCTTTTGTAAGGAATTGGTGAAACAGTATATGTTTTCCCTCACGGGTAAATAAAAAATGTAAGAAATACAAAATAAAACAATTATTTCAAACTGTAATAATAATTTGCAATAAATTATTTTGGCAGTATTTTTGATTAAATTGATTTAGTTAAATTTTTAATAGATTTTCTTGGTCAAAATGTCTTTGTGTTCGAAAATTGGAAGCGTATACACTTTATATAATATAATTTTCATAAAGTAACTTGTAACGTAATTACTTGAGTAGTTTTTCGGTAAACTACTTATTTACTCATACTTGAGTAATAATATATCCAGTAATTCTACTTGTACTTGTAAGTGAATTATTTCTTCAGTTACAGTACTTTTACTTAAGTATAAAAATAAGTATGTATGAATTATGAAGCTGGGACTGGCTTGACAAACACATACATTTAATGACACTTTTAAGCATATAAAGAAGCAAAAACATGCACTGCTTTTCAGCCAGCTACGTCAAATCATAAACACGCGGATAAGCTTCGTACAACCCTCTGCCATCTGCTGATGTCTCTTCTCCTTAAATACTCCCGCCTCCCCTCGCTGGAATCGGCACTTATCTTCCCGGCCTCGCTCTGCCAAGATGCTGCTCAGCTCCGCCCTGCTCACCACACTGTGGATTCCACAATTGTTTAATTTAAAGAATATTACACAAATTTGTTCCCTGCCAAGCCAAAAACTACCGTAAACGAAAATGAAAATGAACTGAAAAACTAAAACTAACAAACACTGTTGATAAAATAACTGAAACTAAACTTAATAATAATTTGAAATTTAAACAAAAAAAAAATTGAAACTAAAATAAAAATTGAAACTAAATTAAAAACCCAATACTATGTTAACGTTGATTCACACATTATAACATTACTCTCTCTCTCTCTCTCTCTCTCTCTCTCTCTCTCTCTCTCTCTCTCTCTCTCTCTTGGTTTTCAGATGTCTAACTACAAGCGTGCAACATTTGAGGAGGACGGGACAGACGTCCCTGACGATGGAGCCATCTCTCCTGACTGTGTGGAGGTGGGTGTGTTTCAAGGTCTTAATACCAGGCAAAATCTGTACATTATCATTTACATTAATCTCAAAGGCAGTTGGCTGGCGCATACAGCCTTGTACGTTCGCAATTTGAATTATGCAATTTTGTTAATGATCACTGTTCTGCGCACTCGCCCTCACACACACATGCTTGCACTCACACACATACGCTCGCACCCATATACACTCACACATACGCTCGCACACATACACATGCTCGCACACACACACATTCTCGCACACACACACGATCACGCTCACACACATGTGCTCACACACATGCGCTCACACACATGCGCCACACACACACACATGCTCGCACACACACACATACATACGCTCACACATACATGCATACGCTCGCACACACATACGCTCGCACACACACAAGAGGCGACAGGACACAGAGGATTCCCTAACTGCTCAAACATAAATCCCCTTAGGCTTTCTTTGTTTCTTTCGTTGCCGTCTTTGTGGTTTTTTGTGCATTCGTTGAATGACAGTGTTACATACTTCTGACTGTTCTCAGTTGGCGATTGCCCTCTGTAGCTCTGCATCCCATATGCAGCTGTACATCAAACCAGACTTTGTTGACTAGACCCTCAGGTGTATTTGGATTCAGTGCTGCAGGCTGCTTGATTTTCTGAAAGTCTGCCTCCGTTAACGCAGGATGGTGGGATGTTTTGTCACGTCCTTCTCGGCAAAGATTTTTTACTACTCCAACGAAAAGGTTGTTGCTAGTGATAAACTCAAGATCTTTCAACAGACACCAGGATCGGCTGATCGGTCAATAATTTATGAACCGGTTAAGCCCCACTCTTAGGCCGACATACCCATTAAATTGTTTAAAAATAATGCACACCCAAAATTATATTTCAACAATTCAATTATTCCTTACTCAATCATCGCAATTTAAGTAACTTTTATGTTTCACCGCTGTTCAAACGCTCCTCGGATCTTATAGTTTGTATAGATAAATGTTTCCCAACAGAAAAGACTAAATATTAAATGAAACAAATGACAACAAAATGCAAATGTATCTCTTGAGTAATCAAAATACTGTAATGTAACTGTATTCTGATTAGCAACAATTTAAATTGAAACTGTAGTGGAATAGAGTTACTAATATTTTGTCATTTTAAATACATAATTCTGTTTCATGTTTTCAGTTACTCCTCAAACCCTTAATGACAAATCTGATTGGTTAATGCCACTACAGGATCATGCGCAGATTCAAGCTTTTTACTTGTGACTATTCTGAGCTGTGACATCAAAGGCAGTCCATTTACTACTATGTTGCACTGGGTACTCACACCTCCAGACGTCAAGCGATATCGTGTGGTGTCCCTTAAGGCTCAATTTTGGGTTCTCTATTACTTAACGCATACATGATTCCTTCAGCTGGTGTAATTAATCAGTACAACATAACCTTTCACCAGTATGCAGATGACATGCAACTTTATCTTTCACTTGCAACAAATGCCCACAATTCAATTTACACCCTGCTGGACTGCATAGAAAACCTACATTTATGTATTTGGCAGAACATATTGCATATTGATGTCACAGAACTTTCTACAGCTAAATAAAGATAAGACAGAAGTACTTGTTATCGGAAATGATGCATAGAGAACATCTATTGTATCATATCTTGACTCATTTTCTCTTAAGGCCAGTAATCACGTCAAGAATTTAGGAATCACGTTTGACAGCTGTCTCAGTTTTAAAAAGCATATTAGCAATAATTGTAAAATGACATATTATCACCTCAGAAACCTTTCCAAAGTATGTGATATTCTCTCCCCCACTGATAGTGAGAAACTCATTCATGCATTTGTTATGTCTAGACTTGACTACTGCAATAATATTTTGGCTGGGTTAACAAAGAGCTCTATCAAAAACTTACAAAGAGTTCCAAATGCAGCTGCACGAATGCTGACTTGCACTGTAATGAGAAATCACATTACTCCTACACAGATCCCATCATTGGCTGCCTGTATCCTTCAGAATTAAGTTCATGATCCTCTTAATATTTTTTAAATGTCTTCATGGTACATACCTTTGTAATATGGTTACTAAATATACTCCAGCAAGACCACTCAGAATAACCAACAGCAACTTGTTGCTTGTACCAACAATATGGTTAAAAAGTGGTGTGTCAGCATTCAGTCATTACGGTCCCAAGCTTTGGAACTCTCTCCTGACAACCTATGTGCAGTTGACTCACTTTAAAAACACAATTGTTCACAAGGATTTTTCCTTGAGGATTTTATTTTCCTATTTATTTTCTTTCCTAGACGTATGTGCATGTACAGTATATCTAGTCTGTAATGCCCTTTGTAAACACTGTTTTTAAAAGGTGCTAAATAAAGCTTTACTTACTTATTTACTATTTTACTCTTTTAAGAGCTCCTTTCTGCTTGAGTTTGATGTACTAAGTATTTATGGAAATTAAACTGCAAAAAATTGCTTTTTTAAAAAAACATTCAGATGATTATGACACAATGATCATGAGCACATTACTATTTATCTGCCCACATTTTCTTATTAATGCCTATTCAGATTACAATTTGAAGTATGCTGGTACACATAGGTTAGTCCAATTATAAAATTGTAATTATAGTCTGAATGTTTAGATCCTATTGTATATTCTCTGTTTAAAAGTGTTAATTTTGTTATGTTTGGTGACTAGACTGGCAAGCATCTTAGATTATATGTGGAAATGCAGGATGGATTTGAGCAATCCCAAAAGTGCAAAAGTCCATGAATGAATAGTCTTAACCTGGGAAATTGTGTACCTACTTAAATCGACCAACTTTTAAAGTTGTGAATTATGGACAGGCTTTAGGAAATGGGCCCTATACTGCTTTACCTTTTAGTGCAGGTTCTGTTATAAGATACAATTGGAAAGAGAGTCCCAGTAACAGTGGGGGTTTCCTAAAAGTGTCCTGTATCATTTATTCCAGCATTATTTCTGATATTGACATTTGTTTTAGAGATGCCTTTTAACTAAAATAGCAGGTTGGATTTCAAGGGATTTTACTGCAGTGAATAGTTAGTGACATTTGATATAGGAACATATTGATTCATGTGGTCTAATTTATTTGCAGCTCACCTTGTGACACCTCTTCTGTTGTTTTGGTATGCAAGCAGATATGAAGAATGCATTTGATACAGTATCCCCAGGCAACACATTCTTTATTCTTTGGGTGCTGAATGTAGTATGTTTTGGGCAAAACCTTACTCTGTGTTCCTGCTGTCTCTATAGAGGCAGACATTTGGTATTAGACAGTTTATTTGAATGCTAATATGATTGATTGATTGATTGATTGATTGATTGATTTTTTGTGTACATACAGTTGCAAGTTTGGCATGTTAACTAGCAATACGTAATATTGAATTTCGAAGGATAAAAAAATATTCAATAATGATTGTTTGCCTGTTTTTAGGTGGGTTTCCGTAAGGGTGGTATTCAGTTATTTGGTCCACTGGGAAGAAGGACTCAGCTGGAGGTGGTTTTGGCTGGTTTGCTTCTCGGTTCACTTCTAGCACTGTTCGGCTGTGCTATCACACTGGGAGTTCGCTATAATAGAGGTAAAACACACATATACATCCAGTAAAATATGTGTATCATGTACAGTAACTTCTTAATTAATATCCCAAGACTTATTGTCCATGATGCAAGTGTGTGGTCCGTTATATATACTTACAGAAATGGTTCACCCAAAAAATAGAACTCTCTCATCATTTACTCACCCTTATACCATGTCAAACTCATATGACTTTCTTTCAAGTGGCTCTGCGCATGCGTCCCGCACAATGCAGTGTAATTGAGCTTCAAATCATGATCGTGCCAAGGAGACTGCAGATGTCAATATTTATAGTGAAAATGGAGTAACATTTTGGTCGTTTCTCACACAAAAGCAATTGTATAGCTTCAGAACACATGGGTTAAACCAATTGAGTTTTATTATCATTTAATTATAATATTTGCATGAACTATTCCTTTAAAGTGCATTCTTGCATTACTGTGTTGGTAACAAACGCAAGGTATTAGAGTTACCTTCAAATATCCTTTGCCATTACAGGATGTTTTTATTCAGGTAGCTATAACTTAATTAACTTGCTAACTTTAACAGACTTTTGCTCAGCCATGACAGTAGTTGACCTGAAAGAGAAAACTGACTGTATGAGAAGACTCAAAAGATTAGAGTAATACTGCTCTAGTGCCCCTTGTTGCAACACAGAGAAGGCAATGCATACTTGTGTTGCATTATTAATAGGGTTGGCCATTTATATTCTAATAATTACATGATATGCCAATTAAATAATCTAATTAATTGCATATATCAATATTTGCCAGGAAAAGCCCAAAATAAACATTATTGTACCAGATGAGTTAAGCATTGATTAGGCAATACAAAAAGTGGCTTTAGAAGGCAATATAGTGTTCATTTTCTATATCATTAAAAATAAGCTAGCCTAACATTGGTCCACAAAAATCAATTTTGCAATTGAATTCGTCAATCTTTTCAAAGTAGACTTATTATAAGATGCATTTACGTACACATGCATACGTACACTTTTCGTGACCTTTCAAGTTGCACTCTATCCAGCTGTGTCCAATAAATTCCTGATAGATAAAACCAAGTCTTGCCCTACATTGTTTCCCACTGTTTATTCTTTTTTACTTGGATATACGCCACATGGAAGTTAAATGTTTTGTGAATGCAATTTCTTTTTTTTACCTCGCAGATCCAGCCCGTAGTATCTGTCTAACAGAGGCATGTGTGACCGTGGCTAGTAAGATTGTGGAGGCTCTGGACCGCTCCGCCGACCCTTGTCAGGATTTCTACCAGTATGCATGTGGGGGCTGGGTCCGTAAAAACCCCCTGCCAGATGGCAGGTCCCGCTGGAGCACATTTAACAGCATCTGGGACCAGAACCAGGCTGTGCTCAAACACCTGCTGGGTAAGAGCTGGAAACACACGCTCACACACACACGCACACTTATCCTTTTGGGATAAGTGGGATTTTTTTCAGTAAATCTCAGTGTTCACTGAAAACATTATCTATGTCAAAAATGTACTTTGGGGAAATACATAGATTTTCTGCTGACAAATAGCTAACTGGCTGTTTAGATTCACTTAGATGTAAACAATGGATATGTAGCAGTCCAGATAAGATAATAATGTCATATCAAATATAATTCTTCCAATATTTCTACCTAAAAGTATTTTTGTATTCTGAATAAATTACTGAATACATTTAAGAGAGAGTATTTTGTATTCTACGGTGCCCAGGAAGGGACGGATTCAGGTCACTTAGTTTTGTCGTGGCAACGTCATATTAACTCGTAGGAACGTGATATGTTGTGGCCACTAGATATTATGTTGAGGGAACAAAATCCTTTTCTCACGACTTTGCATGTCGAGGGAACAACTTTTTTTACACTGACCTATGACCGTGTTGTGGACAAACAGCAAAAATGGAAATGATTAATGAAATAACATTTTATTTTGAATTATAAATTAAATAGTGTGGCCTCTGGAATTAAGACATGCTTAAGTGAAAGCCATCTAAAACTCATTCTTAAAGTTATGGGCTTTGCTGATGAAAATTTGCAAGTTTGAATGAAACTATCAAATTGATCATGTATCATTTAAATGGATGCCTACGGATAATGCTGGATACACAAAATGTTTGGAAAATGTAATACAAGCAAGAAAAGAAGATGTTCGATTAATTTTAAAAGAGTTTGACCCAGACATTTCCAAACATTTTGTAGGGATCCAGCGGTATTCTATATGTGGAGGTGTCCGGGACAAATCCGTCTCATTCACATATTCCATAACATTCAGAATGTGTTTTAGATGGCTTTTACTTAATCATAAATGCCAGCGACCACAAGTCTTTGTATGGAATTCATAATTCAGACTAAAATGTTATTTCATTTATCATCTCCAGTTTTGCTTTTTGTCCATGCTGCGGTCATATAGGTCTTTATTTAGCCCTTTACATCAATGTAAAAAAAGTCGTGGCAAAATATTCTGTTAAGATTATTTTCTCATGGCCACCAAATATTATGTCGAGGGAATGAGATCCTTTTCTCGTGGCCACGAGAAATGTGTAAAGCTGATAAACCTTGTAACCTTCAGACAACATGCACAAGGACACTAGAAAGGTTTCTGTCTTTCCTCCTAGAACATGCTAAAAAGGACAATTTAGACAATTTAGTGCGTGTGTGTGTGTGTGTGTGTGTGTGTGTGTGTGTGTGTGTGTGTGTGTGTGTGTGTGTGTGTGTGTGTGTGTGAACGGATCAGTAGATGTGCAGCATGCTGAGGTGAAATCCTCGGCATACGAAGTCTTGGCAATATATTATTTAGTGGCCACAACATATTATCATGTTCCCATGTGTTAATATGACGTGGCCATGACAAAACTAAGTGAACCGAACCCGTCCCATCTCAGGTACCATAGTAATCAGCCCAGACTACTTTAAGTATTTTTCCCAACCCTACGAATGTAGAGCCACAAGACTCAAATATTATACGTGTTCAAATGAAACTAATGCAATCACTTACTGACCTTGTTTTGGCAATATTTTTCAACTCCTGTCATAACTGTGTAAAGCTCAGTCTTTCCTCCTAGAACATGCTAAAAAGGACAATTTAGACAACTTTGCAGCTCAAAATAACATAATTTTTTTGGAACAATAAATAGAAGCATTTTAACAAAAATACAAGCCACTTTTCCATTGTAAGTGCATTACTGTAAACACGATTTTTGTTTGTTTTTACAAAAGTATGTTCTGTAGTAATTGACAGCATAGAGCTTTTTGTTTTGACTTGTATTCAAAAGTTTAACGAAAAGTAAACCGTAATTTGAGAGTCTGTCAATCTCTCCATCAAATGTAGATTTTATAAGAATCAGATATCCAAAAAAAGTATATTTTATTTAGTTTTTCAACACATTTCTCCATTCTCTCCTCTAATTGTTGGCCTATTTGGCTCTGACTGTTCATTTAATAAAACAGTGGCTTTGATCACAAGTTCCCTCTCTGTCTAATGTGTGCGTTCTCACACTGGGGCCCCTGCGGGCGTAATGCCCCAATGACAGTCAATTAAATTGACTCTGTGTGCTGCATCACCCCCTCAGCCAGCTACAGCTAATCACATGACACTGTTCTCTCACTGCTTGCACCACTCTGCACATTTAATTACTCTCGCCTAACATGAACACAGTGTATACAGTATCTTATCTAATTCTATAGGGTATTTAATACTACATTTGTGGATTGTGGTTCAGGTTTTTATTTGTTCAAGAATTTGATTAGGGAAGGGTGTGTGTGTGTGTGTGTGTATTTATCACTTTGTGTGGACCAATGTTTTCTGTGAGGGTTAGGTTTAGGGGTAGGGTTAGGGGATAGAATATATAGTTTGTACAGTATAAAAATCATTTATGTCTATGGAAAGTCCCCATAAAACATGGAAACCCAAACACGTGTGTGTGTGTGTGTGTGTGTGTGTGTGTGTGTGTGAACACAATGTTCGAGCGAACAGTAAATAAAAAGGATTCCCTAATGATCTGTGACAGAAAACTACGCAAACCTTCACAGAGAGAGAGAGCGAGAGAGAAAAGAGGAGAAAAGAAAGTTGATGAAAAAGGGAGTTACACTGTTTTACAGTGTAACTGTAAACATGAATTCAAAACTTGACACTATTTACTTTCATGTTCCTGGTCTTATATAACATGCATTGTGCTTGTTATTTCTTTGTAATCTTTTATCAAAATGTAATAACTTGCTCTGTCTCTAAAATTACTTCTCTTTTCAGCTGACATCACAATCCCTTTATTGTTATTATTTTTATAATATCTCCTCTAATATACCTGTCAGAAAACGTTTATGTTGACTACAGAGAAAACATGAAATGGCTCGACGAGCGTCATTTTCTTGTACTGTGTTGAAGTGTTTTCTATTGAAATAGACATTCTCACTCTAGAATTTTTTTTTATATACCTGCGAGTGCAAGATATGTCTTCACTATTTTTGGTCAATTTTCCGAAAGGTGCGTGAAGAGCCCAGGGAAGGACACAGAGGAAATGTATTTTACTAGTTTTACGTAAGCTTGCATTATTTTTTATTTATCATTTTGGGTTCCATTACAATACCTTTATCAATCCCTTCAAAAATTTACCATGGTTTTACTACCATGGTAATTATATTTGAACCATATTCGTAATAAAACCATAGCATTAATACAGGAAAACTGAAACTATTGCAAAATCAAAACATGGCTGCTACAGTTTTACTATTATAACACAATTGTATTTTTTTTTTAAACCGTGTTTTAAATAAAATAAAATAAAATAAAAAGTGTCCTTATGAACAATAACCATGGTTTCACTATCGTAAACCTGCAGTTACCATGTAACTATTTTAAACACCATGGCATATGTACCACAAAAAAAATTATAATGGTGTTACTATAATTAAACTAACAATGTTTTTTTTTTTGGCTGAATGATTATGATTTTATATTTTAATTTAAGGTTTTAATCATGAATGTCTTGGTTAAAATATGGTTACTGTTGTAAAACCATGGTAAATTATGTGGTAACCGAGTTATTTTAAATACCTTAATTGAACTATAGTTACTGTAGTAAACCCATGATACATTTTGTGGTTACTTCGTTACTACAAATACCATTGTTTAACTACAGTTAGTGTAGTAAAACTATGGTAAATATTTGCTAGGGATGGATAAAACTATTGAGAGAGAACACAAAAATAATGTCTAGGTTACTGTTGTAACTCCCGTTCCCTGATGGAGGGAACAAGATATTGTGTCGACGTAGTGACATTAGGGGTCACCCTTGGGAGCACAAATACCTCTGATGTTTTAGAAAAGGACAATGAAAATTGGCGAGTGGAATTTGCATGCCACTCCCCCGGACATACGGGTATAAAAGGAGCTGGTGTGCAACCACTCATTCAGGTTTATGCTGAGGAGCCGAAACAGGGTTCCGCCGATCACAGCAGATAGTTGAGTGTTGTGGCAGGAGGGACAGCGATGTGTCCAGTGGCGCCATGCCCATCTCGGGACTCGAGTCCGGAGCCTGTGCTGAAGCGGTCTCATATGAACATACCTCATAGAGGTATGTTCACCAGCTCCGGAACAGCCGGTCTCCTGGTCCCTGGGCCGTCCGTCTCCGGGGCATTTCGAAGCCTTCTTCTTGGCGGCTGGCTTTGAGACGGGTGGCATCTGCTTCCTGCAGGGGGCTCGACGCCGGGGCGGGCCGAGGCGGAGCCGGTGCAGCCACCACAGGGAGACGCCCATGGTGATGAGCAGACAGGGTGCGGTGTCTTGAACCACATCGCTTTCTGGGCAGGATAGTCTCTCCGATGCTGCGCTCGAGAGCTCATCACCTTCGCAGTCGCCGCACTGCCGACAAAACTGGCTCAACACGGAGATTATAAAATCTTGCAAATGTATTGGGTACAACTACATTCCTGGTAGAGTGCACTCATAGTCCCAAAGGGGACAGCGCACCCTGGGCCTGGTATGCCAATGAAATGGCATCCACAATCCAGTGGGCAATCCTCTGTTTGGAGACAGCGTTCCCATTCTGCTGTCCTCCGAAACAGACAAAGAGCTGCTCGAAGCATCTACTCCGTGTGGTCCAAATAGATATTAAAAGCGCATACCGGACACAGCAACAACAAGGCTGAGAATGCCTCCTCCTGCGGCAGCGCTGGCAGGTTCACCACCTGATCTTTAAAGGGGGTAGTGGGAAACTTTGGCACATAGCCCGGCCGGGGTCTTAGGATCACGTGAGAGTACGCCGGGCCGAACTCTAGGCACGTATCACTGACAGAGAATACTTGCAGGTCCCTAACCCTGTTGATGGAGGTGAGCGCAGTCAGTAGGGACGTCTTCAAAGAGAGGGTTTTCAGCTCAACTGACTCTAAGGGTTCGGAAAGGTCTCTCTGTAGGCCCAGCAGGACCACACAGTGATCTCATGAGGTATCGAGGTGCGGCCTAGGAGGATTCAACCTCCTGGTGCATCTAAGTACTTCCACTGAAGTCCCCCAATCGCTCCCAGCCCTAACCGTCATGGTGGTGGGGAGCGGCAGGAGTGGCTTTCCCTCTGAGGAAGAAAAGCCATGATTGCAACGTGGCCATGGTCATGCTCTCATAGTGCGGGCATGAACCATCCACGAACGCTGTCTCAGCGTGTCTGCAACACTGATTAAGAAAACAAGATTCCTGTGCAGTTGCCAGATATTTAGTCCCTGAATATTTTTTTACTATACCAAAAACCACAACCTATTATTTTGACCCGTGATTGTGTTTCAAATTAGCCCAATTTGGCAATAAGTTAAACAACAAGTTCCTCACTTGATTGTCAAGAATTGTTTTTCTTTTTGCTAAATATTGTGGTCATTAAGAAAGAAGTATTCTAAAAGTATTCTAACACAATTTTATAAAGTAACTGTATTCTGAATACAGTTCATTAGAATATTAATTTATGTATTCTAAATACGCAATGCCTGTTACATGTATTCCATTACAGCCTAACCCTGTACATTTGTAACAATATGCATTTTAACGTTTGTTCTATTGCAGTGCCTTTTTAATGAGGTTGTGACAGGATGTCATGATGTTTGGTTACAAACCATCTAGATCTAATATTATCAATGCAGCCACCATATTGCAAAGCTTTTTAAGAAAATAAATTCCCTCCCTGTCCTCTAAGGATCTCCGTAAGATAAGTCTAAGTCTACAAAAAGTTTATTTTGTCAACTTTAAAGAGCACACTTGCATATAGAAGTCATACATATTCTGCCTACCCTTTGAAACAGCCTTCGTGTTGGAAAAATGCCTATGATACCTTAAAATACTGCCTACTAATGCATCTCATTAGGTTTTGAAACAGAGCCACTGACTTGAAATGAAGAAAACGAAAGGATAGATGATACAAAAGAAAGAAATGGAACAAGGAAAATAATGAAAATGAAATAAAGGACATACATACAAGATACAGCAGATTGAGAATGCTAGAAATTGAAATATTTGTTTAAACAAAAAAAAAGAAGCATAAAGTACATCTAATGTGTTTTTAAGAGAAAAATAATCCAATGTATTTTTATTACAGACAGAGAGACACTGAAAAATACAAATGACTGCTTTGTGCCAATGCACCGCTCAATTGTCACCTTTTGCCCTGCAAACACAAATAAACACAAGTAGTGCTGGAAATGGGGAAAGATCAGTGTTGTATTCCACTCGACAGGCAGCGAGTCGTGCCAAAGCTCATTCCTCTCTCACCGTGTGCCCTCTATCAAGACCAGACCTGCTGACCTGTAATTGGACTGCCTCGGGGCCCCTGAGAATTTATTACCTGAATATTCCTACCTCCTGTCTCTTAATGTGATGGCACTGTTAGGAGGAGGATAGTCTATGGTAAAGTAAAGCAGGCAAATATGGTTGCAAAAATACTGGTTCTTCGATTCTGTTACTTCGTTACTTCAAACTAAAACGTCTTAAATTGTTCAAAACCCATACGACTTTTTCTAATGTGGAATACAAAAGGTGATAGTAGGCAGAATGACAGCCACTTCTGACAAGTAACAAAAGCTAACAATTGATATATAGATAATCGTGAAATTTTACTGAGATTGGTAAAGAAAACTACAAATTTGGTTTTCGTGACAACCCAACAGGTAAATAAAGGGAGTGCATTAAATGAAGAAGTGGCCTAGGGATTTGCAGATGGCAGATCTACAATTATATTGTAGGTTATTCATTAGGCATCTGTCTTTCTCACGACAAAGAGGTGCATACGAAAAGAGATAGTGTAGAGTAAATTATTCCTGCTTCCTTCAAAGAAGTGTCAGGTGCATTGCCATGACAACAGTTAAGAGCACCAATCAAAGGTCATGAACTAGTTTAATTGTGTGTCTAAGAGTGTGTGGCTGCATTTATATTTGCGATTTATCATTTGTGCGCCTTTATCTGTTTGTTTGAACTCTTCCCTCCTTTTTTGGTTTAGATGTTTACAGAAAAGTGCAATATCTGTGCAAAATGTTCTTGATTTTTGCATTTATGGCAGAATATGTGAATGGTGCTTGCCCAAAACTTGCTGTCATGATGTTGTGAATGGTTGATAGGGTGTTGCTATGTGGTTGCTAGGGAGTTCTGGGTGGTTACAAAAATCTACTATTTACCATTAACTACTGTTCTATTATACTATTGACAAACTGGTAGTCAACCCTCTTACTCACACCATTGGTTGAGCCAGAAGTTCAATAAATGACATGAAGCTCAAATAAATAAAGTAAGTAGTGGTGGCGTAGTGGGCTAAAGCACATAACTGTTAATCAGAAGGTTGCTGGTTCGATCCCCACGGCCACCACCATTGTGTCCTTGAGCAAGGCACTTAACTCCAGTTTGCTCCGGGGGGATTGTCCCTGTAATAAGTGCACTCTCAGTCGCTTTGGATAAAAGTGTCTGCCAAATGCATAAAAAAATAACTACAAATAGAATTCTAGCGAACTAGCTGCAAATTTGCCAATCATTATATTCACATGCAAATGAGCTTTTGATTGAATGCAAATGTTTGACAGAAGTTTGCAGCTCTTCATTGGTAGTTTGCTTGTAAGCTTTTGCATGTGAAAATAATCATTGGCGAATTTGCGGCAAATTTGCAATGAATTCTCGATTTTTAAGGGTAATGTTTTGATAACGCCACATAGCCATGGTGTTTACACCCTTCAGGAAGTAAATTAGTGGATGGCTAATTTTAACATAAACATAAAAATGTACACACTTCACACCATGAAATGGCTTGACAAGCACAGATTTCTTTCTTTCTTTTGTTTACGTCACAGGCATTACGATGATTTGCTACTTGCTAATGCTAGTCAGAAGAAGGTGGCATTAGAGGAGGGACATTCTCATTCTAGAGAGCATTTTGATTTGAACAAAGTGAGTTAGTGGAAGATGAGTCAACAATATTTTTGGTCCATATTTTTGGAAGAGAAGGTCTGTGGGGCAAATTCACTAAACGATTCATTTTCAAAGTACCACTTTTGCGTGTGGTATTTCAGCAGAAATACCCAGGTGTATCCTTGCATCCTGCAAGACAACAAGGAAAACCCACTTCACTACATGTGCACTTCAAGTAAAGCCCCCCTTAGATCATAAAGATAAAAATAACTATAACAATCCTATGCAATTGCTAAATAAATGGTGAAATAAAAATGTGTCTGTTCTGTTTTCTCCAATTAGCTCACAAGCTAATTGGTTAGCCTATTAGCTTAGCATTCTGATGGCTTCTTCTCCTCTTAATTTTCATCACATTTCTCCTCATGGTCGCGACCTAATGATATGGTGGTATATTGTATTTAATAAAACTTTTTAGTTGCAGTATATTAAACATTTTTACAAACTTTTGTATTTTTTATCTTTGTGGTTCGGGTTAAGTTTAGGGGTAGGTGTAGGGTTATTAGGGGCTCAAATAAACACAAAAATCACTTTGTGATTGTGACATCCAACTGTTGCAAGACTCAAGCATTTTACTTGTTATTTGAAGGGGGGGCATAACTTGTAGTGGGCGTGTCTTGTACTAGTCTTATAGGAAGCAGACTGACCCTTCTCAAAAAGCCTGCATCTTATTCACTAACCACCCACAATCTAGTATAAGCAGGCGCAATCTGCGCAGAAATTGCGCTGCACCTTGAGTATTTATATGAAGTCATTGTCATTCCTTTCTGCGCAAACACACCTCCTTTCAATGTAAATTAAGCTCATTATAGATTGCTCTTCATTCACAAAAATTGCACAGCCCAATTTACATTGCACAGTTTTCTTCAGATGAAAGCAGATGGTAAAATTATAATTTTTTTAAAGATATTTTTTGTACATTTTCTATAGATCATATCAGAAGTAAATCATCAAATAATGATCAAATGATGGAGAAGAGTGATAACCTAGCATATTTCTTGACGTGCGGTGTTGTCAATGCTGTGGCCTGGTTTTTGCCTGATCTGCATAATTCCTTAAGTGAATCGAGCGCTAAACAAGCGCAGACAGCACACACAAATTACCGGCTCTTAGTGAATTCCCCCCTGTAAGTTTTAAATGCATGTATCTGCTAAAAGTTAATTTTGTCATCTTTGAGAAATACACTAGACCTCAAGGCTAAAGGTGCGTACACACTGCCAGCGACTTTGTCGCTGCAGGTCGCCAGTGGCTGGCGTTGAAGTCGCTAGTGGGCGTTCCCACTACTGGTTACCTAGTAACGTTTATAAATGACATTCACGGATGTCATTCCATTGCTGTTGACAGCGAATCTCTTTTCTTGCCACTAAAAACAACCTTTTGGATGGAAAAGACTAAATATAAATGGAATCAGTACATAAAATGCTTTATATCAAAGATGAATGAGAAACAAGGCGTGCTGTTTGCCATAGCGGCTGTTTATCTGCGGCGAAAATGCAAATGCCGGTCTGTCTGGGTCCATAAAATACCCGCGATGTCAGATACAGCTTTCCACGCAGTATTTTTCTTAAAAATGTCCTTGTACGTGGAAGAGACATATCATAGAGCACTGGAAAATAGCAAGAATTATCCTTTCATCCATCTTTCCGTTACTGCAGGAGCTGAGAGAGATAGAGAGAAGGATCACGTGAGCTCTCCCATCTTCTCTCCTGTTGGCTGTCGCTTCCGTTAGTCGCTCTTCATTTGAATAAAGTTGAACTTGTCTCAACTTTGTCGCGCCGCTGGACACGCCCACATCTAGCGCCAACGGTCGCGACAGCTCGTGTCGCTTGAAGTCGCTGTGCTCTCATTGAAAATGAATGGTATGGAGTCGCTGTCGCGCGCGATGTCACTGGCAGAGTGTACGCACCATAACAGACATGGACTTCAATATTTTGACATATAAAGAGGTCATTGTAATATAAAAACATTCTGTAAGTTTCAGAACAAAACATTCTCCTTACTGCAAAAAGACCATTTGATGTAACTAAGCTGCCAAAATGACTCATTCCACATTGCCTTCTCCACATTGTGATGTCACACTGTGGAAGACATTTGCATCTGACCACCTCCGCAACAACACATCAACACCTATTTTACCTTTAATCTTTTGTACTTTTACCTAAATAATTTTGTAGCCCCATAATATAATAATATTTCACTCTGGAAACATGTTGGGGAATTTAGAAAATATTACAAAAATATTAAATGTCAGACACTTACTTGGACAATTGTGTAAGTGTTAGTGATTGTGTCAACTAGCTTTGAATTTTTTGTGTGACATTAGCAAGCTCGCTTTAATTAAAAATTCTTTCCCTCCAAAGCTGTTATTGTGATACAGTTCAGTGTCAGCTGTTGTTATGTGTAGTTTTTACCTGTATTTCATGATTATTAGATAATATTTAATCACTTTAAACAAACGTTGCAAATCTGCTATGCTGGGTCTCTGAGGTTTAAAAACCATAGAAAAAGTTAGAATGCACACAGGATACATATGGATTGTTTGTTTCTCTTTTGAGTCCAGTTGCACTCTGCACTGCCAGTTACCTCTTCCGGTTCTTTCCGCTCAAGTGCACCATTTCTCATATGAATGAAGTTAGCAATGACAGTGGCAATGCGTTCCCCCTCCACATTTGTCTTGCCGCTGGCAGCTGCGTCACACAGTGTTTGACTGCGACTGATGGTAGAGGTGATTGAGGATGAAAACCACCCCTGCTCATTCTGCTTGCGCACGGCATCTGCATTTTGTCACGTTTTGTCGCACGAGGGCAGCTGCCATAGAGATGACATTAGAAAGATGGATGGCAGGGCCTTTCTCAGTTCATCTCCACTGCATTGCCTCTCCTTGCATCCCAGCATTCCAAGCAACATGGCCAATCAGAGGGCAGTGTGATGTCAGTTTGTCAGGCAGCTGGAGAAACTCAGCTGGCTGTTTCATGACCTGTGTTTTGACACTCTGCAAGTCATTCTCCCTCCCTGTCATGTTTGTTTACCTTTACGATGTTGCTCCATATGAGCCCCCCCCTTGCTACGTGACGTTTTTGTTACTTTTCTCTCATGCTTCATGTCCTCATTGTTGTTTGCTTTCTTTCTCGCTGTCTATTTACCTCAGTCAAGGGCAATTTCATTTTAATATAAAGCGTTTAAGCAGTGGTTTTAATTATTTTTTTTGTTAGGCCCCCCTTTGAAACTAGAAAAACCTTTGCTTGGTGAACTAGTCCTTTAGGGACAGCAAAATGTTTTGTTAATATTTTCAATTTAAAAAACATTCCTCCTCGCTCAAAGCATTTTATAACACTCTGCTCCAGCTCCGCACCAGGCTGTCCATTTCCTGCATCCCCTAATAATGTTAGCAGTGGGCTTTTCCAGTGTTTTGGATGTAGCATTTACAGTCAAATCGTGAGATGTAACATCTCAGCGACTGCTAATTATTATTTTTAATCATTTAAATGTATTTTCCCAAACCTCGGCAGATAGAGACATAAAACCAATCTTAGCATAGCCAATTTGTTTTGGATAGGGATAATTTTAGATAAAACATAACTCAATTAATAAGGACACAGCTGTTCTCTTTTCTATATAATTCCACTTTCTTTATTCTATTTTTTAGTGGAGGGGGTAAAAGGAACAAATTATTGAAATGGCAAAAGAATGCAATAAGAAGTGTGTTGAAGAACATAACTATATAAAAAAAGAGTTGTTCATTAAGTATGATTATGTATCATGATACAGCATGATACTTATTGTGAGATTAGAGGTAGCCGATGTATCGGTTTTACCAATTAAACAGTGGCAATAGTTCTTTTTTGGAACTATTTGGAACTATTGGTTATCTGCAAAAATCTGTGCCGATAGTTCCAGATAGTTTTTTTTAATTATTATTATTCCTTGTGTTCCTCTTTGGCTGACACTAGAGGATTCTACAATTAGAACGGCTTGATTCTACAATTTAACAGCAGCCTCTAGAGGTTAAATAAAAGCAATCATATGGGTGTTTGCTATATTTAAATCTTTCATCATTGCCCACATTCATCCATATGTTTATCCTTACGTCAATGCGCATTTTGAAATTGTAATTGTAACGGAGCTATATCTCGGTAATTTTAAAATTACCTGAGAGTGTTATGGGTTTTTTTAATAGTTAAAAGTCCCGCATTATGAAACAAATCTTATTATAAACTGCATCTGGGATTTTATTAATTTTATACTCTTATAGCATCTATGTCTGTGCCTGTCATAATAAGGAAGGACTAAAAAAATTTATTATCTCATTTCTATTAATCAATTTTAAAAATTATTGGTAGATTAATCAGTTTTCGGCCTTTTCCGACTACCTTAGTTATCAGTATTGGCGAAATCCAATATTGGTTGACCTCTATATAAGATATTGATACGAAATGCAACAAAGGTAAGTATGTGTTACATTTGTATTGAAACATTGTTTTTCCCTAAAATTCCCTATCATCAGTTTTACTCAATCCTCCCATGTTAATATTACTCAAAAATGTATGTAACCATGAGTACTTCAATTAACTGATTTGATTTAACTAAAAAAGCATCTTGTCAGCTTTATTTAATCCATGTGCTTTGGGACAACATAAATATTTTTTGTTTGGTTAACTGAAACTAAGCAGAGGATTTCTAGTTCCCAGAATGTTTTGCATGGGACTCAACAGAGAGAGAGATTAAATGTTAAAATGAAGTGAAATAAATAAATAAAATGTATGTGTCATTGTGCGAGATGAGTATAAAGGGGAGACTCATCAGTGTTTAATGTTTTGTTATGTTGAGCTGTAGAAGAATTTGTTATGTTGTAGTTTTGGGGGTTTCCATTGTGGTGAAGAGTGCTTGAGACTACTTAGAGGACAGATACATATTGAGTTTTCTACACATTACTGTGCTAACCATAGCTTAGTGACCAAGTTGCGCTCAATAGTGCTTCACACCAGTATTTGTTTAGCATGCTAACATTCCCTGTCCTAACAAGCATATCGCTTAAAGAGTTTCATTTGTTATTTTGACATGTTAAATTTGGTTGGGTTTACTTGATTCAGGTAGGTTCCCTCTAGTTGCAGTGTATAAATTTAAATTACATGTTAATTTTAATGTAAGAAAACTAATTTCAAACATATGAGTTAACACTGTTCATAATTGAATCAAGTTCAGAGTTATTTTGAGTGCAATGAACTCGATCTTGAGTCCAACTCAGCCCCCTTTGGCCTCTCGATTAGTTAAATACTCAGACTTGACTATGGTGAACTCAAACTTAACACTATTGTGATGCAACTCACATGCAACTCAAGATTCTTGTTTTTATTTTCTGTAGAGAACGGCACCTTTAACTCAAGCAGTGAGGCAGAGAGGAAGACGCAGTCATACTATCTCTCCTGTCTGAATGAACAGCGAATAGAAGAGCTCGGAGCCCAACCACTCATCGACCTGATTGCAAAGGTGGGTGTTTCTTCCGTGCCCCCTCTGGTGTGGAGGATCACAGTGTGCAGAAAAGGAAGGTGATGGAAACCTAAATTAATTTGATGTCTCATTTAATTTATTGATTGGTTTTGCTGTGTATCTCCTCAAAGTATGATTCTAATTTCCTTTATTTGCATTAAATAGGCTTGAAAATGGCTATGATAATATCAATTCAGTTCTCTATTTAAAACCAGCAACTCTTGAAATTATCGAATTTGAAAGAATTAATTATTTTCTGTTTATGGATGATTTCAAGAGCTAATCTGAATGCCAAGTTCTCTGCACCTAAAAATCATCAATCTAATTTTAGCCCAGATATCTCCAAATAATGAGAACATTGTCATGCACTTTTGTCTGTCTGAATCAGGCATTTTGAATATGAGATCTACAAAACAAACCCTTGGCACTTGGCAGGGTTAGCTCATCGTTTCATGTGGGGTGATTTGACAGATTCCTTCTGCTGTTTAATGTGCTTGAGAGATGTTTAACCTCAACTCTATTTGACATTTTACCTACTGTATTAATTCTTATTTGTAAATATTATAAACTCAAAGTCAGTACGAGTATTTCCATTTTGACAAAAAAACAAAATGTATATGATAAAATATTCCTGATATGTTGAACGTCAAATTTACCTCTGAATTGAACTATGTTTAACTGAAATCTTACATGTAGTGCAAGTAATAAATTAAGAAGAGTAGCTGTAATGAGACAAAGAGTTTGTTTTAATATAATTTATTTTAGTAATTTGAATTGTCCTTTTGAATTAATACTGTGGACAATCGCTTGTTATTTTGTTTTGATAATGTGAAAAGCATATTCAATTTATATTGTAACATTTGTTTGCGCACAATGCATAGTGTACACTTATAAATGTAGATTTTTTTGTAGCCTTCAATTTGTAGCTATAGCGTGTTTATAAAAAGCACCTACTTTTACATAAGTCCTACTTTTTGCCAAGGATTTGACTTTTTTACACTTAAAAGGATAGTTCACCCCCCCAAAAAAACATTCTCTCATAATTTTCTCACCCTCATGCCATCCCAGATGTGTATGATTTTCTTCTGCTGAATACAAATTAAGATTTTTAGAAGAATATCTCAGCTCTGTAGGTCCATACAATACCAGTGAATGGTGGCTGGAACTTTAAAGGCCCAAAAAGCATATAAAGGCAGCGTAAAAGTAATACATAAGACTCCAGTGGTTAAAACCATATGTTCAGAAATGATATGGTAAGTGTGGGTGAGAAAGATATCAGTCCTTTTTTACAATCAATCTCCACTTTCCTTTACACATTTTTCATTTGTTTTTGCAAATTAATATTATTATCGCCACCTTCTGGGCAGGGAGCAGAATTTATAGGAAAAAATGACTTAGGTTTCTCACCCACACTTATCGTATAGCTTCTGAAGACATGGATTTAAACACTAGAGTCTTATGGATTACTTTTACACTGCCTCATGTGTTTTTTGGAGCTTCAAATTTTGGGTACCATTGACTTGCATTGTGAGAATCTACAGAACTGAGATATTCTTCAAAAAATCTTTGTTTGTGTTCAACAGAAGAAGGAAAGTCATACACATCTAGGATGGCATGAGGGTGAGTAAATGACAGAATTTTGTTTTTAATTTTTGGGTTAATCCCTTTAAGTCAAAGTTTAAGACTATTCTTAAGAGCATGTCTAAGAAATTTTAAATGTACGTAGGCTGGAAGATGATTCCATCCCAGAGAGAAAACAGGGATGTCAAACAGCACTTCGTCTTCTTAATTTAAAGCCCACATGCAGCTGTTCACTGGAGGGTAAGACAAAAATGTGATGATTCCCATTTGTCTCTCTTGCAATCTGCCGCTCTCTCTCTCTCACATGTCTGAGAAGACTGAGACAGATTTAATTTGCTTTGATATTAGGTGTCTTAGGTGTCTGAGCTTTGCTCCTTTAGCTCTGAGAGCAAGATATCACTGCTTTCTGCTTTAAGGCCCTGGTATAACTTGTTGCTAACACTTTACAGTGAGGTTCCATTTGTTAATGCATTGGGTATCATGAAGTAACTGTGAACATTGTATTTTTTTATGCATTCATTAATCTTTGTTATTGTTAGTTAATAAGAATAAAATTGTTAATTGTTAGTTTATGTTAGTTCATAGTGCATTAGCTAATGTTAACATATACAACTTTTGATTTTAGAAATGTTTTACTATACAGTATGTTATAATTAACATTAACCAAGATGAATAAATGCTGTAAAATTATTGTTCATTGTTAATTCATGTTACTTATGTTGTTAAATAGTGTTAACAAATGGAAGTACCACTTTGTTTTTTTCTGTGTTCTGGATCGGATCACGCCCGTTCGACCACGTTGCCTTTCAAAGTATACCCTTTTGATGCATGCCCACTACGACTGTTTTGTGATACTCTTTTAGCACAGTCGACGGCAGGTGATCAGCATCACGGACAACTGAAGTATATTCAGGACTTTTTTTCACACACTCTCAGAGAAATACCTTCGATCTAAAAGTCAGCACAAAATAGCATTCACATCTCATTTTACTTCCATGATTTGATGTATTTTTGAGTGAAACAGAATATTCAATGGGGAAAAAAAAACGCAGGGCTAGATTCCATACCAGAATGGAGCAAGACCTCAATGTAAGTTTGCTGTCAATTTTGGAGAGGATGAAATTCTGTCTTTTGCCTTTATTTATTTAAGCCTCCACCAGCTGGTAACAAAGATAGTAACTAAGACAGAGGGTAAAAGTCAAGTTCACCCACAATAGCATCTTGCCTATCTAAATGGTAACGCTTCGTTTTGAACTGAATTACTCCATGTACTATTTGCAAGGTTGTCCATCCATTCATCCAACTACTATAGCCACTAGTCCTATGTAGGGTCATGGTTGTTAGGTGGTATCAAGTCTAAAATATCTACTAAATCAACTTTGACTTTATGTAGACCAGTTAAACCTGTAGGACTTAAACAGGTTAGATAAGCCTGTAAAACTTGAGCTTGTTAAAAAAAACCTGTAGGACTTAAACAAGGTTTGGCAGGTCTTCAGTGTGTGCAAACAATCTTGTTACTAAAAAACTGATGGTGTGTGTGTTCAGACAGGGGGTTGGAACATCACAGAGTCCTGGGATAAAGATAACTTTATGGATGTTTTGAAGACTGTGTCTGGACCTTACAGAGCTCAGCCCTTCTTCACTGTTGGTGTTAGTGTGGACCCAAAAAACTCCAACAGTAATATCATTCAGGTACATATACTCTAGATTCAGTTTACACCTGGTATTAAGATGCATCTCTGGTCATCTGATCACATGAGGTCAGGCGAGTCACATTGCTGTTACACCTGGTGTCTCATGTGACCACTTGAGTTCAGATTTTGAAGGGAGTGTCAATCACCATGTCAGTGTGTTACCACATGATTATAAACTGCCATAAAAGAAAAAGAACACTCTTATAAAACAGACTCACTGTTTCTGCCAGAAATTTAATCTAAGCACAAACACAACATTTTGAGCAGAATTATCCCTTGCTTTAGTGGAGAACCTATATTAACCTGAGTATCAGATGTGTGTGCTTCTCATCTGTGTCAATGCATGTTGATATCAGACACACTAAAGAAGGTCTGTGAAGTTCTTGTGCTTTTACATTATAGTATGTATTTATTTTAAAGCCACTTATAACCGGCAAAGTTTAAACTCTTGTTCCTCGTCTGTCGCTCACTTCGACGTTGTGTCGAATTAAGTGACACTAGGGGACTTCCTTGAAGGCCTCGGTTACCTCTGAACTTGAGAAAAGGCCAATGAGAGATTGGCAGACAGAATTTGCATGTCCCTCCCCCGGACATACGGGTATAAAAGGATCATGCATCTGTCCATTCACATTTCTTCTTTGGAGCCGAGTGGTTGTGCGATCAGCGAGCTGAGATAACTTACTGTTCCACTCACCTCTGTAGAGCGTTGAACATCCTTTTCAGGATGCGTCTTCATAAAGTTGCCCTTCCGCCCCTGTGTAGTTCCTGGATGCGGTCGATTTCTCTCCGCTCCTGACGGTCACAGACGCTGCCTCGTGTGTCTGGGTAGCGATCACACCAAGGCAGGGTTTGTGGATGGTTCGTGTTCTCACTGCGAGAACCTTATCGTGGCAACATTGCGGTTGCGGCTTTCCATCTTAAGAAGGAACGCCACTCCAGCCATCCCCCACTTCGCTCCTTCTTCCCACGGAATTGAGGACGACGCGTCTGGCGATGGAGGCGATTTGGGGATGGCAGCGGGCCCGGTTTCGCGTGTAGATCCCCACGAACCACTCGCCCCCTGGCGCTCTCGTTGTCTTCCGTCCAAGCTTGAGGTGAGAGTGGCTTCCAAATGACAGGCAGTTCCGCCTCAACCTAGGCTCAGCTCTCAGCGCCTAGTGCCCCGCAGGAAGCGCACGCCCCTGTCTCCCGAACGTCCTCGAGGACCCAGAAGGCTCCCAAGCATTCCTGAGATGGACGACCCAGGAAATGAAACGTTTTCTCCAGAGCTGGTAAGCAGACCACTCCTTCCCCCGGTGGAGGGAACTCAGTTAAAATACGATTAATGGCATGCACCGTGTGTTCATCACCCCCGTCTGCCGCCAGACTTTAAACACCTGGACAGACCTCTGTTTTCTGTGGACAGGAGTCCCCATACAGCAGGTGTCCCAATGCGTTCTGGTCATTACAGACGCCTCAAAAACAGGGTTGGGGCGCCGTATGCAACGAGCATGCAGCCGCTGGCTCCTGGGCGGGGCCCCGGCTGGGTTGGCATATCAACTGCCTAGAGTTGCTGGCTGTATTACTTGCCCTGAGGAGGTCTCTCCCGCTAATACGGGGAAAACACATCTTGATTCGATCAGACAGCACTGCTACGATAGCGTACATAAATCGCCAAGGTGGCATGCGCTCTCGTCATATGTCATAACTCGCCTGCCATCTCCTCCTTTGGAGCCATCGATGACTCAAGTCGTTGCGCACCACTCACATCCCGTGCAACCTCAATACGGTAGCGGACGCACTGTCATGACAAGGTACGCTCAGTGGAGAGTGGAGGCTCATCCCCCAGGCAGTCCAGCTGATTTGGGAGCGGTTCGGCAAAGCACAGATAGACCTGTTCGCTTCCCAAGAGACCTCCCATTGCACGCTCTGGTACTCCCTAGCAGAGGCTCCCCTCGGGACAGACGTGCTGGCACACAGCTGGCCCCGGAGGCTGCGCAAGTATGCATTTCCCCCAGTGAGTCTACTTGCACGGGTGCTGTGCATGGTCAGGGAGGACGATGAACAAGTCACTCTGGTGGCCCCCTACTGGCCCACGGACTTGGTTCTCGGATATCACGCTCATCGCAACAGCCCCTCCCTGGCGAATTCCACTGGGGAAGGACCTTTTTTCTCATGGACGGGGCACCCTCTGGCATCCACGCCCAGATCTCTGGAACCTCCACGTCTGGCCCTTGGATGTGATGTGGAAGATCTAAGTGACCTACCACCTGTTGTCATAGACATGATCAACCAAGCCAGAGCTCCCTCTACCAGGCAACTTTACGCCCTAAAGTGGCGCTTGTTTGTGAATTGGTGTTCTTCCCAATCTGAAGACCTGCTGATATGCACAGTTGGTTCAGTGCTCTCATTTCTGCAGGAGAGGATGGAGGGGAGGCTGTCTCCCTCCACCTTGAAGGTTTATGTAGCCGCCATATCAGCTCACCACAATGCAGTGGACGGTAAGTCCCTAGGGAAGCACAATCTGATTATCAGTTTCCTTAGAGGCGCCCGGTTGAACCCTCGCAGGCCATGCCTGTTCCCCTCTTGGGATCTCTCCATGGTCCTTTCAGGCCTTCAGAGACCCCACTTTGAGCCGCTAGAATCAGTTGAGCTCAGAGCCCCTAATGGTCCTGGAGGAACGTTGTCTCATTTCACTGTGTACTGTACTAACTGTATATGGTTGAATGACAATAAAAACTACTTGACCTGGAGTTCGGTCCGGCAGACACCTATGTCGTCCTAAGACCACGACTGGGTTATGTGCCCAAGGTTCCTACGACCCACTATAGGGACCAAGTAGTGAACCTGCAAGCGCTGCCCCTGGAGGAGGCAGACCCAGCCTTTTCGTTGCTGTGTCCGGTACTTGCTTTGCGTACCTATGTGGACCGCACGCAGAGCTTTAGATGTTCTGAGCAGCTCTTTGTCTGCTTTGGTGGACAGCGGAAAGGGAACGCTGTCTCAAAACAAAGGCTTTCCCACTGGGTTGTTGATGCCATCGCATTGGCCTATCACACCCAGGCTGTGCCTGCCCCCTTGCGGGTTCGAGCACACTTGACAAGAAGTGTGGCATCCCCGTGGGCCCTGGCCAACGGCACCTTCCTAGCAGACATATGCAGAGCAGCGGGCTGGGCAACACCCAATACCTTTACGAGATATTACAATCTCAGGTTTGAGTCGGCTCGTCCTGTGTTCTCTCAGGTCCGAGCCTGTAGAACTCGGGAATGGGGAACGTCTGACCGGGTGTTCCGCTTGCACATTGCACCTTTCCCCTCCACTGAGGTGATCACGTGTGCTCTTTCCCCAGGAGAGTCCACTAGATTTGCGCTCCCTGGCTGTTCTTCCTTCCTAGTCCTCTAGTCCGCGGAGGAATTCCCTGATCAGACCCACTACGGGTGCTAAAATTACTCTATATTGGAATAGGTGCTCCACAGGATGGGCCCTTGTGTGGATTAATCCCCCTGTGTGTTTTTCTCCCTTCGGCAGTCCCTGCTGCCCCCCGGTCGCCGTGTTTGTAGCAACTCCTCCCTCGCAGCAGGTAGGATCTACCACCGCGCCATTCCTACATGTGGCCTGAAAACACATGTGATGTATTTCGCCACTCTTTACCTCCCCGCAGCCTGGGCAGGTGGTGGTCTCCTCTTTTTTTTCCCCTAAAAGAATAGGAGTAGGAAAAGAACTCCTTCCCCGATGTGTGTGATAGTGCTAAGATGGCCCCAGCCTCTTTAACTCTATGCGAGAAACATAGAGAGAGAAAAGGCACGGCTGGCGCGGCCTGCTCCCATGCTCCCATATAGGTGTCACTGTGTCAGGTTTCTGCTGTTAGGAGCTCTTTTATTTCCAAAGATATTTGCCTGTTGTTTTATATTTACTGTTTTTACCACCGTACAGAATGTCTCTGGTGTTTGTTCATCAATGTAAACTTCCTGTTTCTTCAGGTTGACCAATCAGGACTCTTCTTGCCTTCTCGAGATTATTACCTCAATAAAACAAATGAGAAGGTAAGGTTTGGCAGAGCTAAAAGTCAACATGAAAATAACATGAGTGATTTTTCATGATTGCTTTTATGATATAACATAATGCATTTGGAAATGTGATCATTTGTGTGTGTTTAGGTGTTGAAGGCATATCTGGACTACATGGTGGAATTGGGTTTGTTTTTGGGAGGAGACAAGAATTCCACCCGGGGTCAGATGCAGCAAATTTTGGATTTCGAGACTGCGCTAGCCAACATCACCGTGCCTCAGGACGAACGCAGAGACGAGGAGAAGATCTACCACAAGATAACGATAGCAGAGCTCCAGGTGTGTGCTCAGGTTTTAATTATACAAAATTATATAAAAGTCGGGATGGTTTTGCATAGTTGTGTGTTAAATAGATGAAAGTGCAAATAAGTAGATGCAAGATGAGTTCAGTTCCGAGTTTGTGTTTCAGCATAATGCTTATTAAAGGTGTTTGTGGTGAGTGTGTTTTGAGATACGTGAGTGAGTGGGTATGCACATGCTTTACGAGGGTAGAATTAGAAAATAGGACGAGAATAACCATTTCTCCGAACATCTTTTTGCGTTTACCATCTATCTATCTATCTATCTATCTATCTATCTATCTATCTATCTATCTATCTATCTATCTATCTATCTATCTATCTATCTATCTATCTATCTGTCTGTCTGTCTGTCTGTCTGTCTGTCTGTCTGTCTGTCTGTCTGTCTGTCTGGCTCTTGATTAAGTAATAGAATACAACAGCACATCCTCTCTTTTGCCTTATTTCTCTGTTCATCTTTCTCTGCTTACTGATATTCAATTATTTTTGTATCATGTGGCTTGTTTTCATCATTCAGTTATTGAGAGATTTTAGTCTTTATGCACCTGCATTCAGGGGACTTTTTTTTTGTGACGTTACCTGTGATTTCTGTGAAAAGAGTTGCTGAGTATCAGCAATATCATTTAAAAATATATATTTCCTCCTTTGTACAGTGAGGTACAGAGAACCCTGTAAAATTAAAGATTTGAACCAGCAGGTATCGACAAAAGACCATCTTTTATGTGTTAATGAGTAAGTTATTGTTAGTCAGTATGCGAGTTTCATTGATGTTATCGGCTTGTCTCTTTAGAATTGCTCGGATTACTACTACATTATAGCTGAGAAATAGAGACCACGTATACATGCACTTTTTTTGCAGAAAGCAGATTTCTGAAATGTCATGTAAATTTCCTTTTGTCATTTAAGGAATTAAGAGAAAGCTGTTTAACTCACCTAGGTTTCTCCCGGAGAGCGGGGCTTACTTTGGCCATGTAAACACATAAGCGCCGTTGTTACAGGTTTTTGAATAATGCGCATGTGAATTAACAGACTGGATAACAAACAACAACAAGTCAACACAGCAGAAAGATTTCATAATTTTTTAGACTACAGTGGGAAAAGCACATATAAGCTCTATAGTCATTTATATATTGTAAGAGTGCAATTCCACTGCATATTGTGATGGAAAGTTAAGGAAACAAACACAGCAACAACTCTGGAATATCTTGAAATAAAGCAAAGCACCTGGGAATAAAATAGTGAAGTCTTCCTCAGATACTATGTTTGTTATTTAAACAAGCGTCGTGGGAAAATTCAGTTGCTGTGGAGAAAGCTGCTTACTGACCTCATGTTTAGGGAGTAAAGAGTACACCGCTTATACAGTGCATGTAAACGGGAACGCTGCTTTCCCGCAATAACCCACTTTCTCGCAATAAGCCACTTACTGGTGTCCTTGAAAACTTAGTCAGAGTCAAACTAATAGCTTCAGCACTACTGCCGATCATAGCTGTGAGTCGTGACAGGCAAAGTAATCAAACACGCTCAGGGCGCCTATCTGAGACAAGTTTCTGAGTTGGGCAAAGACATGGTGGAGGAGAGAACCCAAGCTGTCACTACTAGTTCTAAAGTGAGGTTTTCTAATTTGTAACGGAGGCTTGGGTGCATCTTTTAAAAATATATATACCTTATATTTTTATAAAAGAGATACAATTGCACTAGCAATTTACTTTTAAATGACTTTTCTCATATCCCAGTTTACTGTGATGTGCATAGCCAGCTATGAGTAAGCGGTTAACTTTTTAAGATATTAAGTCAACCTACCAAATGCTTACTTGTAGTTATCTCTGCAGATGAAACTTTATAATAATGAAAAAATTGCATACTTTAGCTTCATGGCATTTGTCTGCCTGAATTAGAACGATATTTCTCTCTTGTTTTGTCTTCTGTCTTTCATGTCTTACCTCCTATTATGCTAGGCATGTAATAGTCACTTCACAGTAAAATGTTTATTTGCAGAGCATCCACAAGAGTCTACTTGCTTTTTGAGTTTATTTTTTTTTAAAAAACCCAGCTCCACTGCATCCTTATGAAACTCAAAACCATAAGAGAGAGAAAATAGTACATTTTAGTCATTTAATCTGTTTTCTTTCTCCATATGCCCACAGTAAAGATGAAGGCTCTGGTAGATGGGGGGGCTTTCAACTGTGTTTATGATGGTTGTCTTTGCTGTATTAGACCCAAGGGCAGAGCGGATAAAATTGCATCTGGGATTCAGAAATGCAGATGTGTGGATTATTATCACTATCCTGCTGCATAGTTGAAGATTTTGTGCAACAGCAAATCCAAAAATGTGAAAGAACAAACATCAGTTATAGAAAAAAACAGAAGAGAATGAATGCTGGTCATTATTAAGGATGTATTTAACTAAGTAACATTGGTCCCTCTTTAGGCATGTAATGATACACAAACGATATGATGCAAAGCCTCATGATACGATATGATTTTAAGGATTCAACATAAATGTCTTTTAAATCATAAATGTCTGACATTGGCAACAAAATGTAGAGCTCTATAATAAAGTAACTTAAACAATAGAACTGCATTTATTTTGTTTGATTGCAATGAGAAAAACTATCAAGAACTCAATTCTTAAGAAACAATTTTCATTAGTTTATCTACACTCAAGTAATTATATTTGTATACCACTTTTCACAATACACGTTGTTTCAAAGCAGCTTTAAAGAAAATTAGACCTTGTTGTCTGATTAAAATTAGCCCCCTTTGATCAAGCTAAAGTGAATGTAGCAAGGAAAAACTCATTTCAATGTTATTTTAGTGGTGAAAAAAGCTTGAGAGGAACCTGACCTCTGGTTTTACAACATATGTACATAATCCAATATTATTTCACGGCTTGAGCAAAAACCAATTGGCACACATAATTGTTTTGGCCTCTTCCTCGGTTTCACGTTGCATATAAACTTTACCAGCTTTATTACTCTCTTATAAATTGTGCACAAGTGTTGTACTCATACCTGTTTACGTTTCAATGTTAAAACCAGAGATTAATAAATATTGTGTAATTGCTGTTTTTTATATTGTCAGATTTTTTAATAAGCTTGTTTTTGTTACTTATGGTCATCTTGCTCAGTGTCATGCTCCATGTCATCTGGAAAGGCTGGCTGATAATGCAACTTTGCTGTTGCTGTGTTTCTGCATCACAAATCCACCGATTTGCATGGTGATGTCGGAGTAGATAAAATTACGTGTTTGATGTACTGTAGAGCCAGGACATGATACCGTTGATTGGCAAATTTGACAAGATTTAAAACTAAAATCTACTTGCCATTATGCCATCGATCTTCTCGCCTATGTGTGTACTGTTTTCTTTTGAGCGCTCAGCACCGCCTTTTTGGGGAGGAGATTGTTTCGCAGCTTTCAGTGTTGCATTGCTTGGTTTTAATTACACTATAATTTGTTTGTTTGTGTATCGTACGATACATATGGTATTGAATCATGAGCATTGTATCATATGATACAATACAATACTATATTTTTGGGATTACTAATTACTTTAGAAAATTAAGCATTTAATACAATGTGCCTATTATGCACGTATGTGTTGTTCTGCGAAACATTTGCAAGATACTAATTTGCTGCTACAAAGGTTATGGTACTGGTAGGGTTTGGGATAGGTAGGGTTGGGTTGGGTTTAAGGGTACTGTAGGTTTAGGGGTAGGGTCTACAGTGTAATTACTTATGTAATTACAATTATGTACTTTAAATGTACAACACATATTAGGGCTGGACGATATGTATTGTGGTGACTATATAAAGTGTAAATCAATAGATTTTGCTGTATCGTTAAATATGGCAATATGTTAATATCCACGTGCATGGCATGAGCATGTCTAACAGGAGGTAGGGCTTCACATGAGACTGAGAGAATTGAAGAAACATGGAGAAAGACATCTCCAGAGAACACACAGAATGGGATGACCATGAAACAAGTCAAGAAAATGAAGAAGAGCTTGTTATTAAAAGAGGTACGACATCGGTGGTACTGTTTCACCAAAGCCGACACAGAGCAGAAATATTTAATTTGCAAACAGTTTTACGCATCAATATTCACTTGTTTTACAAGCAATCTGTTTTACCACCTCAAAATGAAGCAAGCAAAAATAATATTATGAAAGGAAAACATGCTTTTTGATGTGCATTAATTTGGTCAAAAAAGTGTTTACGGTAAGTAACCCCCAAAATTCGAAAACACTTGAAGATTTATAGAATGTAAAGTAGCTGCAGACTGAATTAGAATAAAACATTAAGAGTTATCTGATTAAGAGTATTTTAAAATGTTATTTTATGTAATTAAAAATTGTATTTGTCTGATTACATAATCCAGATTACATGTAATACGTTACTACCCAGTACTGCTTATGTGTTAGCCTATTTTCTTTGTTGCATTGCTTTAAGAATATCTTGAGTTTCTTGAGTAAAGTTTATAATAATAATAATAAAAATAATATGGGTCAACAATATATCAGATTGAAGCATGGCTGGACTGGTAATCTGTCATACTGGCATTTTCCCGGTGGGCCGATGCACTTTGGGGCCAATCAGGGGCAGAATGGCCATGGGGAAAACCAAGCGGGCCGGGTGGTCTGCCACTGAATGTGCTGAAAGGGCCGCGATAAGCTAAAATGAGCCATCACGTTATGCAGAATGGACAACAAGACAGCGCCGTGATATGCAGAAAAGGACAGCGAACAACTGAAATGTGAAATGTAGCATTTTGGTATGGTTGATTTAAAACCAAATTGATTGGTTTATTTGTATTTATTTATTATTTACTATTATTTACTATTTTGCATTTGACAACAATAATTATACAATGAAGAATTTTTTTCACTGACTGGATTATCCAAAACAGACATTACAATATGGTTATTTCAAATAAAAATATTTCTTTATACATTTTCCAGAAACATTTTTACTATATCATGATATACACTCTTCGAGCACTTTATAAGGAACACTATGGTCCTAATAAAGTGCACGACGTGGTCTTCTGCTGTTGTAGCCCATCTGCTTTAAGGTTTGACGTGTTGTGCGTTCTGAGATGCTATTCTGCTCATTACAGCTGTACAGATGGGATATCTGAGTTATCGTAGCCTTTCTGTCAGCTCAAATCAGTCTGGCTTCTCTCATCAACAAGGCATTTCCGTCCGCAGAACTGCCACTCACTGGATGTTTTTTGTTTTTGGCACCATTCTGAGTAAACTCTAGAATCTGTTGTGTGTGAAAATCCCAGGAGATCAGCAGTTACACAAATATTCAAACAGCCCATCTGGCACCAACAATCATGCCACGGTCCAAATTACTGAGATCAAATTTTTTCCCCATTCTGATTTTTTTATGTGAACATTAACTGAAGCTCCTGACCCGTATCTGCATGATTTTATGCATTGCACTGCTGCCACACGATTGGTTGATTAGATAATTGCATGAATAAGTAGGTGTAAAGGTGTTAAAGTGAGGGCATATATAGAAAAAGTGCTCAGTGAGTGTATATTTTGTTATTGTGATATAAGATTTTGGTCATATCGCCCACCCCTAACACATATGTTCACAATAAGTACAATGCATCAAATGCTCAAGCATTTTTTGTATGTACTGTATGTACATATTATAGATCACCCAAAATGATAATTCTCCTATTATTTACTCACCATTATGCCATCCTCAACTCATAATGCTTTCTTTTCTTAAAATATAACTCCTTTTTCACAATAGATCTTGACATCTGCAGTCTCCTTGGCAATCATTATTTTAGGCTTGATTACACTTCCTAGTGTAATTAAGCTCTGTGTATGTGTCAAGCACTAGGAAGTGTAATCGAGCTTGAAAATCATTATTGTGCCTAGGGACTGCAATGGAAAGATGTTACAGTGAATAAGTTATATTTTGTTATATTTTGATCTGCTCTTACTCAAAATCGATCGGATCGCTTCAGAAGACATGGATTAAACCACTGGAGTCTTATGGATTACCTTTATGCTGCCTTTTTATGTCTTTTTTGGTGCTTGAACGTTTGCTCACTCAATATTCACTTGCATGTATGGACATATAGACATCATATCTTCATCAAAATATCTTTGTTTGTGTTCTGCGGAGGAAAGAAAGTCATACATGTTTGAAATGACATAAGGGTGAGTAAATGATGAAAGATTTATTATTTTTTTGGGTGAACTATTCATTTAAAGAGTCTATGTAACTTTTCCACTAAAACGTTTTACCCCTAAAGCATAACACTTTTGACAATATGTTTATAATGATTAGAGGGCTTCCCTTCGTGGTGGCTGCCATATTGATATCAGATGACCAGACAAATACTACTCATTTTATCTCGGTAACCCTCCTGTTATTGGACACATTTGGTTGCAAAATAAAGGAATCACAAATATACATATAATGTCATCGTTAACGGAAAACATTTGCTTTTGCATGATTCTGTATTGGTTGCACAAGTAAGCTAATAAATAATCAAGATTACAATTGAACTTATTAATAGTAAAAAGTGTCAATTACATCATTCAGTTTCAGCCAATTCTCATTGCATCAAAAATTTCTATTTACAATTCTTGTTTTTTTGGCAGTAGTTGAAAATGTTAAAATGTGTGTAGAATCACGACCCAGCCCCGCCCTGCGCCCTGTCACATTCCTCCCTCATTCTCTCAGGCCGGGGAGCCCCCGGCATGATGTACACCCCCCCCCCCTCTTTCCCTGGGGAAGGGACAGTAATGGAAACAATAATGATTCAAATAGTGGGTACTTCGTGTAACAGTGTAGTACCCCCAACAACAAAAACACTGTCAAATTTAATAGAGAGGGAAAAGGCCAATGCAGAGCGGCAGTGAGAGAGAGAGAGGAGAGAGATCTCGCCGGTTCTCCAATACGCCATAGCTTGGTCCTCCACCCTCTAACGGATGACAGCCGCGCCTCCCCGGGTGGATTGGAGGCAGTCCTCCATCCCCTGGCGGATGGAACACCTCACCGTGTTTAGCAGCTGGTAGGGGTCTTTCCCCGCCTCTGGCAGAGGCCCTGACCGCTCCAGGCGGTTGGCTAGGAGCCCCTTCTCTCCTTGCAGTCAGCAGACGTAACTCTGCTTCCAGACGGCCGGGCTCCTCCGTCCCGCGGCAGATGGCTGCAGCTGCTCCGTTGGGGTGGATGGAAGCAGCGAGAACTCCACTACGGCATATCCCTCCTCCATCCCGGTTTTCGGCACCAGTATAAAGGGATTAATGGAAAGGCGGAGGTGAGAACCGGCTTGACAATATAAGTTATATTTAATTAAAAACTTAAACCAAAAGACGCAAAAACACATATGACAGACAGCTGCCCGTAAACTCTCTCTCACACCACCATCCGCAGTTGGCCTTTATCCCTCTCGGAGGCTTAGCCTGATAAGGGGCCGGTGTGTAGAACCCCCCCAGCTAGTTTTAATACTTTTTGTGTCATAAACCGTTGAAATTCAATACACCCTGATTCTAGGATGACAATATGCTGCTAACCCACTAGCGACAAAGACAGACTTGGAGCGTGTCTGAAAAAAAGTTGGAAGTTTTGTGGAATAACACCTCTTCGGGACAGTGTGTTGATGAATCTGCACATTCTTTTTGCTTATGCCTTCTATTGGCTGGACTTTGTTTTGTGAAATATTTCTTGCAGGTCATTGGAGTGATTAGGTCATCTGTTGTACTCATGTGGCTGCCGAGTATTTCGGCTCACTGAACATTCGTTTGACTGCCCAAGGAAACTGAACGTTTTTTGTTTTTTTAGCAGCTGGAGCTTGTTTTGTGGAGAACACTTCTTTTTTATGTACATTCATATACATGCTCTTTGTGCTTATGCCTCCTATTGGCTGGAGTTTGTTTTATAGATTATTTTCTGTTTCTGTTTTCTCTCACAAAATTTGTATAGAAGCACCGGACTTGAGCAATCTGACAGCAAAGTTGAATTTAGATAAATGGACGCCAGTTGGCGCTGTGGGGAGATTTTTTTTTCTTTTTTTTTGTGGGGATGTTCAGGGTTTGATTGTTGCACTAATGTTGGAATGTGGTCGTTATAATTAAATTTTTTACACACAATACATTTTTTTCTAATATGTCAAAATATCAAATGTTAATATGAGCAGATTGTCTCTCTCCACGATGTTCAAAATTCGATGGTTACAAGAGTGGCGGATGTAGAGAAACGGATGGATTATCTGGAGTCATCGGAGAGGGAATTAGCTGCTAACCCACTAGTGTCCAAGACAGACTTGTCTGAGAAAAGTTGGAAGACTTGGAGAATCGAAACCGGTGAAACAACATCCGAATTGTTGGAATTCATGAGGACGAAGAAGGCAGAGATATGTTGAAAATCCTAGACAGGTTCTTCCCAAGTCTGCTCAACATAACAGGGTTCTGGCCCAAGATCCACGGAACAAGACAGGCCCCGATCAATTCTGGACAAATTTCTGAGATCATCTGATAAATATCTTTTGTTACGCGAGGCAAGGATTAAGAACCACAGAATTTTCTTGTTACCAGACTTTGTGAATTCAACAAGAGAGAAACATGATCGATTCAAGGAATAAAAGAAACACTTACCAATTTCCAGGCCAAATTGAGAATAGATAATATTTTGATGGCTGCAAAATATTTACATGCAAGCATGAAGGCAAGCAATGTCCTTCATAAAGTCAATAGAGTAAGTCATTGTGTGATACTGACTTTGCAGCCGAGTGGGCCTAACTCACTGTATATTCACTTGACTGTCCGAGGAAACTGAGAACCTTTTTTGTTTCTTTTTGTGCTGGTTCTGTCTGGCAGCTGGAGTTTGCTTTGTGGAATATCACCCCTATTATTTCTTTTCTTAAATGTAAGAAATAAGATATAGTGTTTCTTCAAGAAACGCATCTTTCCCTGCATGAAGCTGAACAATTTGGGAAGATATGGGGGGGGGATATATTTTCTTCAGAGCAGGGAGGTAATTACATTGATAAGTAAGTATCTACAATTAAAATGTTTCAAACAGGTTAAAGATAAATTAGGAAAAGTCATTATTGTTTTAGCAGAAATTCTGGGGCAAATGTTGATTTTGGCTAATATTGACGTACCTAACGCTGATGATCAGGGCTTTTTATAGATCTTGAAGGGATGTTGCAATAATATTGGGAGGAGACTTTAAATGGTCTGCACTTATATAGCACCTTCATGTGTGACCACAGGGGTGTTTGTTGAGGGTTGGATTGGGGATGGGGAGGGGAAGGGGTGGTAGTGGGAGTTAAATTTTGATTCTGTGTATATATGTTTTGCTTTTCTGTGTTTGATGTATGAATTTAAAAAAATTGTGTAAATGTAAAAAGCCTGAAACTAAATCTCCTAAATAATCCTAAAAATCCTTTTTAACAGTGACAAGGGTCATTCATTCAGTATATGTTCTTGTGTTCAGTCTGTGCTTGTTTGTAATTGTTGGCCTGTACATGTGTCAAATGGAAGTTGTTGCATCTCACTTTTTTCAGTGCCTGGTGCCATGACTGACATGACATGTCAAGATTCTGTGTCAAGTAAACCATTGCTTTCCATTGTGTGCTATCTTGCTCTTTCTGAATGCAAGAATGACTCCTGTGTGAACAGCCACTTAACAGCAGCCGTTCATACAGGTCACATTCTTATATTTAGTCTTCCTTTCTGTTGTGCTCCATCTAGTTGTTTTGGAATGCAAGAACACATTACAGTGTATTAGAAAGAAATGTATTAAGGAATATTCTGCTGTTTAATCCTGCTAATGTTGATGTTATGTTTCGGTTATAGATGTTAGCTCCAGCAGTTGATTGGCTGGATTATCTGAACTCTGCCCTCTCACCGCTGGAGTTGAATGACACTGAGCCTGTGGTGGTCTATGCAAAGGAATACTTGCAACAGGTTTCAGAGCTCATCAACAAGACCGACCGCAGGTACAACCATCTCGATAGTTATTTCAGGAAAACAATGCAACCCCCCTCTGAGAATGCTTCTTTAGATAGTGGATCAGAACGTTCAGTACTAATAACAGTCTCTCTTTCTTTCACTCTCTTTCTATCTGTCTATCCTCCTGTTCAAAAATATAGATTTTATTCCTCTTACAACTTCTGTAACACTGTCTCTCTCTCTACATGGATAAATAAATGAATATACAGGACAAGCATGAATGGTCCCTCTTTTAAATATTCTGACACATTCTCTCTCTCTCTTCTCCAGTCTTTTGAATAATTACATGATCTGGAACCTGGTGCAGAAAGGAGCCTCCAGTCTAGACCAGCGGTTTGAAAATGCTCAGGATAAGCTACTAGAGAGCCTTTATGGCACCAAGAAGGTGTGTGTAGAGTATATGTGTGAGTTGAAGGGATAGTTTAGTGAGCATTTACTCACCCTAAAGTCATTCTGTGGAACACAAAAGGAAAGGTTATACAATAAAATGTCATACAATAAAATCTAGGGGGAGTAAAGATGTTGATGACAAAATGACAAATAATTGTTAATTAAATTATCATAAAAGTCCATTTAACTCATGCACTATATTTTAAGTCTTCTGATGCCCAGTTTGAATGTGCTCTGTGTCTGAGGGCAAGTTTTTCAGTAAATAACTTATCTTTCAATATGTTCCTCTTACAAAGCTATCTTGTTGCTTGAGTAGTATGGACTACATCTATGATGCATTTTCTTTTTTTCTTTTTTGGATCTCAACATCCTGCTGAACAACCCAAGGATGGGTAAACAATGACAGAATGTAAATGTTATGGTGAACTACTTTGCACATGTATTTTTATTGTGCAATCTGATTATTTGTAATATTGAGGCACAAATCAAATAGAAAATCTGGTCCCCATTATTTCTTTTAAGAGAGATTCTACTCTACTTTTTGAAATATTATACAATGCTAATGTGCTTGTATAACAATTGCAGTGGTGATAAATAGTATGTGAACCTTTGGTTTTCAGCATACATTGGTCATATAATGTAATCTTCAAGTAACAAGTAGAGACAAACACAATGTGCTTAAGCTAATAACACAAAAACAATTATTATAAACTTTCATGTCTTTATTGAACACATCCCATTTAACATTCAGTGTGCTGTGGAAAAAGTAAGTGAACCCTTGGATTTAATAACTCATCGATCCTCTTTTGGCAGAAATAACCTCAACCAAAAATGTCTGGTAGCTGCGGATTAGACCTGCACAATGTTCAGAAGGAATTTTGGACCATTCTTCCTCTGAACTGCTTCAGTGCAGCCATATTTTTAGAATGTCCGGTGTGAATGGCTCTCTTGAGGTCATTCCACAGCATCTCTATTGGGTTAAGGTCTGAGCCAGACCTCTGACTGGGCCACTTCTACAGTGGATTTACTTAGATATTTAGGGTCATTGTCCTGCTGCATCACCGAAATTCTACTGCGCTTCAGCTGGTGCCACCCTGACATTATATTGTAGGATATCTTGATAAACTTGGGAATTAATTTTTCCATCAATGATGACAAGTGGTTCAGGCATAAAGCAAAGCAGCCCCAAATCATAAAACTTCCTCTACCATACTTCACCGCTGGGATGATATTTTCATGTTGGTATGCAGTGTACTTTTTACGCCATACGTAGTGTTGCCTGTTCTTCCCAAAAATTTCAACCTTAGATTCATCAGTCCACAAAACATTTTCCCAGTAACATAGTGGACTGTCAAGGTGGTCTTTGGCAAGCTTCAGGCACACGGCAATGGTTTTGTTGGAAAGCAGTGGCTTCCTTCATATGCCTGTTTAATGTTTTCCATGTAGTAAACTCATGAACAGAGATGTTAAAGAGTTCCAATGATTCCTTCGTCTTTACCTGTCACTCTAGGGTTCTTTTTTACCTATTCTGCGGTGTGTCCTTTGAGTCATCTTGGCTGGATGGCCACTTCTAGGGAGCGTAGCCACAGTAATAAATCATCTTCATTTATAGACAATTTGTCTTACTCTGGTTAGGTGACTATCTAAGCTCTTCCAGACAACTTTGTAACCCTTTCCATCTTTATGCAAAGAATTATTGATTGTAGATCTTCTGAGATCTCTTTTTTACCAGGCGTGGTCCACGTCAGCAGATGCTTCTTGTGAATAGCTGTAACGTTTTAAGGAAGTCACAAGAGCAGGATCTAGATGCAGCTTAAATTAAATACAAAATAAATCAAATTACAAAAACAGGTAAACACTGGAACGGAGTAAGACTAGGGGAAAAAAAAACCTGTTACATCCAAGATAACCACCGGTACATGAACTGGAGGAAACAACAACTGACTAAGGCTGAGCAGAAATCAGGGCATTATATAAACAAGGGCTAACGAGAGAATGGAACACAGGTGAGAACAATCAGGAACAGCTGACAGAGATGAGGGCAGTGCATGTTGGGAAGTGTAGCCAGGGGAAAACCGAAGACTGAGGATAAATACAAGGCAACAAAAAAGTGGATCATGACAATAGCAAACTCAAAACTGTGAGTGCTTTTTATAAGGAAAAGTAGCTCTAACCCACAGGATGCCAGGTTTGCCAGCTCCTGACTTTAATTAGCTTTTGTTGACGTCTTTAGCCTGGGGGTTCACTTACGTTTCCACAGTACCATAAATGTTTAATGGAATGTGTTCAAGAAAGACATGAAATATTATAATAATTGTTTGTGTGTTATCAGCTTAAGCACATTGTGCTTTGTCTTTACTTGTGACTTTGATGAAGATGAGATCACGTTTTATGACCAACTAATGCTGAAAACCAAATATTATATAATATTATGGTCCCATTTTGTGTTTTTATGAATACTTGTTTCAGGTTACCAGATTAGATCATTTGAGTGTAATTTGGACATTTGTGTGTTTTATATGCAGTCCTGTACCCCACGGTGGCAGACGTGCATTGGGAACGCAGACGACACTCTTGGTTTTGCGTTGGGTGCTCTTTTCGTCAAAGCCACCTTCGACAAACAAAGCAAAGAAATAGTAAGTCACTCAAAGCCACTGTGAGTCATATTAAAGGAGAATTGTGTAATTTCTGCACCTCTTACAGCACCAAAATTGCAGAAATTATGCTTCCTTAGTCTGCCAAAGGCGCTCAGTAGTTTATGATTAAAAAAATGGCAAACTACATTTTTAAGACTAAAATAAAAACCACTATGAAATGTTTATGTAATATCCAAATGTTATAATTTCAACTGTATAAGTATTAAAAAAATTATAAATGTTGTGTTTTTGAATATGAGACCCAAGTTTAGTTCTGCACGTTAGATTTAGAAGCTCAGTGATGGTGTGAGTTTGCCACCATGTGGCAGCAGTGTTCATTGCATCTTGAGAATATAACCCTGTCTCTTTTTTTCCCATAATGCAGGCAGAGGGGATGATCAATGAAATCCGAACAGCTTTCAAAGATGCTCTGGACGATTTGAACTGGATGGATGAACAGACCCGACAAGCTGCCAAGGACAAGGTTAGAACAGATGAGAATTATTGAGTCAGCTGCATTACTGGGTAACCAAACTTGAGAATTTGTCTGGGATTCAAATTGTAAGAACCACTTAACTGTAAACAGTTTGTGTTGGTTGCCAGAAAATCAGGATAAAGTGTCTTTTCTGGCTCTAGGCGGATGCCATTTACGACATGATTGGATTCCCAGACTTCATTCTGGACTCGAAAGAGCTTGATGATGTGTACGATGGGGTGAGTCAGCAAATACATTAAATAATGTTTCCTTTTTTTTTATATTTCACTGATTCCGTGGGCCCTAAAACATTTTTGAACATTTATACAATAGACATACTGTTTAAAAAGAGTACAGAAAGTATGGGCAACCTTTCTGGTTGTCAAAGATTAGTGTAAAAAGTCCATTGGGAACATACACTACAAGTTATATCTGAGGAAAATGTCTGGCATAATAATAATAATAATTTGTTTACAGATGCTACATGTTTTTTTCTTTTCATGTTTTTTGTTTTGTATTTAATGTAACATCATTCAGACAATTTTAAAGGTGACTTGTTTTCATTTTTATAGGGATAGTTCAGATAATTCCTTCATTTTGTACTCACCCTAATGCCATCCCAGATTTGTATGACTTTCTTTCTTCTACTGAACACAAACAAAGATTTTTAGAAGCAAAAGGGGACCAAACTTTTTATGCTCCAAATTGCACATAAAGGCAGCATAATAGTAATCCATAAAACACCAATCTATAATGTTTTATATATTTAAATTCTCTTCATTTACTCACCCTCATGCCATCCCAGATGTGTATGACTTCACAAAGATTTTTAGAAGAATATTTCAGCTTTGCAGGTCCTCACAATGCAAGTGAATGGGTACCAACATTTTGAAGCTCCAAAAGCACATGAAGGCAGCATAAAAGTAATCCATCAAAGTCTAGTGGTTAAATACACATCTTCGGAAGCGATATAATAGGTGTGGGTGAGTAACAGATCAATATTTAATTCTGTTTTCACCATAAATTATTTTCCCTGACCAGTATGCGCATGAAGAAAAGAACAAAAGAAGAATGTGAAAGTATAGTTGGAGATTTATGGCTAAAAAAAGACTTAAATATTGATCTGTTTACCACCCACACCTATTATATCGCTTCCGAAGATGTGTATTTAACCACTAGACTTTGATGGATTACTTTTATGCTGCCTTCATGTGCTTTTGGAGCTTCAAAATGTTGGTACCCATTCACTTGCATTGTGAGGACCTGCAAAGCTGAAATATTCTTCTAAAAATCTTTGTGAAGTCATACACATCTGGGATGGCATGAGGGTGAGTAAATGAAGAGAATTAAAATTTTTGTGTGAACTATCCCTTTAAGTATTTCCAAATACTTTTTGGGGCAACTGTATATCAAGAATAGCAGTAAAGTTGTGCTTTCTTTTAAAAGTAACAAAGATGCAGGGTTAATATTGATTGTGGAGCCAGCATAAATATTTCAAATATTTATTACATTAGGAATTTATGATAATTTAATATATATTATGTTTGTTTTTTTAAACATTTCAGAAATACTATATGGTATTACAATTGTATTAAATGTATCAATAGATTAAAATATTTGGGTTCACATTCAGTGTGTTGTGTTTTTAGTATGAGGTCACAGAGGACAACTTCTTCCAGAATATGATCAACTTCTATAACTTCTCAGCGCGAGTGATGGCCGATCAGCTCCGCAAGCCACCAAACAGAGACCAGTGAGTTTAAGTGTTTGTGTGCTAGAGAAGAATTTGCCATTTTGATTTGACATACAGTGCATCCGGAAAGTATTCACAGCACTTCTCTTTTTCCACATTTTGTTATGTTACAGCCTTATTCCAAAATGGATTAAATTCATTATTTTCCCCAAAATTCTACAAACAAAACCCCATAATGACAATGTGAAATAAGTTTGTTTGAAATCTTTGCAAATTTATTAAAAAGAAAAAAGAAATCACATGTACATAAGTATTCACAGCCTTTGCTCAATACTTTGTTGAAGCATCTTTGGCACCAATTACAGCCTCAAGTCTTTTTGTGTATGATGCTACCAAGTTTGGCACACCTATTTTTGGGCAGTTTCTCCCATTCTTCTTTGCAGGACCTCTCAAGCTCCATCAGGTTGGATGGGGAGCGTCGGTGCACAGCCATTTTCAGATCTCTCCAGAGATGTTCAATCAGGTTCAAGTCTGGGCTCTGGCTTGGCCACTCAAGAACATTCACAGAGTTGTCCTGTAGCCACTCCTTTGTTATCTTGGATGCTGCCACCACCATGCTTCACTGTAGGGATGGTATTGGCCAGGTGATGAGCGGTGCCTGGTTTCCTCCAGACATGACATTTGCCATTCAGGACAAAGTGTTCAATCTTTGTTTAAATTTTGTTTCTTATGGTCTGGGAGTCCTTCAGGTGCCTTTTGGCAAACTCCAGGTGGGCAGTCATGTGCCTTTTACTAAGGAGTGGCTTCCGTCTGGCCACTTTACCATACAGGCCTGATTGGTTGAGTGCTGCAGAGATGGTTGTTCTTCTGGAAGGTTCTCCTCTGTCCCCAGAGAATCGCTGGAGCTCTGTCATCTGTCAGGGTTCTTGGTCACCTCCCTGACTAAGGCCCTTCTCCCCCGATCGACTCAGTTTTCGCTCAGGTCTAGGAAGAGTTTTGATGGTTCCAAACTCCTTCCATTTACAGATGATGGAGGCCACTGTGCTCATTGGGACCTTCAATGCTGCAGACATTTTTCTGTTCCCTTCCCCAGATCTGTGCCTCGACACAATCCTGTCTCAGAGGTCCACAGACAATTCCTCGGACTTCATGGCTTGGTTTGTGCTCTGACATACACTGTTAACTGTGGGACCTTATATATACAGGTGTTTGTGCCTTTCCAAATCATCTCCAATCAACTGAATTTACCACAGGTGGACACCAATCAGATGTAGAAACATCTCAAGGATGATCAGTGGAAACAGGATGCACCTGAGCTCAATTATGCGTGTCATGGCAAAGGCTGTGAATACTTATGTACATGTGATTTTTTTATTTTTAATACATTTGCAAAGATTTGTCATTATGGGGTATTGTTTGTAGAATTTTGAGGAAAATAATAAATTTAATACATTTTGGAATAAGGCTGTAACATAACAAAATGTGGAAAAAGTGAAGCGCTGTGAATACTTTCCGGATGCACTGTATCAATGTAAGACAGTTGCCAACGCCTGATTACGGTCTCTTTGCATCTATAGATGGAGTATGACTCCACCCACGGTGAATGCATACTACATGCCAACCAAGAATGGAATTGTCTTCCCCGCTGGAATCTTACAGGCACCATTCTACGCCCAGGATCACCCTAAGTAAGTAATAATGGCTGAAATAGTTAGCTGAAGTAAAAAAAATGTTTAAATACATCAAATTTAAAGGTACACTACAGAGGATTTCTAATTTGAAGGTGCAGTCAGTAACTTTTGTCTTTGTGTCATCTTGGACTTACACTGATAATTAACAGCTTGGATGCAGCATCATTTAAAATCAATAGATTTCAGTTTCAGATGCCATTGTAGAAATGTAGTATTCACAGGTAGCCATGATTATTTTAATCAATGAGTGAAAGTGTCAAATAACAGTGTGGTTACTGAGATTAAGTGAGTAGTATTCGGCTGGTCATGTGATTCTAATATGGCAGCCCCCATGGGTGGAACCTCTCCATGTAGAATAAAAAAGCTTTTATAAGGTGAATTATATGACTGGAGTCTTCATTTTAATGTGAGTGGTCATGATACCCTACATATATTGCAAAATTACAGTTCATGTCTTTAGAAGTTAAACTTTTTTAATGAGGAAAAAAAATGCTTAGTATACCTTTAATTGTTCATTAGAAATGAACAAAATATCTTTATTGTGTACCTGTAAATGTTTCTATTTTCATCTTAAAGACAGAGTGTACATGTTTATGCTTCTCACAGAGCTTTAAACTTCGGTGGCATTGGCGTGGTCATGGGACATGAGTTAACACACGCTTTTGATGACCAAGGTTAGCACACACAAGTACAGACACTAGCTGTCAATGTTGTTCACTTTAAAATGAAAATGAGATGAGAGTGATGCTAAGGAGATTTTAGGCAGAGTGTTGGCCTACTTTCAATATATGGTAAAAAGGATACACTGAAAGTTACTGAGGCTAATATTCTGCCTAACATCTCCTTTTGTATTCCATGAAAAAAAGAAAGTCATACAGGTTTTGAGGGTGATTAAATGATGACAGAATTTTCATTTTGGGTGAACTATCCCTTTAACACTGTCATTAATGTAATTTCACAGGAAGAGAGTATGACAAAGATGGGAACCTTCGACCATGGTGGCAGAACTCCTCGGTGGACGCATTTAAGAATCGCACAGAGTGTATGGTCGATCAGTACACTCAATACACTATCAACGGAGAACACATAAATGGAAAACAGACGCTGGGAGAAAACATAGCTGACAATGGCGGTTTAAAGGCTGCCTATAATGTAAGTTACTTCGCTGAGGAAATTGCTTCTTAAATATGTTGTAGCATATACACATAGCTCTGCATGCTGATGTAGCAGTGCTGGTAATTCATTGTATAAATATAACACCATTCACCACATCCCAAACACATACTTTAAGGCTAGGTTTGATCTATGTTTTTGATAAGGCTCCACCTTGTGGTGATGGATATACATTACTGTAGGTACTTTTACTTATTAAAACAAATAGGTAACACTCTATATGAAAAATTTAAAACATTTTTTTATCTTGAAATCATGATACATTTTTATCATGATAAAGCCCATTATAGGGCATTCATAATGTCTCATAATCCACCTTTACAACGATATGTTGTAAAGTCTCATAAATAACTCTAACCACAGTTTTTAGAAAGTGTTACAAGAAGATCCTCCAATGAATTGTCAAGAGTTGGAGACAAATACAGATTCTTCAAGACCCATGCCAATTCCTGATTGCTTAACGGAACAGTTCACTGAAAAAATTCAAATTCTCTCATCAATTACTCACCCTCATGCCATCTCAGATGTGTGACTTTCTTTCTTCTGCAGAATGCAAATGAAGATGTTTAAAAGAATATCTCAGCTCTGTTGGTCTAAACAATGCAAGTGAATGGTGAAATGTTGAAGCTCCAAAAAGGCAGCATAAAAGTAATTCATATGACTCAAGTGGTTTAATCCATGACTTCTGAAGTGATCCAATCGGTTTTGGGTATAAACAGACCAAAATGTAACTCATATTTCACTCTACATCTTGCTACGGCAGTCTCTAGGTACAATCATGATTTCAAGCTTGATTACTCTTCCTAACACTTGACACATGTGCAGAGCGATAGATGCATCTTGGAAGTGTCATCAAACTTGTTACATGATCGCCAAGGAAACTGCTGATGTCAAAATTTATAGGGAAAAAGGAGTTATATTTTAGTGTGGTCACACCCGAAACTGATTAGATATCCAAAATTTTGGTCACCATTCTCTTGCATTGTATGGATGTTCAGTGTAGAGATATTCCTCTAAAAATCTTAATTTGTAAAAAAAGAGAAAAAATAAAGTCATGCACATCTAGGTTGGCATGAGGGTAAGTAAATGATGAGAGAATTTTTTTTTTTGGGTGAACTACTCCATTAAGACCCAGACCAAATACTGGACCACCTCAGAACCAGACCAATGCACAAATACCACAAACTCTAATACCCAGACCAATCTCTAACCAAACCAGATTTCCAAAGACCCAGACAAATAGCAGACCCACTAAGACAGGGGTTTCCAAACTATCTGCGGCCCGTCGACTGTTCTGCTCTTCTCTGCTCTGCTCTGTACCATCTTGCACGGTTTGCACAAATGCACTTTATGTAGTAATATGTAGGTCTTATTTAGTTCTGTGTAGTCTCACATGGTTCTGTGTTTGTTTTTATGTTGTTTTATTTAGCACCATGGTCCTGGAGGAACGTTGTTTTGTTTCACTGTGTACTATACTAGCTGTATATGGTTGAAATGACAATAAAAGCCACTTGACTGTTGACTTGACTTGATGTGGCCCATGAGAAATTTTAGGCCGTTTTCACCTGGTATTAAGATGCATTTCTGGTGATTCGATCACATGTGGTCAGTTGAGACATGTGGCTGTTTACACCTGGTCACTTAAATGTGCCTCCTGTGATCACTTGTGTTCGGATTTGGAGTGTAGGGTCTCTGTTTCATGACAACATACATTAATCACTATGTCAGTGTGTTACTGCATGATATTAACCCTCTGGAGTTTTTTTTGGATCCTGACATGCCCTGACATTTGTGCTTCTTTCAGCTACATACAGCATATTCATTGCAAAAGTCTCATTGCACTGTATTCAGCACAAATTGTGCTACAATAATTTGTGAGCAACATGTATGTACACATTTGTACTTTTGAGAAAATCAAGTTTAAAGTTAATAAAAAGTTAAGGACAATGTTGTAAAGCCATAAAACACATACTAAACATTTCTTCATGTAATCAGTGGAAATAAATATGAAGTGTTGTGTTGACATTCAGCTGTCAGTTGATAGTCAGTTGGCAGTGTGTTATTTTGAGAAGTATAAAATGTGAGTCCAGTCTGAGGCTAATAAAGTGCAGTGCTGATGTATGTATCATGAGCAATCAAGAGTTCAAAAGTCTGATTGCTTGGGGGAAGAAGCTGTCATGAAGTCGGCTGGTGCGGGTCCTGATGCTCTCACTGATACCGCCTGCCTGATCCTCCAAGCTTTTTTCACACACCGCCTGGTATACATGTGATGATGATGTGTCTGGCAGTTTGCACCACACTTTACAGGGCTTTGAGGTTGATGGCGGTGCTGTTGCCATACCAGGCAGTGATGCAGCCAGTCAGGATGCTCTCTACAGTGCTGTTGTAGAACCGTGTGAGGATGTGGTGGTTCATTCCAAACTTCCTCAGCCATTTCAGGAAGAAGAGGCGCTGGTGAACCTTCACAATGGCCTCAGTGTGGATGGACCATGTGAGTTCCTCAGTGATGTGGACACTGAGGAACTTGAAGCTGCTGGCTCTCTCCACCAGTGCTCCATTGATGATGATGGGGCTGTGTTCTCTATCTTTCCACCACAAAGCTCCTTGGTCTTACTTACGTTGAGGGAGAGGTTGTGCTCCTGACACCAGCATGTCAGAGTGTGCACCTCCTCTCTGTAGGCTGTTTCATCATTGTCAGTGATCAGACCTACCACCATCGTATCATCAGCAAACATAAAGATGGCAATGGAGCTATGTGTTGCCACACAGTGTGTGTACAAGGAATGCAGGAGTGGGCTGAGAACACAGCTCTGTGAGGCTCCAGTGTTGTGGGTCAGTGATGAGGCGATGTTGCTGCCTATTCTAACTACCTGGCATCTGCTTGACAGGAAATCCAGGATCCAGCTGCACAGTGAGCTGTTTAAGCCTAGAGCCCGGAGTTTCACATCAAGCTTGGAGGGCACTATGGTGTTGAATGCTGAGCTGTAGTCTACAAACAGCATTCTCATATATGTGTTCCTATTTTCCAGGTGGGAGAGAGCAGTGTGTAGTGTATATGCAATAGCGTCATCAGTGGAGTGGTTGTTGAGCATTAAGCAAACTGCCGTGAGTCCAGTGAGGCAGGCAACACAGAGCAGATGTAATCTCAGATTAGCCTCTCAAAGCATTTGCTGATAATGGTGGTCAGAGAAACTGGACGACAGTCATTTAAGCAAGTGATTTTGAGTTGCTTTGGTACAGGCACAATGGTGGATGTTTTAAACCATGTGGGGACCACAGTCAAGGAGAGGGAAATGTTGAAAATGTCCGTAAAAACAATAGCCAGTTGGTTCGCGCACGCTCTGATGATGCGGCCCGGAATGCTGTCTGGACCTGTGCGAAAGTCTTAGGCACATAAGATGTTTCACAAAAGCATTTATTTTAATATGGTTATTTATATATTCAGCTTCATTGTGTCAATAGGATATATACGCTAATGAGGAGGCTAAAAGGTAAATCCCCTAGCGTCAGTTGCTAGTGTGCCACTTGATGCCAGGGGAGTGAGGTTTACACATTTCACAGCTACCTACCAGCTGGCTATCTTCATCATTAGATGACAACATGCACTAATTAGCATGTTCATGATGTCATTGCATCATATTTGCATTCTGCCTAGTGTCAGCCCTTTACATCTGTTTGCTTACTCTCTTTGCTCACATACTGAATTTTAACACAGCCGAATTCCCAGTAAAGCTGTTGTCATTTACATATTTTCTGTTTATGTTGTCAGACAATGGATGAAATATGAGTATGACATAGTGCCTGAAACATGGCCCATTAAGACAACATATTAACCAGCAGTCACTTCCAAACCATATCCAAGATGCTGCTCTGCACTGCTAAAATCCTGATTTTATAACAGCAATGACATCTGACAAAATCACCATACACATCTGTGATTTCGGCTATATTTACATGTAAAATGATCACTCAGAGAGAATGTTTATTGCACTCTCATTTGAAGACTATATAACTTATAACGTCTGAATTCACATCAAGGAACAATAAAAGATAATATTCATTTTAAAATGTATCCTGTACTGGAGCTGGAACAAGTGTGTTTGGGAGCAGGTGAGCCAAGTGTTGTTGATTGTTGGAAAAATCGGAAAAGGTATAAGCATGCCGGAGACCCCGATTTGAATCCTGCTCGGAGTGGGTCATGTAGGACCGGTTACATTAGCGAAATTTATCGACTTTCCAAACAGGCTTTAGCTACTTTGCATTGAAAGAAGTTGGCAACAGGGCAAGAGATCACGCCTCCGTCGACTTCAGAGGTTTTTTTAAGCACAACAAAGTAAAAAAAAACAGCACACTGTTTCTCCCTGATGCTGTTGAAATTTAATCTAAACACAAACACAACATGTCAAGCACTTTTTTCCGTTTAGTGTATTACCTGTATTAAAGGAGCTTGGCGATCATGCTTATCATCTGTGTTGATATCAGACACACTAAAGAAGATCCGTGATGCTCTCATGATTGTGTCCACTTTTAAAGATGTTTCCAATTGGACAGTTATTTCCCTTTATAGCCGCTCTTAAACTGCAAAGTTTAAACTCTTGTTTTAGCACAGCGGTTGCTGAGGGGTGGCGCTTCACTGCTGCCGGCATGTATTCAGGACGGATGAGCGTTTACACCTCAGATGCAATATGTTTTTGACCACATTTGGATGTTTTTGACCACATCTGGCCACATGTGATTGGATCACCTAAAATGCATCTTAATTCCAGATGGAAATGGGGTCTTAGAAATAGAACAGAATTTGGCCCATACTATTTATAAATTAAAGCAATATAATAACAGCAAGATTATGTTATGGCCGGATATCAGCACGGCTGTGATTCGGCCATAGGCACGATGCTGCAGGTAATTGCACATTTTCCAGACCAAGTCTAAACACCTTAAGGCCCAATTCCAGACCAAGACTCTTGGTATAAAGTCTAAGACCACTTATGTTGTCTTGAGAGATCCACTCTACAAAGGACTATCTCTAGACACTTTTTATTTCATAGAGGCAAATGAGAAATTTTGATATTTGTTTGTTTTACAGTCATATAAGTCATGGGTGAAAAAGAATGGAGTAGAGAAAAGACTCCCAGCTGTGAACCTGACAAACGACCAGCTCTTCTTTGTGGGCTTTGCACAGGTAATGACTTACGACAAGGCACCTCATTGCACTTCCAACAACAAAAAAACAGTCCTATGATTCTGAAAACATTTGCTCTTAGACACACATTCCTTTTTGCTCTTCTTCTTAGGTGTGGTGTTCTGTACGAACACCAGAAAGCGCTCACGAGGGCTTGATGACAGACCCTCACAGCCCGCCCAAATACCGTGTTATCGGCACTCTGTCCAACTCGCCCGACTTCGCAGAGCACTTCCAGTGTCCGCTGGGCTCTCCCATGAACTCAGGCCACCGCTGTGAAGTGTGGTAGAACCGTCGGCCAGAAGACATCCACAGCCACCAGTTTTCTTGCACAAATCAGCCTGGCCAAAAACGATGACAATTTGGGCTCTCAAGCACTGTTTTTTTTATTTATGTGCTCAAATTTATACGAAGAGTTGGGCTGAACGTTGGAGAACATTAAGAGTGTCCTCCAATGGTTATGTTCTCCAATGATTGGGCCAACTGATATCTATTTTCCTCTACCACCACACCAGCCCATGCGGGCTCATTTTATTTATTTGTTTGCTGAACTTGAGGGGACGAGGGGCCAATCAGGGCTCCATCCAATGCTTATTCGTGTTTCTGTGCTTTATACCCTGTTTACAACAAGCCTGATTCCTCATCTTCTGGGATGGAAGATTTGACCACTGTGTTGCCACTGGGAGCACCTCTTTGTGACCTCACAGAAAAGTTTTGGCTCCATCTGTGATGACTACAAAGGAAGATCCACGTTCTCATAGTGACCTCACAGGAAGTGCCGAGCTACATCTGTGACCCCCCACAGGAAGAACGTGCTTTCAGAAAGGATGAAAGTATATTTCCCAATTGTGATTTAATTTAAATGCTATTAAACAGCAGTTATGACAGTGATAGCCCCTGTTTGCTCATCTGACCTGTGTATTATGGTATCATAGGCATATTTTTGTCTAGACAAAGTTGATTTTAAACTGCTTTTTGCCAAAGAACAATTTTAGTTTTGTTCCTAGTGAAAGTGGAAATCCATACTGCTTTGCTTTCACTGTAATTTCATATGGTGTGTTTGTCTAAAGACGTTTACTTGCTGTATGTGAATGATGCATTTTCATGTCTGTGTCACACATTATTTGCCATATTGTGCTAAATTTGATCAAGTCTGCTGAAGTGTTATATCACATAACGCCCTGAAAACCACTAAAAATATATAACCTTTATCTTATGCTAAACTTCTCAGCACCCCCTAAAAGTGTTTCAGGGAGTTGCATCAGAGGTGGTAGTATAACTTTAGAGAGATCAAATAACCCATTTTAGGTTTAGATTGCTGCTGTATGTAATTCCTTTCTCAGCATTTTTACTAGCTCTAATTTGATCCTGAATGTTTTAATCTGATTTCCACTTTCCATTGCTAAAGCAGACAGACTTTATTGTATTGTGTCATTTGAATGCGGCTGACTTTTTATGATCTTAGATCAGAGTTGAATTTCACCATTTGCAAAGGTAAAGCTCCCAGTGTGCTTGTTATCTTATGTATACAACTCTTCAACAAAGGAATAGTTCATCTAAAAGTGAAAATTCTGTCATCATTTACTCAGCCTCATAATGTTCATTTTTTCTTTGGATCCCAAAAAAATATGTTATGAAAGGTGGGTGGTGATTTATGCTGTCAAGCTCTAGAAAGGACAGAAATCACCATAAGTATATAAGCGGCAACTCGTGTGCTATTTGACTTGTGTGCTATATTCCAAGTTTTTTTAAGCCGTGTTACAGCTTTGTGTGAGGTACAGAAATTTTAAAGAATAGTTCACCCAAAAATGTAATTTCAAATATTAAAATAATAGGTGTGGGCAAGAAATCAATTAATATTTAAGTCCTTTTTTACCATAAATCTCCACCTGAACATTTGAAATGTGAAAGAATGTGAAAGTGTAGATTTATAGTAAAAAGGACTAAAATATTGCTCTGTTTCTCACCCACACCTATCGTATCGCTTGTGAACATATGGATTTCACCACTGGGGTGTCTTATGGATTACTTTTGTGTGGCCTTCAAGTGATTTTTGGAGCTTCAAAGATCTGGTCATCATTCACTTGGATTGCAAGCACCTACAGAGCGAGATATTCTTCTATAAACCCGTTTGTGTTCTGCAAAAGAAAGAAAGTCATATACATCTGGGATGAAAGAATGTTAATTTTTGGGTGAACTGTCCCTTTAAATCTTCCACTCCACAGTAGCTCTCAAATTTCATTAGAGCTTGCACGTATTCAAATGTAAGTATGTCACAATTAGTCACAACACTCATTAGAACATATGCTGTGTGATTATGGTGCAATGTGTTTTAAATCTCCAGGTTTGCATATGCACAAGTGTTGATGTGATTTGAGAGCTACGCTGAAGGGGATTTTCACTGAATAAGGACTTAAATTTCAGTCTGTTCATCACACAAAGTGATTGTATGTCTTCACGAGACTTGGAATACTGTGCACAATTCACTATTATAATTCTTTTAAACACTTTTTGAAACACTCCTGGTCACTGTCTACCTTACTTGTATGGAAAAGAGCAGCTTGAACATTCTTCAAAAAAATCTCGTTTTGTATTTCAACGGATGAAAATAAAACTGAGGTTTTGAATGACATGAGGGTGAATAAATCATAATTTTATTTTTTGTGAACTATTTCTTTTAGATTTTCCCCCTCAGTCTTAAAGAACATTGCACGTGGAAAGAGTGGTTAGTTTGTTTGCAGCTTCTCCAATAACATACGGAAGTTCAAAACTCAGTTTAACTTCATGTCAAGTTCATATTGTGTTATACTTTGTTTTAGAATTGCTTGAATTATGTGCATTTGACTGAATGATTCTTTGGTTTTTATCTTAATACCGTATGATTATCCTATACCATAAAGATTTTGCGATGTTAACTTTGATGGGCTCCATGGAGATTGTGGGGCAGTTTTCGATACGGATTTCGTTTTTAGAAGAGAGGTTTGGTTTTGGCCTTAATTACTGAAGGTATAGACCTACAGTATAAAATAAGATGTACATATATTGACTTTAAAATACTTCAAGTTGAACCATTTGAAAGCCTTTAAATAGCCAGTACTTGGCATTAAATGTGTACCTTCTTTATTTGCAATTTCAGTCAGAAATACCAAATTGCCAGTCCAGATATTCCTGTTGAGACCTGAAAGAATTATGTTTTTGACTGATTGCCCTAATGTTGTTGTTGATTTTGTTGGATTAAAGCCATTTTTTTTTAGCTTTGATTTAATGGAGAGGTGGTACTCAAAAAGATCTGACACAAACACATTGTTTTCAGTGTGTTAAAGTTAAACTTTAAGAAATTATGTAGATTATTTTTCAGAATGTCATTACTGTGACATACTACATTCCGTTCATAACAATGGGACAGAGCAAGGTGATAGTGTGTCCTGCCACTGTTAATTGCTGTCGTTTTTTTGATTTTTTCTTCATTTATGAAGATGCCTTATTTAATTTATAGAGTGTACATTCAACAATTAATCAACTGGTGGTTTATTGTCCTCTCTCTTTTGTACTGCTGTCATTGATGTTTGAGAGGTTACACTGTCTTATAGTTGTGTTTTCTTTCTTTTTTAATGAGAGGCATTCCCTGAATTATTGTTGACAGTCTGCCACGTGTGTAGTGCAACATTCCACCTAGAGAACTGTTACTGAAATAAAGTACATATATTATAAAAAATAATTTTGCAGTTTGGTTTCTGTTGAAAAAATTCACTGTATTATTGCGGAAACAAATGACATTTTAAATGCATTTGTGTCATTTAAGCAAAGGTATTACAAACATACGTACCTGGTGATTTTGGTTCATTTTAACAAATTTGAGCTTTGACAATATTTGAAACATTAAAAAAACATCCAAAACAAGAGGCCTATATATTTAAATGGTGGCCTTATTTTAACAGCAAGACTGATGCCGCCATGCTGAAATGTGCTGAACACATACAGTATATTACAATCAATGGTGAAACATGCTGCACACATAATACTTTCAGCATTGGTTTTTATAGTACATTGAACTCTTATATATTTCATTCCTCGTGTCATGGCCCCTTTAAATGATATTGCTGGTTATTGTCTGAGGGAATTTTGTTTTTATTATCTTTCTCCTTTTTTTTTCTTACTGGCCATTTTATGTATAAAAATGGCAAAAAAAGTCCTTATTTGCATTTAGTTTATGTTCAATAAAAAAACCTTTAGGGGGAAAAAAGTTCTTGTCCTTTTCCAACCAGTTAGTTGATCAGATTTAAACAAAAATAGATCATATTTTTGGTACAATCTGCCACTTTTTATTTAATATGTAAATATGTAAATTTTTAATCAGACTGTGCCTAATTTGAATATTTAAAATTTGTAGCCTTAGAACAAGGGCGGAACAGGTGGCGACATGATCAGGTCCTGCATAAGCTGGCAGAGATCCTAGAAATAAGGATTCTCCACTCGACCCTCCGGCGGGGAGGGAGTGGTATGCTTACCAGCTCCCGTAGTGCAGTTTCCTGAGTCCTGGAGCTGCCCGTCTCAGGGGCACTTTGAAGCCTTCTTGGGGTTCTACATCGCAATCCTGCGAGTAGCTCCGCGCCGGGGCCAGCCCCGAGGGGCGGGCTGTGGCTGGGCTGGTGTCGGTGTTGGCACTGTAGAGGGATGCCCTGGGCGACGAGCAGACGGAGTGCAGGGTCTGTGGCTCCACCTGGGCAGGATGTGCTGTATGGCCTCCGTGTGCTTCCTCACCGCTGAGAACTGCTGGGCGAAGTCTCCAACGCTGTCGCCAAACAGCCCAACCTGGGAGATGGGGGCATCAAGGAAACGCACCTTGTCAGCCTCTCGCAACTCGACCACGTTGAGCCAGTGGTGGCGTTCCTGGACCACCAGGGTGGACATTGCCTGCCCGAGAGCCTGCGCCGTGACCTTCGTTGCCCGGAGGGTGAAGTTGGTGACTGGGAGTGGGAGGTCCGTGGGGGAATACCTGGCTGAGAGGCTCCCACTGAGGTCCCCAAATCGCCCCCAGTGCTAACCGACCCTGCCTCATACTCGTAGGTAGATGGACCGAGTCATGGTCATGTCCTCGTAGTGAGGATATGAACCATCCACGAATGCTGACTCCGCATGGGTGGCACCCAGACATGAAAGGCAGTGATCGTGGCCATCAGACGGGGAGAGACATCTACCATAACCAGGAAATAAACACAAACAGAAAGACATCTTGAAAAAGACCACAAGAGTTTATGCCACTCCTTTAGAGAAATATTACTCTTTTTGTGTGTTTTATATATACATATGTATATAGGTAGGTATATATATATATATATATACCTACCTATATATAAATATAAAAATATATATAAATGAAGTTATTCACTCCGTGAACTTTTTTCTGCTGCTGAAGTGCCCAGGGGTGTGTGCTTAGCACAACCTCCTCGAACTGCACGCAGAACAGGAGCAGCGGTTCATTGCGCTCCTCCAGACCCAAGCGTTTGCTGAGTTTGCTGGCCCAGGAGAGGGCTGCCGCTGCTACCCAGCCCTACCCCATGTTCCGTCGTCATGATGGACCCCAAAGACAATCCGGATGGATCCTGGAGCTCTTTGAGTGGACGGCAGGGACCTGCAGATGGCCAAGCATCCAGTGGGCGATCCGTTTAATACCACTGTTGTCCAGGGAAGCCCAACTCGTGGCGCAGCAGTTACTAACCGAGAACCTCCTGGTATATGCTGACTTGAAATCCATCCAGCAAAGTGTAAGCCAGACACCCAAGCAACAACGCCAATGCTTCCACTCGCTGACAATTGGCCAGCACAGCCACCTGTTTGCCTTCTCCCAGTAGCTACGGGATGCCTGCCGTAGTTGGTTGTTGGCTGAGCAACACAACATCGGGGCTGTGATGGTGATGGTGATGGTAACGACCTGGTGTTACTGGAGAAGTTTATTGCTGGGCTTCCAAGAGGGATGGCGGATTGGGTCCAGTGCCATCACCCGGCGTTGCTCCATATGGCCATCCAGCTGGCAGAGGACCACGACACTTGGACATTCTCTCTCTCTCTCTCTCTCTCTCTCTCTCTCTCTCTCATGTCTCCCCTTCTTTTCTTCCCTCCCCTTCCTCCCATTCTGTTCCATCTTCCCGGAAACGGGGGGTTCCCCTTCCCAAACCAGCTCCCTGGCTTATGGGCTGCACCACGCCCCAGTTTCCCCTGTCCCTCTCCGCTGTCACTCCCAGGTAGGTAAATCTGCTGCCACGGGCATGAAGACTGGGCCAGTTTGCTGGAGCTGCGGGGAGCTGGGGCATTTCCAGGACCAATGCCCAGTGATGGAGGTAGCCCAGTAATCCTCACTGATGAAGGCACTACTTTTATGTCATGTACACTATGTGAGCTGTACAAATTATTGAGCATTAAATTGATGCAGACAAGTATGTACATACGCAAACGGATGGCTTGGTCGAACGGTTTAGTCAAATCCTAAAAAACATAATTCATAAGTTTGTGCACAAAGATACTCAGAATTGGGATAAGTGGCTTGAACCCCTGTTATTCGTAGTTCAAGAAGTCCCACAAGCCTCAACAGGGTTATCCCCATTTGAATTATTGTATTGCTGTAAGCCTCATGGTGTCTTAGATGTTGTGAGGGAAAATCGGGAGGAGGGACCTTCAAACAGCAAAAACTAAATTCAATACGTTCTTGACCTGAGAGCAAAACTCCACACATTGGGGCAGCTATAGCAGGAGAATTTGCTACAGGCTCAAGAACGTCAGTCCCAGCTGTATAACGGGAGCTCGGCTACAGGAATTTACACAGGGAGATAAAGTCCTTGTATTACTACGTTGCAAGGGCCCTTTGAGGTCACAACGTGGTCAGGGAAGTCGATTATGAGGTTAAATGAAGGGATGGGGTGGGGCACGGCAAATCTACCTCCTCAAACCCTTAAAACCATGGAGGGAGGTGGTCCCCATGTCTTTGGCAATGGTGATTCCGGAGAGGGAGGAGCTCAGGCCAGAGGTGACCTTAAAAGCAAACCGAGGCATCCCGGTCACTTGCGGAGACCACCTCTCACCATCGTAAGTCATGGAAATGGCCCGGCTGCAAAGAGAATTCTCCAACATTTTCTCACACCTTCCCAGTCATACAAACAACTTAGAACACCATATTGAAACAAACCCAGGGTTAGTGGTATGCAGTCGTCCCTACCTATTGCCCAAGCACAAAAAAATGGTTCATGAAGAATTAAAGGCCATGCTCGATATAGGGGTAATAGAAGAATCCCACAGTGACTGGTCCAGCCTGGTTGTGCTGATTCCAAAAAGTTACGGGTCTGTCCGGTTCTGTGTGAAATATAGAAAGGTCAACATGGTGTCTAAATTTGATGCATATCCAATGCCTCGTATAGATGAACTGCTCGATCAGTTGGGCGCGGCACACTTTTACTTGACACTGGATTTGACAAAGGGATATTGGCAGATCCCCTTAACACCAATGTCCCGTGAGAAAACGGTCTTCTTCACATTGTTTTACACCAATTCGTTACCATTCTGTTCTGTTGTTTGGGGCCCCGGCTACGTTTCAGCATCTTTTAGGTGCTACTGGTTGTCTAGATATGGTAACAAAGGAAACAAAATGGCAGACTATATCCAAAATGGTAGAGCCAAAGTTCATTTAAGTGTGGGAGGGAAGGAGAAAGGAAAGATGGTTAGATCAGTTCCAGAGCAGTGGAGCTAATACCACGTGAGGATGTGATTGAGCGGACACACAAAGGAACTGACGAAACAGGTGGGAGAATATTAAACACCAGCCTGAGTCTAACATAAACCACGGCACCACTCACTCTGTGAATATCAGAGAGTGAGAGAGAGTGAGCGTGAACAAAACAGAGCAAACAAAACTCGTAACAGCGGAACTGAATTAACAGTTCAGATCACTCAACAAAACAACATTTCACCCAAAAATTACGATCTCATAAATCAAAACCGCAAACAGTGATCAGAGTTAAACATGCAAATTATACTCAAACATCAGCATTTAGAATCAAATATAAGATTTAGTTGCGCAAGAAAAGTCACAGTTTCTAAACTAAATCTGGCCAGATATCAATCCTTACTTGGGAAATCCTGTGTGATTTCTGCAGGATTGTCCTTTCAAATTCCTGTAGTGTTGAGTGGTCAGGAGAAATTTCTGGATTGGTCCTTTGTCTTATGCTCATTAGCGAAAAGATGCATCTCTGCTTTATTTCTCGGGTCTGGTGATGGAGAGTTAGTCAAAGTTGAAAGAAAATTAGGGAGAAGGGATGCTGGTCACCTTTTACTGTTGTCTTCGAGTGAAAAATGAATGAACCGGTTATTCTAATTATACTAGACTGGAACAAAGTTATTCTTACTCTACCGTGGCCAAATAGTGAAGTTAGAAAAACTTTGTTCTTTGTCCAAAAAGGAGGGAAAACTCCTTCAGAATGTGCACAAATACAGATGTCTCTTTAACAGCCAGCTGGAGGTTAGCAGAGAGAGAGTGAGCTACATCTGTCTGCTGGTTTTATTGACAAGATGACGTCATCTGTCATAGGCCGCTTTCGACCAATGGCGTTTGAGACTTGGTCCATGGTTGGACTTCACATCCAGCTGTAAAACTGTGAAGGACCCTGCGAAGGAAACTGAGTTCAATGTCTCTCCTTTGATTATAGAACAAAGGACCATTCGGTTTCCACTGCCATTTTGATTGGGTCAAGGCCCTACAACCTTATGGACCGAGTCCTCAAACTGCCCTCTGTGTATGCTGCTGCCTGTCTGGATGACATCATTCTATACAGTAATGATTGGCAGCGGCATTTGCAGCATCTGAGGGCAGTTCTGAGACCACTGTACGGCACTCACGGCAAACCCCAAGAAGTGAGCTATTGGACAGATGGAGGGGCAGTTTCTTGTGTTCCAATTGTGGGCAAGAGCGACCCCAAATTGATAAGACCACAGCGATTGCAATTCCGAGACCAATATGGAGGGCTGCTATTATAAAAGGTTTGTGCCTAATTATTCGGACATCACCAGCCTGCTGACTGATCTCACTAAAAAGGGAGCCCCAGACCTGGTCCAGTGGTCAGAGCTGTGCCAACAGGCTTTTTTGCAGGTGAAAGCAGTGCTTTGCGGCAGACCGTTGTTACATGCTCCGGATTTTTCTCTCCCTTTTGTTTTCCAGACAGACTCGTTGGACCCGTTTGGGAGCCGTGTTGTCCCAGGTGTTCGAGGGGGAGGAGCACCTGGTGCTATACATCAGCCGGAAGCTTTCAGCGAGAGAGACGAGGTACAGCACCATTGAGAAGGAGTGTCTGGCCATCAAGTGGGCGAGCCTCACCATTCGGTACTACCTCCTGGGATGGACTTTCACCCTCTGTTCAGATCATGCCCCGTTCCAGTGGATCATCACATGAAGGATACCATCGAGCAGATCACCCATTGGTATCTGGCTCTTCAGCTATTTAAGTTAGCGGTGGTCCACAGGCCTGGGGCACAGATGGCTATTGTGGACTTCCTCTCCAGAAATGGGTGGGAGTACTGGGCAGGCCAGATGGCTCTCTGGCCTTAGTTGTTCAGTGGAGGTATGTGGTGGTGGGGGCACGGCCGGGCGGAATCTTGTGAATGGAGAGAAAGATTGGCAGATGAGAATGGTAAG